>NC_140445.1:11765598-12395915 GCF_963576455.1 Neolamprologus multifasciatus
TGCCTCAAGTCTGAGTGGATTTTGTCTTTTTTGCCTTGACTAGATAGTGCAGTGAAGAGCAGACAGGAAGGTGGGGAAAGACATGCAGCAAAGAGCTCAGACTGGAGTTGAACCCAGGACATTACTCTAAGACTTGCAGCATATGTTCATCTGCTCCAGCTGACAGCTAAGCTATTGCACCCATGTGTTGCTGCCTTTAATTTATTTATTATAGGTTGATCCAGGCTTTGACTTCAACCTTCTTAAGCACATGATTCAAACTAATCAGTGGACAAATAAATGCAAAAGGAAGAAAAGACAATGAGACATACTGTGCAATAAGTGAAGCCAGGCAGCCATAGACAGAGGGGGTGTACATGTTTCCATTCTGGTTGGAGATTAGCAGGGATGCCTTGGTCTTCCTCTCAAACATATCTGTACTGGCCTTCATGAATGCCTTCTCCACATCCCGGTCAAAGTAGGTATCCTCTGGCTGTACATCTCTGCAACACACAATGAGTAAGAAAACTACTACAAGTGCTTTTTCCCACTTTGTGTTTGTATAAAAGTACAAATGATGAAAATGTCTAAATATGTCTAAAACTAGCAATTACACTTGAGCTCACGACTTTAAAACAAACTATCTGGCCAGGTGCTTTACTTTGAGAGTACCTGAAGGCTTCGAGGCCTGTGAAGGGTCCGGTCTCAGTGTTTGGGGTGGGGTGGTTCAGAAAGTCATTCAGCATCAGTCTTGCCAATGACTTCTGTACCAGTTTGCAATAAGGAGAGTGGAAGACTAAAAAGCCAAAGTCCTCCAGGCTGAAGCTCTTATCTGAACCCTCTGTTAGAAAATATAATGATTAAAGACCATGTGAAAAAATTATTTACTGAATGACGCAATGGTTATCTTGTGTGTAGCTCAAGCAGTACTACCACACTAGGCTACATACGGCACAGGTGTAAATGACAGTTTGAAATGATAGATAAGAGTTTCACTCAAACCAACACTTCTCTTGAACATGTTTTTTCTACATACAACTCAAATCTTGTTGCACTTCTTCCTAGCTCAGCATAAATTCCTGCTAGTTTTTAGGGCTTGATTTAGATTCTTTGTGACTTTGGTTCAAAATCAAAACACATTGTTCAATAAAAAGAAAGGGGCAGCTAAGAGCTTTTGGCTCTTACTCCAATTTACAGACCCCATACCACAGAGCAGTTTATACCAAACTGCTGACCTTGAGAGAAAACCAAAGAAGTAATTTTTCTGGCCAAGGTGTGTGTATGCGTGTGTGTGTACTGGTTTTTCCTATTTGGTGGGGTCCAAAATACAAAATTTACTATTCTTTGGGACCAACAGCCCTGATGGGGACCAAAATCCATGTCCCCATGAGTTTGAAGACTCAAAATGTGGTTTTAGTGTCAAGGTTACAATTGCGTTATGGTTAAGGTTTAGGGTAAGGATTAGGCATTCATTTTTGATGGTTAGGGTTAGGGTAAGCGGCTAGGGAAAGCATAATGTCAATGAGATGTCCTCACGAGGTTAGCAAACCAGACATGTGTGTGCCTTTCTATATACTACCAACCTCGTTGCCACTGTGCATGGATTTTGTTGCGGTACACAGAGTAGCAGCGGTCCAAGGCACTCAGGTAGCACTGTATCGACAGCTTGCCATCTACAACAGGATACTCTGACACCATGTCTGGCTTATAGAAGTCATATGCATGCTGCATGTGGGTTCCCCGTAGGCCTGTATATTAAAAACAAACTTCAGTCATTCCCTCATTTTACCACAAATGTCAAAAGACATATGTTCAGACACATTTTGTGCGATGCTCATTTAAAACGTTGCATGACTGAGGTCATTTCTGGATACATTTTATCTACTAACAGATTTAACACAGTCCTACTGGTGTAGCCATTACTAGTGCTTATATCATAACTCATCTGAGCAGAAATAAACTTTTTTCCAAAAATGTATAATTTCTTTCCCAAAAGCTCTGTCTCAGAGACTGAGCATAAGAAACAAAGCTATCAATTAACTGACCTCGCTCAAAGGCCAGAGGAGCATTAGGCCCAATCAGGATGGCCACAGCACCAGCCCCCCCTGTAGGCCGGGCGCTTCCTGTGGCATAGACAGCAATGTCCCCTGCTACCACCAAAGCATAACGTCCTGCAGAGAGGAAACACAAGGAGCAGGAAATCACTAAGGCATTCTTTTTAGAAAAACAGAAGCTGCTTCAGGAACACTCAACACAGACAACACCAAAAAGACACACTCATACCCCACATACTGCATATACAAGTCTATCTACATAAGTTTTCATGCATAATATAATGTTTTAACTTTATTTAAACTTTATTTATACAGGTAATCCCGCTGAGACTTAGTGTCTCATTTACAAGAGAGATATGTTTGAGACAGCATGTCACTAAACACAGGTGAAGAGATTTTTTAAAAAAAAAAGCCACTGTGGCTTTTCAGAAGGCTTACATGTGTTATATTCTAGACTTTTCTTTTCAAGTTGAGAACCCAAAGTGTTCATTCAGCACTTTTGTCTAACAGTCACATGATCGCACGACGGACACATCTGAGGAAACATTGTGTGTTAGTGAGCCGCAGCTCACAAACACACAGTGATTTGTGAAATATGAAAAACTTGTAACACTAATAAGTGAACATTCATGAAATTACATTGCTGTATGACTTGCTAGGTAATGCTGAGTAATTCTGCTTAACTGAAAGACTTTTCTTAAGTGGACTGGGATGATAACTATAGCAGTGCAATGCACTTTGGAGACTACTTAAGTTATTAAACAAAAAATGGAAACCACTCTGGAGCTTCAGCATCTCAAATGTTTACATTTTGTGGATTTCTTTGGTTTATCTAATTGTAAAATTTAACCTTTTGGGGTTTAGACAGGTCATCTTTGACTGGAAAACATGAGATATTTCTGGTAATTTTTGATATAAACAAAAGCAGCTTAACATTAACAAAAGCTTACTCACCATCCCATGAGCTGGATTCCACCCAGTTGACAGCGTTGAAGAGTGCAGCTGTACCACCATAGCAAGCATTTGTGGTGTCAATTCCCTCCACATCTGTATTGCCAGAGTTCTCAAATAGCTGCATGAGGGCTGTCTTGACAGACTTGGACTTGTCAATGATGGTTTCAGTACCAACTTCCAGTCGACCAATGCTGTTGTAGGATAGAGCATTCTTCTCCATCAACCTCTGGACCACAGTCAGGCAGAGAGAATTTATATCCTCACGGTCTGAACAAAAGCCCATGCGAGCTTGGCCCAAGCCCACGGTGTATTTACCAGCGGGCACACCATCAAACTCCTCCAACTCAGTCTGGTCCACATATTGGGATGGGAAGTACAGTTCTAAGGCAATGATACCCACATCTTTAGGCCATGGTCCCAGGTAACTAACTGGGGCTGAGCCAGGCATCCTAAACAAGTTAGGGGACATGAAGGGGTTTCATATTAAACATTATATTAATAACAAACAGATAACACATAAAAACAGATATGCTCTTAGTTTCCAAGCACACCAGTTTTAAAAATTTAGAGTTAATTTATACTGATAATTTGTTAAACAAAATAAGGATTTTATCATATGTTAAGTAGCTATATGCAGCAGTTCCAGTATCTACATCTGTGAGTATGCAGTTTTGGATTCATTCTCTGATGGTGAAATCTGAATCACTCTAACACAAGTTAAATCAGTAGGTTAGTAAATGGCACAATTTTAATGTTTTTATAGAAAATATGGAAAAACCCATATGTTAAGTATCACCATTCAGCCTTAAAATACTGGCATATGACCAGCCCCATTGACAGGTAAGTACTTGGTTATATCTCATTCAAATCAGTTTTATTTATATAGCACCAAATTACAGCAACATTTACCTCAACAGGCTTCAGACTAAAATACCCTACACTACACAGATGCTGATGATGAAAAGCGATAAAATTGGTTGTATAAGGGTTGAAAATGTATAGCCAAAATAAACTAATATAACAATATTACTTATGCACAGGCATCAGCACCGAAACCTTTACAGCTGCATAATTATGGGGGTACATTTTATTTAATTACAACAACGTCGCAGAGCACGAGTCATTACAGGCTAATAATCATAAACGATAAAATCCAACTCTCAAACTGTATACTAGTTTGAGACTTATTAGAAAGTATTTAGAAAACACAAAAAGTAATACTAGAAAAGAACAGTGTACTGATATTAGTCTATTTACTGTTTACTGATGATCTCTTTACTAATAATCTGACAGATAACGTTAGCCGACTTGCTGCGATTACGGGTGGCATTGCTAGCAACCACGTTAGCTAAGAGAACAGCAAATGTGATATACTTGCTACAGCTGTCCTGATTCTATGACCTTCTTTCTTTCCTTGACTTTTACATAAATATCATCAAATGTTGACATATACTGTCACTCCACATGCATATTAAGCCGGTAAGATTAGCTAGTCAAAAGGTCGGCCCAGCAGATTTTCAGAACCAAATCTATCTGGCTTAGCTTAAAGTGGAGGACACATTTCTGGAGCTGCCCATAACTATATACGCTTTTATACCATTCAGAATACGTACCTAAACGGCTACATAGAACTAGACGGGGACCAGATAAGTACAGTGGGCAACAAAATTGGGTGAAAGGGCAACGGCAACTGGATTTCCTGGAATTTAAGCAGTGCATGCCTGGGAGCCAAAGGATAGTCTACCACACTGAGTTAACGGGACACTTGCGTATGAAAATATGTTGTTTTCATTAAAAAAAAGTAAATGAAAAAAATTAAAAAGTAACTAGTTGGGTGACATTCTTATGCAGGGCACATACTTTGATAGATCACAGTACGGACTACAAGCGTTTCTTCGGACAGTTTGCTAGTCGGAAGAATAAAGCTGACGGACCAACTGAGGTGTATATATTTATATATGCACACACTGTCATAAACCTGTACTAAAGGGTCTGACTCGCCATGTCTGATTCAGTGTTAACATTCTTAGATTAACTAAAACATCTATTTATATATGTGTGTGTGTGTGTGTGTGCTCACATAATAACGATTCTTTATTCTCATGTGAAAATCAGATTAACAGCAACGCACAATAAATTTCTCTTGTGTTTTCTTCATAACTGAACATGTGTAGCTGCAGGACATTCGTAGCGATTCTCACCTGTATGTAGTCAACTTCAGTGATGAAGGTTATTCTCTTCGGCGTTTCTTATATCCAGCTCAGCAACCTCTAGTAGTCAAGTAGAGGTGTATTTATATCAGACAGTGACGAGCAGCGTAACCTCAGTACTACAGCACCTGGCTTCCTGTCCAATCACAGCTCACAGGCACGATGCGGCGCTACGAATCCCCGAAAGCTTCCAACCAATCGGAGAATACCAATCACAACCACGCATATTTGCTGTCCAATAGTATGACATGCATGATGTCTGGTGAGAAAAGAAAGAGCCAATCAGGTTGCACAAATAATTCCTGGCGCGGTAGTGTGTAGCACTTGTAGTACAGAGCACCATGGTTATGAAAAATTGTAGCGGTCATATAATTTCTGGTGAGTATCAATAGTTGCCAGGTGTTTTATACTGCAAAAACAATGTGAATTACAATAACATTATATACACATTACTTGTGCTAAAACTATATTAATCACTAATCAATAGGTTTCTGGACTGCCTTTATATATTTTGACCTCCTAAGACCCGAACTCTTCCACGGCATACATTTTTAATTTCTCTTTGATATTTGGGCTGATTGGGACCTGATGAATGTAAAAACAAAGAATTACCAGATTTTTTTATTTTATTTTTTACCTCATTTTTGTATATAAGAAAAAGGAGAGCCACATATGAGGATATTCGTTTAAAATTTTGATAGAACAGTAGCAGTATAATGTCCTCGCAATTAGATATAAGGCTCCTGTAGAGCAAAATTGAGTATTTTGGTCTAAATAACCCAAAATATGATGTCCACATATGTGGATGCCAGGTCCTAGGAGGTTAATGATGACAGGAAAATAAAAAGATGAAAGATAAAAGTAACCCCCTAATTGCAGAATGGACTAGAGTTAGTGGTCTGTACAAGTCATATGCGTTTTACATGCATATATACATGGAGATGTGTATAATTATATGATGAAATAATCTTCCAAGCAACATTTTAACACTGCAGCTAAGGCATAACGTGCTTAATAGCTATATGTTAAATCTGCTTGCCAACTAGTTACTACAGGTTTCCAAATGATAACCAGAGTGACTGTTATTTACTTTATTTTACCATTTTCTTTATTTTACCACCACTTTAAGACGAGAATGAACACCATTACACTTCAATTGTGAATCTGGGTTGTATTATTATTCCAAAGCATAAAGATTTAGAAAAAAAAATAAACTTCAAAATTATAGGTTATAAGGTAAATAACAGGTCAATACTAATGAGTCAGTAACCACTAAGTGTTGCTTAGTAGAGAGGAACAATTAAATGTAGTCTCTATCAAGAGCTACACAATGAATAAAAATGCATCAGCAAAAATCATGGGACAGATTAGGTATAAAATAGATTGATAAGAAGAGCACAAAATGTGGCAGGAGAAACCTGTGTGTGTGTGTGTGTACACACACATGTTTAGACATCTTTGGGAGGACTGAAAATTGGCAGGCCACTGTACTTGTGGAGCCCAAAGGCACTTTTGAGGCTTAAAATGTGGGTTTCGTGTATGTGTACATATATATTCCTTTAACAAAAGAGAACGTACTGATTTTGCTGATGGGTTAAAGACCTGATGATACCAAGTATGAGGCACTACAGTAAGTTGGCAACAAGAAATAATCACTGTTTATTTGCTATAAATGGGACACAGTGTAAACATTTGACCCTGTCAAAACTCTGTAATTCAAACTAACTGAACATCACAATTTCACAATAAAATGTATGATGAAAACAGTAACGTACATACATATTACAAACATAGTACAAGCATTTTTCTTTCATTCATTTTCTTGTCAGACATTTTAAAACCCTGTTTAGTAAGTTTTTTAAAGCTTCAGATATTTTATTCTGAACAAACAGTTCATTAACACAACACTGTACCCTTTTGAATACATTCTAAAACTGAACTTGTGTATTAACAAGGGAAAAAAAATTACAATTAGTCAGCCCTTCTTCCATGCTCCTGCTACGTAGCCTTAGATAGTAGAACAGTGTACCACTGAAGATAAAACAGAAATAATGCATGTAATAAGTAAAAGATTTAATTTATGCAGATATAACAACAGGTATGAGGAGATATAAAAACAAAACTTAATGAGTGTGGAGTATGGAGAGAGGTTTTTGGCTGCTACCTCTCATTTAACTTGACTCCCAGAATTAATTCTCCCATAACAACAGCAGCTTGCTTCCAGCTTGTGGCTCCAATTCCTACATTAGAAAAAAAAAATGGCAGAAAAGTTCAAAACAAATCAAATGCATAATCAAATTATTATATATTTATGAAAAATGTATCTAATAATAACAATAATAAAAAAAGGATCAGCTTTCAGTCCCAGTTTGTAACAATATGTATAGCAGAACATTTTAATCTTTTGTGTGAGGTTATTAAAATGTATTTTGATTGTTGCCTGGTTGAGGAATATACCTTACACCAGTGATTTTTAACCATGGGTGAGCCATGCCTTGAGGGGCGCAAAACATTTTTTGTTTTACACCTGTGGGCTGTGGGACATCATTAGTTATTAATTGAAGACACCAGGGACTACTGTTATCCATGAAAATCTCAGTTACAATACAGCTTCTCCCAGCTTGGTGGGAGTTGTTTAATCAGCCTCAATAAGCAAGCAGAAGAAGACACCCTGCCTGCCGTCTGCAAAATATATGGAGTAGTTCTTAAAATGCAAAATTGAAGATAAAAGTGACAACCCCCCCCCCCCCCCCCCCTCGCAAAAAATTTGTGCAAGTACAACCCTGACTTCCTGAAGTATGGGTTCAGGAGCCCAATGTGTGGAGTGTGGACTAATGCTATCCAACGAAGCACTAAAGCCTTTGAAATTAAAAGGGCATCTCGAAACCAAACATCCCACACTCGCAAGAAAACCAGCGGAATATTTCAAGAGAAAAGAAAATGGACAGCAGATGCAGGAAGTGTCTGTTGTGTCACTGACTGGTAACTCTAAATGTGCTTTAAAATCTAGCTACCTCGTATCCAGACTTGTGTCACAGAGTAAAAAGTCTTTCACTATAGCAGAAGAGTTGATTTTGCCTGCCCCTGTGCATATGTTTCATGAAATGATCGGAGAGGCTGCTGCAAAAAAGGTACTGACCATCCTACTCTCAAACGACACTGTAAGCCAGCATATCATGGACATGGCCTTAGACATACAGCATCAGCTTCTCGAAAGAATAAAAAGTAGTTCACTGATGTCACGAATGGTGCATTATTGCTGGTTTCAGTTTGTTATCGCTGGGACAGCAGAAGACATGCTGTTTTGTGGAGAGTGTGAGATTATATTATCTTATGCCATGTTATGCCCCTAATTAAGGATTATGAAGCTATTATGTAGTTTTAGTTTGCATTATTCTCCTGATAACGATTACATTTGTTAAACTGATTTGTATTACATTGGACTGCTGATTTATTGTGAATGAATGATATTGTTTTATGATGCATTATACTGCTGAGTTATAAGAAATACTGTTTTCAGAGAGTCAGGACCTTGCTTTTTCTGATAGTAGAGGAGACAGAGCACATTCCACGGGAGCTTCACTCCCGCCGTTGTTAAAGGCAGACAAAATAGGGAGCCAAGGCCATAAGTCAGGCTCGTTAGGAGTTAGGAAAATGTGAATGTTTAGGCTTTTACAACTAGGTGGGGGTCAACGGTGGCTATAAGAGTTTGAGTAATGCTCCACCATTTGGAGATCGATGCTGTCTGTGTGTGGTGTTCATCTCCCCACACGTGTGTTCATTAAAATCATTGTTTGACCGAAGCTCTTCTGGACCATTATTGTTTTTGTGCTCACCCTCAATATCTGAACCCGTAACATTTTGGGGGCTCGTCCTGTGAATTGAGGGGGAGTGAGTTTGGAGGTTTGGACGGAGAAATCTGGGGTCCAGAGGGCAGTCAGACGCGCAGACACGATCCGGTGATTGAACTGAGTGGACAAAGGCCGGCCTATTTAAAAGGTGAGGCACATACCTGTTGAATTATTTCCAAAGTGTGCCAAATTGGACATTGAAAATTAAAGTCTACTCACTAAATCACTGGTGAAAGTCGGTTTGGATTTTGGTGGAAGCTTCATGAAGTTTGAAAGTGACAGTACTGAGTAAAGAAAAAGCAGTTGGGCTGCTAAGAGAATTTAAAGCAGTTGGGCGTCTATGAGAATTTAAACAAATATGTAAGACTGCTTTCTTCCATTTGCGCAACATCTCTAAAATTAGAAAAATCCTGTCTCAGAGTGACGCTGAAAAACTAGTTCACGCATTTATTACTTTCACGCTGGACTACTGTAATTCATTATTATCAGGATGTCCTAAAAACTCCATGAAAAGCCTTCAGCTAATCCAAAATGCTGCAGCAAGGACTAGAAAGAGGGAGCATATTTCTCCTGTTTTGGCTTCCCTTCATTGGCTTCCTGTTAAATCCAGAATTGAATTCAAAATCCTGCTTCTCACATACAAGGTCTTAAATAATCAGGCCCCATCTTATCTTAATGACCTTGTAGTACCATATCACCCTATTAGAGCACTTCACTCTTGCACTGCAGGCTTACTTGTTGTTCCTAGAGTATTTAAAAGTAGAATGGGAGGGAGAGCCTTCAGTTTTCAGGCCCCTCTCCTGTGGAACCAGCTTCCAGTTTGGATTCAGGAGACAGACACTATCTCTACTTTTAAGATTAGGCTTAAAACATTCCTTTTTGCTAAAGCGGGCGTCCGTGGCTCAGGGGGTTGGGAAGCGCATCTGTAACCGGAAGGTCGCCGGTTCGATCCCGGCGACTATAGACGCTGCGATGCTGCTATAGACGTAGGCTGCCGGGGGATTCCCATGATGCATTGAGGTTTTTCCTTTCCAGTCACCTTTCTCACTCACTATGTGTTAATAGACCTCTCTGCATTGAATCATATCTGCTATTAATCTCTTTCTCTCTTCCACAGAATGTCTTTATCCTGTTTCCTTCTCTCACCCCAATTGGTCGCAGCAGATGGCCGCCCCTCCCTAAGCCTGGTTCTGCCGGAGGTTTCTTCCTGTTAAAAGGTAGTTTTTTCTTCCCCCTGTCGCCAAAGTGCTTGTTCATAGGGGGTCATATGATTGTTGGGTTTTTCCTCTGTATCTATTATTGTACAATCTACTGTACAATATAAAGCGCCTTGAGGCGACTGTTGTTGTGATTTGGCGCTAAATAAATAAAATTGAATTGAATTGAGGCTGCAGCCTGACTGCTCAATTAGTTTGTTACCTGCTGAAGTTCACGGTTTGGCTGTCTAGGTCTGGCTAGGGTGGGCATTCACTCAGCTTTAGTGTCACTCAGAGTTCTTGGACAGCTTAGTTTTAGCATGCTGTCCATGCAGGTGCTTGCAAATAGCTGAAGTTATGTTAGCAGCATAAAAATAAAAGTAATGTTGATCTCCGTGTGGCATGACTGAGCCATTATTTCTGGCACAATGAACTGAAATCAGCTGATTGTAGCACATGTGCAACTGAACTGAACTACTGGCTTCTCGATTCCCATCTCTAGGCACTGTGTTGAAAACTGGCATGATTCTGTCATGGAAATAACTGCATGGGATCAGAAACACTACCACAAATCACCGTCTATAAATGCATTTAATTTAATGCACAAATCAAGTTTTAAGTTCTCTGATACAAAGAAGAAGCCGGAGGCCATATGTAAATATGATACAAAAACACCACCACCGTCTCTTTTAACCATCGTAAAATATTTGGTGCATCATAAAACTGTATATAGAAAGGACCACAACTGCTGAAAAGCTAAGATCCTCTATTAGACAAGAAGGGGACTAGAGTTCTCTCCCAAAAGGTCAGCAAGTTTTAATGGGTGTAAAAAGAGGGGATAGCACACAGTAGGAAACATGGCTGTGTCCCAAGTTTTCTGAGAAGTGTTTCTACCATCACCTTTTTCATCTTTAAAGGGGATATTTGCTCAGTTTAAGCATTTGGTATGCTTTCTGTGTTTTTTGTGGATACAAAAATGGTTTAATGAGATCTGATTTTATTCACATTTTACACAACATTAAAACTTTTTGGAGTTTGTGTTTAGTTCTAATTTAGTGTTTGCAAATGATCCGTTTATTAACTGTTCACTGCATTCTGCTGGAGCAGTATGCCACTACCATTCGTGCTGGCAGTCACATTAACTGCTTGTAACAATATGTGAAAGAGCTTCTATGCTGTGATGCACCCTGTATATGTACCTGCCCATCCCTGCTAATCTGGACCTTCTTGTTGTCATTCCATGGGTTGAGGATATGCTGGGTGCACTGGAAGGGAATATTTTCTTTGTGTATCCATTCTACACTGAAAACCCCTCCTAGTTCCATGAGGCCCCAGTCATGACAGCTCTCCTCCTGACTGACGACAGACGTCATGCGAGCATAGCCCTGTGAAAAAGAAAACAAAAACACACGTTTGGTCATTCAAAACCGATTTTCTTTTTACTGTTGCAATTTCACAGTCAGCATCATGACTCTGGCACACATGATCATGCATACAGAGTGTCACCTGGAAGTGTCCAGAGCCCTGAACAGAGAAGATAAGGATGATGGCACCATTCTCCAAAAAGGCCTTGGTGAGTTTGGTCTCATTACTTGGTGTAGTAGACCAGATGCCTTTTTGCTGAGAAATTTCCAGGTTCCTGATGTTGCTGCTTTTCATAATAAAGTATCGGACTAATGTCTGATGGCAGGCCAGCTGAGTGCACACAGGCTTCACAACCTGCTGCAAAAAGTGGAGAGAGAAACATTAGCAAGCATTACCATCCAACCTCAATAACCCATCATTTAGTGAGTATGGCTGTAACGTGCGCCAAGCTCACCTGTTTGTGTTTAAAAAAAAACAACAAAAGGAAGCAGACACTTAGAGACTCATTAGTTCATTTTGTTTGTGCTCTGTGTGTGTTTCCAAATCATATCAGATGCACTGTACTGAAAAATTATTTTAAAGTTGTTAACATACTGAACTGAGTTGAAATATTTGTTACTGGCAACACAAAAGAACCGGACTAAGATTGTCTAAGATGTTAAATAAGATGAAAAACGAAAACAGGAGTCTCAAATGCATCTCAAATAAAATAAAAAAAATATACATACATACATAAATAATCCAAAAAGTAGCTATATTAATACTGAAACAAACAAGAAGGTAAAATATTCCCTCCAAACAAAACATACAGATTCTAAATGAGCAAATCAGTCCATGCATGATTACATTGATCAGCCCATGGAAAAGTCTATTGATGCTTATTGGACTGACAATTGTTGGTTGGAAAATTTTTACATATCACCCAACCTTAAAGGTTTCTGTCAGTTTATTACAGAGTATCTTGTAGTAATATTTAAATCTTGGAAAACTGAAGAATAGAATAGAACATGACTGACAAAGAGAAATGACTGCAAAGAAATAACAAAACAAAAAAAACCCAAAACTTGTCAGTTTGTGAATTCAAGATAAAAAAGTACACAAGCACTGATTTTAAAAAGCACGGATTTTAATCAAGCGCGTTGGAAAAAAGTGAAGGAAGGAGCAAAAATGTAAATAAGCAGCATCTGGCTGCATTTCAATGATATTAGACTGGAAAGCTGAGTGTAGAATTGTGGAGGATGAAAAGTTTCAAACTTGTACCTTAAAACTTGTGTGTTTTGTCTAGTAGTAGCAGATGCATATAAGGCATATAAGGCACAGAAATGTGTGCATGTCGCACAGAGCCATGGCTCGGTGTCGTGAGTGTCTAAATGAGTCTCACAGGCTTAAATGTGGTTCAAGCCATTTATACCTCTTAACTTGTTTGATCTGCTGCTCACCACAAAGAAGCACAAGCAGAAATGTTGGACTTTTAGCTGTATTTTCACAAGTTTACCAGGTTTTCCAACAGATAAAAACCTCCCTTGTGGCCATTCATACTACACAAAGTAATAAAGCAATAAACAGTTAAACTATTGAACCCCAACACCTCCGGTACAGGGGCAGAACATCTGGTTTAGCAAGATGTACCGCCAGATGCTCAAAGAGTCATTTCAACAACCACCAAACAGCTAAAACAGCAAATAATTAACAAGAAGGTACATAGATTCCACAAATAGATATGGACATACTGTCAGGAGCTGAAAGCAGAAATCTCACAGATTCTGCAGGTTTCGTCACTCTGACAGCACTGTACACAAAACTTCTTTTTGCTGCTGGTTCAATAAATTTTGGTCAGCCACTTTTTCTTTAGCCCAAAAATGACTTCTAACAAAAAAGCCTAATTTTTGCTACTTAATACCGAAGAAATTTCAGCTTTCACAAATTATGCCAAATTGCAAAACGCTTAGCTATGTCTCTAATAAATACTCTGTGACTTTGTGAAAAACAGAAGAGTAGCTGTTTTTCACTTTGTCATGGTCCGCGGCTCGGTGTCTGAGGAGCGATTGGGATGCCCAGGTGGCCACGCCTTCGGTTGTGGCTGTCGTCTTCACACCTGCATCCCATTCCAGGTGATCATGAGGAGGACTATTTAACCCCGCACGGCCGGCTGCTCCACGCCAGTCCATCAGTCACCATTCAGTGGTAACTACGGTTGATGTGGAATTTCTGGTTTCTATGAACTGTGTTAATCCTGTCACTGTTTGCTCAGGTTATTGTCCGCCGTGTTCAAGCCTTCACCTGCCTGTCCTCCTGCCCGCCTGGAGTTTAGAAAAACCGCCTATCATCCTCTCCGTCTTCCTGGAACCCTCTCCCGCGGACACTCACCCCTCCCTCCGGTTCCCACGGTCCGGCCCTGATTCTAAGATAAATAGTTCTACCCCTGTTGTGTGCTGTTATCTCCCTGCTCTCCAGTAACTCTCTCCCCTTACTGTTGCAGCCTCCCACGGTCCTGATCACGGCATCCCCAAATCGTTTATCTCCCGGTCTCTTCTGTTCTAACATTAAAACAGCGTGTTCCCTTTGGTTATTCCGGGTCACCTTTAGTTAAGAAATAAAGTTAATTTGCATGCATTGCCGCACATTGTGTTTGCTTCTGGGTCCAGCTTGCGTGTTAGAACTACAGTTCTTGACACACTTATTACAAAACTTTTTCTGTAATTTTACACATTTATTTCTTACAATTTAAGTCCAAAGAGTTGTGCTGACCTATTTTTTTCACTTCATCACGAACAGTTAAATAGTAGTAGGGAAGTTTCACTGGTCTAGGCAGCTTAAGATCCATGTAAAATGAGTTTGACACCCCTGGTCTAGGATATGCATTGGGTATCCATCAGTAGAGTTTGAAAGGTGTTAGGAAAACATGATGTGTAGAAATAAACACTGCTTGGCAGACTGTTAATACCTTTTTTGAGGAGAAATGATCAACGGTATCTGACTGACAGTCCAAAGTCGCAGAGCAGGAAGAAATACTGGAAGACGGATGATCAGTGAACTGATATCTGGACAGGGAGGGCTCATCCCGGCCGTGGGCTTGAATTTGATGTAGGTCTGAAGCTGTTGTTAGACAAAACCTAAAAGAAAATGATTAAATGGTGGAACAGTATGACCAACTATGTTACTCACTGTGACTAACATATAAAAGGTGTATCGAAAAGAATAATTTGGCTACACTGCAGGCGAAAGCGCATCAAATCCGACTTTTTTTGACCCTATGAGACCCATATCCGATCATGGTATGACAGTGTGAACAGCACAAATCCGACATTTTCAAATTCGACCTGGGTCACTTTTGTATGTGGTACTAAATCCAACACATATCTAATGTTTTAGAAAGTGACTGCTGTTTGAATGGTCATGTCGCATTAAATCTGTCTTTTATGTCACTGACACAAGACGGATGCCAATTATCAGCGCTGGAGAACCGCTCGAAGACATCGTGAAAGCTTCCTGGCCATCCCGTGTAGATGTTAGTGAAACTGTTGGGAAGACAACGTTGGAGAAACATGAACATTTTATTTGTACTGTATAATCTGCAGATTCTGACAGAAATTTCCAACTATCTTTGAAGCACTGCTCCTCTCTAAAACAGCAATAAGGATCATTATTAGGCCATATGTAAATAACAAAATAACTTTATAACTTAAAGCAAAATTGGGAAACGTAAAGTCCGAAACAAGTCTTTATATTAAGGGCCATCAGTCAAACAATACTGTTTGCTCTGGGTCTAAAGAGAGCGCGTTGTGTGTGACATCATCTTTTGCGCATGCGGGCCGCTTTGAGGGTTCACACTAGAGTGCGTTTGCGGTCACATTTTATGTTGGGTCTGCATTTCCACAGGCTACGCTAGTTTAGAACCTTCTCGTTACATACAACAGGGGTAGAGCTATCTTGTTAACGACAAAAACAAGACAAACATCTTTTACTTGCTAGCAAGGGAAGGCTTGGTTGGAACCAGGCTCTTGGAGCTCAACGCTCCTCACCTGTCTCCAACCCAACTTGTTCATCAAGCAGCTATTTATTTCCATGACAGTTACAGTTTACACAAGCACCTCCCCTCGTAAAACCCCCCTATGGTTCTAAAAGACAAGGCACTATGTGTGTATGTGTGTGCACGTATAAGCACGTGTATGCATGTGTATGCATGTGCAAGAATGTGTGTGTGTGAGAATGTGTGTGTGTGTGTGTGTGTGTGTGTGTGTGAGAGAGAGAGAGAATGTGTGTGTGTGCGAGTATGTGTGTGTGTGCGAGTATGTGTGTGTGTGCGCGAGTATGGGGATGCGTTTGTGTGACCTCCTGCTCACCAAAAGGGTCATAAAAGCAGGAAGCTTACCACACAAGAAACAGATCTTTCAGATAGGATGTGCCTAATAAAGCCTCCTTCAGCACCTGAGTAGCTGGGGAGGTGGTCAGAGACAAAGGAATGTCTTTGATCCTACAGTTTGAACTAAGACTTACAAATTTAAGAAACACAATGACAACATTTAACAATTTGACTCCAACATTTATTTGTAGTGTGAACAAGCAGACAAATAAAAATCGGATTTGATCAAAAAATTGGAATTGAGCATTAAGACCTGCAGTGTGAACGTAGCTTATGATTTCAAATTTCTTACAGTCTGCATCATTTCACTGGTAACAAACACGTACAATTAGAAAGAGGGGATTGGTGAGTTTCACATGGTTGCTGGGGAGTAGTTTAACAACGCAGTGGTTGCATGGATCGCAGACACGCTCGCAAAAGTATGGAAGGAGTATAAACTATTGTACAGACATATGCCATGCACCCAGAAGGGGACTCACCGAGTACTTGGGAACACTATAAGCTTTGTATATAAAAAGCGGCTGCTGAGATACTATGCACCTCAGCATCCGCTGATCCACTCTGTAATCTAGTGGTTGAATGTGGAACATTTAGGTGCTTGATTTTTTACACCTGTGGCCATGGAAGTAACCGGAACATCTGAAATCAATGATATGAGTGAGTGAATACTTTTGGCTACATAGTATACATGTTAATATGAACATCTCAAATCCACAACCACACAGCTGTAACAGCAATTTTATATTATTCATCCACTGTCTATACTCACAGTAGAATTACAGTGATTTGATTCTTGTTTTGTTTTTATTATTATTTGATTCAGTTTTTCCTTTGCTCCTGCTAAATCGCTTTAATAAAATATCCTGCTTTCAAAAAGTCTAAATTGTGGAAATTTTTACCATTTGATTTATTCCTTTTTAACTAGAAAGTAAAAAACATTTCCCCTTGAATTCTTGAATAAAATATTTAGTTTCTTAATATATCAGCTGTTATCGAGATGGCAAAATAATAACATATCTACTGTCGATATCTACTTTTTTGTCCTTTTGATTGATTTCGGATTGACAGGACAGTCAGAAAGTATAAAAATAATAACAACAATAGCATTAATTACACTGCAGTGTAAAAGCTATTGAACTCTAACCTTTCATTGGTGGTGGAGGTGGTGGGAAGTCGGGGAGTATTTTTGGGGTTTTTCACAGAGGTCCTTGTTCCTTCTTCTAATGGCATGGGCCTAGGCCGCTGACCAATGCCAGTGGGCTGCTGCAGGCCTGCTGCCTGCTCCTCTGCTCCAAGCACCTGAGGAAAGTTAGTTAAAAATGGCAGTCACTGAGAAAATATAGTGTATCCAAATAAGTGAAATGTAAATGGAAAGCAGAAGAATAAGACATACAGAAACCAGAGTCTGAATGACAGCCTCATCCTGTTGTGACCAGGGCTTTGAAGGACAACGGATCCTCTTGATAAATAGGCTTTGCCACTTCTGCCTCAGTTCAGACAGCAATCCTGCAGCCTGACCACAAGATACAACTTTATTCAGAAATGTATGTAATAGTTTATACCAAAATATTAATATGACAAAATTCAAACAACACCAGAGAATATAGAAAACATAATTACAAAGTAAATAAAATGTATAAAGCTCTTTTATAGACAAGCAGTCAGTGCTTGGGAACAAAACAGGATAAAATAAGAATATAAAGTGCCACAACAGAAATACAAAATTAATTTAAGACAGAATAAAGTTAGCTGGTAATTTAAAAACAGTTTCATCAATAAAAAATCTGGTTAAACAAAAAAGTTTTTAACTGCTCGTTAAAATAACCCACAGAGTCATTTATACGTAGGTAGAGTGGAAGGCTATTCTAAAGTCTTTGTGCCACCAACTGAAATGCTCCGTCTGCTAAACTACATTCTGAGCCTTTGATCAAAGACTGCAAGCAGCAGTATGTTTAGTAAGAAGCTGGGATAAATAGTCTGGCAACTGTCTTTGTATGCATGTAAACAAATACAGCCACAGAGACCACATGTCACAGCTTAGAACTGTTCATTAAATGAAAGAAACAGGAATGAGAAATAGATTTTACATGTAAAGGCCCAGAGAGGAATAAAACACTACACCGCCATTTCAAACACTGGACTTGGCAGCTGAACAAAAAGAAGCAGAGTTGGCAGTTTTACGCCAGATAGGTTTCCTAATGCAATCTCCAAAGGGATTTGTGTCTCGGAGGGAATAATTTATTAGCTTGCCAACTTAATGTGTAAACCACGGCCTTGCCTCAGAGAACTGTTAATCATAGATGGCAACCATAGACCAATGCTAGTTGGAGTCTCAAATAGGATGGAAGGAGGTAATATCTCTAACAAGGCATGATGAGGGTCTTCTCTAGACTATTACTTTAATTTAGTCATTAAGTGTAATTGGCCAAAAAGAACTAAATGACTCAGGACACTGAGAACCATCTTCACAAAGGGTTTAACTTGAGTAGATTTTGGAATTCAATTATTTACAAAGTGACTGAGAAATGCAAAGCAATTAAAATCCCCCCCCCCCCCCCCCCTTATTATGATTTATGAGATTAAACAAGAGGATTTTTAATCACTGGCAGACAACAGCCCAGATGTTTTCATATAGGGAAAATAACAGAGGACTCCAAAAGGTAAAAAGTTAGTATTGGAAGCAATGTTCCCTTTGGTCCCACCTCTCTGTCCATTTCAAAGACGAGCCAGTCATCTATCCTTATCTCGGATAGATCCTCTGTCTCACTGTCACTGATGTCATCCAGTGGATTTTCTAAAAGAAAAAAAATTAAGACATTGACTCTGTGATTCTGCACAGTGTGGGCTTATACAATTTGGCATTTAGCTTCAGCAGCTCCTTAAGGTACAGAAAACTAAGTTTAAATTTAAAGGTGATCGTGCTTTTGCTGTAGTTGCTCCAAAGTTGTGGAATGATCTACCTTTGCATGTTAGGCAGGCTTCTTCTTTTTCTGAATTTAAAAGTTTTCTTAAAACATATTTATTTGCTGAAACCTTTGGCATTGATTAGAGGGGTTGACTCTATTTGTTTTAACATGTTTCAATTTATTTTAGTTTTTTTTTTTTTTTTAATTTTATCTTATCTCATTTTAATTTTTATTTACTTATGCTATTAGCATGTACAGCACTTTGTGAACTCTGGTTTTATGTTAAAGTGCTTTATAAATAAAGGTGGTATGGTATGGTATTTAAAAGATTGAATGTGTCTACATTTTAGGTTTTTTGTTTTTTTTAATTAACAATGGTCAAGAAGACCATGTCTCTAGGAAATTCAACTCAGGAGTCAGGTTGTGAAAGATTAACCCAAGAACCTGAACCATGACCTATCTCAAAGTGAAACTAAAGCGCTTGAAATGAATGATTGAGAGTATAGTTCCTTGTAATAGTCTCTGAAGATGTATGCAATTTTTTTTGGTTCGTTATGGGCTGGTTTGTTTTCGAATCATCCATTTCATTAAAAGTTATGTGTGCTCATTGGCTTCTTAAGTCTTCTTGTCCGTAACTTTATGGCCTGACTCAAAATAATTTTTCTTTAAATACTTTGCTTTTGACTCTGCTCATATAAGAATAACTCATAATTTCCTTTCTTATTGTGTTTATTTGTTGTTGTGTTTATTGGTCAGCTTTTCTGTTGTGTTTCTGTTCTAAGTATCCAGAAGTGATTAGTTTAGCCAATAATTAAGATATATTGTTGTCAGTAAACGGTGAGGTCTAACAAGCAGGTATTGCCATATTTTTCCCATGTTGCATGTCAACACAATAATCACATGCACGTTGTGGACAATCTTAATCTTTGAATTCAGGTGCTTTTAGTCTCATTGTCAAAGGTATAAAATAAAGTACCTAGATATACTACAATGCACTGTAAGTATAAGAGATTGAAAATATGACGTCATTCAAGGGTAAAACCGCAAAGAATTCTGGGAACTCATGGCAAGAGGTACTAGCGCACGCAGGCTTTCAATTGAAATCAGTTACACAGCGATAAAAAGAAACACAAAAAACTGTCAAGAAGCTGTTGTATTATTAACTGCAATAGCCGGTCGCATGACAGCCACGGGAAGCCGACGGGTAAAGAGATCTTTTTTTTTTTTTTTAATCGGATTACGTCGTTGAAGAGAAATTATTCGAGCCATGTTTCTGAAGTAAAAAGAGGCGACAGATGGCCTGGATTGTAGCCATTCAAAGACCAAATATAACGTCCCAGAACACTCCAGCTCACAGGTTAGTCTGCTCCAAGCATTTCCACAAAGGTCAGTGTTTTGTAGTAGTTAATATGTCATTTTTCATAACATAATTGGTGATATAGGTTACAAGCAAGTCTGGCGCTGAACAGAAATTGTGGCGCTATGCTATCACTAATTGCCCAGTACGATTACAGCATACAATATTATTGTCACTGCTACATTTCTGTAATGCGAACCAGAAATTATTTCCACTACTAATTAATTACCGTTGAGCTCAAAGGTCCTATTAATAAACGGTTAACGAATGTGTATTTATGAAGACGATTTGTGAGACTGGTAAACTTATGATACGTACGATGGTCTTTCGTTCTACACGGTGCATTTCATGGTCCTGTACCCATCCGTCGGTAAACTGTTCCTGGGCTTGTTGCAGTGACCTGAAGTTACTGAACTTCATGAGTGTATGCACTCACTCCAAGAACCGTATAATTATAAATATGAGCGTGGTGAAAGTTGGGCAGCATGCTAACGTATTTTGTCCACTCTGTGTGCTCGTAAGGGTATAACCCTTTCACTCCTTTGATTTTTTCCTCGTATCTTTTCTTTGCCTTTTCAGCATGTCTGTCTTTGTACGGACCGGAATTGTTCTCCTTCGTTTTGTACATAACTTTTTTGGGGGGCAAAGAAAAAGCATGAAGGTATTGGAACCGGAGAATGAACGTTTTGCGGTGCTGCAAATGCTTGCATTTGATGCGGTACTTGGATTGTTTTGCCACGAGTTACCGGCATGCAATGCGCGAAAGTCACGTGGTCTGTCAATCTCTATTGCAAAGTGGGAAGCATTCAGAAATTCAGCCACAGAGTGGCAGACCACATAAAGTTAAAGAGTGGTGCAACTAAGTGCTGAGGCCAGAGTATTTTTGTTCATATTATGCATGTATTGTACACAAAACTTGTATTAACATTACCAAGCTGAGCCATGTAGTATTATGACTTGCTTACCATTAGTTTTCTGTACAGCAGGTTCATGGAGGGCAGAGCTGTGTAATCTGGCACAACCTCCAAATATGGCAACAGTGATAGAAGTCACAAGGGTGCAACAGCGGACAGTGACCATCCTGTGGCCTCGGCTCATCTCATCATAGATCATCCAATCTGTGGGAAGGGCCTGGGCCATTCTGGTTTGGGTCTTCTAAACAGGAGAAACACACATTCACACGACTAAAACCCTTTCCTTGCACTGATTTAAAACATTTTTAAATGTTATGTAAGAGGGAAAACAGTATGGAAAAAATGAGCCAAGTGTGGTAAAAGAAGAATTAGATGATACCCAAGCACCTGCAATGACACATGGATCCAATGAGCTGAGAATAAATAACATGTTCTAGGTACCCCAGGTAGAAGGGAACAACTGCACGCACTCAAAGCTGAGACTAAGTAATATTAAAAAAATGAGTGCTAGAAAACTGAGAAGTAACAGGGCTTGATCGAACATCTATAGCAAATGTGCAAAATACAATCCAAAGTGATCAGAGAGGTAAAAGGAGCATTAAGAGCAATAATTGTACAAATGGCAGAGCAGCTCCAGCATATTCTAGGTGAAACCTCAAGAGGTTTCTGTCCAAACGAGTGCAATGCCTTTTTAGATTAACTACTGGGCTTTCATCAGATTTGAAATTATCTTGTAGGAGAAGAATTAGAAAAGTGGAGAGAAAGTAAGAAACAGCTCATATTTCGAATATCACATCTGTCAAACATAGTGGAGGGAATGTTTTAGCATGGGCATGTAGGACATCCAATAACATCAGGTCACTAGTGTTTATAGATGATCTGACTGAGTGTACACACTGAGTGTAATTAAGTGATGTACTGCATTACTTTTAAGAAAAGTGTTTTATGTAATACGTCTTCTAATTACTTTGTTGAGTAATGACCCCAACACTGATCACAAAATAGAGGAGACATATGTCTAACATGCAGCAACATGCATGAATGTAATGTCTTTAATATGCTGCTTAGAGATGGTTGTGACTCTCAAAGTTGAGGCAACAAGAAGCAATAAGAGAATCAAAAGGAAATCAAGAAAATGGGAATAAGTACTTCAAAATTAATAGAATACTTTTGTGAAACTGCTTGAATTAAGGCTGAAAGTTTACACCTTGAATAACATTTTGGCTTTGTTATATAAAACCCACTTTGGTGGTATACATAGGAAAAATGACAAAACCTAGGTCATTCCCCAAATACCCATAAAGCTAACTGCATGCATGCATAAGACTGTGTGTGTGTGCGTGTGTGCGCGTGTGCATCTCCTACCTCCTTAAACTGAAACTGGCTTAGGACAGATGTGGGATGAAAGTGAAGCTTCTTCAGGGAAGACTCTTTGTTAAAATTAACCATATTTGGGTACATGCCAGCTACCAGGGCTGCCTTCACCATGGCCCAGTTTTCAGAGTTTAGATTCACATCACGGATGTCACAGCCCCCACGGGCTCGCACAAAACCTGGGGGACAAACAGACTGCTTACCTTAACTAATCAGTAACCCTTCCTTGTTATTCAAATTTCATAGTAAGGTCTATTTCAGTTTTAACCGTGGCCAAAAACCATAGGAATGTTTAAAAACACTGGCGGCTGCCATTGCGACCCCTCAGCTTCCTAGTAAATACACCTATAGTATCAATTTAAAAATTTTACACCACCGTTTACTCAAGTTATCGCAGTTACACGATTTCCCAAAAACCTGACCTCTGACCTTGAGGTCAAGGTCACCAGGATTCAAACTCATCCGAGATTTGATTTGAAAATCCTAGGTCACTTAGATTTTTCAAATTTTTCTTTAGTTATTGGTTTCACAAAATTTTCAGAAAACTTTACCTCTGACCTGGTCGAGGTCACTAACATTAGAATTTATCCAAGATTTTTAGGAAATACACCTACAGCATTGAAACTGGCACCAAATAGTTTCTATGTCCCCAACTTGCATGTATGCATGCACTCATTAACCCCCTGTGCTACTTGACTGAGCAGATCAATTTTCCATAAGTTTAACTGACTTGATGCTATACTCTTGTTTAAAAAGCATTGTTTTAATTTTTTGAGTTGGGTAGTAATAATCCCTGTAACGGTCATAAGATATATCTAATACTTTATGTAAATTACAGTGTTCACAGATATTCTGTCAAATTCAAGCATTTTCATCGACTTTGTGTTTACATGCTGGTACTTTACATTGATTAATCTGGCACTGACACACCAGAATTCCTATTGTAAGACTCTAGCCACTTCTAGTAGCATATCAAATAGAGGACAGTACAGAAAAACACACCGCAGTGAAGGAAGAAACTCATTGAGGAGAAAAAAAAAGGGGGGGCACACAACGTGCAAGTAAATTAGAGGCCCTATTAAGTGAACTGATATACAACTTTAAATGATAATCGTTTTACAATCTACACAATGCTGTCCAACCCAATTATGTTAAATATCTGATTTTCATGATAAACTGAGGAGGATTAAATAAAAGAAACATTGAGAATTTCCCTGCTCAATGCTCTCAGGGACAGGAAATACCTAGGGCTTTACCCTAAACACTGAGAGCCAGTTTCTAGAGAGCAACCTGAAGGACTGACTCAAATCATTGGCACTACAATCAGTGGTGTGAGCTATCACCACACAGTGATCATGTTATTGTTCCAATAAAAAGTAACCATGTTAAATGCAAATGAGCTAAAACATGCTTCAACAGAATGTAACATAATAAAACCAATATAAGGTAAAAAGGAATTTAAAGAAATTTGATATCAGACTTGATAAAAATTAAGCAAAGAAGAATAGGTTTAAAAAATATATATTGATAACATAACAAATTATTTCAAAACCCAAAAGCAGAATTTAAAATGGCCATTTAAGACTTATCCAATAATGCCAGCAGCAGGGTTTGGGGTCAGCGAATCTAACCTTTAGTGAGTTATATATGGAATATCATAGAAAAAAAAGTAGAACTGACCAATTGCACGGAGTTGTCCTAGCAGTTGTGTCCTCATGCCAAGTATCATGTCCATGGTAGCCTGGGACAGGAAGTTCTTCTCACAGAAGGCTCTCTCCCAACCTTCACTGCGAGCCTTTTGCCATGCCTGGCACCACAGAAGACAAAGATGTCAGAGAAATGTTTAACAATAACTTTTAATCACAAGGGACTGACCTCAAATTTGTATTCCAAAATATATAAAAATACATTTTATAGATCATCCCAATTAATGAGTCAATATTTTTTAAATCACTGATCATGCATTTTTGGTAGATATCTGTTAAAAGTTGTCTTCTTAGTGTCGTTAAGAAATTGTGAGATTTACTTTTGAAAGAAAGATAGGAATAAATCAACGCAAGCATCGTAAAACCCATCATTACAACATCGTTAAAATCAAGCACTCAACCTAAAACACTCTTTGGATGGGTTTCTGCCTACCTGGAAAGCTCTAAGTAAGGCCATGTGATCACTAAAGGTGTTGGAAGTGAAGCGTTTTCTGCAGCTTAGAGCAGCTCTCTTCTGTGAGCTTTGGGTGGGAAGAATGAAAGGGTCACGATATGCCAGAGTACAGGCAATGGTTAGAATGGGGTCCAGACAC
This sequence comes from Neolamprologus multifasciatus, assembly GCF_963576455.1. NCBI lineage: Eukaryota > Metazoa > Chordata > Actinopteri > Cichliformes > Cichlidae > Neolamprologus > Neolamprologus multifasciatus. Next base: position 11,790,421 of record NC_140445.1, read on the forward strand.
TTAAGAACAACAGCACACAGCACCATCTTCCCCAGATGGGGCTCCACAGGTAGATCAGCCAGGTGGTAGCCCAGATCAGTCAGGTCTTCAAACTGGTTCATAGCATCTATTTTCTAAAAGTGAATAGAAAGAGAAGAGTGGTGAGAGTCAATATGAACACAAAGGCTTATTGCCAGATTGTTTCAAATATTACCTTCAGCATTTGCACAGCGTTCCGGACAGCATGTGTGGGAGGTGGCTGGGGAGCCTTGGCCAAGAATTCAGCTACTGGACAGGAGGAGGGAGCCAGCAGTTTGGTCTGCAGACACAGTTCCTTACACACACAACATGATCTAGTGTTTAGAATTATTGGGATAAACAACCTACTGTACTGTAACACAGGTAACACACATCTATGTTACATGTGGATGCATTTTAAAAGGTGAAATAAAGCATCCTGCTCTTTAAGTAAGCCATAGTCAAATTTATATCATGTAGCCATCATGATACAAGTTTTAATAGTACAAATATTTTATTATTGCACAGTAGCATTTTCTGCTCAGTGACGCTTGATAAACTGCAGATTTAAAGTTTATGTGTAATGGCATCATTTTAATCACATATTGAATTTGTATGTCAAAAACATATCACATACAGATGCATTTTCATTTAGTAATGGTAGTTTAATTCAGGATAAATAGGTTAGTTTGCAGTGATGAGTTGACAGTAAAGCTCTGTGTTGAACTGGTGCACAATGGCAGTGGTGCTCATGGTTAATGTTAGGTTACACAAGTGTAGCAGAGATGAATTTGCATCTAAACTGATGATGCTTAGAGTCATTCACCGAATTCCAACTTCAAACCAACTGTATCCTGTCTAGTTTAAAGATGGTATAAACAGTACAGTGTCAGTGTAGGGGATGGAAATCAGCCAGGATAGCTGTGAAACATCTGCTGATATCTTGTTGAATTCAGTTGTGTAAATCCACAAAGAGCAACAAGTCAGCTGATCACAGCACATAAACTAAGAAAACCAACTGGAGCTCACATTAGAAATTATTGAAAGTTATTGAAAGATTCTTTCACTATGCTGAGCCACTACACAGATCTTAGAGTTTCACCACCTGTTGAATTCCACTGTAATCCCTGACTGTACTCATTTTACTGCTCAGGCGTGGAGAAAATTGAGAATTATCTTTCACTGCTTGTGGCCTACATAAGAGATTCAAGCTGAGTACATTCCTTAGAATTTGAATTTAGATTCAAATAAAATTTGTATTCTTATGTACTAATATTATTTTATCATTATATTAATATAGCACAAGGTTCAGTTACCTCTGTACAAAAATGGACAATAGAATTGTCCCTCAAGGAGCTACTTTTTGCTTTTTTACTTTGAGTACATTTCAAAACCTGTACTTTTCTTACTTTTACTTGAGTAAAGAAGTTTCTTCAGTACTTTAACTTTTAACAGAGTATTTTTTTAACTCAAGTATCTGTACCTCTACTTAAGTACAGAAAGTCTGTACTTTTACCAGTTCTGTAGATAACCATCAGTTCAACATAAGTGTTATGACTCTGCATGTTCGCTATAAAACTAATAGTAATGTTTTTGCACTATAGCCAGAAGTTGTAAGCATAGCTATAGGCTTTGATAAAGGAATATATATTTTACATATCATTCTGCAGGTGGAGAACAGCAACCAACTCCTGCACAACTGCAGGAATAGATTTAGACTTGAAACATGAACATGTAGTACGTTTCTACCTGTAGAGGCATCCGGAGGAGCTGTGGAACTTGGAATTCCAGCATATTGTTGAACCTGAGTCGACTAAAGAGATGGAAGCAAATCCCCGGCCTGCAGCGCCCAGCTCTGTAGACATGTCATTTGTTTAACAGCAATGGAGTAGTATTTGGTTGTAAGAGTAAAACCCATAAGCCAACAATGTAAGTTTTAGCATAGTTTTTTTTGATACTTATAATAAAAATATGAACACTACAATACCTTCCTTTCCTTTGCAGAGCACTGGCTTTTGAGATCCACACAGTCTTTAGCATGGACACATTGCTGAGAGCATCAAAAGACTTCTGCAACAGGCGACAATTCAGTTAAATACTAACACCTTTATGAAATCCATAGAGTCATAATTTAAATCTAACTTTCTGAAGTGTTAGTGTACCTCTTTGACCTTTCCAGAATCAATGACGAAAACAACATCATTGATGGTGATACTCGTCTCAGCTATGTTAGTAGAAAGAATCTGAAATGAAAAACTGACCAGTTACAATCTAGTTTCATAAGCACATTTCCTTCAAATATCATTTTGGGTTATATTAAATGAAAAAAATACTCCTGAGCGATGGCACAAATCAAAATGAAATTATGTTGAAACTTCCAAACTTCATAAAAGAAAGCAGACAATACTGAATTAAATTAATGTCAGATATACCATTTTCCTTTAGGATACATTCTTCTGGGTAGGAGAATGAGGTTTTTTTAATTTTTTTTATTTATATATACACACACACATATACAATATATATACACACATACATATATACACACATACATATACACATATACATACACACACACACACACACACACACACACACACACACACACACACACACACACACACACACACACACCTCACAGGTTGGTTGTTCCAAGTATCCTATTCTTCTTGTTCATTATTATAGGTCAAACATGTCTCATGTTAGTTTTGGGGGTTTTGTACTACTGTGGAATAAAGTTCTAATCCAAACATTCAGATCTGAAGGCTGCACTGCACTGTATAAAGTTAGTATGAATACAGCCTATGCAATTAAACAGTCAACAAAATGGCTCAGTAATGGTAATAATCCCTAAATACTGTAATTGTCGGGCTATAAGCTGCTACTTTTTGCACAAGCTTTGAACCCTGCGGCTTTTAGTCAGGTGTGGCTTTTCTATGGATTGTCTATGATTTTTGTGATATCGTAAGACCATTTGTTTTGTTTGTTCCGCTGTTGTACGGCACTACATTGCCTGGCAGAAGGGCATGTGATCAGACACACAGTACCGGGGTTCAAAAGTGGTATGTTGATCACATGTCCGTCCGCCAGGCAACTAGTGCCGTACGAAGTAGCGCGAAAAACAAAATCCAAAGTAGTACTATGCGTTCAGCGGGAGGCGTGGATGACGAGCGGCGATAAACTTGCGAAAAGCAAGTCATGCTCAACTCCACAAGTGGATTCTGACAGCGTGGAAAAGTGTGAAAACATCCACGATCACCAACGGATTTCGAAGGGCTGGACTGCTGCATGATGGAGAGGAGGACACCGCCACAGCCCTTCAGAGGGTGTTCGACTCTGACATTGACAACGACGATTTCTTTGGTTTTGAAAGTGACAACAAAGGAGAGAAGCAGAGAGTGGATGATGAAGCCATCCTGAGCCTGTTCGTTTCCGACACTGGAGAAGAGGACTTTGGTGGTTTTAGTGCGCAGGAAGAAGAGAAGGCTTTAACAAGGCTTGTTAAAGCCGTGTCACTGCACCTGAGCCTAAAAGGTAGTCCGAATCCATTTTTCTGGTGTGCTATAGGTTATTGTCATGTACTACATTTGTTACTCGTTTAAGAAGCATCAGTACATGTTTTGTACTTGTAATTACCGGTACTTGTACATATACCCTAAAAAGTTATGCAAATATGAACCCATAACCTGTTTTTCAAAATATTAATAAAAGGGGTGGGTCTCCAAACAGCCATCTCTTTCCTGACAATTCCCTTTGTGCATATTCTCTTACATATGATAAGTCAACATTGAAACACCTGCGGCTTTTAGACAGGTGCGGCTAATGTACTACAAAACAGGATTTTCCCCTGATTTTAGCTTGTGCGGCTAATATTCAGGTGCGCTTTGTAGTCCTGAAAATACGGTAGTTCAGTTCTGCTAAACCATTTGAATTAACTCCAAATTAAGTCTGTACCTCATTCACATCTTATAGCTTTGTTTCAAATCCATTGCTTATAAATAGAGGCTGAAAAAAAAAAAATTTCACACACATACGTTGAGTATTCATATCTTGTGGGGACATCTAATTGATATAATGTTTTCCTAGCCCCTAACCATAACCCACTTGTAACCCTGTCACTAAAACCAAATATTGAGTCTCAAAATGCCTTCAAACCTGTGGGGACCAGGATTTTGGTCCCCACAAGTATAGCAAACCTCCAATTTTTGGTCCCCACAAAGATATGCATACACATGCACACACAAACACACAATACACCATTATACATCATCTGAAACACCAGTGACTCACTATCTTCCTGACACCAGGAGGAGAGGTCTTTAAGGCTTTTTTCTGATCCTGAGTCTGCATGTCTGAATGTAGAGTAAACACATGGTACCTAAGAAACAACACACCTCTATCAGAAAGCATGCACTTTGCTGCAAGCTTTTGTCTTCTCAGCACAACTTAAAAATGAAACAAGCTAAGCAACGAAAATTAAGGACATATTTACATTACATTACATTACATAATTTCCTATCAGCAACTAAATTGACCATGTGGTTACATTCCCAAATGCTTACAGACTTTTAGAAAAAGGTGCTCCAACGTGACCTGATACATGCCCCAACCTTTCTGAAATGTTTTACTGGTATATCGAATATATTATTATATAAAACAAAGACAAAAAACTTTGGGCTTAACATAATACCAGAATCATTGGATTGTGTTTTTATTGACATTTTGAACTGTATCCCAACAGAAACCATTTTACCTTTCACTTTGGCCAGAGAATCTCTTATCATCATGGAGGATGCGGTCCCTGAGTTCCACTATTTCATCATATCCAGGAAGAAAAATTAGGATGGCACCTAAAGACCAAAAAAAGGCTCACTTTCTAGCACAGCTGGTGATATCTGTTAGATATACTAAAATAAGTAAGGGCATTGTGAATTAGAAAAGATTAAGACACTGCTATAAATCACAGGTTCACACCAATCAGCATTTTATGTTGATATTCATGTGCTACCAGATTTCCCATTGCTTTTATGCTGTTTCATGTTACAGCAGAGTCTGTTGTAACCAGACTTAAGAGTATTGCACTGGCTAGCACCCAAAATTTGTTTACTTTGTACAAGGGTCCATGTGGCTGTCATTTACGTTTCCATCTATATGCTGGTTACCTCAGGCTTTTCTCCCAGTTTTCCTTCCTTAAGGATGACGTCTTGGCAGCCACCCTTTCATTAAGACCCTTTTTGATGAGGTGTCAGTGAACAGTACATGAATTCAAGAGCCAGATGCATCTCTCAGCTCCTGTGTCAGGTCTTTGCTAAATGTTTTCCTATTTTTTAATGACATCTCTTTCAGATACTATTCATCTGCTGCAGACAATTTTGCTATGCCTGCCACTTGTCTAGTTTTCTTTAAGAACAGCCTGCACACTAAGCAGAGATGTGCCATATTTTTGGCTAATAGCGCTTTGGGAATAACTTTGTTGATTCAAAAAAATGCTATTTTTGTGTCTTACATTTGACATTTTCCTCATATCAAGAAATGGAAACAAATCATGGCTTCCAGTGACATAGCACCTGGAGAATTATTGCTCAAAACCCCTTTAAAAGGACAAAATAGAGTCTGTCTCCCAAAGTAAATATATAAGGGGTGGCTTTATCGTCCTGATACTTACCATCACTGGTATTGGAGCAGATGTTGTGCAGCAGATTCATGATGAGCTCCAGGTCTACCCACTGATCGTCAAAGCTATGATGGTACAGCCTGAGAAGTTCTTGGTCTTCTAAGCTCATCTCAGGGTCACACTGCACCAGAGCTGACTCATTGAGGTTGCTCACCTCTCCCAAAGGACTGCACAGTAACAAAAAATATTCAGTTGCTTCACAAAGAATTCATAAACCTTAAAGTTTTTCACAAGACTCAAGTGCTGTAAACATAAATTACAATGAATAAAATTAACATCTGAACAACTAAAAAGCTTTTAATTTATGTATCTGGTATTTATTAAATTTCAAAAAATTATAATCAGAAACTGACACTTCCCACACTTCATGATGCATGCTCAATCAGCCACGTAAGAAAATCCCAAAATGTTGATTCTGTTCATCTGGACATAAAGTTTTCAGTGGGAGAAACATTAAGTGACCCATCCAAGTGACTTACTCAGTCTCAGCTGACTGCAGGTTTCCCCTAACCTCATAAATAGTACATTTGCATAATGACTGACACTAAATGGTAAATGGACTGATTCTTATATAATGCTTTTCTACTCTCCTGGAGTACTCAAAGCACTGTTTCTATGCTTTGAAGTGCTAACTACAATTCACTACAATTCAGACACATTCATGCTCTGATGGATTGGAGAGGAACTTGGGGTTAATATCTTGCCCAAGGATACTTCGCTTGCAGACTAGGGGGAGCCAGGGATTGAACCACAAACCTTACGATCAGTAGATGACCTGCTCTACCTCCTGAGCTACAGCCCCCGCACTGGCACCACTAATGAAAAATGGGCTGTGAGGTCAGTTTCTTTCATTAATTGTCATGACCATTTGCATATTACTGATCAAGAATCACACTACGTCCAGATGAACAGAATCAACTTTTTGGAATTCCCACACTTCAATGGGGGAGTTTGAGTTTGTGTTGCCAGAGTGGGGACCACATCTGAGGAGGTAGAGATTTACCTGGAGTAGTGTCTATCTGTGTGTCTATTATTTTACTATTCCCATATCATTATATATTCAGTACCAGTGTGTGTTTTGAGTTACGAGTGCACTTATTGCAAAATGCAGTGCTCTATATGGTCACATCTGTTTATTCCGATCCAAAAACTAGAAATAAATAAACAGGACAATGACCCAAACACACATCAAAAGTGGTAAAGGAATGGCTAAATCAGGTTAGAATAAGGGTTTTAGAATGGCCTTCCCAAAGTCCTGACTTAAACCCCTTTGAAAACATGTGGACAGTGCTGAAGAAACAAGTCCATGTCAGAAAGCCATCAAATTTAACTGAACTGCACCCTTTCCTCTACTCCCTCTTCACCCACGACTGCAGACCTGCTGATGGTTCCAACACCATCATTAAGTTTGCAGATGACACCACGGTGATTGGCCTCATCAGTGACAATGATGAGGGCGCCTACAGGGAGGAGGTGGATCGTCTGGCTGAGTGGTGTGACAGAAACAACCTGCTGCTTAACACCGAGAAGACTAAGGAGCTCATCGTGGACTACAGGAGGAATGCTGACCCACATCCACCCATCCACATTAAGGGGACGGCTGTGGAGCGTGTGAGCAGCTTCAAGTTCCTGGGAGTCCACATCTCCGAGGATCTCATCTGGACGACCAACTGCTCCAAGCTGGTCAAGAAGGCTCACCAGCGCCCCTTCTTCTTGAGGACTGAGGAAGAACCACCTGTCCTCAGACATCCTGGTGAACTTCTATCGCTGCACCATCGAGAGCATCCTGACCAACTGTATAACAGCCTGGTACGGGAACTGCTCTGCCTCGGACCGGAAGGCGTTGCAGAGGGTCGTGAAAACTGCCCAGCGCATCGCCGGAGCACCACTTCCTGCCATAAAGGACATCTACAGGAAGCGGTGTCTGAAAAGGGCTGGGAAAATCATCAAAGACCCCAGTCACCCATCACATGGACTCTTCACCCTCCTGCGCTCTGGGAGGCGCTACAGGAGCCTCCGGACTAAGACCACCAGGTACCGGAACGGCTTCTTCCCCACAGCTGTCAGACTCCTGAACTCTGCCTCCTGACATCTGACCCACGTTAAACTCATGGACTGAACATACACACACCCACAACCACCTACACACACACGCAATGGACAACTGTACCCTCAAACACACAATAATAACATGGACTGAACCACCACTCACAACCACCAGCACTTTATATACCTCTGTAGAAATTATTCACATATCTCACTTATCTTAACTGCACTACTGTATAGTTCTGTGTAAATAATCATTCTGTACATACAATAATTTTTAATCCTTCAACTGTTTATAACTTGCATAGTTCACATTTCTGTACAACTGTATATCTCAGATTTCTGTATAGTTTTTTATTTCATATTTATATCCTGTTCATAGCCTGTACTCACTACAGCCTGTACATACTTATAGTTATAGAATATTCATAACATACCTTCATACCGTGTACATTATAACATACCATAATAGACCCATTTCTGTAATATACTTACATATCTATATTATTGCTAATATATATTGTAATCATCATATTGTATCATGGCTAAAGCACTTCTGGATGGATGCAAACTGCATTTTGTTGCTCTGTACATGTGCATGTGCAATGACAATAAAGTTGAATTCTATTCTATTCTATTCTAAATAATGGGAAACTCAAGAGAGCCATAATATTATGTTCTTTACAAGTGTATGTAAACTTTTGACCATAACTGTACATAGCTATGACCAACAGATGCCATATATAAAAGGGAAAAACTCATTTAGAATTACAACTATAAGACATTAAAATGTGTACATGTCTGAATACTTTCCAAAGGACACGCATTTCAAAAAACACTCACATGGATGATTTCAATAGATCCACAGTATCAGTCTGCTGGAAGTGCTCGGCAAAGTCTAAGGCAGTCCTGAAAACAGAATAATAAAAAACAGAGTCACGTGTATGAAATTTTGCAGTTTATGCAACTACATTTTTGATTATTTTATTTATTTTGATTTCTTTCTTTCTTTTTACAGGAAGACTGTAGTAAACTGTAGTTACTGTTAAAGATTACATTACTTAATAACTACTACTACATACATAAATTATAAGATATGCCTTGTCTATTTAAAAAGAAAACCAAACAACAGGGGTGTGAATCACAGAATGGTCACTTTCGATTAATAAACTGGATTGTGACTGTGTGTTTTCTTACCATCCATTGGATGCCTTGATGTTAATGTCAGCACCCAGACTGAGGAGTTGCTCCAGCTGTGTAATAAATCCTCGACCTGCTGCTGCCATCAGTGGTGTGGTCCCTGTTTCACTGTGCATGTAGTCCACTACATAAAAAGATTTGGGGAATCAATCCAAATCAAACTGAACTGGAATATCATGTAATGTAAATAAAACTATTTCTCATCATTATTTTTTTTTGTAGTTTTATGATAGTATCTCCAGCTTTACATCAACTTAACACTGTTAGTGTTAAATGTTATTTTGTTAACAACAACACTTAAGATAACCCATCAGATTCATACCATTAACACTTTCACTGAGGATCAGATTGAAGAGCTGAATAAAAGAATCTTGGTCCTCATTTAGGAAAATGCTAGAAATGCATGAGTCCATCTCCCTCCTCAGCCATGGTTCCATCTGTTCAGTGTCCTTCTCATTCTGTAACAAAACAATATAAAGCATAGCTTGTCTGGATAAAACAATGTGCTGACATATAAACAGACGTCTATTTATATGTTGCCAAAAATCAAAGTTTGTGTTTTTGTGTTTACACCCATTTCCATTATCTGGTTCAAGGGTGTCAAGATTTCTATATGACAAAATGTAACCATAAAATGCTTCATAATTCTTCAAATTGCTATGGAAATAAGTATAAAGGCATCCAAACTGTAACTTGCTCTATAGAATTAACTCATGCTCCAGCTCTGCTAAGAAACGGGCACGTATTGGATTCATTCAGGATAATAAACATGTTAATATCGTTTTAAAAGAAAGTCCACGGAACACAAGCCTGTGTGCTCTTGTTTACTGGTACAAATGTCAAGTCTCTCCACATGCTTTTCCAAGTCACATCTGCGTCCAATCACTAAACCTGCAGCCTCTCATTCAGCCACCGCTCTGCAGCTTCATCTCCTAGGCCAAGCCTATTCAAATGGCGGCCCGCGGGCCAAATGTGGCCCAGAAGCAACCTGCGAGTGGCCCTGCCTGTGGTCCTGGCAGAAACACAGAGAAAACGCAAAAAATTAATTAATTAAAAAAAAATTAAATATTCCTACAGCGTAGTGTAGACTGTGAATGCAACACTCCTAGTAGCCTAGCAATATTTAACCCACAATGCACCGTGATGTAAACATATTAAACAATCATCGTAATATATGATGCGACAACAGCACGTCTTTCTCTCTCCAGAAGCGCAAAATTGACAATGAAAACTGTCGGTTTAACCCTGCCTGGACTGACAAATACTTATTCATTTTACCGAGTTTAATAAGCTTACAACCGGAGTTGTACTGCCATGGTGAGGGTCCTGTACAGCCCAAGAGAGAGCTGCAGCATCTTCCCTTCGTGTTTGCTTCTTGGCGAAGAAGAAAAGGCCTTTCACAGATTCTGAAACAGTGAAATACTGCATGCTGGCCGTGGTGGATGCGGTGATAAGTGACGAAAAAATTAAAGTAAGTGTGACATCTGCTATTAAAAACGTACCCCTGTAGGACAGTTTAAATATTCGTAGAGTTGAAGTTCTGGCGTCAGACGAGTTTGAAATGCTGTTAGATGACCTGAAGAAAACTGATGTAATGTCTATAGCAGGAGATCACAGACAGAACTGATAATGCACAGTTGTGCGTATATGTCCGTTTTTTGGATGGGAAATTGTTCGCTTACTACCGTTAGAGGGACACACAGCTGGCGAAATAATGTTTGAGAAGATTTCAGCTCTTTTTGAGGAAAATGGTCTGGATATGAAGCGTGTCTGTATACTTGTGACGCATGGGGCTCCATTCATGGCAGGAAAAGTGAGTGGTCAGCGAAATATTTATTTTAATTTGAAAGGGAATTATCAAAATGTTTTTGTTATTATTATTATTATTATTATTTCAAATGTGCAAAAAATAGTTTAGTTATAGCTCCCTTTTTTTTTTTTAAATGGACCTTTTGGTGTGCATTTGTGAGGTCACCAGATTTACAGGGGGAAAGGAATAAAAAAAATTACTTGTTTTTCAATACAGTTGTGTGGGTTTGAAATTGATCATGATCTGCTGCTTACTGGCTTCAAAAAAAAAAAATCTGGCCCAGATAAATTCCTCGGTTTGAAAATCTGGCCCAACTAACTTCATAGTTGAATAGCCATGTCCTAGGCCATGGCTATTCAACTAGTATACAGACACGCTTCATATCCAGACCATTTTCCTCAAAAAGAGCTGAAATCTTCTCAAACATTATTTCGCCAGCTGTGTGTCCCTCTAACGGTAGTAAGCGAACAATTTCCCATCCAAAAAACGGACATATACGCACAACTGTGCATTATCAGTTCTGTCTGTGATCTCCTGCTATAGACATTACATCAGTTTTCTTCAGGTCATCTAACAGCATTTCAAACTCGTCTGACGCCAGAACTTCAACTCTACGAATATTTGAACTGTCCTACAGGGGTACGTTTTTAATAGCAGATGTCACACTTACTTTAATTTTTTCGTCACTTATCACCGCATCCACCACGGCCAGCATGCAGTATTTCACTGTTTCAGAATCTGTGAAAGGCCTTTTCTTCTTCGCCAAGAAGCAAACACGAAGGGAAGATGCTGCAGCTCTCTCTTGGGCTGTACAGGACCCTCACCATGGCAGTACAACTCCGGTTGTAAGCTTATTAAACTCGGTAAAATGAATAAGTATTTGTCAGTCCAGGCAGGGTTAAACCGACAGTTTTCATTGTCGATTTTGCGCTTCTGGAGAGAGAAAGACATGCTGTTGTCGCATCATATATTACGATGATTGTTTAATATGTTTACATCACGGTGCATTGTGGGTTAAATATTGCTAGGCTACTAGGAGTGTTGCATTCACAGTCTACACTACGCTGTAGGAATTTTTAATTTTTTTTTAAAAATTAATTAATTTTTTGCGTTTTCTCTGTGTTTCTGCCAGGACCACAGGCAGGGCCACTCGCAGGTTGCTTCTGGGCCGCATTTGGCCCGCGGGCCGCCATTTGAATAGGCTTGTCCTAGGCTCTCCTGCTCTGGATTTTTATTGGCTTGGATTAGTTCTCCACACTCTGGACTCTCAGCTCAGTTCAGCACTGCTCCTCAGAACAGCCAGCAACCACCCACTTCCCTATGGGTTTGGTCACATACTCCCTCACTCTGATCTGCTCAGCTCCAACTCAAAATATCATCCTCACCACAGCAGTAATTATTCATCTTTATAAGCTCATTTTAGGTAGAGTCGTAAAGTATGAGATGATGGGATTTTATTTAACAGTTTTACAAATGTCAAAATGCACTCTTGGCGGTCAGTATTAATTAAAAGCTACTTTCTCATAGTAGCAAACCAATGCGTGGGCAATGTGAATATAGAACTATAATATTGTTCTGATGTGTGTCTATACCAGGGGTCGGCAACCCTGGGCAAGCGTGCCACAGCTGGCACGCAAAGGATTAACTGATGGCACGACCATAGCTAGACTAGCCATCGGGCATACCGGGCATGTGCCCGATGGCCGATGGTGATTTTTTGTTTTTATGGGCCGATGATTTTAAAAAATTTTTCCAGGTAAGAAGTTATGACCTGCAGTCTATCTGGGTCAGATATAAACCAAGTTTAGGTATCGTTTATTTTCGTTGTGCTGACTTTTCACAGTCAGTTACAATAACTTGTACTGCGTACTAGCTAGCACGACGGAGTTTCTATACAGCTGGGTGGGTGCTATGATGATAGTGAACTTTATTTAATTCATAAGGTTAGTTAGTAGAGTTGCCAACCGTCCCGTAAAAATGGAATCGTCCCTCATTCAGAGAAAATATTACGCGTTTCGTGTTGAGCTGAGAAGGAACGCAGTTTGTCCCATACTTCAGCTAGAATGGAAAAAGACACAAAACTGGAGTTATTTTTGCGTTTGCTGCACAGCTGCCTCTTCTTCTCTCATTCTCCCCCTCCCTCTCCTGTTGCTACTTCAATCATGAAACTGATCAATGATCAGCTGATCGGCTTTTCTGTCGCAAGTCCTGTCTCTCTTGTTTGTTCATCTCCCACTTTGCGCCAGAAAGAGAAAACCAGCAGATGTCGCAGCAACAGCAGCATGCTTAAGCTTGATCAGCTGTTGTTAGAATTTATTTAATATTAATTTCTAGTATCAGCTGATGTTTGCTGGAGCCACAGCTGTAAAAGCTACTGGTCATGATGTCGGTTTGGATATGTGGTGAGAGGGAAACATGAAGATGAAAATAGGAGATGTCCTCACTGAATCATCAGAGCTGAACAGGTGATGGAGAAACAGGTTTACCTTTTAGGCGACATGAATGAGTTGAAGGGAAGTTATGAACTGTTTCTGAGAGACAAATAACACCAGGATCCTTTTCTAAGTAGCTGACAGCTGGTAACTGTGCAGGGGCAGGTCTAGCAAAGTTTTGCCAGGGGGCAGGTAGGGCATTAACAGGGAAAGGCGGGCACAAAGAAATAATTTTCTTTCTTATTCTCTTTTAAAATGTCTAGCTTTTATTAAATAATTATCTGAATCTTACGACCAAAGTTTTTATCTGATGTAAAATGTATAGAAATTATACATATACCATCAAGACAGTGTACATCATTGTCACAACAGTGTTTGTTTTCATTCAAAGGCTTTATGGTTTTTCCTATACCTGGTGGGCCGGTCTCTAGTCAAAATGCCCGGGCCGATTTTTTTGTCCCAGTCCAGCCCTGGGCACGACACGCAGTGAATTAATCTGAGAAGGTGCATTAAAAAATAAATGGCTGTGCCAGCAGTGGACATCGCAAATTAGCTCACATAGACACATTAGTTGTGCTGCTTCTTAATGACAGTATCTTAGCTAACAACCCCAACAACCAGATTCAACTTATTATTGGCTAAAAATAACTTAGCCTACCAGTGAGAGGCACGTTGCTAGCTGGCAGTTTTTTCAAGCAATGTTGAAATTTCCACATTCCAACACTTCAAATGCTTCAGGAGCATCAGCACCACGTAAATACTCGGATACATCCGTAGACTCGAGACAGAATTCACTATGTGTTTTCGGGACTTTCAAGTGTATGGACCAATGTTTTCTTTTCTAATCAAACCAGGTTTAATGAGCAGCTGGGTTTGTCTCGCATTAACTGCCTGGACACAGAGGACATTGAAATGCAGCTGATTGAACTGAAAAGCTCGAGTCTATGGGGGTCAAAGTTTGCAGACGCAACTACAGACGCAGCTGGAATCCACAGCTGAGCGTGTTCATGGAGCTTGCATTTTCACCTGCTGGACATCACTACCTGACAAGTTTAACTGTCTTCAGAACATTGCAGAGGCTTATTGACAGCATTTGGCTCTACATATCTGTGTGAGCAGATTTTCTCTCACATGAAGAGTGTCCTCAGGTAGCCTTCTGAACGCTGGACACTCGGAGACCTGTGTCTCTGAGTGGGAGATCAGAGATCACATTAACATGTATTGTATCTCTGTATTAACAAACATGCCATATTGGCCAGTTTATTTTTCTTATCATTGTTGTGAGGAGACTGTTAAGAAATAGAGAGATATTTTTAATGCGTATGTGCTCATTAGATTGTTTTATGTATAAAAGAAGGCCAGCTTTGAGACAAGGTCACAGGCTGACTGCAGGTTTTTGCAGAACTATGAGCAACACACAGTGAAACTAAGTTCAGACAGGTTGCTCTGGCAACAGACCTTAGAAAGGGGAAGCTATTGCAAGCTGCACAGGAAGTTTTAGTGCACAGGCATATTAATAAAGAGTTTCGCTTGTAATGAAACTGTGTGTGACGTCTGAAGTACAGAAATAACACCATATAAGACACATGTTGAGCTAAAAATGTTAGAGATCCTGCAACTGGCGTTTGGGCTGTGCAGGGGTCTCTCTTCCGGAAGATGATTGAATAAAAAGAAATATAAATGTTTTAACACACTATGAGTTGGTTTTCTCTGTTCTATCACGGGGACAAAAGAATCGGGGTTAATAAGACCATAAATAGCATTTGCATTTTCTTTTGTACAGTTCATTTGCTGTTATGGAGTGCTTGTTATGGATAAAAAGTGTCTTTTTTTTGGTTTCAAAATAGATGATAACTATTCGCTGATAGCTGCCAACATCTGCGAACAAATATAATTCTATAAAGTTATTCTATACAGTGTGTAACTGTTAATATAGAGCGTTATTAAATTTATTGCTAATGCAATTATATGGCACATTGACTTTTGAGGAAGTTTTAGATGGCACTCATCATTAAAAAGGTTGCCTACCCCTGGTCTATACTAACAACCCATATAAGGTCAAGGTCAAATTTATTTATATAGCACATTTCCAGACAGACCATGCTGCACAAAGTGCTTAACAATAAAAAATGCCATTAAAAAGAAACAATGTAAAACAATAATAATAATATAAAACAATGATAGGACAATAAGAGAATTAAAACAATAACTAAGACTACTAAAATGAGACTAAAATGCTCGGGTCATAGTGTGTTAAAAGCCAGGGCATAAAAATGTGTCTTTAGTAGTGATTTAAATTGATCAAGTGTTTGTGCATATCTAATATTTAGACTATTCCAAAGTCTGGGACCTGCCACAGAGAAGGCTCTATCGCCACAAGATTTGAGATTAGTCTGTGGGATGGACATCATTAATTTTGAGCTAGACCTCATGGTTTTTCCTGGAGCATAAACAGAAAGGAGCTCAGACATGTAAGAAGGGGCTTGGGTGTTAAGTGACTTAAAAACAAAAAGTAAAAGTTTAAATTGGATCCTCTAGGAGACAGGAAGCCAGTGTAGAGAAGATAAAACTGGGGTTATATGCTCTTTCTGTTTGGTAACAGTTAGCAGGCGAGTAGCTGCATTTTGGATCATCTGAAAACGATGAATGGAGGCCTAGTCGAGGCCAAAATACATTGAATTGCAGTAGTCCAATCTACAAGTAAGGAAAAGGTGAATGACACGTTCAAAGACGTTAGTCGGAAGGTGTGACTTTACCTTGGCTAACTGTCTTAACTGAAAGAAGCAGGACTGGACTACTGCACTCACCTGCGTATTCAATTTAAAAGAACCACCCAGGTAGACACAGAGTATTTTTACATGTGTTTTACAGTAGGAGGAAAAGGGGCCCAGAGTGCTACTGATGTGATTATTGACAAAGTTGACGAAAATGACAACTTCAGTTTTATTTTCATTTATCTTTAGAAAATTTAACGACATCCACTGTTTGATGTTGTCATCGTTTTAGGCCAGTATGAAATTCTAGTCGTGATAACAGGATGTCATGGTCGACCGTGTCAAAAGCTGCTGACAGGTCCAACAATAAAAGGCAGCAGGGCTGCCAGAGTCCAGAGTTAAAAGAATATATTTTAACTTCAAAAGAAACTTCAAGAAGTAAGCAGAAATCAAAACAAAAGTCAACTTCAGATATCAGTCTAAATGGTCAGTAAAGGGCTCCAACATTGGCGAGGGTAATTGAAAACATCTGAAAACATTAGACACCCCTGTCTAACAGCCCTATCCCTCTTCTTAGTTTGTACATGTAACTTTTCTCTGCAGAAAACACAAAAATAATATTTTTTTTATTATTCCAGGTGTAACAGAGAACATGGTGTATTTTGGTGGTGGTGGTTTACCTGCTTAAAGCCGCTAGTCCCACAGTCACTGTTAGGGAGGAAGCCTGTGGCATGGGTGCTCTGTTTCTGCCCAACAGAACTGGTCTGTACTGCTTGACACCACTCTGTTAAATATTTCTGTTCTCTGTCCTCTGAGAACCAGAATGTGTGATACACAAAAGAGATTAAGACAAGACCAAACAAACGCTGTGTATATGTGTGTATATGTGTGTGTGCGCAGTCATACTTTTTTCTGTCTCTTCCTTGTATTTCCTCATGTCCTTTCTGGTGAAACCTGTCAGCCTCAGAATATCCTCTAGAAAGAACTCCTTCACCTCAAAGTGTCTTCCTTTGACTACGGGGAAAAAGGAACATTTTTGAACCCCTCAAGTTATATCAAATAAAATGAAAACATGACTTTTCAACACATATAGACAATCCACAAACCTTGGAGAAGCACACTCATTTTTTTATTTCCCAAACATATGAACTTATTTTGAATATGGAAATGAACTGTTCCTGAAGGGAATCCATGAAAGCATGTCCATTTATCTTATCTGTATTAAAAATAAATGCCTTAATGTGATCTATAGCTGCTGTACAGATTTATGTTCAACATCGACATGAATAAATTGATGAAGCTTGAAGCTTTTGCTATATGTTTCTTTGTTTATATAACGAAAATATTTATACTATATCAAGTATATATAAATGTTGCTCCATTGGTGAAAATAGTGGTCATTTCATTATTTGTAAGTGTTTCAGGACCTTGCTCTAAACCGCGATCTTTAATCTATTATCTCAGTTGTTCAACTGTGACTCAGACTATACAACCTTGTTTCCACTAGTACAAAAAAAGAAAGGAGCTGTCATAATGAGCAAGCTTGCTATACTTATGACTTTAGATCATTATTATGACTTATCTCATAATTACAAGATTTTTTTTTTTTTTTAACAGGGTTATTTTTTTAACCTCTACTTGTCGCCATCATCCCAGATTTTGCTCTTATTGTAAAGCATTTCCTCTCATTGTAGTAAAAACAAAGCTAACTAATAAAGTAAGCAAAGTGCTAAAGAATCACCAGCTGGTATTAATTGTGATTTCACTAACACTTTGTAGACAGGTTTGTAGACTTACGGTGAATAACTGGGCAGGAGCCAAAGTATTGACGGAACAGGTCTATATCCAGAGCTGCACTAGAGAGGATCAGTTTTATTGTGGGAATCTTCTGAAGCACATCCCGCATCTTCGTGAGGAGGAAGTCAGTCAGACCATCACGCTCATGCACCTCATCCTGTTGAGAGTCAGTTTTATTTTCTTTTAACAATCTCCATTGGTTTAATGTTGCTTTCTGTGACATGTTGTACTACATCTTGCCTACTATGTGAGAAGAGGTAACTTCTTGAAAAAGCAAAGAAGGCAGCAAAAACACTACATTCCACTAGGACAGTTTTCATTTATTTACTATTTATTTTATATACCAGAAACATAACCAAGTATAGCCAAAAATCAAAATCAATTGGACTGCAACTGTCAGCACCAACTTGGATGCCGCTGCTTGGCCATGGAAACCCATTCCATGAACCTCTCTACGTCCTATTCTTGAGCTAATCTGAAGGTTATGTGAAATTTGGAGGTCTGTAGCTATGGACTCTGCAATAGAACCTCACTAGGTACACTGCTCTGTGATTTTACATGGCATCCTAAACTCCTAATTGCTTTCACTTTGTTTTAATATCACTAACAGTTTAATAGATGGCTTCCTATCACAGTATTATGCTATTATCACTGAGCTCCTGAGAGAGACCCATTCTTTCACACATTTGCAGAAGCAGTCTGCGTACCTAGGTGCTTGATGTTACCTTGATTTACACAAGTGGCCCTGGAAGTGAGTGGAAAAGCTGACCCCGATTATTTTTATGAGTGAATAATGTGTGAATACTTTGGGCAATATAATGTAGATGAAATTGTTTTAAGACTATATGATGTCTGCTTGTATAATCCTGATACCCACCACAATGACGTGTGTGACAGTTGTCAGGCTTGCATCTCCAGTCATCAGTGTTCTGAGGAGTACTCCACTGGTGCAAAAAGTCAGCAATGTCTTGGGAGATACCCTGAGAAATGCAAAGTATTCATATTTACAATTCCATTTTAAGAAACATGTAACTTCCAGTAAGCATGGAGGACAAGTTAAACATAAATCACTCTTCAAAAAGTGCGAAGCATGTATTTTAAAATGAATTTTGTATTTAAAAAGCTCAGGTTTTTCATTGGCTCTGTCATTCTTCTGACATCACTTACATGTGGGTACTGTCAATGCTTCAGCTGAAAGTTCACACTTGTAAAACAAGCTGAGAGGACCTCAATGCAGGCGACTGCATTGTCAGGATGAAAATGTTTGCTATTAGACTTGCATTGAAGCCAGATTGGTTTTATAATTATTTGGGAATAAAAACACTGTTAATTTGAGATCTTTAAAAGGCAAAAGAATGAGATCGCGGATCCCCTAGTGACAGGATGAGGAGTTCAGTCAATCAGTTTAGAGTAGGGCTGTGTTCATAACATTGACATTGTTGGCATTGTCCATTAAACAGTTCAAATTTAACGTGATATCTGAGTGTTTCTTAGTTTTAGACTGTTCAGTCAAATGTTCTTTTTTGCTAGTTTAGTCAACTGATTACAACAGGTTAGAAATCTCTCAGTGTGCAACAGGAAGCTCATCTCGTCTATTCCGCACTGAAACAAACAAACCTGAGTTACTAAGGTTTTTGTGTTTCAGTGTGGTGCCAGGCCATTTACTGTAAATTAAGCTAATTTTAACACCAGTAAGCATGACTTATTTTGTGTCTGTGCATGACAGTAGCTAACTGGAGTGTGCATTTATTTACAATGACAGGGGAAGATATCAGAAGACGTGCGTAACTGGCACAACAGGATGTCTCAACACTATGAGCACAATGCTCAAATTTTCCAAGAGCCAAACCTCACTGTTCCACAATAACACAGGGATGAGGAGGACAACCCTGATGCAAGGGTTTTCAAAAGCAGAATGAAAGGCAGAGCCTTTAGCTATAAGGCCCAATTACTATGGAATCAGCTCCCAAATTAGATTTGGGAGAGAGAAAATTTATCTAATTTTAAGATTAGGCTTAACATTTTCCTTTTTGATAAAGGTTATAGTTATGGCTGCCATAGTGTTAGGCTGCTGGAAGGCTTCCCATGATGCACTGAGCGTTTCTTCTTCGCTCATCTTTTTTTTTTTTTTTTAAACTATCTGTGTGTTTATACACCACTACTGTATTTAATCACTAGCATTATACTCTGGCTCTTTCTCTTATCGTTTGCCTTTTCTCCTGTCTTTCTCTGCTCTCTTCCCATTCCCCTCACCATCACAGCAAATGGCTGCTCCTCCCTGAGCCTGGTTCTGTCACAGAGTGCTTTTTTCTATGGGATTATCTAATTGTTGGATGTTCTTTCTAACATTGTAGGATCTTTACCTTACAATATGAAGTGCCTTGAGGTGTGAACTGGCTCTATATAAATAAAATTTAATTCAACTATACTGTTGCTTTATATCCACGGCACATTATTTACAAAGGGACAGGTCTGCGTTTATATTTCGGTTTTGCCTCTAACGTTTTTTTTGGATATCAATTTTTTTTTAGGTTTAACTCTGATTATTTTATCAGTTTAAAAATTATTTACAGTTGCATGTGTACTGTGAACAAGTCCTTTGCTTAACTGAAACCTAAATATAATTTGGTCATTTTTCGCTTTGGTCTTATCTACCTGCTCTCAAGTCTGATGTGATAGCCGACAGTCTGGCCCACACCTTCCCCCCTCTCAGCTGCCACTCTATCAGCCACAGCAATGGCAGCCAGGCGTCTGGGCTGAGTGCAGAAGATCCTGCAGGACTCTCCTTTCTTGCTGCAGTCATCCAGAAGGAACTGTGGGATCTGGATAAAATATATCAATATGTATAACCACATTGAAAATGGAAAACCCCAACACAGTAAATTTTAAGATCTATTTTTCCCAGACATAATATATAATTTAATTATAACTTTATTTTTTTAAAACATGCATTAAACATTTTATCAACTATACTTTTGAAAAGAAACCCATTTTATAAAAGATATCCTTTTGATATTATTAACATATTATAATATTAACATAACATATAGGTACAGGTTGAGTATCTAAATATTTTACTTGTTATAAGCAGAGGTACCGGAGGTAAGGTTACCAAGTTACCTCCACATCCTAAGAGCAATTATAGCCAGAGGCTACTGGAGCGTTGTCTACGTTTTCAGTTTGTATCTTAGGATAAACATTTTAATAAATAAAAAATGTAGAAAGCAAACATGACTAAGATGTCAGAACCGAGTGTTGGAATATCTATTTGTCCACAGACACACCTGTGTTGTTTTTCCAGAGCCAGTCTCTCCCAACACGAGCACGACCCTGTTTTTTTTGATAATTTGGATGATCTCCTCCTGGTGTTCATGTACAGGCAGGGAGCATCGAAAACTGTCCAGCTCTGATGGACTTCTCCTCCGAGGAACCATAGGAATCCCATTGTTTAAACGTCCGCTCGCTCTGTTCTTGTCATAACCGTTGTCTGAAAGGACACAACAAAGACAGGCTAAGAACAATGCAGCTGCTGACTGAGCTATATCCAAAGACGAAAGGTGTCAAAAGATATTTCTGTTTCACTTTGTGTGTGTGTTTGTTATTATTTTACAATTACTGTTACAGAAGCACAATATGGGAGATTTGGTCCACATCAAAAAAAAAAAAAAACGCTTGGGTTAGCCCCTGCGTTTCAAGTCCATATGACTAGTGCTGTCAGGCTTGGAAACACACACACACACTCTCAAAAAAAAAAAAAAAAAAAAAAAAAAGGACAGCTGAAAGTGTGCACAGTCTTTAAAGCAATTTAGGTCTTTATTTTGAAATGTCCAAACTGGAATAATAAGCAAAGTTGACTTTATTTCTGTCTGTGACTTTGTAACTTTATATTTTAAGACATAAAGTTACAGCCAATGTATATCTACCAATGTTCTCCCCTGCAGCCCAGTAAGCTAAGAGTCAACATTTTGCTTTAACATCAGTTTGGTCCTTTTTTGTCGTTTTTTCTCCAGTTCATAGAGAATATTAGCAGTCATCAGTAAAACACAGCTGTATTTTATGCACACACAATGACAGTCACCAGGTTCTGCAGGCACAGATATGCCACTTTTTTCATTGGGTTGTATATCTATGCGTTCCTTCTTGCTGACGGGAAACCTCTGTAGCAGACTGCGGATGAAATATAAGGTATTCTGGGAGAGTGTCATGGGTATGGTTGGCTGAGGATTATCCGTTTCATTCTTCTTCCTGATGGTGACAAAGCGATTTGGTCCCTTTCTGAAAGACAAGGAAAATGTTCTTCCATTACCATACTTATTAAAACTTGTTTTGGTCTATTGCTCTGGGGGTTTCTGTAATTGTAAGTTAGGCTTGACAGCTCCTCAGTCCCAGTCTAGCTTGTGGGGATGTGTGGTTGGTCTTCAGTGAAGAAGTGATGTATTTGAAACCCCTGTTGTTAGGTTCACTAATGACCTTCCCTTTGCGTGTAGCAGTAAAGTGAGGCATGGGTGATAAAAGAGGATTTTGAAGGAACTGGAAAGAGAGCTGTTAAGCACAGAAATGACATAAAAAGCATCATTTAATAAATATGTGCCAGGAACTGGTCATGCTGCAAAAACTGAATTGCAGGACTGTGAAAAACAAGACACTGTTCCTTGTATTAAGGGGGACTCACAGACAGAAACGTCTTGTATTTCTTGTTACACTGCTGTCAAGTTTTGTTTTTTGTGAATCCAAATTGGTTATTCAATATAATCAAATTTCTTCTTTTAATTACCCACCAGTTTACCAGCTGACAGTAAGATCTGACAAGTCTGACGAGAGGTATGGTGGTGATATGTGTAACTTAGTTGCACATACCTGTTTAGTTACCTCTAATGAATGTGGCTTAATTAATTTTAGATGAAATGTATAATCTTTAAATGCTAGCGTCTCAATCACCTCAGAGAATTTTATAGTTCCTAAAATAATCTAGAATAATTAACATTTATTAAAAATTAACCAATACTACTTTACTAGTCTCGCAGTAAATCACATAAAAAGATTTCAAGGATTAATTGAAATCTTTGATGAAATGTTCTTTTTAAATATTCAAACCCTGTTCATATCACATTGTGATTATACTTAAACACAAATTTGCAAATTGATTATAATTCAGTGTCTCTACAAATGCAAAATCTACAAGGTGTGATCAAAAGCTATTTACTGATATAATTACAATGGACTATGTCTGTACTCCTGTAACTGGAATTAAATTAGATAACTTTAATTAATCCTTGTGTACGTGCTGAATAGGAAGCAGAGCAGTTATTCAAGCATGCATAGGTGTTTCTGAAAAGAAGGCTTTTGTCAACTTTTGGCATCTCTGAGGTAAATTGACCTCAGAGATGCCAAGCGCAAAGTTGCAGGAGAAAACACAAATGGCACAATTTGTAATGACCACTGGCATATATGTATTCACCCTAACAATTCCTAATTATTATATTTCTTTTTATTAAGGAAGTCCAGATCAGCAATACGGTATGGCTATAGAAATTATATGCAATTGCAAAGTCACCATTAAAATCACTTAAATCAAAACTACAAACCAACTTTACTGCAGATTAATGCTCTGTCTCCCTTTTAAGAAAGAGGGTACATTCATTTTTAAATTACTCAGCTCATTTTCAGTGCTAATTACTTACATTTAGCACAAGGTGTAATGACTGAGATACTGATAGGCAACAATCCTGGAGGAAGATCTTACCCTTTGCTCTTAGAAATGTAACCCAGAGATTGGGCCATTCGATGAATGAAAGCCCTCTCTGTACTGGTCAAGGAGGAAGGAAATTCTGTCTCTGTTTAGTCAGGGAAAGAAAAATAATAAATAGTAGCAAATTATTGAGTGACAACCAAAATTACTTTCTGCTCATTCTGGGAGATGTAATGAATATGACACTGGCAAAATGATATCAGATACTATAAGAAGGAATGTTTTTCATTTTCTTATATAGACCAATAAAAACAGCTTATACCTTTCTTGTCACTGTACTGAAACCTCTCAAAAGCCAAGGTCACTGCTATCTTGACTTCTTCATCAATATGAATTTCTTTAAAGTTGCTGGCACTGGAACCATGTTGTGATGCATTATGGTTCATGGATGGTTTTTGTGTAGCTGCACCAATTTTTGACATATTGCACTGCAAGAAAACAACAGAAAAAGTGTTGTGAAAACATACATGCATGCATCATTTCCTGCAGCTTATTTGTTGTTAACCTCTTAAAAAACCAACATAAAAAGAGAATCTATAGACTTGCATATCTCCTGAATGTTTTTTTCCCCCTGAGACTGTGGGGTTGTGGGGACTCTGTTCAGCATCCCCACAACCACTGGCATGACAACAGCTGAAGCTAAGTAAACAAGAAACTTCAGACAATCTTGCCTAATTCAATGGTAGATAAATGTCTGAATGCACTAGCGATGCTCTAGCTAGAAAGAATTTTTAAAAATCAAATATTGTAGTTAATTTTTTTTAATGTGTGATTCAAAATGTTCTACTGTCTTTTAAGCCACTTAAATCAATCAATGTCAACTCACCACTATGTTATTGATTCATTTGTTTATTGTATTTCCATCTAGCTGTGTGAGGTGGTATTGTTATTGGGTGCTTCAAAAAGGAAAGATATCAGAAAAGATAAGGTGTTAAGTGCATTAAGCTAGCTGTTAATTTACTAACAAATACAAAACGTGACTAAAATGAATGAAATAAAAATCAATAGAGTCCGAAGTTTCATATATATGCATTTATGTGACATAAATCGCAAGCACGCGTGTTTCCCACGAGTCCACAGGTCAGCCACATCTTGCTCCCTCTGTGAGCTGTATAATACCTGTTACTGATTTATGAAGCACACCCATGTTAACTGGTGATCGTCACAGCTTTACAAAGTCAGGTGCCTACTCAACATAATGCACCATCATACTATTATTTTGTTCAAAATAAAGACACGATTCATTTTTCATCGGTTCAGTTATGCTGCTGGATTTCTTTAGTTTATGCGCGCGCTGTTGTGAGTATCAGTATCCGAAAAAAGTCAAATGGCAATATAACCAACAGATGATTTTTGTGGTGAGTGGAACTGCAGTACGATTGTATTGGACCTTATGGAAATAATTAATCCTGATCTGTACTTTGGCGTAGATGAACCTTCAAACTTTAACCAGATACATGATCCCTTGTGTTTCCCGAGTGGCGCCAGCCCTACCTAGTTATGGTTTGGTCTGTTTCAACCACTCACAGTCATAGAATGCTTCGAGAAACTCTTCTTTGGAGATAGAACATGTCGTTTTCGAACAATTTTCTTTCCCGCCAATTACAAAACCGTAAAGGTAGCATCCACAACTAATGAGTTTGAACATTTTCAATCATAACCGAGAGAACTACAGAACTACAGTTCTCGACATAGGGTAGTGCTTGTGGCTCACAGTGTTGGTAGGCTAAGATTATACCTATTTTGACCAGAAGTTGGAATACATTTTAGACGACTTTTACTCTTGCTTTTTACTTATATCATAGCTGCGACTTGAAACATTTGGACACGTTGACATGCTGCCAAAACATCACCAAAAAGCATAAAAACTGTGAAGTTGGGACATCAATACTAATCTACTTGTGATTTATTTTTGAAAAGTTAAGAGTGCAACTTGTGTAAGCCGTTTAATAACTTCTAGCATAAAGGTTACCACTACATTACTTGCATGCTATATAACTACGAAACAGGTGCAGTTCTCGGCGAGAAGCATCTTACAACTTTAGACAAAGCAGTCTTTCGGTTAGCTACGTTTGCTTTAAAGAGCCCTCTTAACAAGTGGCTTAAGTGTTTCATTGTTCTGGTGGCCAAACACAGAAATAATTTAGCTAAGAGGAAAGGAATATCGTCATAAAATGTAGCTGACTGTAGGTCCAAACCTGACAGAAAACGAATTTAGAAATTATATCGTACCTTGATTAGTGAAGACGTTCGACTGTACTCTCAACAATTCACATAGTAGGATGATTCACATGAATACGCAAGAAGCCAAAGCTGAATTGAGTTTCCTTTTTATGTAAACCTTAGACCACCGCTAATCTGATCCATTTAAACCCGTGTTTTTGTGTCTTCTTCTGCTTCTTCTTTTGAGTTTATTAGCATTACCGCCGCCTACTGGACTGGAGCATGGCTCCGAAGGCTGAAAATTCAAGTAAACGGTTTGTTTCAAGAATATAGGTGTTATGTATATGTTACATAGATGTGCATTTTTCACCAAGAAATTTTTCTGATGTTA
This sequence comes from Neolamprologus multifasciatus, assembly GCF_963576455.1. Lineage (NCBI taxonomy): Eukaryota > Metazoa > Chordata > Actinopteri > Cichliformes > Cichlidae > Neolamprologus > Neolamprologus multifasciatus. The sequence continues at coordinate 11,816,394 of NC_140445.1, forward strand.
CCTTCAAGTTATTTCTCTTGCGTGCTTTATAGATAGATAAATGTATGAAAGAAGTGCAAATTGCTTTAATGAATCTATAAATCAAAGAAACATAGCTGCACAAAGGTATAATACAAATTATGTTTAGAATCCTATGTCTAACATGTGTATTCACCAGTCACAGAATGAAGAATTACTACAGAGCTTTATAGAGAACGGCAAGAATGATTTCCTGAAGCGTTCTTCATGGCAGCGAATCGGTCTGGGGGAGAAGGAGAAGTGTGGAGTTGAGTAGGAGTGATGTCCATGATGTAGAGCAGTTTGTTCAGTGACCTCCTGTCCATCACTGACTCAAACACCTCCAAATTCTGACCAATGATGCAGGGTTGCAGATGAGTTTGTTGATCCTGCTGGCATCTCTGGCACTGATGCTGTCCCCTTCCCTCCACGCCAGCAGCAAGCTATTTCCTCCTGAAGTCAACCACCATCTCTTTTGTCTTGCTGACACTCAGAAGGAGGTGATTTCTTTGAACTCAACAAAGTTCCTTAACAGCTTCCTGTACTCTTACTCTTGTCCACCCTTAATACACCCAACTACTGCAGTGTCATGTTTAACTGTTGTAATGGAAATCTGAGGTGTACAAGGTAAACAAGAATGGCAATAGGACCATTCCTTGTGGTTCCCCACTAACCACCACATCAGACTGGGAGCCCCCCAGGCTTACAAACTGAGCCATCTCACAGGGTCAAAAGTATATACACAGGTTCAAATATAACACCCCCATGATTTTTTTTATTTAAATGTCTCTTGGGTACAGTAGTTGCACCTCAACCAGATGCTTTTGGTAGCCATCAAAAGATTTCTCTGGTGGTTCTTGGCAGAACTGATTTTAATTGGTTGGTTCCCCAGCACAGACCCAGCTTTACAGTCAAATTTTTAATAGGGTTGAAGTTGGGATTTTTGGGGATGCCATTTTTCACAACTCAAATCAAGTTAAAAGTTATATTCCAATTCACACACAGTAAAGGTTTGAGCTGTCAGAAATATTCAAATTCAAAGCCACACAGAACAAGCCTGGAAAAAGTAGGAAGTGAGTGCTGTTACCACTTAAGAGTGGTAACAGCAGCATTAGAAGTTAAAACTCCAAATCTGGAAGAGTGGTTCCAGCAGATTGCAGGCACAACATTAGAGGTCTCTGCGCAGAAGAGTGTAGTTTTAAGAGCAGCTAAGATACTGTACAGACTGTTCAAACTCCCAGGCCTCTGGGTCGAGGACCCAAACTTGTGGATCACACACATATCAAACCCGGAGGATTAAATGGAGTAGATAGTAGTAGTGGTAGGCAAGATTTTTCAGATTGATGGGAAGTACAGCTGTACTACTTAGGGAAAACCCCTAATACAGTAGAAAGGACTACTGGGATGCTATATGCGTGGCAAAAGGAGGGGTGACAGACGTAAAGTACAAGGCTTTCACTGAGTTGCATGTAAAGGTGGACACTGAGGAACAGAAAAATGACTTGTATTGATTGGCTGAGCAGAGACTGAGCTAGAAAGGAGATGTAGCAGGTTAGGTGGTTAAGAACAGAGATGGAAATGTGCTAAGTGTGCTAAGTGAAGAGAGTGTTGAAAAGATGAGAGAGCGAGGACAGATGGAGGACAGATGACGAATTGGAAAATGCAGAGAAATTTTTAAGGAGCAGCTATGAAGAGAATGATAAAAGGCAGTTGGCCCAGATGACATACAGCATGGGAGGTACAGGAGGTATGGAGATATTTAGGAGAGAGGGCAGTGGACTTTTGGACCACATTGAAGAGTATTTCTTGATGTATGATTTTATTTTAGGTAAGTTAAATTCTGAGACTGAAAAAAAGTTTTAATTAACATTCTCATTTAAAGTCAAAACACCCCAAAATGAATTACAGTCAAAGGTAAAAGTAAGTCCCAGGGATTCACTTTACTAGAAAATACTATAAAATGCAATGAAATCATCTGCAAGTGCATAAATCCTCCAAGGAAAATGAGAACTGCTTGACATGTGGTTTGAAAACAGTTACTCTCAGTGAAACTATAATCTATAAAACTGCCCTTGCTTTTGTTTTCTGATCTAGTGGCTCGATGGTGCCATCCTCCATCAAAGTAAATAACCCAAACTTTTCCCGTTTTCATGCCAACAGAATACCATAGCAGTCAGATAGTGTTGCTATGACTGAGAACTTTTACAGTTAAGAAATATCACAGGAAACATGGTAAAACATGGTAGATGTGGTAAAAGGCTATAATTAAGACTGTTTGAAACAGACTGAGAAACACAGGTCTAAAGCAGATCGCAAATCAGTCAGATTGAGCTTTAATGATATATGATAAAATCATCTTTGTACATTTGTACATATTTGATGGTGAAAATGCAAACATGACACCAAAATTAGAATTAAAACTATTGTGTATAAGTGCTGCACTACCATGATGCTAATTAAACTGAATGTGAAATTCACTTATAATTTCGTATTTAAACTGGGAGATATTTGTGCAGTCCTCCGCGTTTTTCATTTGAATCGTCTTCAATTCAGATAACTCTAATCAAAAATAAAAGAGATATCTTGCTTCATGGTCATTCTCATAATGGCAGACCTTTTCACTTCTTGGATCTGCAATCATCAGCTTTATATAGTGATTTTAGTATTGGCAGTCATAGAGTGATACAGTGACAGAGTAACATGAATTTAATGACATTCAATCAAAAGACAACTTTATTTCTTTCCCAAGTCATTATTCAAAGATGTTATACAAAGTTCTATATTTCTGCATAAAATCGAAAGTTTCTTGAGAGGAAAAAAAAAGAAGAACACTGTAATATCATTAAGCCAGTTTCACTGTTAAAAGACACCGTGCAGAAAATGTTTGCTACTTAACTGAATGACTGGAGGAAGCTATTATCTAAATATATTATAGCTTAAAACCAAAATATAACATGACAAATTCAAAAATGATTCACTGGCCAAATGCACTAAGGATTAATTTCCCACTTTTTACTGTCATCATAAATGTACTTAAAAGTTCAAAGTAAATGTTTTCAAAACATCATTTACCTGTAAAAAGTTACTGATTTACCTGTGTAGTCCTCTACGATGTTTTACCTCTTTCAGCAAAACTTACTCTGAAGTGAGAAAGGCAACACACATGCGCATAAAAAGCAAGTCAAGATGAGAAGGAGATGGTTTAGTTACATCCTTAATATCCCTTGTTTACTCATATCCTTAATTTAGAATGTCTCTTGAGTTCAAGGTTTGACGTTACAGAGGAGGCACAGATCAGCATCAACGATATCAGTAATCGAAACTCTTCATGATGGCGTCTCTGTCAAATCTGAAATGTAGGAAAGCCTTAGAGGACAGAATTGGCTCATAGTCTCTACTCTCTTGATGACCGCAGGAGCTGCTTGGAGCTGCATCTGTGAAAAGAAAAACCAGTTTAACTGTGTGATGTGGCAATTGGAGGCTATCAGTGGTCATCATCAATTAAATTAAATTAAATTAAATTAAATTAAATTAAATTAAATTAAATTAAATTAAATTAAATTAAATTAAATTAAATTAAATTAATCTTTATATGCATAAAATGGAAAGCACAGAAATTAAAACTCATTTGTCACACCAAATAAAATTATTGCTCCATACGTAACTTGATGCATTAGAGTGAATGGTCAACCATTCAGGTCAAAGGGATGACTACATAACTACTCTTTGCCTTTGAGAACCACATCACCATTATTTCAATAGATTCAGATGAAATTTACTTATAAGCAGTTAGATTTATTGCATACACTCCTATTGTGAGCATTACTCCATTAGATAATGATATATTACATGCATTTTATTAACAGTGTTAATAACATGTGATATGAAGGGTGCAAGGAGCATTTGCCATTGCTGACTGTCCAGAAGGCTCTTAGATAAATTGCAGTGACAGGAATATCTTGTCTTTTTAAGTGCTCCTTTGGTCAAATGAGTAGAAATAAACCCTTGATCTATGTAAAGGCTTTCGAGCAAATAGAATGTCAGAGTGCTGAAAAATCATACCTCTTTCAAAACTGTCTTGTAGTCTTCGCGGTTGAAGTCTTTTATCTTCCTTCTGTAGAATTGGTTAAAGAGTGTGATGCTGGTAATTCATTAACTATTTACATGATGCCAAATTTAAATGCTTAATGCTTACTAATATTATATATTCAATAAAAACAGCATCTGAAACCCTTAATATTAGCTAAGTTGCACCAGCAGAAAGTGCATGTGCTGTTTTTGACTGATGATTTTGAGGCTTTTTCTGGTTTAAATGGCAGCATAATGTCTGAGGCTTCTCTGGTTACTAAAAACCGCTATCTGGACCAAAAATGTTTTGGCACTTAATAATATGGTTTTTACCTGCTGGTTGCTGGCTCCATTGTCACAAGAGCCTTTCTTCATATAAGGCAAGTCTTGAAATTTCTTCCCATTGCCTTTCACATTTGGTTTCTACAGAGTAAAGAACAGATTTTATGAGATGACTGTGGTTATAATAACAAATGACAGATTCTACTTCCATCTTATACCTATATAGTAATTAATAATATAGTTAAATCAGAAGTATTTAATAAAGCCTTGGCAAAGTCTGGACTTGAATCACATTGAGTACTCCACATGCAACTAGAACATAACAAATGCCTGTTCATACATGTTTATCTTTCTCATTTGGACTTGCTGAGACATACATTTTCTATCAGGACATAGGCTGAATGAATCATTACACTTACTGATAGATTCTTTCCCTCATTTTTAATTATCTGCCTGCTGTTATCACATGGTGACTGACTGTAGTCTTTTTCTAACCTGGTTCAGTTCAAACTGGCCCAAAGTTTTCTGCTGCTTGTGTTTTGTCCAGCTCTCTCCTGGAAAGGCATCGCTACCTGTGAGGTGACGAGATTTTGACCTATGAGACAGAAGGAAGAACAAAAAGAAATTGGATTTTTGAAATTGCTGCAATCTATGAAAGTGTGGGAATTTTACTGAATTTCATTTCATGTTTTGATTTGCTTATGTTTATACATAAACAAAACAATGCTTTTAAAAGCATTGAGAGCCCACATGGAGTACTCTCAGTGCTCTATGTGCACATGATGGTAAATTGCTTAGTCTGCCCATCTCAGAGAGACAGAAAAATTCCCAAATATTTCCAAAAACTAAGAGTGTCAACATTATCGTTATTATGCAACCTCACAGTCCATACCTATGCAGAGTTCTAGTGATTGTCTACTTTGACTGTGTGGCTTTCCGTGAATTTCTTGATGATGTTTCTCACTCCAGCTTTTTTACTCTAAGTCCTGTGATAACTCTGCACATCTTTTATGGGGTTGTTCTGTGGCTCAGGAAGGGGTGTGCAGTGGGTTCCAGGGGCAGTGCCAGGGAAGGCTATTCCAGTTGTACGCCAGAGAGTTGGAGATTCAAGGACGTCAGAGCTGGATGGTCTGTGAACTGTTGCATTGTAAATAAAGTGAAATCTGCACTGTGAGCCCAAATAGTCTGTGAGTCTGTTTGGGGCTAAGACTACACAAAGCCTGTTACAAAATCCATGTCCTTCTTTGTGAGCATCAACAGTTGTTTTTACTTGACTTCACAAGGTTTGAGCATCACAAGGCTAAAGCACATCATTGAACAGTAGAGCAAAGAATAAAGAATAAACCTGCTCTGTTAAAAAAGCACTTTAGATGAAAACTTTCAATTTCATAAGGGGGCTTGTGGATGCATGTCTCTAGATTTTTTAAGGACACCAAAGAACCTGTAGACAAAGCTACCTAGGGACAAAAACCCCCAAACATTATTTAAGAAACGGAATAATGTTCTGCATAAATGGCTCAAAATGCCTTTTAGTCTTACATGCTTTGAATGGTAAATGGTAAAACTAGAAAAGCCTGCTGCTAGGACTGAGGCGAATGTGTCGAGCTCCCAGAACGTATAAATCTCAGTAGAGCTGACGGGAATGGCAGAGTTGGTGATACCTGACATGAGAGATGGCTGCCCTTCCCTGAACCTGCTTGTGCCAGAGGTTTACTGTTAAAAGGGAATTCCTACTGTCGTCAAGTGCTTGGTAATAGGGGATTGGCTGATTGTTGGAGTTTCTCTCTAAAGCCTGGTGCGGACATGAACACAGACGGGTGGAGATCTGACAGCTGAGTAGTCATTCCTGTCATACTTCTTTGAAGTCCACTGCCTGAGCATGTTTGTAGCTGGGGGATTGTGATGTAAATTTTCTACAGATGAGTCTGTGCAATCAAAAAACCAAGTAGTTGACCCTTGCTGTCACTATCGCATGACAAAATTAACGTAACAGGGACCCAAGCAGACCCTACCAGACTCATAGATTTAAAAATTATAAAACCTGCTTAATATTGCAGGGTCTTTATCCTATAAAATAATGTGCCTTAAGGTAAACGTTTTTGTGATTAGGCCTTATATAAATACAATTGACTTGAACTGACTACCGTGTGGGATTTCTGTTGCAGAATTGTTTTTTTTACCGAATGTTGCTGATGTTTGCAAAGTCCTCATCACTGTCTGTTGACTCGCCTTTCCTCCGGCTAATCCAGTCTCGCAGTGGTCTACACAAGTAAAGCAGAAGATCTGCCATTAGACATAAAATCAAAAACATGACAAACAAACAAGATGCAAAATTTTATTTAGACAGTTCAGAGGTTTGACAGACTTCATGGATGCACAACTGGTTGATCAATATGCATTAACTGGACCAAATTACAAAAAGAAGGCTAACTTATATGGGTAAGGATCATTAGTTCTATTTTCAGATCTGATGGCCCTGAAGAGCAGATCGTCTCTGACATCCATACTGATTTCAGAGCAGCTGCTACTTTTGATCCATTTCTCCCTCCATGAACTTGTTCATTTACTATTATGGATTTCATGCCAATTTCACTGAATATTTAAACTCAGTACATGAAACCACATCTTCACACTGACATTCTGACCCTGGGGAGTACCCAAACCCATGGATGTGTTAAAGGAGATGAGCTGAGATGAGAAATACTTTATTCGTCCATCATATATTTATATTTGAAATTACTTTGCTACAATAATAACTGTATTACAAAGAGTAATGGTGATCATCTTAGTGTGACAAAGAAATTGACATTTCTTCTCTTCACAATTCCATGGTGAGACTAAAGAGAGCACATTAGCACGCAACTTCTAGGAAGTGCTGGTAGAAGTAGAGGTATTATATGGTATAAGTACTAAAATCGGCCCAGTGTCAGTGCAACCTTTTTTTTTTAAGTCTTTACGATAAGCTGGGCTCAACACATTTCACCTGAATTTCAGACAGACACAAGAGTGATATTTATTTGCTCATCTTATTACCAGAAAGAAAACAAACGTATACCTTGCTATAACTGAAAACTATCAATGGACAATAAAAATGATTAGATGTTGTTTTCTAGAAACACACCTTATAAATGGAATGGCCATGAAAAACCTGTTTGGGGCAAGTCCAAGTTTAGACTTTGGCGTCATGTCATTCCTGTGACAGGGAAGCTTCTCAATAGGAAACCATTCAATGTTCTACAAGAAAAGCAAAAAAACAAAACAAAAAGCAAAAACAAAGTGAAAGTGTAAACATTTCTGTCAGCTACAGACAGTACAGATCAAGGACCAGAAAACCTCTGCTTCACTGCAACACCGAATAATCTTCACAAACATTAACAGATGACTGACTACAGCTGAAGCGAGTTGACAGTAGGGTGACTTAGCAAAATGCCACAAATGCAAATAGTCTAAGCCATTGAGAGTAAGTTTTTTTCAATTTTTCAATAAACACAGTCATGATCATTGCAATCTGTTAAGACTAGTGCATATAGTGTGACAGACATGATAAGGGTGTTTGCAGGAGCAGTGGACAAAAACAATACAGCCTCTTTTGTTCACTATCCACAGCTTGTGACCATAGGTGAGGGTTGTAGATATATCAACTGGTAAATGGACAATTTCTCGCTCAGCTCTATTTTCATCACAACAAACCATTTCAGTGTATTTATAACTGCACATGCGGGACAATTTTCTCTGCCATTTCCCTGCTCCCCTCTTCCCTCACTCATGAACAAGACTCCAAGATACTTCAACTTCTCCACTTGGGGCAGTGACTTGTCACTTACCTGGAGATGGCACACTACCATTTTTCTGGCTGAGAACCATGCCTCAGACATGAAGGTGCTAATTCTCATTCCTGTCGCTTCACACCTAGCTTAGCTTTAGCATGCTGTCTTGGCAGATGCTTGCAAAGAACCAAAATTGTGTTAGCAGCATAATGCAGTTGTTTCTGTCCTGGATGCAGTTTTCCACTTTACCATTTATCTTGTCCTTTTGTGTAATAAAAATAAATATCCATATGTCTCTTTATTTTCCTCCTCTGACACACAAACTGAAATCTGCTGATTGTAGTGCAAGTGCAAGAAACGATAAGCGGAATCGATATGCAGGCAGACTAACAATTCCAAGGAACTGGACAACTGGGACCCAATTTTCTAGAAGAATGGGTGTTCGATTCCTCTCCCCACCTTTATTGATAAAGTGAGGAATTCAGTCATCCAGAAAGGAGTCAAAGTAGAGCCACTACTCGTCCTCATCAAAAATAACTAGCTGAGGTGGTTTGAGGACAGGACTATGATCCCTAAACCACCTTATATGAACATCCCTGGTAAGGTGTTCTGAGTGTGTCCTACTAGAAAAAGACCCAGGGATAGACCCAGGACATACTGGAGAGATTACACCACTTAGCTGGCCTAAAAAGGTGTCAGCTAAGAGCTGGAGGAGGTGGATAAGGAGAGAGCTCTGGGCTTCTCTGTTCCCTCCTTTTTATTCAGTGCATTTTAATTCATTTTCATCCAGAAAGTGACAAAAGAGGCTTTGCACAAGCTCAAGACATTAATAAATCTGGACCGAAAGGTAGAAAAACTGTTGGTTTTTTTACCCTTATCTCTTTTCTAGTTTTGGGGTTGAATTTTGTATCCTTGGACACTCCTGGTATGATGTAGAGCCGCACTAGTTGGTCAGTGATTTTCTGCTCTATGTAAACATCTTTGCAGATACGGTTCTTGATGTCAAAACCCGTCTCCTCCAACACCTGGAAAGCAACCATCATTATCAAATAAGAACTAAAGCCATTTTAAGATATGTGACTTTTATTTCTTTAAATTGATATAAGAACTGCCTGACTTACTTCACGAACTGCACAGTCATTTGGCGCTTCATCCTCATTAACCTTCCCCTTTGGAAAGCCCCAACCAGATTTTGCAAGGTAGCCCTGAACAAGCAGTACCTGAAATTGAAGTAAAACAAAAGACCAGTTAGTTGAAGCACATAGAATTCTTTTCATTCACCAAACACATGCACGAGTGTTCACAGGCCTCATACACTTGATAATTTACAAAAGAGGCAGCCCCTCTCCCCAAAATATCAGTGTCTCCCTGGCAGAAGACCTAAATCAGTTCTTTGCCAGGTGTGAGGAAAAAAGACCCAGTCGGAACACACTGATTCCATCTGACAACAGCATGAAACCCCTCGCTGTATAACAGCACAAGGTGAGACAGGTGCTTAGTGCAGTGAACCAGAGGAAAGCTGCCGGCCTTGATGGTGTGCCGGGTAGGCTACTCAAGGCATGTTCTGACCAACTTACAGAAGTCTACACAAAGATCTTCAACACAGTCTTAGCACAAGCCAACATCCCACCCTTCCTGAAGTCTGCAATCATCCTCCCTCTGCCCAAGAAATCCACCCCTGACAGCCTGACTGACTACAAACAGGTTGCACTGTTGCTATGAAGTGTTTTGAGAGGCTGGTATTAAAACACATTAAAGCTAGAAGCCAGCCAAAGCCTTATCCTGAGACCCACACCAGTTCACTCACAGGCAAAATCAAATGGAGAAACCATGTGCGAATGCTCTTTAATATACTAATCACAGACATACTCATAAACAAACTGTCTGCCTTTGATCTCCCCCTTCATACCTGCATCTGGATTAAAAAAAATTCCCCCCAGATTGCCAACAAACAGTAAAGCTCGGCCCCCACCTCTCCTTCACTCTCAACTAATTTGTGTGTGTTACACTCACACCTATCACCAGCTCCCCACAGGCTGCGCCCTGAGCCCGGTTCTATACTCACTATAATATAGTGAGTATAGAACCGGGCTCAGTGTGGATTGGTGTGAATCATGAGTGTATAGTGACTATACACTCATGATTCACACCAATCCACGCCACTAACTTCATAATAGATTTCACAGATGACACCAACATAGTTGGACTCATCCAGAGGCTTTCCACCTGGTGCTCTGTGAACAGCCTCACCTTCAACACAAAGAAAAAGAAGTCAGTCATCAATGATTTCAGGGAGTACAGAGCAGACCATCTCCCTTTATACATCAACAGAGACTGTAGAAAAGGTCCAGGATTTCCGACTCCTAGGAACCCACCTAGCAGAGAACATCTCCTGGACTGCTCACACCACCGCCACAGTGAAGAAAGCTCAGCAGTGCTGGCACTTCCCTAGAGTCCTGAAGAGAAACAGGTTGCAGCCGGAGCTCCTGGTGAGAGCCTGCTATCATACTGCATCACAGTGTGGTATGCAAGCTCCTCATCCACAGACAAAAAAAAGACTACAGCACATCATAAACACAGCACACACAAAAAAGTCACTGGCTGCCACCTCTCATCCTTTCGGCAAATCGCAGTTAAACACTACATCAGCAGGGGCATAAAAATCGTCACTGGCTCTTCACATCCAGGCCATAACCTGTTCCAAATGTTGCCCTCAGGCAAGCACTTCAGGTCTCTGAAGACGAGAACCAGTAGGCTCAAAAGTTTATTCCCACAGGCAATAACCCTGAACAAAAACAACTACACAAAAACAGTTCAAGTGCAATAACTACAGTCAGTGTAATTGCTTTACTGTGTCAAATCTGTTCTCAATATGAATAAAGTGGAGATTTTTTAAATATTCATTTTTAGTATTTATTACAATGCACATTTAAATTAATCTTTTTCCTACTTTTTGTTTATTTATTTGTTCACACTGCTTACATGTGAGACACATATCTGGGTGTGTTTGGTTGCCAACCGGGTGATGTGATTCAAATGTCATTGTGTTTTCAAATGCAGTGACAATAAAGGCTTTGAAATGAATTGATACATATCCCTGAACAGGGTCCATTATCCATATCACAGTGGGAGACATCCAAGAAAGAGTCAAGCATGAAGAGTTGGATAGCACCAGGCGCAGACATGATCCACACCTACAGGCTTAAGAAGCTAACTGTGCTTCACGAGTGCCTGGCAGCATAAATGAACCAGCTGCTAATGGATGAGACACAAACAGAATGGCTAACTGAAGGCCAGAAAGTCCCGACACTCAAGGATTCCCAGAATGGACTGGTCCTATCCAACTACCAGCCATGAACCTACCTCATCGCAACATCTCAGACATCATAGCAGTGTTGCATGTGCGTTGCATTACTGCAGACACAGTAATGCAACAACATTTTTATACTACATATTGTTATAGCATCCCAATTATAGCATGGCTTCTAGGTTTTGTATGAAAAACATAGCCCCCACGAGTACAGCAGGCCTGTAGCAATTTTGATGTAGAAGCCAAACCACATTACTACGCATCCATAGTCATTGTGTGATGCATGCTAACCTAAAAAGAGGATTTTAATTCCTCAAACAAAAAGCACCTGCCAAATATTCAATACATTTTTCTGCCCACTACAAACCCAGGAACATTATTTACCATTTAAATTATAAGAATCTGTTGCAGTCAATACCATTTGTTATTCTGGAAGTTTAGAAAACGTTTTCAAATAAACTAAGACCCATCCTAGAATCTACTATCCAGATTTCCTTAAGAATCAAGTACCAAAACGATAGGGTCCACAGAATAACAATATTCCACTTCCACACTAATTACCACACCACTTGCTGAGATTTTTTGCCATATTGAGGAGTTGTTTTCTCTAAGTGCTACCAGATCTCAACATACAAATACAATACTGTCACTAATTAACACGGTGGCTAAAACAGAGGAAAAGAATTCACAGCCATTGCAGTGCATGAGTATACAACAACTCACATTTTCAAGGGATTCATCTAGAATGATTGCACCATAAGTGGGTACACCCATTTTGTACTCCTTCCACTGCTCAAGAACTTTCTGCACATCCTCTCCGTGAGGCAACAGAAATGGACAGTGATGGAACAGTTTGCAGCAGTCAAGAAAAATTATCTCTGCTAAAATGAAATAACATAAACAGCAACTACACCTCATTTGATCATCTGAAGAGGTGCTGGACAACTACACTGCCTATTGTCATTATAAAAAATGCCTTCAAAAGTAATACACATTATAAAAAACAGATTTTTTTTAAAAAAAATCACAAGTTATTTAAAATCTCTGTAACATGTAAGGATATCAGCTTTGGCAAAGTCTCTTATCCCGCAGTGAGGAATTCCTGGAGTGTTTTGCATGCAGAAGTCCAGGTAGAACCAGTGGGCTAGCTCAATCTGGAAGCAAACTCGGATAGCATTGTCCCTTTCCTCACTGGGGATGTGCAGGATGAACCGGCTGGGGAAGCACAAACAATAAAGAAATGGGATTAGGACCAGAAACTGTATGTAGATGCTGTTTTTGTTTGTTGAGCATCTGGTTATATTTAGGGAGTTAGGCATTCATGTATGATATGACTGGAGTCCATCTTAAGACATATGTATCCATATTCGGCTGTATAATCAACCAAATATACTTAGCAGCTTTGCTTTGCTGCTCATTTACTAGTGTCCTATAGATGTGTGAGATACGAATCCAAGTCGTCAGATGTTTTTCAGTTACCGTAATAACATATTAGTCAATACTCGTTCATCTTTTCAAGCTTTCCCACTCACAGCGGGAAAGGGTGTAGTGCCTTAGATATAGGTAACAAATCAAAACTTATGGGAGACGTGCAAATTGGTATTGTAATTGAGCAAATGACATTATTACCACGAAGTCAAAGTTATTGTATTCAAGCCTTTATTGTTTGAATCCATTACCCTACGACGATAGGTTGAAACTGATGTTACCAGCCACTGGATTAACTCGCGATACAGTGCTTCGTCCACGCTCCTTCTAAAAGGGTGGATTTCGGTTTGATGTAGTGGTCATCCTACAGATAAATAATATTCAGTGCACCCTTTACTGTGTTCACAGTACACATACTGACTGAGCTACGGAGAGCTACAAAGATAATACCATGCGCCATAGACGCCACTGCTCTTGATCTTGGACTTTTGTTCATCGTGATACCACTGAATCGGTTTTTGTGATAACAATTAAATTAAAGTAAATAACAGTGTTAGATGTCCCCAGGAAACACCAAGTTACCTGCAGAGATCGTCCAATACGCTGGACGGTATCTCCACTCTTTTTGTTTCCATGTTGGTGCCCGACATCCCGATTCCTTCTCACCATCCAAGTACAAAAGCCATTAGAGTCGCACACTAGTCCATGGTTTTTAGTTTACGTTCTATTTCTAGCACGATAAATCTCCAGCTTCAAACAAACTAGGAACGAGCAGCTTTCACTAACTACGAATTCGCCGTGCTCCTCCGGAATATGATGTTGAGGTTGCGTTCAAGAAATGTAGGATAGATATAATATAATACACCAAAACAATGCCCGCTGAATGTGAGTTTATTTACACAGAATAGTGGACCTTTCCTGATTTGTGGTATTTCGAATGTTATATAAAAAATTTGACTCTCACAGGAAACTCGGACTCTCCCGTGATGCCAACGCGAACGACATGTACAAATTAGAACTTACAACATCTTGAAATAAAATGAACGCCACGTTAGTTCACAACCGGAAGTTCGTCATTTGGCTTCCCTTTCGGTCACATGATGAGCTCAGTCTGAAGCATTTTTTTTCTTTCAATGAACTTTATTTGTCAACAACAATATAAACATATAAGGCACCGTTATTAATGCATCTATTCGGTTGAGTATTACAATAAGAGAAAAAGAAACACCAAAAAAAGAGAGAAAAAACAAAAGAAAGAAACAAGACAAAAAAGGGCAATGTAGAATTTGAGAGCATAGGTACAAAAAGTGTTAACAAAAAGGGAAATCATGATCAACATCTCAGATAGGGAGGCCTCTTTTTAACATAAACTGAACTTATTGAATAATACAACAACTTTACAGGCTTTTTTGTCATTTACAAGTTTCAGCGACTTACTCCAAAGTTCTGCAGCATGGGTTAGTTAGTGATGGGGTTCTTGTGGCGCAACTCCAAAAGAAGAGCTGGCTCTTTTGGGTCCCAAATGGCTCTAAAACCCCCCAAAAAACAAACATCTGTAGCCTCATATTTTACCTTTAATTGGCAAATATGAATGCTTTGTGTTTTGATAAACCCTTTTGCATTTAGTGTTTTTATGAGAAGCCTTATAATTGCCAACTTTTATGTATTTGTTCTGTTACAAAAGCAGGCATTCTTACTTTTGTTTAATATTTTAATCAAACGTTTCATTTTAATTCAACACAAAAATAAAACACTGCAAACAAATACAAAGAACAGAAACAGAACCAAACTCAGTAGCCAAACAGTATGTCCTTAATGCAGGTTGGCATTCAGAAAAATCAAATGCCTCAGCTTGGATGGGCTGATTCGGTTTCTCCTCTTAGTTAGTATCTGCTTCTTCTTTAAACTGCAGCCAGATGCTGCTTCATTTACGGTTGTCAGTCATATGAGTTTTTGCGATGCACTTGCACTGTCTCACTCACTGACTGAGGGGTAATGACATGAGGAGCAACCCTGAAAAATTGATATTTTATTTCATGTTGCAGGATCAAATATGATTAATCCAATATCTGATTGGATTAAATTGGTTTTCTCACTCATGGTCTTAGAGAGACCAAGACTAGTCTTCCCTGCACCTTCTTCACATATGATGGGAGGCCAACTGTGTAGATAGTTGTTAAGCTCTGAGGTTGTTTACCATAACACCAGGATCTTGTCCTGCTTCAGACAGGCTGAAAATACACTGGGGTCAGCATCCACTGACCCCACTCTGTGATGTTATGTGGCCTACCACTTTGGGAATGACAGCAACATAATTCAGGATCACAGACCACTGTTTAGCACAGTCCTCAATAATAATTATATAATTACTTTATAACATCTGTCTTTCTTTTAGACCAATGACTGTCCAATAACTCCAGAGGTAACAGAAAATGAAAAGAGAAAATATTCAATAAGTGATCCTTGCTTATATCCAAGATCAAAGAAGACAAGCCAGATTGCTTTGAGAGGTGAAAGTACAACTGAGAAAACCTCGTGGGTTTTTGTTTCCATCGTATGTTAAAATAAAATAATACATTTTGTCCAAATCAAATAGATGAGGCACATGCAGTAGAAAAAAAAGAATATAAGTTTAATACAACGTGCAACAATATATACACATTAAAAGCATATCAAATATTACAAAAAGAACAGTGATCACACGAACACATTAAATATATTCTGCAAAGTAAAACCCCTCACCAATGTTTACAAAAAAAGCAGGGGGAATGAAAAAGCTTCTGGTTTCATTGGTTGCCATTTGTTTTAAGTCAATGTGTGAAAAGGAACCAAACCTCAACTCTCCACATTGTAGCATACAATTAGAAAACCTTTAATATAACAGTTGTAATTTAAACTAAATAAAAATGAAACAAATGTATTTCTGTTATAGGATTAAGAATTACATATTATCCACCCCACGGATCCTCCGGGCTAGCTGAATGTCACGAGGGAATACAGTGACTCTCTTGGCGTGTATGGCACACAGGTTGGCATCTGAAAATATCAAGACGAGAAAAGCCTCTGCAGCCTGGGAGGACAAGAATGTAGAAAAGTTTGATTGGCAAGCTTTACTATGGCTTAATAGGAATATGTAATAATTACACTATATACACAATAAATAATTACATTATTTAGTTAACAAAAAGCAAGCCAAACAACACCAGCGACAATTGTTCTGAACTGCAATTGTTGCTGTTCAGAAGTGGGTTTATAAAAAGAGTTGTAAGGCCATTTCTAAAACAAGTCCATCAATGTACAGTGAAAAATATTATTCAGAAATGGGAAACATTCAAGGCAGTCTTACCAGGAAATTTAACCCAAGGTCAGACTATGTAATGCTTCGAGAAACTATAAAAAACCCCAAGAGCTACATTTCAGACTCTTAAAAAAGCTCCTAAAATCCTCAGTTACAGTTAGCACGTTACGTTTGAAAAAGACTGGACAACCAAACACAGCATATCAGGACAAACACCTTATACCAAACAAAAGTATAACATGTAACTTTTTGCCAAAAGTATTGAGCAAAGGCTGTGAATACTTATGTACATGTTTTGTTTTTTATTTTTAATAAATTTGCAAGAATTCTAAGCAAAAATTGTTCACTTTTTCATTATGGAGGTGTTGTGTATAATATTTTGAGGTAAAAAATGAATTCAATACATTTTGGAATCAGGCTCAAACATCATAAAACTGTAACAAGTGAAGCACTGTGAATACTTTTCTGTCACAGTCACCTGTGTGAAAAGGGTACATAAGCTATCAACTGATCCCCACCTAATGGCAGTATGGCAATCTAAATGGCCTTATTTAAGGCAAAAAACAAACAAACCACTGCACACCATCACACTTGTAATTCTAGGTAAATGTATCAAATAGACAAGTGAACATTACAAGTGTCCACAATTCATCAAAAGGCTAATGGAGATGGCGTCTTACCTCTTGGAGGGCCAGAAGAGCATAAACCTGCCATCGGAGCCTTTCTTTAGAAAAGCTTTCGCACACCTCATGAACCTAAATCAAAAGGAAGAACCAACATCTTTTTAAGAAACAGAGGCTTCAGTCACATAGAAACACCCCCCCCCCCCCCCCCCCCCACAGCAAACACACAAAAAACCCTCAAGACAGTGATGCTTTTTCAACACCAACTATATGGAGTATGTAACTGATTTGTTTAAAAAAAAAAACAAAAAAAAAAACTGCACATTACTCAGAAATGTTGGCACATGTCTGCCGTAGCAGTAACCCCTGAATGAGATGGTGGCCACCAGAGGTGATTACAGCTGTCAAGCTGAAGAAGGAGCACTGTGCGGACTTGGTTTGCCTGCCGGACTCCAGAGACAGCTGACAGGTCCTGACATCCCAAGCAGAGTGCAGCTCTGGCAGTAGCTGAAGCAAAAACTTGGGTGTGAGAGAAGTTTCCTGCCTGATCTTTGTGTTAACACTATTATTGCTAGCTCTTTAAAGGTGAAAAATTAGATTGCAGACACAAGCGGCAAATATGATCTTTTTTCAAAATGTGGCTGGGTTTTCAGGCTTTAGAGTTCAGTAATTTGGGAGGGGTTCAGAGTAGAGCCGCTGATCCTCCACGACGAAAGAAGCCAGCTGACGCAAGCGCCTCCCAGATAAAGTATTCTTACTGGGCAGTCCAAAACCTCTGCTTTCATAGAGGCGCTCACACTTCCTGCTGATCAGTAAATCAAGTGCATTTGATTAGTAACACCTGGCTGTTACTTTGTGCATAGGCCAGCACCACAGGCCCTGGTGTAATGTGGATTGCCTTAACAGGGAAAGTAAGTTCACCATCACTTCTTCCACAGTTTTTTCACAGGACTCTATGCAGTCCTGCATCATATGTACAGTCCTTCATTTGACTGTATGTATTATGCAGTTAATTTATTTTTTATTTAATAACTGTTTTTTGTGCCTGCAGGTCATTGAGAGAGTCGACTCTGGTGGCACCAAATGCCCGAATCCTAGTCCTAGATCAGCCCCAAAGAGGACAAGACTAAAATTCCCTCGTGTCCTTCAAAGAGATTATAGACATTGAATTGTACAACAGAATCAGCTCCTTTTATCTTGGTTCTTTTTGCTGCCAGTTTCAGCCTCAATTCTGTGAACACAGTAAAGATTATTTACATGCTATCATCGTGAGGATGGAGACATAGACTTTGTACCGGACAAGTAGATATCTATAATGGTTATTAACATTAAGACCCGAGTTAAGAGACAGAATATATGAGCATATTTGTAATTACTGTAGTTTTTCTTTCTTGTACTTCCGACAATTAAAAGGCATTGAAAAAAAGAACACTTCTATTGATTCAACTAAAAAAAAAAAAACAACAACAACGCAAAAACAGATTCAATCCTGTAACAATGTAAACAATGAAAAAAGAAATGCTGTAAATGAAAATACAGTTTAAAAAATAAATAAATAAATAAAGACTCCCAGTGGGTAAAAAGTGACTTTATCTGTGTCTGGTCTGCTGTTGTCAGACTCACCAAACGGGCAAAGGGCGCCTTTCTAAGGAGGAGATCTGTGCTTTTCTGGTACTTGCGGATCTCCATCAAAGCTCTGGTTCCTGGTCGAAATTTCCTCTTCTTGGGGGAAACAGGAGGCAGTCCTAAATGCACAAATACAGTTTGTTAGCAAGACAATTAAGTAAAATCTTTGATAGTCAAATAAGCCTTTGATTTTAAGTGCTGAAAAGTGTGTGTGTGTGTGTGTGTGGTGGTGGGGGGGGAGAAGCGGTCTTGCTCTCACACACACACACACACACACACACACACACACACACACACACACACACACACACACACACACACACACAAAATACATTAAAAGTTACTCTAACCTGGAACTCCACTGCGTCTTGGGGATGTTACACTGGAGGTGCTTTGGGCTGGCACTTGGGGACGCCGTTGAGGGGTTTTACCCTTCCGACGGCCGGCAGATAAATTATGACGCATTGCTACAAATGTACAGGCGACAATTACAAAGGGAATAACACCAAGGTCACAATTTAACTATGTCAGATTAGGGACATTACTAGAAGCACAAAAAAAAAACAAAGAACAAACTTTCAAGTTTCCTTTTCAGTCAGTAACTGTACTTATTATTTTATTAGATAAGGTAAGCAGTTATTTTGTTTTCATTTTATTGAAACTTTATTTATCCAGGTAAATAAAGGTATAGAGGGAGGTATAGATTCACCCTCTCTTCTGTTAAAACAGCTTAAAAAGGCCTAGAAAAGATCATCAGATTACAGAAGAAAATGCTCGGCAGATTGATTTTGTCTCAAATGCATTCAAAGTAAAAGGGGAAGTGTGGCTTACTTCAAATCACAGATCATTAGAAACATCAAGCTACCTTGACACATGAGAAGCAGCTCTTGTTTGCAAAGGTACTCATGCCAGTGGAATACGTCATTTTATAACTGCTTGAATAAGAAGGGAAAGCAGGACATGTGCCAATCTCATCCAAGTGTGTGAAGCCTTTTTTTTCCAGACACTAACTACTTCAGCTCCATCTTCAAAAATTACTTTCTCAAGAATACACCAACAATCAAAAGTCATTTAATGTTTTTTCTTTATTTTTTACTCCTTCCTACATTCTACTTGAAAAATTTATGGAAAAAAAATAAAGTCCAAGCTAACTTCTTCAGATCTGTCTTTGGTGTTCAGCAAATATATATATGAGTGGTTCTATGCAGTATCTTTGCTGTTCTTAGGACTATATTGTTCCTAGGATCTGCTGGAGCCATTTGCCTAGCCTAGCCTGGAGTTCACTGCTCAGATTACCACTGTTACCCTCATCCTCCACATCTTCTCGAGTTCTTCTCTCAGCCCTCGGTACCTCTCCAGCAAGTTCCTTTATCCTGATGTTGCTGTCATTCAGTATAGCTACATCTATCACTATGGCTGTCTTCCTCTGCTATGTACAGTTGGTTAGCCATCACTAGTTTGTCCATCTGTATCTGGAAATCCCACAGGATCTTAGCTTGGTCATTCTCGACCACCCTAGGGTGGTCATTTTAACCTCGGGGCTTGAGGTTAAAAGATGTTCCTGTATAATATGGGTGCCTGCTAGCATCTCGCACCCTGCTGTTATGTGCTGAATTGTCTCAGGGGTATCTTTACACAGCCTAAACATGGGTTCTTGCCTGGTGTGACAGACCCCTGCCTCTATGGATCTTGTACTCAAAATTAAAAGCCTTGGTAATGTTCACTTCACAGCTAGTTGCTAGCCCATACAGACCTTTGCACATCAGTGGTTCCTTCCTACATTGAGAATCCAAAGCATACATAGCTAAAGGACATCTTATAGCTTAAACATGTACTGCACACCTGGCAGTTGGCTTGAATCGGGGTCAGATCACTTTCACACCATAAACAAACCAGGAGTTCATTTGGAAACGTACAGAGACCACCTTCTCCAAAGGGTCTCTGTGGGATTACTGTGTTCACACTTGCACAAATGAACTGCAACAATTGGGAAAACAAAACAGAGTTCCATTTAAATGGACTAAATAACCCATCTGTGAAAGTACCCTAACAAATTAGTCACAAAGAATATCCCTAGAATGCATCACAAACAAAATTTTGAAAAATGGATATAACCCATTTTGGAGAAAAAGCTGTAATACCATAAAATGAGGACAAAGTTGTAGTTTTAAGTGGAATTGTTGTCATGCTCTGCACTGTGTCCCTTTTCTAATCTGACACAATTTTTTGTTTCTTATACAGTCTACAACATACAATTCTGAGGTCTTTTCTGGTACCTTCATTCAAGTAACTGTTTCAAATTACATTTTAGAAAAACAGAAAATTATGACACGGGCATTATAAAGAAAGCCTAATATAACTATGTTGGGATGCTATGTCATATTCCTGCGAAGAATCACAGCGTTTTAAAATTACTGTATACAAGGAAATTGACAAGTTGCAGTCGCTAAAATACAAGCTACGCTATATAGCTAATACATAGTGTTACTATAATATGAGCAAACAAATATTATTAAAATATAGAGAAAGCTAGAGATAAGACCACCTTGATATAAAATATTTGATCTATTCGATCGAACCATTGGGTCCTGTAGCAAAAACTCGTTCGGAAATGGCAATAAAAAGGTAGTGAGGATTAACAATTTCAAATGTGTGACTAACTGACATCAAATTATCCACAAGAAATTGCACGGGGAAAAAGTATGAATGCCTTGTACAATATTTAGAGCAACATTACACGGTTTCCACAGAGACGTCTGCTAAGGTCACACATGAAGCTTAAAAATAATAACGTGTTTAGTTTTTATTATTATTATTATGATTATTATTATTTCCCCACAAAATAAAGGTTTTATGCACGACTCGTACGGCCAAATGGGACAGAAGGTCCTTGTTTTGCAGATTGTTTATCTAAATGATATGTTCTAGGAGCTATTACACGTGAACAACAACACATTCACCCTTGAAAATGTTTCATTAGAAAAGTAACATAATAGTACACGTACCTGTTGGGTTCAACACCACTTCTCAACTTGAAATACTCGAAGCCGATATAACTGCCCGAAAAGCTACAAACGCCACACACTCCTGACTGAAATTCAAACAACGCCCCCCGCTGGTTCAGCCAATCAGCTTTGATCCAGCTTGCGGGCCAGATTCTTCTTCGTCTTTTTCCGTTTCACGTACGGCTCACAACTTGTGACACACGCCTGCTGGCCTCTACTGTTTATATCCAAGTTCCGTTTGAAACTTACTGAAATGTTACCACTATAAAGCTATTCGGTAATTTTTGTTCATTGCCATTTTAGGCTAGTTAATCCAAGATGAGCGAGGTTTTGAAATTGTTGTCCAGCCGCTCACAAGTCTTTAATCAGTCTCTAAACTCTTCTGGTGTGCATAATACCAGTAAAAGAGATGTATATTTTTTATTAAAATAAAGGTAAAAATAAAATAAAATAAAATTCTTGCAGTGGTAAAGATTGAGTCGTCATACTGGTTTTGAGCTGTCCCTCTTATACTTGCCTACCAGATGTTTTCCATACAGGACAAGCCCTGTCTTAACTCTTTGATACTCAAAAATTAAAGAAAACCTATATTCTTCTTTTATGAACTATGCTCTTAGTATCCGAAAGTATGTACACAGTTTCTGCATTTAGATTTCTGCTCAGTTTCTTTACCTAAATTATTCTTTACAGAAGTGTAATCTGAAAGTGGGTGTTGTTGGGCAATTTGTATTCTTTTCTCATAAAACAGCATTTGTTGCCAAGTGATCTACAAACTTGTTTTCCTGTAAACTGCATGTGGTGATGCATAAAAAAAGCCATCTCACAACCTGCTTAGTAATATCTGTGTGATAAAGCTCTAAAATTGTATCAGTTTGGGACTTGGATATTATTTCTCTTAAAATAGTTAAAGCTATTGTCGACCACTAAAATAATAATTCCTGTGTGTTTGCTGTGAATACCCTTGCTGTGATTTGATCTTCCATGTACTTTTTCAGGATTCATTAAATGTTGCTCACCCACTTTTTGGATCCTTTGGTGGATATGTGTAAATCAGTGAGTGTGCATTGTCTGGAGCTCTTTAGAGATAACCCTTTGGAAGCTATTGTTAAAAGACAGAGAAGTGTGTGACATAATACTCTTCAAATTATTCAATAAATAATCTAATATATACTATAAAGCATAATGCTGTGACATTATAAAGCTCAGCAATTAGCAATGCATGAAAAGAAGATTTTATTGTGTTTTCACAGACCAGTAGGTCACAAAAAGTGATTTTTAATAAATTCCTTAATAATTCTTTAGACAACGGATCATGTTCTGCTATATATAGATTTTTTTTTAGTAAGAAAAAGAAATAGTTACCATCTTCCAGTATTTTTCAGCAGTAGTCACTAAATAAATTTGCGAACACTAATCATTTAACAAGGTTTTTTTTTATTCATCCTATTCTACTGAATACATTTTATTCCAGCTGAAACATGCTGTTGAATTTCATTCAGTGTCCATAATCTGAACAGATTCATTGACCACATCCAGGGACAGGGGTGTCACAGTTTTGGTCAGGACAGCGGTGGCCCCAGTCTTATACCTGTACTGCCCTTCTCTGAAAAGAAAAGACAGAGAGAGAGAAAAAATGTAACGCATCAGATTTATCTAATTGGATTTGGATTAGATATTTTCTAAAGAAGAAAAACTGTCAGGTCAGTTTCAGATTTATCCACACATTCTATTTTATTTAGGACAAAAGTTAAATAAAAAGTTACGCTGAAAAGAAGCCGTTTACTGTGCTCCTCTGAGTACAAGCAAAGTAGGAATAATTCTGGTTTGAGTGACACTTCTTTTGGGATAATCTTGAGGAATTGTACATGTTTGATGTTAAGCAGATATGTTTGTAGTGACTGTCAAATGTCAAGAAAATCTGACCAAACTAATAACGGCCTCAATGCCCAACTTCTTCCAGTGATTCAGGAAAGGTTTTCTGCATAGCATCTACAGTTTTGCTTTTCTATGAAAAGCAGGTGGACAAGCAGAAGTTCAAAAATTGTGATTAAATTGTGATTAACTTTAAACTTTGGTGTTAAATCACATTGGTTTAACTGCTTTGTTACTCTTGCTGCTATTGTTGATGCCTATATTATGCTGAATTTAGTGATCATATTAGTCTTTTTGTCCTTTATGAAAATGCCCATGTGAGTGCTCTGATTATGTGACCAGCAGATTAACAAACGAAAAAAACACAAATTAACAGTGTAATAGAATAATGGCTCACCTTTTTCCCTTCGTTGTGGGCTTGTCATAGCCACGCAAATATTCCACTCCAGCTTCAGTGATAACACACAAGTCAATGTTACTGCCTGAACCCAGGTCACAGAAAATCCCTGCAGCGATGGCATCTCGTACTAGCTGCTTCGCCTCTTCCAACTGAAGACATGTTATTAAATTTCATTCAATTTATATGTCTTTCCGATTCTGTGGACATTATTACTTCAATTTGTTTATTCTCAAGGATTTGACTCTTTATTTAATTACCTATGTCATAAGAGGGAACATGACAATGCCTTACCTCCATATTTGGTTTGAACCTGTCCTCAAATACAGAGACAGCAGCTGCTGCTCCAGATCCTAAAATCAGAGCCAAACATTGTTATTATTACTATTACTGTCACTGTCTGTTGCTAGGCAAAATTATTTTCATTCAACTGTATGTTTATAATGATAATTTATGACTGAAA
This sequence comes from Neolamprologus multifasciatus, assembly GCF_963576455.1. Classification (NCBI taxonomy): domain Eukaryota; kingdom Metazoa; phylum Chordata; class Actinopteri; order Cichliformes; family Cichlidae; genus Neolamprologus; species Neolamprologus multifasciatus. The sequence goes on from NC_140445.1 coordinate 11,840,530, forward strand.
GTTGAAATGCTGTATGAAGTATTAAAAAAATGGGATGCAATGAGCTGAAAAAATGATTTGTATAAACTAAGAATGTGTATCATTTTAAGAAATATATTATCATTTTTAATGGAGCAACACATCACAAAATGATAGATTCAGAATGCAGTTTAACATCGTCTTGCTGAAATATGCAAGACCTTGAAAAAACATAATCTGGATGGGAGCATATGGTGCTCTAAGTTCTATATATCCTATTCAGTACTGATGGCGCTTTCCAGATGTGCAAACTACCAATCCCATCAGAGATGGAGCCTTTATAAACGAGATAGATAGAATAATGTTTTTCAAACATGTAAATATATGTAAAATAACAAGAGATAAGAAAAACTTAAAAACATCAAGTTTTCATGAATATCTCTATGTCTACACAATGTTTATGCTCATAAAGGAGTAGGGTGAAGTTTACACTTTTTCTGTTCCTTCCACCTTATTTCAAATTCCATTATTTACAAATCAATATTCACAATTCGACATTATATGATCCACACATGTTTGACTGTATACAAGTCTAGACTCATATACAACACATAAACATACACACACAAGAAAATTTCAGCTTGTAAACCAAAACACTCTTGCCTCAGTCTATGAATTTGAGGACAAGGCTTCAACAGAACACAATGAGAGGAAATTTCCTATATTCATGCAATTTATCATTTATTAAACAATCACATGAATTTTTGTATTGATGTCTTTTTCTTAACTTCATTTGTACAGGTGTTCCACACACTAACTGTTGTGACTGTAATGCTGTGACATTTTACATTAGTCCTAACTACTGGCTTGCTGAACATAAGGATTCTTCCCAGGTCATGAGTATTTGGTCTTATCTGGAAAAAGTTCTGAATGTTGTGTGTCAAAGATTTACTTGCTGCTTTGTACATTGTACGGTTCTGAGGTCACCCAAATCCTTAAATCTGAGAATATTCAGTTGAATAAAAAGTGGATTTGATGGTTCTCTTGAGGTGGTTTTATTTATTATCCTTATTGCTCTTTTTTGCAGAATTGGATGGGTGTGTGCTTTATGCGTGTTTCCCCACACGTCCACACAATATGTCATGTACGGGAGTATCATAGAACAATAAAGAGTATATAATTCATTTGATTTATACGATCCTTAATCTTGTAGAGAATTGCCAGAGAATTGCCATGTTATTTATTGTCAGTTTACTATTGGTAGAATATGTGTGATTCCCAAATATTATGAATTTTGTTCTACTCAGGTTCAATATTAATTTATTATAGTCAAACCAGGTCTTCAGATTATTTAATTCATTTTCTAGTTCATTCAGAAGTTGTTCCAAGTTACTTCCACGGCACAAATCTCATTAATGTACAATATGAAAAGCAGTGGCCCCAAAACTGATCCTTGGGGAACTCCACACACAATGGGTTTCAGTTTTGATTTTACGGCATTTATTTGGATAAAATAAAAACTGTTTCTGGTCTTTAAGATAACTGTTAACTCATGATAATGCCACCCCTCTGACCCCAACATGTACATAGTTTGTTAATTAAAAAGTTGTGATCGACTTTATCAAAACCTTTTTCTAATCTAAAAAAAACCTGACAGCATATTATTCTTTGATTTCAATAGCAGTTGTTACTGTATCTATAAACTTCATTAACGTATATGTTGTGGTGCTTTTGCATCTAATCTGCTATTCATTGTTTTTTGTGATAAACTCATACAATCTATTTTAAAAAATATTTTTCCAGTATCTTAGAGAACTGTGGTATTAAAGAGATGGGCTGATGGTTTGCGAGAATATGTTTATCTACAGCTTTATATATTGGAACTAACTTTGCAATTTTTGTCTTATCAGGGAATACACCTTTCTGTTATGACAGATTACAAATGTAGGTAAATGGTTTCACAAAAAAACAAATATTTCCTTTATTTCAATTCATAACAATGCCATCACAGTCAGTTAGTTAATGTTTTGGAGTTAAAGGATGTAGCTACATAAATAATTTCCTCTTCATCTACTCCCCTTATAAACATTGAGTTTGCTACATTAATAGTTTTAGTTTTAGGAGCATATCCAGCTTTTACAATTCCTTAAGCCAAGACAGGATCCAAATCAAGAAAAAAGTCATTAAAACCATTTGCAATTTCTTTTATGTCACTGATCATTGTATTTTGTATTTGCAAGTTATTTTGATATTCTAATCCCTTAGTTCCTTTATTTACAATGTTATTTAGTATTGTCCACATGTTTTTCATGTTATTCTTATTTTCATCTAAAACTTTACTGTAGTCATTTCTTTTGCTGCTTCTTATAATTTTTATCAATTTATTCTTATACCTCTTATAAGTTTGTTCAGCTTCTATTGTTCTTTTTAAAAAAAAAAATAATTATACAACAGAGTTTTCAAATGCCACGTCAACATCTTGATCTCATAGATGTTACTCCAGTCTTGGCTGTTGAGGCGGCAAATTGCTTCTTGTGTTTTATGTCTAATTAATTTCTTATTAGGTTCACATCTGTTAATCCTGGCATAGTTCTGTAATGTTGCAAAAACTGGTAGATGGTAACATATGTTATTTATTATTAATCCACTTACAACATTCCTGTCAACAGCATTAGTGAAAATATTATCGATAAGTGTAGAAGTTATCGGTTATTCAGTTATTCTTGTTGGACGGGAGATTGAGAGATAAAGACATAATGCTAGACATTGTATGTGTGATGGCTGCACTTACAGCCACACAGTGGCAATGGCCACCATATTAGCATAAAGGCTTATACATAACACTGCATTCACATTTGTCTTTAAATATAGGAATTAATTTACAGGACAATGAATAACTGGTTTTGGTTTAGAATTAATTAACATATCTACATAACACTGCATTCTAAAATAAGTGCACACATTTTAGTTTACACTGTTAAGTATGATTAATCTTTGATTTCTGAGTTACCTTAGTTGCAGCTGCTCCAGTCGCTTGATTGAGGAGCCAAGAGGTGGAAAAGGGGCGGAGCAAGCCTTGATGGAAAACTGCAAATTTGCTCATTCCATAACTCGGGACCATGGGGGGGAATTGGAGTTCATTATGTTAGTTTCAGTTAGGTTTTTTGTGTGTTTTACCCCTTGTGTTTTTTGTGGACTGATCAGCCACTATTTAAGTTTCCCCTTTGTCTTGTTAAGTTAGGTCAGTTTGTTTGAGTTATCAATATTGTTTGTTAACTTTGAGCAGAGTTCTGTCATTTTGACCTCTTTTATGGGCCCAAGACTTTGATTCTTTTTGAATGATTTAACCAATTATGTTTTTGGGTTAAATAAAAAAAATCCTTTTTTTGGACTTTAACCTGTGCCTAAGTTTCCTTCGCTGCTGGGCCATCACAGTATGAATGAAATTAGTGATAGTGCTGTTCGCAGTTGGATTCAACAAATCTATACTGAAATCAACACAAATAAATGTCATTTTCTTGCTGTTAACAGGATTATACTTGTTCATCTAAATTGTAATTCTAATGAATGTACTCGGCTTGAATCTGTATGACGCAAGCAGGGAGAGAGGAATAACAAATATTTGTGTAAAAATGTAGGGTGCAAATGTAAAAAAATAGATAATAAAGTACAAATATGTTTGTTACTTCCTACCCTTGGAAGACAGTCATTTCTGGAAGTCTTCCTGTGCATATGTAGTGTATAAACATGTCGTTTATACTGTGATGAGCTATTCAAGGTCTTCACAGTTTTATGAGGAACAAACACTGACCTGATTCATTCAAACATTAAAGAGGAACCTAAAGGGATGAATCTGTTTTATGTCTATACATATAAAATACAGAAAACATACCAAAGAACCTATTTTAAATTGTATCATTAAGAACTTTGTTACTACCAGCCTGCAGTTTATACAGGATCAATTCAAAGCAAGTCACCCCAAGGCTGTGTATATTGTGAGATAAAGACCCTACGGTATTAGAAAGAAAAGAATTGGTGAGGAGTTTTCTTCTTGTTAAAAAAAAAAAAAAATTTTTAACAGGAACAAAAGCCCAGCAGCACCAGGCTCAAGGAGGTGCAGTTATGTGCTGAGGTCATTTGAGGCAAGGGGGAAAGGAAGAGAACAGAGAGAGGAAGAACACAAAAGGCAAACTACAGGAGAAGCCAGAGTTTATTAATTGCTAATGATTAAATACAGTGGTGGTGTATAAATACACAAGAGAGTGAAAGGAGATGAGTGAAGAAGAAATGCTTAAGCCTATTGCAGCATTACTAAAGGAGGATTTAGGGTTACCTGATCGAGCTCTAACATTAGGTTTTGTCGAAAATGAGAGTTTTGAACCTAATCTTAAAAGTAAAGAGGGTTACTGTCTCACGAATCCAAAATGGGAGCTGCTCCATTCATACTGGCAGCTCCTCAAATGAGCCCTCCCAGCAAGTAAAATTATTAAATTTGGAATGAAGAGAATAATTCGGTGCTTCAGGACTGCTTTGATGCTACAAACTGGGGTGTGTTTAAGACTGCTGCCCTGAGAGAGCACAGCTCTGTGAATTTAGAGGAATATGCATCAGTGGTTACCACTGATGCATACTGGCTTCCCTGGTTACCATCAGAGAAGCCAAGAGCCAGTACAGACTGAAGCTGGAAGGATATTACACCAACTCAAATTCCAGATTCATGTGGCAGGGCCTGCAACACATCACTGATTTCCAGCAGAGGAAAAGCAGGGTCACAGTCAGCTGCAACACATTACCAGACGAGCCGCCACCATAGTACCCTTTCCCCAAGAGAAACAACATAACCTGCTTGAATGACTATTGCCCCATCGCACTCACTTCAGTTGTGCTTTGAGAGGATAGTCATGACCCATATCAAAGAAGCCATCCCAGACACATTAGACCCTCTGCAATTTGCATATCGGAAGAATCGTTCTACTGAAGACACTGTTAATGCAGTCATCCACACAGCCCTCTCACAACTCAAAAATAAGGACACCTATGTTTGAATGCTGTTTATAGACCTTAGTTTAGCATTGAACACTGTCATCCCAAACAGACTGATGTGAAAGCTCTCTACTTTTTGACTGACACCCCCCCTCTGAAGCTGGGTCTTGGACTTCCTCACAGGCAGACATCAGACACAAACCAAGGACTCCCCAAGGCTGTGTTCTCAGTGTTCTCTGTGTTCTCAGTTCACTCCTGTACACCCTCTTCACCTACGACTGCGTCCCCTCCCAGCAACACCTAAGTTCGCTGACAGCACAACCTTCATCAGGCTCACTGGTGAAGAGGAGACTGCTTACACGGAAGCAGTCTCCTCTTCACCAGGGAACAGGGGCTGGCTCAGCTGGTATCCTGGTGCCTGGAAAATAGTCTCTCCTTGAAGGGTATGATGATTATTATTACAATTATTATTGTTGTCTGGGTCTACTTTGCTAGCGAGAGACAGAGAGTTGTTGAAAGGCTGCTCCAACAGAAATTATTGTTTCGGCAATAATAAAACATGAACACAGTGTACAGTCGAGTCTTAATGGCTTACTTACAACTGGGCTACACTGCCCATGAGGCTACATTCTTTAGAGCTATGCCTGTAACATTCTGCCTATTGCCTTCATATTAAATAATTTTTTGAACAATAATTTTTAAAAATATTTCTTTACGTCATTATGCGGGCCGCAAGTAGAGGTGACATGGGCCGCAATTTTAAAACCCAGGCATTAGAGCCTCTTAATGCATGTTTTCTTTGTGGTTCCACCGGCGTGGAATTACCAAAAATAGAGAGGGCATAGCCTAACATATGAAACAGGAAAAAACCGCCGTGTAATCCCGTTATTTCAACAATGTAACTGTATTCTGAATACCACCTTTTAAAATGGTAACTGTAACGGAATACAGTTACTCATATTTTGTACTTTAAATTCAAACATGTATTCCGTTACTCCCCAACTCTGTTGACTGATTATTGACCCGAGGATGAGGAGAGGCCAGCACACCGCACTATACATCAACGGGACTCAGGTGGAGAAGGTGAAGACCTTCTAATTCCTCTACAGGTGTACAGTGGAGAGTATCCTGACAAACTCCATCGTAGTATGGGAACAGCACCACTCAGGACAGGAAGGCTCTCCAGCGTGTCATTAAACAGCACAATTCATCTGTGGAGTACCCTTCCCACCACTACAGGAGACTTACAACACTTGGGTCAGGAAAAGGGCACACAACATCATCAAGCACTGCACCAACCCACAGCACACACTGTTCTCACTCCTGCCATATGGCAAATGCTACAGGAGTGTGAAAGCAAGGACAACCAGACTAACAAACAGTTTCAATCCAAAGGCTATCAGGCTACTGAATCACTGACTTACGACCTGTAATTTGCAATTTTGTACAGTTGTATACAACATAACACAACTTCAGACACTATCAACATTTTAATACCACATACTCTGTATATATTACCACTGTGACAGTGTTGCAACTACTTGCAATTTAAATTCTGACTACACCTACACATAAGCTACAGGTGCTACAAACTTGTACTTGTTTTACTTTATTTATTATTTTCAATACTATTTTCTATGCTCAGAGTTAAGTTTAGTCTTTATTTTTATTTTATTTTATGTTTGTTTTTATTTAGTTGTGAAGGGAACCTGCAAAGTAAGTAAGTCATAGCAAAATAAAAAACAATAACAGGTGCCTCAAGACTTTTGCACAGTATTATTTTTATCATAAAGTAGTAAAACATCTCAGTTTAGGCATTTGGTATGTTTGTAATATGTTATATGGTCAATAAAATATTAATTTATGAGATTTGAAAACTGCTGGATTCTGTCTGTGAAGGTTCTCAGTCATCCAGGTCATCGTAGTCTAAAGAGCTTGGAAAGAAAAGCATCTGGACTTGTTTAAGTTGCGTGAAGACGTTTCACCTCTGTATGCCATCTATAATCCAGTTTTGAGAACCCTTCCCAGACGCCTTAACACCCACTCACATCCTGGGCCATCTAACCTCAGGAAATCACATGATAGAGTGGGGCCAGGTTTCACAATGAGCCCACCCGAAACTCTGGCTGATTGTGACCCACACCCGTTTTCACACCTCGGCTCATGTGATTAGGTAGAGGATCATCAGGGGGTCCTTTGTCCCTCTTTGGGGGGGAAACTCCCACTGGGTTTATATCTGGGACTCTCCACCATTTGACCCTTAGAACTGAAGAAACTTCTTGGATGAGAGGTGAAACGTCTTCAAGCAACTTAAACAAGTCCAGAAGCTTTTCTTTCCAAGCTCCTTAGACTGGTGGATTCTATTTTCATTGATGTTTTAAACCAAGTTCCAACTTGAAAATTATTTGATTTTTCTTCTAGAAAACTCTTAGACACCTGCCACAGCATTCTGCACATATAGTAAACAGTACCCTAAACATATACATACCCATGGTGAGAAAAGGCAGTTTGTCATAAGAGCCATGAGGGTAAACACTGTACAGGTGAGCTCCAGTCACATCAACTCCTCCAACAATCAGAGATGACCCCACATGACCCTGGTACCTGACAAATCAAACAGATGGCATTACCACAACATCCAGCTTTCTTTGTTAGAGGAATACGGAGCACATCCTCCAAAATGTGCACATGTGAATAAGCAACAAAACAAAAACAATAGAGTACAGAGACAATGAGGGTACACGAATGCTTATCGCCCCAGCAAGCATTTCATGCCCTAGTTCAGAAGCTAATGAAAATTATCCAATTTAAATTTTAGTAAAATAATAGTGTGTAACTCTTGTTTATTTTCCCATAATAAGTTAGCTTTACCCAACCATAGCAGCTCTATGCCCCACAATTTGAATATTGCTTGTTTAGCATCCAACTATTAGTTACTTATACTCTATTGCTCTCACCTGAACAGCATTTGTTTGAGCTGTCTGGTAACCATAGCAACAAGTGGGGGTCGCCCAGTGTTGAGCATGTGAAGTTCCACATTGGATGACATGATTTGTGTAGTTATCTCTGCATCTGCAGCAACACCAGCTCCACAGCAGCTACAAAACATACAAAAAAATTGTTAGACAAGTCAAACAATAACCTGTTTGACGAACATGGCATAAGTATCTCTGCTTAGCCTTTGACGCATAAAGAAAAAAAGCCACATTTTTGTACTTTTGTACATTTCTATGCATTTTTTAATTTCTTTTGTTTTGGAGATACATGGCAGAATGGTATACCATGTATTGCCTCAAGTCTTATTATCCCTCTCTGTTTTTATTCTTTTTTGTCTCTTTATTTTTTGTGTTTTTAAGAGAGAAGGAGAGAGATCTGAAGAAAGTAAATAAGCCATATAGTTGCTGAATCTGTCCTCATTTTGAAAATTAAGTCTGTCCTCCGAAGTAGACCCTTGCATCAGCAAGTATAAGTGTCAGTATAACAATGCATCCATAGTGTCTATAGCTGTCCATGTGTATGACACCCAGGAAGGTACCAATTTGCTCTGATGATGTGTGGTGCACCTCCTGCCCTGGAACTGGAGAAGCATCAGACAAGGGGCACCAGGGGACAAGGAGGAGGAGATATGAGAACTAAGGAGGCATTGGCCAAGTCAGGAACTGAAAAGGCATCAGCAAGCTTTGAAGAAAAAAATCTAAATGTTAGCAATAGTATTTGCATTCTAGCTATTGGAATGTTTTTCTCTGAAGAGAGCATGATGGCAGAATCGGCACTAGACGGGCAGATAGGGGCCACAAGAGGTAGACTTTGGAATGTGACCATTTAGTTTGTAAGCTGATTCAGGCAGATGGCTGGCTGATGGGCCATACTGGTTTAAATCTTGACATCAGGAAAGAAATCAAGAAACTGAATGAAATGAAGCTGGCATGCTAGGAGCCTTGCCGCCATCAGGGGTCTTGTTTTCTAGTGAGAGCTATCTTCAAAGTGAGTGAGGAGTCAATTCGACTTGTCCTGTAAAATTAATGAGTAAACTTACAAGAGTTTTGGAGCAATGTAGTGAATTTTCATGCAGTTTTTGTCAGCCACAACCATGTCATCTGTAGCTCTGGTATCTGCTCCCAAGATGACTCCATCCTAACACCACAAAAAGGAAATATAAAAGTTAACACACTTTAAATGCTAATTCAGCTTCCTAGTGTATTACTAGTGTTGTCCAACCACTGATGATTAATCCAAACCTTGTATACAATTCCAGCAATGGTGGTGCCTGTCTTCCTGGCATTAGGAGCTTTGTAACCAGCCTGAGACAAATTAGACTCCAGCACGGCATTCCTGGTAATGACACGGCAGAGAAAAGGGAAGACAGAGAGGCTCATATTAGTGTGAAATCGCTAATCGCTAATCTTTTTCTTTGTTCCGCCATTAATGTCGTAAAGCTATTTTTGTAAACGCTGTTAAATCCAGTTTGTGTACCTGCGGCTGTTCTCAAAAGAGAAACCTCCCGGCTGAAGCGCATAGGAATTCAGACTGTGCAGCATATTAGGTGCTGATTCTAAAGTAAAAGACTAAAAATCAAAGAAAACCCTTGTCACGGTGCGTCAGTTTGTGTAGGTGCTTCTCGGAAGTTTTCGCTTTTACTTTCACTTCTCAGAACAAGTCCCGCCTTACCCGCTGTAAAAAAATATCCACAACCTTCTGACATTTGCTCTTTTCTCTTATCTGTTCTCGTTGTTTATTGTTATTCGTTCTAAATAATTATTCATTTCCATGAAAAATGTGTTCAAAGAATAGTAAAGATATATGAGTTTTGTTAATTTGTTAACACGAATAATCTCATAATAAATTAACTTCGGAATTACATTGGTAATGTTTCTTTGCAGTGTATTAAACGTTACCTGTAAAGATGAAACCTGCTCCCGGAGGCTTAAACTGGCTTAAAGTGGCAGTTTAAGTGAGGCATCAGGATGAAACCTTTAGTCTGGGTTTAGTCTTTTTCTCCTCGCTTTTTTTTTTTTTTTAAATGTTAAGGCCTAGGTATCTATTGTAGACTATCTTTTCACCATTAGTGGTCAAGAACTGAACTGGAATTCAAAAAATAAAATAGCGTTATGGCACCTTCAGTACCCGAGTTATTAAATCTGTCAGTTTAACACATAGTACTGTCTAAGATATTTTTTTATGTACTGCAGGCTGGCGTTGCTTCCTGCTGAAGGCATGGAGAGACAATAACAAACGGACATCAGTCTCCTTACACCCTAAACATATCCCTTTTTTCCTCCTCGTGTCATGGCGCAGATGTTGGGCTTGTAACATAGTTAAAAATGTTCAAGTAGCCTTTTTGTTTGTACTGATACATAAAGAAAGTTTTGCCAACAAAATAAAAAAATAAAAAATAAAAAATAAATACAGCTAAATAGGACAATGTCACCGTCTAGTGTCAAAAGTCATCCCGCACTGACTAGAAATGGCAAATGACTGTGAATAATCCTCAGCGTGATGAAGGATTAACGTTAGTGGTGTGATACGATGTTGGTATTCGCCCTAAACCAGGGCCAGGGTCATTATGGCCAGGGCGAGTAGAAAAAGAAGACAGAAGAAGAGGAGGTTAGTGTGTCACGGTTCTGGGTCATTTTGACCCAGCATTTTCTGTTTTTTTTAATATTCTTCTGTATTATGGTTCGTATTCTGATTCTGCTTTGTCGATTATTATTATAATTCTATGTTTCAGTTTATTCTGGTTTAGGGTTTTGTCCTTAGGTTTTGTGTTTTGTGCCCTCGTGTTGAGTGTAGGTTTAGTTCAGTGTCAAGTCTGCGTCTTTGTGAATTGTTTCCTGTTTTACTTTGAAGGTCCCTGTCTTACTCCCAGCTGTGTTCTCCTGCTGCATCGCATTCCCCTCGTTATCCCTCATGTTCCTTGTTCTAGTATATGTTTCTTAGTTCTTTCATGTTCCTGCACTAAGTCTCAGTGGTCATTGTCGTAGTTTTCGCTGTTCTTAGTTTCTCCAGTTTAGGTTTTAGTTTAGGTAGCCACTGTCCCTGCTGTTTTGTTATGCCTTTGTATCAGCCCACAATAAAGGCTCGCCTTTTTTAAAGTTCAGTTCTGCCTGCTCGCCTGTGTCTGCTCCTGGGTCCTCCACTCTCTCTCCACTCGGTCTGCGGGGCAGACCGTGACAATGGGGTGGAGGACATCTAGAGGGCTGATAGAAAAGGATGTTAGTGGCAGATAGAGGCTGATGTGGCGACCTTTATAAGGAGCAGCTGAAAGAAGAATTAGAAAAAATGCACTCTGGGATTAACACACAAGTCACCACCTGATACACATTGAGACATCCTTTAGAATGGGCCGAGCAAGAACGCTTGCTCTTCATTTGATTCGTACTTTGAAATATAACTACTTTGTTTCAACATTTCACAACTCCACAAGAACAAAAATACACACAAATACACATATGGGGAAACAGTTTGTCTTGAAACAACAACTGCAATCTCTTAATTTCAACTTTATATTCAAAATGATCCATTGTCATTTTTTTCTTAAATTTCTCCCATTGCTCTTTTTTCTCGTGGTCTGATTTTTGTTTGTTTTCTTTGTTGTCTGTCCAATGGCATATCAAGATGAAATAAATGTAGTACATTAACCTTAGTCACCATTGCCCCCTTCTCTGTTGCCCACACCCACTCAAACTGCAAGACCACCTTTTACGTGAAAATGTCACTGTTGGGGCATTATAATTAAAACCAAAACCACAGATAAAATGCGTTTTATAACCACTAGAGAGATTTGGAAAATATTTAAGTTGTTTTTTTTTAAACGTCTGTTGAGCACTAAAAAAATATGAGGATACTCATTTCTAATCTTTTCCCTCTCAGTCTCTTCAAGTAACACTACAAAAGACCCAGCCAATGCCCAGACAACACACGATCAAGCTGCTTTTATGGTCGAGCTCCCTGGAGTGATGTGGACAGCAAATGGGTTACCTGCTTAACCATAAATTCCGCTTCTGTCAGACCGGAATAGTGTACGGGGACGGCCAAGTTTGCGGGATCATAAAACCAGCTTCAGTGCCCTGCAGCGATTTTGTAGAAAGGCAAGCAGAGACTTGTATCCTTTTTCATATCCCGAAAGCTTCGTCTATAGTTATCGTCTAAATATTCATTTATTAAAACTATCGATAAAATCTATGAAAACTTCTTACTACATATAAAACTGTATCATTTGCACATATAATATTAAAAGTAAATGTAAATGATTCTGCAGCAAGCAGAAGGAGGCTCTTAACATATGATTATAAGCTTCTGCTTTTATTTACATTAGTGTACTTTCTTTTAGAAACTGTTCCGTAGGCATGTTTATGTGCTGTTCCCACACTTCTCATCAATGCCTTGCACAATATGTAAAGCCTGTTGTTTGACAAGGGTCTAACAAAGAGTGACTAATTCCAATTTCCAACGGATCAGGAATATCATGCTGCTTTGTCATGTAGCTAAAGTCAGTGCCAAGGGATTCCTGATGTTGTGTATTCTTGTTCTGAAGGCGAAAGGCGGAGACATACGGGAAATAAGAGCGCAAGGCCCACCAAACACACACAGCAAAAGTCTCCGATTCGTCAAAGTTGTTTAACTGACAGTTTGTCTGTAAAATCAGCAAACAGCATTTAGTCACGAGTGCACTTCCCCAGATATCAAAACGTTTCGTCAATATGGCAGACGCTCAGCAGAAATGGTTTGGGCCATCACGACGTTGTGAGATCGGCTAATGAGTAGCGCCGCTACGTAACCTATTGCGACACAGGCTTGCCTTTGACGGGAAGTGGGTGGTCTTATACCAAGAACCAGACGCACGGCGAGCGAGAAATGGTATCTAAAAATTGTTTAAGTTGTCTAGACAATTGCTGGGTGTACATAGATATACTACGTGGCTAAGCAGCATTGTACAAGGACAGAAACGGATAACTTTTACGTAAGTTATGACCGCTTTCTTTTGATTGTTTTTGTGGAAACACTACAATTAGCAGGAATGACAATGTGAGTTCGTTGGCTAATGCGACGTGACTGCCGTGGACATGGGTTCCTACAAAATTTTTAGCATCGACGCTAGCTGCTGTTTCGTAGCATCGTAATGAAATCCTAAATTTAAGTGTCTTTGCCACATTATTAGTATCACAGTTATTACTGTTATTACTGTGGTATTACAGTTATTACTAAACGCATGAAAAGCTCAGTAAATGATTATTCAGTTTAATTAACTCAACGCTGTACGATACGATGATGCTAAAACAAGCTGCGAAGTTGTGTGTTTGAAACAAAACAGATACAATTCTTTCCTAACTGGTGTTATTTATTTATTTTTGTCTTTCTATATAGTCGTTGTCATCATGGTCTCTGCGGCTGTGCTCCATCTGTGGGTTTTAGCTTGGCTGGCTTCTGTTCTCGCTGCTGGTCAGTATCATCAACAGTACAATTCATCTTTAGTCACTGGGGAGTGTTATTTTTTAGTATATACGCAAGAATGAATCAAAATGGACACTCAGAATGTAGATTGTTTTTGACAACATTTTTAATGTCATATTTCCTGCTGCCCCAGTGTGGGTATAATAACACACTTTCAGAAGGTTTTTTAAGCATATTTTACCACGTTCAAGGTAAGGTAATTCAATCAATTGTGAGTAAAAGATACTGGCTGAATTGATATCAGCTCAGTAATAAATACAAGTACTAGTAAACATTGCTGATTACATATTTGAGAATTATTATCTGTCAAAGGGAAAATGGCGATGCAGCTTCATGTGAGATGTGGACAAAAGGGCTATTTTAGAGGTGATGCAGTTGTTGCCTAATAAAAGCCTTTCTTTAGTGCTGCAAAGATGATGCACAAAATAGAGCTTTCTCATCTGATTCCTTGTGTCTTGGCGTGTGTGTTTTGTGGCAGTGATAGAGCGAATAATCTTGATTCATTGCTTATTTCTTTATATTGTGGTTCTGGAGAACCAGATTTTGTACTCATTTTTATTGACATATCTTTAAGCATTAGTTCCCCTGGCTTTCTGATGGTCTTTCACAGTTTTCCCTAAGCACTGGCTGCTTTCCCCCCCACTCATTTCACTTTCATTTTCAGTCCAGTCTTTGTTCCTGGCCATTATCATAAGAAGGTTGTTTTTTTTCTTTGTTAAGACCCTTAACACTAAATCATTCAAACATAAAAAGGCACCTAACGTAGTGTTGTCTACACATAACAGACAACTTAGCAAAGAGCCTATTTTAAGTTGCCAGGTTGGTGGACAGTGGAGGACAAAAGAAGTGACAGTCCTAAAACATTATCTACAGTAATTGAAGAAGGTTTGAAAATTATTTCCTTAAAAATAGAAGAAACAAAATCCAGCAAAGACCTGATCAGGTGATCAATCTACTATTTTCTGAAACCTCATCAGTAATGGTCTCAGTCAATAAGCCACATTTAAGGAAGGGAAACAGGACAGAAAGGCTGAGGCAAGCCAAATCATACAAAAATAGACTCTGAATCAGTTCTGAGCAGTTGTGCTACATGTAACATTGGCTTTATTTGAATGAATTATCTAATTAGTCATCCAGACAAAACTGGTTCTATCCAACTAATGTGAGAGTGGAAACAGTGTTTTGTCATTGACATTGTGTACCAGTTCAAAATGCAAATGAAGTGTTTTGTTTTAACTTTACCTCTGCAGGCTTTTTTTGTGAAGGCTGAGATAAACTGTACTTTTCAAAATTGAAGAATTGAGGTGATTTAAAGAAAAAAAAAAAAGAGCAGGCCTCTGGACAGAGAATTCTAATTAAAAAGTTAAAGTTGAAAATACAACACATATATACAGTTTTACTAATTTTTTTTATTACATATGGTTAGTAAGGACAAGTGAGGAAAAGCGCATGCAGTTGATATTGAAACAGACAAGCTCAGGTAAGATGGGGAGCAGCATATGGAAAGGAGAGATAGACAGAAGAGCAGTGTGAGACCTAACAGGACCTAAAATTAATTAGTAAAAAAAATCTTGATCAGTCGGTTTACTTTCTTTCTTTATTTTTCTTCCTATTGTCTTTGTAAATTGGCAGCAGATTTGGCAGCTAATGCTTCCCAAATGATTAGGGAAGACTAGCTTCACTACCTAAAGAATTACAATTCTCTGAGAATGTATATGCCCTCTTCCTGATTTCTGACATTTTTGCTTTGTTTTGAGATCTTTTAGCCTACCTCGCTCTGTCAAACAAGTTCTATTTTTGGTGGTTTTTATCGATCTGGGTGTGACCACCGAAATTAAACTCAGCTTTCTGAAACATATGATTAATCACAGTTAATTCATAATTTATCAAGAACTGAGATATTGCAAACATTATATTGAAGTTCTTGCTCCCAATGGTGGCACAGGTAGCTATTAGGTTCGTAGGCAATTACCTTTTCACATAGGGCCATGTTGGTTTTGATATCTTTATTTCCTTTATAATTCAAATAAAATCAATTTTGTATTTACCTGGGTTTTCTTTGTTTAAAATACAGTTTGTTTAATGATTTCAAACGTAAGCGTGAATAATGCGCAAAAAAATAAGCATTAATGGTAAAGGTTAAATAATTTTGTACTTCATATGTACAGATGTTTGGGGGCCATCAGAATCCCTCCAGCTTTCTCTGTTTCAGGGAAGCTAGTTACAAGCCAGCATGATGAGCACAACGTTTTAGCTATGCCCACCTCCACCTCAACCTTATATATCCCAAAAGTTGGGAAATTGTAACTGCAATGTTAATTATGTAATGACTGAAATGACTGTAAAGACATTGTGCTGTACTGAAACTAGTGTAAAAGTGTATTTTTCAACATGGACACCATGTGTGTCCATGTTGCCGTGACAGGCAGAGTTTAATGTTGCATTAAAAAGAGGAATGTGGTCACGTCTCATCACACTTAGCAGCAGATGTTCCTATTGTGGTTGTATTGCTTAGACTGTGACAGGAACTGTGGGTAATTTGATGTCTCAGACTCACAGAAATGTATCAATAATCTTGTTGCTGACACAAGCACAGTGCTCATCAGCTATATATTTCTGAGTTTTACTCTACATGTGGGTTTACTTTTTTTTCCATGTGTTTTGTTTTTTGTTTTGACCTTCAGAAGATGACTATCATTTGGTGATAGCCCCACAGTCTCCAGTGGTTCAGATTGGGTCTAACTTCACAGCTATGTGCATGATCATCAACACAACTGAAGTCACAGCAGATGATCTTTACTGGAAGTGTTCTGAAATTATACCCAAAGAACATTACATCAAGATCAACAGTTCAGCACTTAATGTCACTGTCACCATCAGAGGTGAAAAGTCTGAATGGTTATTTTGCAGCTGCAAGACGGAGTCACACTATGTTGTCCTAAACAGGGGCAAATTTACTCATGGGATTTGGCTGAGGAAAGGCTGTAAGTTCTTATCGTCATAACTTGAAAATCTATTGCTGTTTTTACCCAAATGCAGCTATAACTCTTTTTTCGATCGGTTGTGATAACAGTAGTTTGTTTTCCTTTCTGTGTTTCCAAGCAATAGTATATGATGACAGAATTATTAGCCCCCCTATGAAAATTTCATTTTTTTAAGTATTTTCCAAGTGCTGTGAAACACAGCTTTTCCAAATATCCTGGTTTTATTTTGGATATCTATATTATTTTACTTTGCACACAGAAACAAAATTAGTTAAGACAAACTAATACCAGGGTTAAAATGATTAACCCTGATGCAATTAGTCAATTGTGTATCATTTTTTGGAGAAAACAGCCTGTAGTGTTGTCTTGATGTATGTTGAATCATACAGGCAAGGAAATGCCAAAAATGTTCATCTGGCTGTAGTGTTTAAAATGGGAGAAACGTTGATACCATAGATGTATCGGGAGGCTGAAGGGTACCACTGGCCGTTGCCAGTATTTATTTATTTTTGGGGGTGAAATACTTCTCTTATTGTGGGATAATACAAATACTTAATGCTGTTTTCTAAGTAAAACTAGTCTGTTAAGAAATACTATGTTGAAAATCCCTTTCTCTGTTAAAAAAGCACACAGCAAAACTTTGATAAAAACTTTGAATTTCATAATGGGGTAATTATTTTGTCCTCATTTGTAAGCTGAATTTAAATTTAATATATATATATAAACCACATGATAATGATACAGAAAAAATGCACTGAAAATTGTAATTTTGTGGCATGCAGAGATAAACTTTGTGAGTTTAGTTTTTGTTTTGTTTAAATATCAGATCGCCCGGAGAAGCCAAAGAATCTGTCCTGTATAGCAGTTCAGGAGAGCAAAATTATCTCATCAAACATCAAATGTCAGTGGGAAGCAGTAGGACATCAAACGGAAGCTGTCCCTACAAATTATACACTGTTTATTAGACAAACAGGGTGAGTACATACTTCATGAATCATTACTTCTTTTGTTTACAATTCTGTTTTTCATTCATTATGGTGAAACTAAGTCAAGCTGTGTTAAAACCAGCTTATCACAGTAGTAGTGTATTACATTTTTATGTTCCTGGTATGGACAATTGAAACATGTAATGTCTGTCAGTGTCAAGTTGTATAGCCACACGGCCACATTCAAATATGAACACACAAAACATGGTCACCTTGACACATAGGGGGTAATTTATCCTGACCACTTAATCTAACATGCATGTGTTTGGACTGTGGGAGGAAGCTAGAGTACCTCGATAGAACCCATGCAGGGGCAAAGAGACCATGCATACCCTGATTGTGCAAATCTTTGCTCCATTATGCCACCTAAATGTAATGTGACTTTTTAAACTAGTAATGAATACCAGTTGTCTAGCTTTGTGTAGGTTTTACTGTCAAGTAAATTGTCTTCTACTTCTTTTTTTAGTGGTAAAATTTTTACTGCATCAATATTAGGGCCAGTAAACAATACCACAATAGATCTGAATTTCTTTCCTAATCATATGGAACTGGAGATTTGGGTGGTGGCACAAAATGAACTTGGAAAAGAAGAGTCTGAACATCTGATAAAGCCTGCTAATTGCTTTGGTAAGTAAATAGTACATTTGATTATTATGTTTAACATATTTGCATGTTCTGAGCCAGTAGTCTAAAACGTATATTCAGATTAAGTGATGTTGATTGTCTTGAATTCTTTGTGTGTGTGTGTGTGTGTGTGTGTGTGTGTGTGTGTGTGTGTGTCACAGTAAAAACAAAGCCTCCATCCGTCGCAGTCATTTCAGAGGCAGTTTTTCCCACCTGCCTTGTGATGAACTGGACTTCTATTGATAAAATTTATCTGGAAACGATATATGAAATTAGATTCTGCCCATTGGGATCTCAAAAGTGGTTTTATGTAAGTATGTTTGTATACCCTTCCATCAAAAATCGCCATTGTAAAAGACAATATCACCATATTTCTAAAAGATTCAAACTATTGTGTAAACCTGTAAATCAGTTAAGATTCCAGTGTTGTGTTATGTATTAATGAACAAATCTGCAGAAATTGTATTACTGACAATTTTAAGAAAATCTGATTTAGTTTCATGACATGTTGAATCTGTTCTCCACAAGCTCTTGAGAGTGATTGGGAATGAAGGTTTACTTTAGCACAGTAATATGTTTTTTTGTGTTCTATACAACCTTCTACAGTGTCCCTGTACAGTGTGTACACCATTTTATCTTTGTAGCACTTGCTCAATGTGCTCAAATGGTAACACAGTGGCTCTGTGCTTAGTACTGTTGCCTCAAAGCAAGAGGGTCCTGTATTTGCTGAAATCTTAGAGTCTTAATATTTTAAATGTGATTCTTCTCAGACTGGTACATATTATCTCTTGTTTTATTTTTAAGTGACATATGGTTTATGTTTTTAGGTACCTCTGGCAGACACTTCGGGGTATATACAGTCCTTTAGACTCCAGAACCTGCAACCAGACACAGTTTATGTCACTCAGGTACGGTGCAAATATAATAACAAGCACTGTGGTTACTGGAGTGACTGGAGTAGCAACGTTACCGAGAGAACACCAGAGGATTGTGAGTATTATGAATTCTAGTTCGGACTAGTTTCAGTAAATCAAATGGAATATTTTGCTACAGACAATTAGCACAGTTATGATTAATAAATTGTTCACTTAATACTATGTTATACATGATGAATAAACTATTCAGACTCTGAAGTCCTCAAGAGCTTTTTGTATCCAAAAGCATAAAGATTGAAAATAAAAACCTCTGGCAGTGAGAAGATTTACTGAACCTGTGAAACTGCATACATTGTCCACCCATGTGTTTACGTGTCCTTTTGTCCTTTTGATAAACTAAAAGATTTAATATCCTGTTCTTTTTCTTTTACCTAGTACCAAAAAGTAAACCAGATGTATGGATAATCACGTCGGAGGAAGGCATAAATAAACGACAAATTGAGTTCATTTGTAAGGTAAATTTCCATCACATTCAATTTAACATTTAAAAACAGTTTTATCTAACAATACTCCTGTTGTCATAAGCACAAAGCATTAGAATTTATTTGAAATGAAAGGTTTAACATAACTGATAGACATTCTACAGATAGACCAAAACATTTAGATACATTTTTAACTGAACTGAACCAGTTAAAAAAACAAACAAAAGGAACTATTGCTGCCAACCCTAACTCACCACAGCCAACATGTTAGAACAGACTGTCATAGACTATTTTCATAGTCTTCATTATAGTTAATTATAGTTAAAAATTTTTTATTCATTATAGCAAGCAGTTTGATGAATGGCTAGATCAATAAAATCTTAACAGAATAGAATGAATGAGTTGGACAGATTGCGATATAGTCCTGGATATAGTCAATGTAATAATGAGAACTGTCTGCATACTGTCTGCAACTTTGCTCATCCAGGATCCCGAGTTTTCCAATGGGAGGATAAGAAGATTTAACATAACAATTGAGAAACAAAAGGATAGTATCAGGAATGGAACTTGGGACATTATTCCAGTGAACAGAAGTCTGACAGATGGCAGCTCAAGTAAAAAACAGATCACTCCACTAATAACTATTCTCTTGGATGATGAGGAGTCTGTGACCGTGTATGTCACAGCCATAAATTCTGTGGGGGCATCGCCTCAGGCAAAGTTGATCATTTTCCGCAAAACACGGGGTAAGTGTCCATGTTGACCTTGAATTTACAGGCGTGACATTTAGACACAACTGTGACATATAATCTAAAGCAGTCCAGATAATATTTTCGGCATAAAATCACACACACAAATTAGAATGTTCTTGATTAATAAGTAACAGTAACAGAGACGTACAATGGTATCCAAAGGGACCCAGCAGCAACCATGAACCAGAATGCCATGTGGTTTATGATCATAATTTTTAACTCTCAGCTGTTTGCGAAGCCCCAGGTATAAAACTGCAGTTAACAGAATCAGTATAGTGGTGTGAGTAATGTATGATTATATGCCTAGTATACACATAGTAGATAATTTCAGAACTTTATCTCAAAGTTCTTAGCAGGTTTTAACTCGAGGTCAGATGGGTTTTATAATTTACTAAATGTAGTTTATTCACTAAGTCTGGTCCAAATCAAGACCCAATGTATGACAAATTGGGTTATGGTTATATTTGTTATTTCATGTGTGTGTGTGTCTGTTACAGAACCTCCTGCAGTGGAAAAAACGGAGGTACAGTCCCATAACGGTCAGCTGTTTCTTTCATGGAAACCCCCTAATAGAACAGTGTCCGAGTATGTGGTGGAATGGGTCAGTGATGGTGAGAGAAACTGGCAGAGGGAAGATGGAAAAACAAACTACACTGCAATTAAAGGTATTTTTTCTTTTTTTCTGAGGGTTTAGGAAATAAAAAGTTGTTGTACAACCCTCTTGAAGAAATATGGAATAACCATGTTTGGAGAATGTTCATTTAGTTGTTTAAAGGCATATGGCACCCATCATAAAATCTCTCTCGTGTCATGGCTATAAGAAGCTGTTGTTTAGTTTGAGATGTCATAAAGAGGAGACTGACTGTACTGTGCAGATGGCACTTTAGGTAGATCTTTTTAAAAATTGATAAAAAGGTGGAGTCAAAAAGGTAGTCTCTGATTTCATTGTTTAATGATAATGATGTGGCGTTATAAAGAGTCAAGTTTCTTATTGGTAAGCAACACAAATGATAAATATGTCATAGTGACTTTAATACAACCTTGTTAAAGCAAGAAAGTATTCTCTTGTAACAAGGAATTAATATATTTTGCATACACTGCAGCGGATCTTAAAGCAAAACCTTTAAGTTAACTTTTACTATGGCTGCTAATACTAATAGCTTCTGTTGCTTTACTCTAACTGCATGTTGTATAAGATTGCTATTAATTAAAGAGTGCTTTTCCCCCCCTTTTTAACCTTGATGTCAAATCTAGGGGACCTTGAGAAATTTGTTCACTACAGAATATCAGTGTACCCTATATATGGCAAACTGGTTGGGAAGCCAGTCCATGAACACGCCTATTTTGAACAAGGAGGTAAGAGATCATACTTGTCAATTAATCAATAGTAAACCATTGTATTTTGAATTGTTGTGGATATTATAATTTGAATAGTGCTGTTAATCTCGTTAACAGCATTAATCTCGTAAAATTGATGTTAACGCCATAACCGTTATAATGTCATTTTAACGAGATTGTATAGAATGCATTTGATGATTCTATGCATTGCATAGAATCATCAAATGTTTGATGATTTTTTATAAATTTAAAAATAAAATTTTTTATATTAATCATTTGACAAGTTATATATTGTCTATCAGTTATTTCCACAGAGATGTTCTTAAAATCAGTTTGTTGTTATTTTTATTTTTTTGTACAGTTCCATCACAAGGCCCTACTGTCAACCTGAGTGGTGACCCAGGATGTTACACAGCCAAGCTGGAGTGGGATGAGATTCCTCTGATAAAACGACGCGGCTTCATTACAAACTACACAATATACTATCGAAGTGGGACTGAAACTCGTGGTATCTACTGGTTCCATGTTGTGCTGAACTGTTAGGTTAGCTTTTTTAAATGAAAACACTCAATTGCCAGGCTAACCTTTGATTTCTGTTGTTCTTTCTTGCAGGCATAACTGTGCCATCTAACACCACCTCATACACTTTGACGTCATTATCACGCAACACAAAGTATGACATTTGGATAAAGGCTTCAACTATCAGAGGCTCAGTCAATGGCTCTAACCACTCGTTCACTACTCTGAAATATGGTCAGTACATGATCCAACTAGTTGAGAAATGTCACAAAGTCAGTTTTACCTTTTCCAAAGTGTCTGTGTAGGGTCTCAGTCAATCGAGGTGTTGTAATCTTGAGAGATTGAAAAGAAGGGTACTGGAGCGTCTTGGATGAGAGGCTAATTGAAGTTTAGATTTTTACCATTGGTTTTTGAATTGCTGTTAACCCTTTGTCTTATCTATATATCTTTTTCACCTCACAGCACCAGGAGAAATTGAAGGCATTGTGGTAGGAGTGAGCCTTGGGTTTCTGTTTGTTGTTCTCATGACCATGTTGCTCTGTTTCTGCAAAAAAGATGTGTAAGTTACCCTTAAATATCTCTTGGGATGTTTACCGCCTCTCAGTGAATGGCTGTAAACTGAACACGTACATCTAGGGTTTCCATTTACTCTTTGTTGCATCTTACCTTTTCCAAGACTGCAGGCATTTTAACGTGCCTTTGGGTGTACAGCACTTTAGTCATTGGATGAGGCACATAATACTAGTTTATTTTGAGCATACCAATCTTAAAAATTGTAAACATTCATTACTTCATACACAATATTCATCATAATAACTTCACTGAAACTGTGATTTCAATATTTTTGGAGTTATTGTATTTTTCTATATAAGTAGATTTTGTTGTAAGTATGTTTTGTTTTTTTCTTTTCTACAGGATCAAGGACAACTTTTGGCCTCAGATTCCAAATCCCGGAGATAGCACCATTGGAAACTGGTCTCCAGATTATCCTTTGAAAGTAAGAGTTTCACATTAGTGCATAGGTGTCAAACTCCGGCCCGCGGGCCAAATGTAATTAGGCTGCGGGCTAAATTTGGCGAAGCCATACCAAATTACTATTAGAGCTGGCCTACTGGTATTATACAGATAATATATATATTGTTTAGTATTAAGCTTTGCTTGTTCCATATTCAGTTTTTCAGCAAAATGTGTTTGAGTCCATAAGAAAAGATTCATTCTTATATCTGGAGGAATAAATATCTTTCAATAAATATTAATGTTAGCCCGCGACTTTGTTCCAGTTTTGAATTTTGGCCCACTGCGTATTTGAGTTTGATACCCCTGCATTAGTGTGTCAGCATGACCAGAATAATGGTAATAAAAAAAAATTAAACCACCAGGACATAGCACAAATGATTGCTTGCATAAAGCAGATTGCTCATTCTCAACCCTGTTTGTCATCACTGCACAGACATTTCTGTTAGCTAATGACACTTGCCTCATACAACAAGGTCAGAGTACTGAGTGAAGAACTGTCTTCCATGTTTCGTGTCATGCATAAAACGTCAACTTTCAGAGAGGTCCAGTGACTAAAAGAATTACCCTATTAATATTGTGTCCTAATTTACAAATCCCTTTCATAGGAGAGGAAGCACAGAGGTGTCAAACTAACAAGCTTTTTTTTTTTTAATTGAAACATTTTTGCCTCTATTGGATAGTGGAGCAGTGCAGATAGAGAAGAAAGTGGTGAGGGAGGGGGAAGACTTGCAGCAAAGGGCCACGGTTTGAACTCGAACCTGGGCTGTACTTTGGCCAAGTGGCACGTGGATGCCTGCTGAAGCACTGAGTTACAGTGGCACAGCAAAATTAGGCTTTAAAACTGACTAATATGTCTTTATCTGTAGATAGCTTAATACTGTGAGTTTTCAGTCTGTTTTGTATTTAGTCAGATGCATTTCTCTTTTGCTTTCCTTTTCTACAGGCAGAGGCACCAAGAGAGAACTGTCTATCTGGCATCAGTGTGCTTAATGTGGATGTTTGTGATGCAAAGTGTGTATTTGAGGACGACAAGGCAAGTCTGCCTCTGAAAAAGGACAAGTATCTGTCTGAGGAGCACAGCAGTGGAATCGGTGGCTCCTCCTGCATGTCCTCACCTCGACAGAGTGTGTCTGACAGTGATGAGGGTGGTGATATGGCTGACACCACGGCCAGCACTATTCAGTACTCCTCTGTAGTCGCCTCCAGTGGTTACAAGGGCCAGAACCCAAGTTCTCTGCCCCAGCAGTCCATTTTTTCACGGTCTGAGTCCACACAGCCACTGCTGGACTGTGAAGAGAACCATGACACCATGGTGCAGGAGGGCAGCAGACAGTGTTTCCTGAGACAGCCCTGCTTTACTCACAATGCAGGGAATGAAAATGCCACCGACAGTAATGACTTTAACCCATTGGAGATGGAGCAGCAAGAGGTGCTGGACTTCTGTCCCCTGGAAGAAGATACTGAACACACAGCACCTGCAGATTGCCAATCTGATGACTGGATACCAGCACCGGTCTCCAGCTACATGCCTCAGCTGGGTGGCTACAGGCCACAGTAAGAACTCAGATGGCTCGTCTGATACATGCATCGCCTACATATGTGGTCTTGTGCCTTTGTTAGTCCTGGGTGTTTATTTAAAGCATTGAACAAATCCCAGTATATCTTTTGCACTTAATCAAATGTAAATAGTCCAATTATATTACACTGTAAAGAGTAATGTGAATTAGAGCTTGCGGTTGTCGTTTGCGCGCTTTATTCTCACAAGGAAAAATTACATAGCCAGTTCTTTGTAAATAAAACAACATCTTCAACATAATGACGAAATACAATTTTATACTAACGTAAACTTCTAATGGCATGCCAGTGCAGCCTAACGTCCTTAATCTCACTTGAATTTTAATTTTTAAGTGACAGTTTATAGCTGAATGTAAAGTCTTATGTTTTTATTGCATTTATTAAAGGCACCATGAAGCTCTTAAAATGTTGAAACTGTTGTTTTTCAGTTTTCCTAATGTTAATTCCAGATGTTGTTGGAAGACGTGTTTTCTCACCCCAGGCTGTGTCAAAGCAAGCATTATATCTTAATTTGTTGTATCACAATGTTAAAACAATTTGGAATACAGTGTGGTCATAAACAGCATTGCTTCAGCTCTGATCAATCACTGCTGATTGTATTTCTTTTTCAAATGACACCATGCTAAAGCTTAACAATAAAACATGAGGGAAAGTCAGTAAGCTTCGTTTTTTAATTTTTGCTAGACATTCTACTGAACTGCTTTGAGTCACATGTAAGTGACCTGGGAGATGCCTAATTGCTTGCTTATGGGGTACATTCTGAGATGAAGGAAACTGGATTCTCTCTTCCAGAGTTTCTTGCTGAGTACTTCCCTCCTGCTGCACTCGAAGTAGAACATGGACAGCATATAGTGGAGCCAGTAATCTAACTTTACATTTATATCTACATTTTATAAATGTTGGAAGTCCCAGTGAGACAAGTTTGTGGACACCAGGACACTTCCTAATATGAGTGATCATCCTAGAAGGACCTTAGTCAGGGAGGTGACTATAAACCTAATGGGCACTCTGACAGAATTTCAGCGTTGCTCTGTGGAGCGAGGAGAACCTTTCATTAACTATTTCTGCAGCACTCCAATAATCAGGTGTATATGGTAATATATGGTATATGCAGTGTTGGTCAAGTTACTTGAAAAAAGTAATCAGTAGCTAATTACTTCCTCAAAAAAGTAATCCAGTTACTTTACTGATTACTTATTTTCAAAAGTAATTAGTTACTTAGTTACTTTTTAAAAACACGATTTACAACCTGAATAGTTGATAAAGCAATAGGTCTTTCAGCCCAATTCTACTTTTTCCTGCATAATCGATCATACAAAATGTAATCAAATGGAAAAGTCTTTTTTTTAAACTTGTTTTATCAGTTTTAATCTTTTAACTTTATGTATCAAGCAAAAATTAAATTATATGCAACATTCTCTGACTTGAAGAAATTAGTTTAACATTTAAACCTATTTTCTGCACATTCCAGCAAATAAAATAAAATATTTTTGTGTTTACACTCAGTCTTTCAAATAGATGCAAGTAAAACACAGCAGAAAATAAATAAAATCAAAGACTAGCGGTCCTGTTGCTCTATTTTCACCTGTAAAGCAGGAATGGGGTAGGCGGAGGTGTGCTCTGGTGCAGGTGTGCTGCAGCAGTCAGTTGAAGAATCCGCAAGTTTCTCTGTGAATTTCCCATTACGTCGTTGCGCACTCGGTGCTTGTTTAGGTTTTTTTTTTCGCTGTAAAAATAAGTTTTCTTCCCACGCACAACGGACGCTAATGTTTTTGTCACTTTTTATGGAATCAAACTCAAAGTAAGGTCAGTACTTCCACGCTTTAAACGCTCCATGCTCATACTCTCTCCTGCACTCCATATATTATCCATTGTTAATCTGCGCACAGCTGTTGTCACAAACGTCGCACTCGCTTACGTCATTGTTATGAGACATTCTCGCAAAAAAAAAAAAAAAAAAAAGTAACGCAGTAACGCAGCGTTCCTACGGGAAAGTAATGGTAATCTAATTACCGTTTTTGCAATAGTAATCCCTTACTTTACTCGTTACTTGAAAAAAGTAACCAGATTACAGTAACGCATTACAAGTAACGCGTTACTGCCCATCTCTGGGTATATGTATTTAAAAGGTTCATGACAACCTGCCTGGATTTGCCAAAAGACACTTTAAAGTTCAAATTCTTTGGCCTGAATGCCAAGTGTCCAGTTACAAGAAACCAGTTACTGTTTAGCACCTGGCTGTGCTATCTCTACTATCTCTATTGTGAATGACGGTGGTGGCAGCATCATGCTGTTTAGTTTAGTTTATTAAGATCCCTATTAGCTCTGTAATAGCAGTAGCTACCCTTCCTGTGGGCCTACAAACTGTCACAAAACGGCCGGAGGCCGAGCACCAAAAATCAAACCCACATGCAGGAAACCCAAGGCGGAGGCACAGTTAAGGGTTTAACAAAGGTTTATTAACTAACACCAAAATGACGTTCACGTTAGTACTTGATTTAAGGCTTGATATAGGGGGCGTGAGGGTCTTGGCCAGGGGAGAGGGACAAGCAAGGGGACAGGTCCAAGAAAGCAACGGCAGCTGCTGGTGATCAGGTACATACTGGAAGAGAGGAGAGCAGTGTTAGAGCGGTAGCCAAGGAGGAGTTCTGGAGAGAGTGGAAGCTATGTAAGTCTTCGTCTTACTGTGCAGGTGGGAGATGGAAGCGTTGAGGGAGAGGTGGTGCGGTCCAGGTGGGTTAGGTGGTGTGTGGCAGCTGTCCTGAGTGGTGAAGGTCCCGAGGTGGTGTAAGGGCAGGAGGGCAGGCAGGTGAGGCAAGGAGATGATTCCGAGAGCTGGCGGGTTAACCAGATTTCCGAGATGAGTGGTTCAGTATGATGGAGTTTTCCTGGAGTAACTAGAACACGAGATTACAAGGTTAGTAGAGCACTTGAGATTCATGAACATGAAGCGTAAGGTCTGGTTACCAACATAGGGTAGTTGACAAACTGGCGAGGAAGCAGTGTCAGCAAGCAGCTTAAATCTCCAACCTGATTGCCTCAATCGGCTTCAGGTGAGGGGGGCTGTAGGCCCTGCCCATGGGTGGATACCAGGGAGGTCCAGACCTTCAATGGAATTTTACAGCCACACACCCCGACCATGACACAAACTTTATAACAAAAACACATTTATCACATAAAACGTCTAAGACCTAACAAAAAATAACAAATTCTAAGGATTATTCCTGTGTAAATATTCAATGTCTCAATTTTTTACGCAAAGTATTCAGAATATGTTACCTACATTGAGTAATTTAATGGAATATGTTACAAATTACATTTTGGGCCATGTATTCTGTAATCTGTAGTGGAATAATTTTAAAAGTATCCTCCTAAACACTGACCATATTTCTAAGATTTTCTGGGCCAAGTACAATAACTTCAGCTTTATCTGAATTTAGAAGCAGAAAATTTGATGTCATCCAGGTCTTTATGTCTTTAAGATATTCCTGCAGTTTAACTAATTGGTGTGTGTTATCTGGCCTCATAGATAGATAAAGTTTTGTGCATCTGCATAGCAGTGAAAATGTATGCCATCTTCTGATGATTCTAAGTGAAGCAGAAACAGAATTGGTCCTAGCACTGAGCCCTGTGGAACTCCATAATTAACCTTAGTATGTGAAGAGTACTCTCCATTTACATGAAAAAATTTGGAGATTAGATAGATATGATACAAACCACTGCAGCGCAGTCCCTGTAATACCTACAGCATGCTCTATTCGTTCTAATAGAATATTCTGGTCAACAGTATTGCTGCACTGAGGTCTAGCAGGACAAGCACAGAGATGAGTCTACTGTCAGACGCCACAAGAAAAATAATTTGTGGGGGAGCTGCTACAATTGTGGCAGGAGTGTTGCTCAGCTGAGGACTGATCAGGAGCATGAAAAAACCAAGACTTGAGGCAGAGAAAAACACGATCCTAAACAGAACCATAAAAAACCTGAGATGAGACGAGACCTGACCTGACCTGACCTGACACAATACAAACAGAGCAAAGCAAACTCCAGCACCTGGCTGTGATGTCAGCTGAGAAAGAGATGCTTGAGAGACTTGACCACCAAAATGTGATAGACAGATTTACCAACCTCAAGGTGAGGCGACATAGGTTAAAAGAAAAGAAAAAATCTGTAGAGCCATAGTAGTATCTGCAGTAAAGATCATTGTATACATTGTACCATAGGCCAAGGTGTCTCAATTTTTCTAATTTTTTAATAATATTTTGTACTCTTCTATTTTTGGAGTGTATTTTTTATGTATCTGTATTATATTATACATACACATTAAAAGTGAATCTCTGTCCAAAAAATGCACTCAGTTTACTTTTTACTCACTGTGAGCATCATTCATTATTCTCCCGCAGTAATTAAGGTTAGGATATGGTTTTCTTTTTAAAAAATTCCAATCCATTCTTCTTTGGCAGTAGTAGTCTTTAGCAGCATTTAAATAACCTTTATCAGATTTGATGGTTTTGTTACAGACTTTTCAAAAAAGTGTTTTGCTTTTCTTTCACAAATGTGGGGATTAAATTGTGTTAAAATGTACAAAACGGTGATATCATGTTTTGTGATGAGGACCCAGGCACAGAGAGACTTGATGAATTTAAGAATCTTATGATTTAATAAAGAAATTTGCAGACTTGCACAGAGAGCGTAAAATTATTAACCTTGGACTAAATGAAGAAATGGATAGGCTCAATACAGCAGGAACTCAGCGTAATTGACAGTCCACAAATATAATCAAACAGTATATGAGCGACTTTGACCTTTGCGATGCATGGCGCTCCCTTCACCCCAACAGTAAGGAATATACTTTTTTCTCACATGTCCATCACTCCTACTCTCATCTGGATTATTTTTTGGTCAGCAGCTCACTGCTGAGTGACATTTCAGACACTAAGATTCACCCTATAGCTGTCAGCGATCATGCTCCTTTATCGTTAACACTAATGCACAATACTACGCCAAGTAAAAACTGGAGATTTAATACATCACTGCTTAAAGATGAAGACTTCGGGCACCCCACCCACTTCGGGGGTGGGGTGCCCTCAGCCTCTCAGCCTGGGGCTGGTCACTCTGGCACAGCTGGCTGCCGGTGGAGCTCACGGGCACGTCACTGCAACCCCCCCCCCCTCCCTCCCCCGCTTCTGCTCTGCGGCTGCTGAGTGACCCCTCATCTGGGACTCTCGTCAGCTCTTTCTGGGATAGTGGCGCAGCTGCCCCTCTGTTGGTGTTCTTGTGTTCTGAGGGCCTCTGGATGTCTGGAGTTTTGATCTCCTCCATACCTGCTTCATGCCCTGGTGGACGGGGCTGTGGCTCCCCACTAGGGATGGGTATTGATAAGATTTTCACGATTCTGATTCCATTTTCGATTCTGTTTAACGATTCTTTATCGATTCTCTTATCGATTCTTTTTTTTTAAAAAAGGAGAACACTAAGGTCGATTAGCTTAGAACTTTGTTTTATAGCTTCTCTTTGAATAAGATAGAAATTTAGGAGTAACATGGCCTTACAAACCTAGCAGTGAGATCTTAAGAGATCCACAGCCTACTGCTCTTCAATGGGGTGTCACAGGGTCAGGGTCAAGAAAAAAATTGTAAATGTAAAATAATAAAATAAATATTCTTCTGTAGCAATAACAAAGTATAACATAAATTATTCATTAGAAATTACATAAGAATATCCAGTAATGTCCCTGCCTACAATAAATCACATTCACTTAGCGAAAATCGGGGGCAACTGCTGTGGCAAATGGGTGCAAGCCATTTACCACAAACTTAGTCACTGATCGGTGACTTTCGTCTATCCTGGCCTGAAAGGAGACGCTACCGGTAGACTGCAGTGAGAACTGCCAGCGAGCGCCAGCCAGACTCTGTCTCTCTCATCATGGTCACCTAAATGCACAGTAATGGCAGGTTTTGTAATAAGGCAGATCGCACTAACATAATATGCACTGTTAGTTGATTATTTACCTGCCGCATTAACGGGAGAGGACGTGCAAACGTTACCGCTGCTGCTGGGTTGAGATTCACGAGTCCGGAGCGGAATTAAAAACACGACATTCATTTAAGGTCATCGCCTGTTTTGTGAGCAAATGCTTTTGCATATTCGTAGTCAGGGGCGATTTTAGCCCATTTTTGAAAATAAATCAAAGCACCCCAAAGATTTCTTACTTTTTTTTGACAATATTTGCTGTTTGTGTGACACACTACTAAAATATAAAAAGCATACAGTACTGTACTTGTTTGAGACGTAACATTTTAACAACAAAAGTATAGCTAACCCCCCCTCCCAAAATGGTTTGTTCCAGCTCGCCTCTCCCCTACTCTGGCTCTAGTGCCGTTGCTGCCAGAGCGATGGTGGCTGAGACGCAGCAGAGCGGAGGTGTGAGTGCCTGGCTTAAAACAGGACATGTTGGCTGCATTTAACCTTCAGTTACTCTTAATATAGTTAGGTAGGAGTCAGACCATGTTTCTTTTTTAGCTGAAAAACATTACACCAGGTAACCTGCAGTGTTGAAAGCGTGTTTTGCGACAATGTTTGCTACCCTACAATCCGTCCTGCTCTGTAGTAAATTCAGCGACATTTGGCCGTCCTGTTGCTCCCATTGAAATGTATATAGCCTATTTAAAATCGAAAACTTTAAATTGTTGGCAGCCTACTGTTGTTACCACCGTCCTGTTTGAAATGGATACTAACTAGCTAACTGACTGAATGCCCATTAACCTTATAACTCCCGTTGTGTGTGTTTGTGTACAGTGAGACAGCCAGGTTCATAATGGATATAAGGAAGTTTTTTCAAAAAAAGGAGCCACATTCAGGTAAAAGTGTAAAATCAAATGATCCATCAATCAAGAATAATGTTGGATCAGTGTTTCAATGTTTATATCTTTTATTAGATGTTCATGTGGTTTGGTTATTTGCCTTTTGGTTGAAAGTACACTGAGAGAGGACTTTTTGTTAGCGATCTTAATATAATTTTTTTCATATTAATGTAATTTTTCATCTAATTGAATACAATCTATTTGTGTATGATTGTCAGTCCAAACAGGGAGAGAGGAAAGAGGGGAACATGAGGAGAAAGTACAAGGTCAGGAAGAACCAGGTAAGAAAACAGACAGGGAACAGTGACAGGCACAACAGAAACTGTTAAACTGGCAAAGAAAAAAAAAACACAACTTATTTTACTCACACAATCTGGAAGTTGTGTCCTCCCTATATTAAAGCTGTTATACAGAATCTGCAAAACAAACTGGGTTGAAACATTTTTGACCCTCTTTAACAACATTCCAACATAACATTATAATTGATTGGGGAGATTAAAATTAATGATATATTTTTATGTGGTTCAGCCACAAAGCCTCAGCCAGTAATAGGTAGGCCAACTTTTGGACCGTCCAGTTGTCTGTATGACTGCCACAGTACGTACATCACATTTGCACACTATCAGAAAGTGCCAAACAGCCCTGGTGGAGTGAGGAGCTGTAAAGAGAAGCAGAGTGCTCTGCTTATATATTCTAAAAATGTTTTAAGCTTGTTTCAAAGATTCTGTACAGCAGCTTTAAATGTTTTCCAAAAGCACACATACACTTATCAGTGTTTCTCAAAGCTTTTACAGTGTGTACCACCTGATAAAAATGTTAAGCTCTCCTAAGTGCCACTGTGAAAGCATGAAACTCATAAATCTTACAACACAAAATTAGTATTATTTAATTAGTAAAATTAGTATCTGCAATAAATATTTTTTCATACACTGTATACATTCTACCACAGGCAAAGTTGCCTAAATGTTTATAGTTTTTATTAATATTTTGTAATAATTTATTTGTAATAATTTATTCTGTTCTGGGAGTGTATTTTTATGTATCTGTATTATATTATACATACACATTAAAAGTGAATCTCTGTCCGAAAAATGCACTCAGTTTACTTTTTACTCACTATGAGTATCATTCATTATTCTCGCCCAGTGATTAAGGTTAGGATTTTTTCTATTCCAATCCATTCTTCTTTGGCAGCATTTAAATAACCTTAATCATATTTGATGGTTTTGTTACAGACTTTTCAAAAAAGTGTTTTGCTTTTCTTTCACAAATGTGGGATTAAATTGTGTTAAAATGTACAAAACAGTGATGTCATGTTTTGTGACGAGGACCCAGGCACAGAGAGACTTGATGAATTTAAGAATCTTATGATTTAATAAAGAAATTTGTAGACTTGCACAGAGAGCGTAAAATTATGATGACTGATAACGGAGACGAAGACAACAGATGATGAGGACAGGGAGGAACAGGGGTTTAAATGCACCAAAGTGACAGTCAGAGAGAACTCGGGACAACATTTAAGGATGCAGGGACTGACAGAGACAGGTTTATCTTGCTTGGCTGGGCAGCTTTCTGGGTGCTCAGCAGCCCCAAAGCTCTGATCCTAGAATCGCCCCTGTTCGTAGTGTTTCCTCCCTTAAATGAAATATCTACTTTTCAAGTATTGCAAGTTTCCCTGTTGTCATCCATTCTTGTAAAGTATAACCAAAGTTTTGAGGCGCCGTGTTTCCTGCCAGGTAAATGACGCTCCGCAACGTGGTGACGTCATTCAGGGCGACTGGAATCATTTGCAAAAATGGCAAACAATTCCAAGGAATTGAAACAGTGGGAACCGGTTCTCAACAAGAACCAGTTTTCGATACCCATCCCTACTCCCCACACCCTCTAGCAGATCATTACATGAAGGAACCCTTTAAAAACAAGCGCGTTCATGCTCACAGGTGTACACATGGGTGCTCACACACACAAACTACACCCTTTTTGGCTCCTACCTCAAAGCACACTGTGCGCTGTCAATCTTACGTGCTGCACAATAATGTTTAATATTTAGTATTTACTGTTATATTCCCATATATCATAGTGATGTTGTTTATTCTATTGCTCTCGTTTTCTTCTGCTTGTTTTCTTTTTTCATTCTCAACAGGTGAAATTAAAAAAGAAAAAAAGCAAAACAAAACAATAACATGTAATATTTAGTATCTACTGTTAGCTAGTTTATTGTGATGGTGTTGTTTTTATTATGTTGCTCTTTGTTGTTTGTTTTCTCTTCTGTTTTTTTTTTTTTTTAATCTCCATACAGGTGATCCAGGTGTTTTGTTTGTTTTTCTTTTTTTTTCTTCCCCGCTTTCTCACCATCTCTTCTCCCCTTTATTTTTCTTTCTCTCCCTCTCTCTCTTTCATTCTTTCTCCCTGTCCTATCCCCCAGTCATGTCTGTCCCGTCTTTAAAAAACGAAAATAAAATAAATACATAATTATAATAAAGGTCAATCAAATGGACCAATATGGCAAGGCCATGATGATCCACTTGGTAAAGTAAATCCACTTGGCATCTTTCTTGGCCTTCAGACAACAATTCTGATGGCTAAAGATCCAAATGGGGCAGGCAAAAAAAAAAAAAAAAAAAAAAAAAAAGAGGGTAAAATTATGATGACTGATAATGGAGATGAAGACAACAGACGATGAGGACAGGGAGGAACAGGGGTTTAAATGCACCAAGGAGACAGTCAGAGGGAACTTGGTACAACTGGAGACATTTAAGGATGCAGGGACTGACAGAGACGGGGAAGACGTCTCATTATGACGAGTAAAGTTTACCTTGCCTGGATGGGCAGCTCTCTGGGTGCTCAGCACCCCCAAAGCTCTGATCCTAGAATTGCCCCTGATGTGAACACTGAAGGCTTCTACTTCTTAGGTTTTGATTTTGATGAGGTGTCATCCACATATCTATACCAGTGGCTAGGTGGTGTCCCAGATGTGCTGCAGGGATGAGAGGTGAAATGTCTTCAAGAAAATTAAGGAAGAACAATCGCTTTTCCTAAGCTCTTTATATGACTTATAATGTGTCTGCTAATGTGCATTTGCTCTCTTAAGTGCATTAAAATTTTAGCAAATGTATCACTAGAGATTATTAGCTCATTTTAATCTTCTGAGCAACTAGACTGCTGGCATATCACTGGTTGATTTGTTTGTTTACAGTGAAGCTCCAGTTTCAGGTGACAGTAAGTCAAAACGATGTTACCTGTCAATGGCCAGCAGGAGCCCAGAATTAATTTGAATATTGTTATAAATTGATATGGATTTGTTCATATCTTTTATCAGGTTGTAAATTATGTTTCACAGTTAAATTTCACTTATGGTGACAGCACAAACACCAAGGGAGGAGAGAGAGCAGGGTGAAGACAGCAAAGAAGCAGAGATAATACAAAGAAAAAAAAACAGGTAAGAGTGGACATGTAGTCAAAGTTAACAAAAAATTATAAAGCTTATGTAACTCCTGTTTTGTGCACATTCATTAATCATGATTTCACATAACTAAGTTGTGTTATATTGTTATCAAATGGGGATCCCCTACCTGCTCTTATAATAATTATTATAAAATTATATTTTCATGTTTATTTTCTAGTTGAATAAAATGAGTTTGTATGTGATTGTCAGAACAAAGAAGAAGCGAGGAGGATGGAGAGAGGACAGAGAGATTAGAGCTGTCCTGGATAGCCTGGAGAATTCTTTAGGTACCTTCCCAGCTGTGACAAATGGCCAGCTGGGAAAACAACTTTTACTCAGGGCATTCTTGATATGATGTTCTTCTGCTCCCTGGTTGCTGTGTTTTAAGATGATAAAAGACTGTTGTTTCATCTGCCATCATGATGACATCTCTCATCCTCCACGAAATCTGAGGACCAAAGCTACCATTGTTATGATCAATGGTAATGCCAATTTGTATATTAATGATCACGGAACTGACCTCATTGTCCATTGTTGATCATTGATCATTATTAGTTTTAGTCATGATGCAGCTGTACTGTGACGTCAAGATGAATAAATCAGTTTCAAAATATGTAAAGCATTAGTAGTCTACAGGCAGCAGTTTGACTGTTTCACAAAGACGATGATTTAATTTTTGGTATTTTATTTCAATCCTCTGTTCTGATTTACAAATGCCATAATTTGAGATATTAGGGGGTTTTGTGTCATAATAATCATCTTACAAGTTTTACCCAAATTCTCCTAAAGTCTGTCTAAAAAATGTGAGTGTATCAGAATTGCACCCTTCGGTTAGAATAAAAGTCGTGTCTCTTTAACTGAGGTATTCTCAGGACGGGGAGGGGGTGGATAGGTTCATCGGGTTCATGTAGTATTGGACGCCTCCTCCCATTTCAGGTTGGCTGTTTCCCTAGCTCCCTTAGTAAAAGGGGAGGTATAAGGCAAATACTTGACAGAAAATGGAATGTAGGTCTGCACTGGAAATAGCTAAATAGGAGAATTTGACCTTTTATCGGGACACAGAAAGTCGACCAGCTGATGATTCCAAACTAGCTGCCATTTTCAGGTCATTCGAGGCATCTCGCTAAATTGTGTGTTGCTCCAGATATTTGTATGAGTAAGCCTGCTTTATTCGCCTGTTATTTTCCCTTTGTAATGGACAAAACGCTTTGTCCTGTGCTGTCTAGTGGTGGAATATAAATCATGATGGCTGATGGATGTTGCAAAGGAATGGAAAGAGGCAGGGGTAAGATTGCATCAGACTCTTTACCAAGACATGCATTTCCTCAGCAATATGTTCAGACCTGGTCACAGCAGCAAGGAAATGACATCCAAGAATTAGCTTCCAAACGCGTCGACATTCAGAAGAAACGCTTTTATCTGGATGTCAAGCAGAGTGTACGCGGCCGTTTCCTTAAAATAGCCGAGGTGTGGATAGGAAGGGGCCGTCATGATAACATCAGAAAGAGCAAGCTGACACTGTCTATGTCGATGGCTCCCGCTCTACGCTACTGTCTGGGAGACTTTATAGATTATTACGCCCGCATTGGACTGCGGGGGGGGCTGGCGCCTCCGCAGGTCGAGGACCACAGTAACAATGGCCAGGGCCGCGGGAACGACTCCCGTAAGAGAGCGCAGGAGCATCACGCGAACCTGTCCCCCACCGGTTCTGTTGTGTCCGATGACCATGCACATCGTGTTCTCAAGAGCGAATTTATTGAGCGAGACAACAGAAAGTACTTTCTGGACCTGAAGGAGAACCAGAGAGGCAGATTCCTCCGCATACGACAGACTGTCAGCAAAGGACACGGCACAATGGGCTACTACGGCCAGGGCATCGAGCAGACCATAGTGTTACCCGCACAGGGACTGATTGAGTTCAGAGACGCTCTGTCACAGCTGATTGAAGACTACGGGGACGAAGAGAGCGAAGACCGCAGCCGAGCAGGCTCCAGGAATCGCAACGATAACCCCGAGCTTCCAGAGGCTGCGTCTTTTCGAGTGGACAACAAAAGGTTTTACTTTGATGTGGGTTCAAACCGGTATGGCATCTTTTTAAAAATTAGCGAAGTGCGACAGCCGTATAGAAACACCATCACAGTTCCCCTAAAAGCCTGGGCTAGATTCGGAGAGAATTTCATCAGGTACGAGGAGGAGATGCGACGAATCTTTTCTTGTCACAAAGATAAAAGGACAGATGGCCAGCAAGACAGTGAGGAACAGGAGGACTGACCTTCATGGTGCTTTTAGCATGTAGCCTAATTTAGGGTTTCAGTTTTGTCCAGATGTGACAATAATATGATGTACTGTATGTGTCCCTACCATACTACTCAGATACGATGTACTTCATTAACTTTTCAGTTTATTTGCCAAGGGCTGATAAACTCAAAATTTTTAACATGCCAAGAAGTCAGTCATCATTTTCTCATTGCCGATTATTGTGTTGTAGCCAGTTAGTCAGGGCCATCCCAGGGTCCTGAGCCAGCTGCATCCCTGCGCTCCCCCATACCATACTCATACCTCCCTGTTAAATTCAAGAGTGCAGTGTTCAATTACTTAAACTTTAATTCTAAGTTACATAGAAAGTTGACGCTAATAATATCTGTTAATATTTTACCCCCAAAGCAATATGGTTAACAATTTTATGGCACACTAATGTGCAGAAATTTTGTCAGTTTAAATAAACAGAGTTAATTTGTTAAGTATAGTGTGTTTTGTGATAGGTACAATTTAAGAAATGATATAGAAAGAAAAAAATCTGACCCTTTTATTAATGAAGAAAATACCTCATATATTGGAACTTACTGTAAGTGCAATACACATAAGCAGCATTATAGAACACTTGCAACCCAACTGGACAAGTGGAGAAGAAATTAAATTACAGGAATCAGAATTGGAAATGGGGAATGAGTGTTGTACAGATTAATGCTGCCAGTTAAGACTTGGTGGGAGGGGAGAAAAATAAGACACATATTGTGACATTAATCACATACTGTTGGTGTGTGCTGCCTTTTCATTCATGTTAACAGTTCCAGTTTATGTTGCTTCATATGAGACACAAGACATTGCTTTAAATGTCCATGATAATGCTGGCAAAAATGAATTTAGTGACAGCTTTTCCTGCAGTGCAGTACTTTAAGCCAATCAAATCTGTGCAAATGACCAGACTAGAGCATCCTGAAATGTATAAAATGTGCTAATTTGCTGCTTACCTCGGCAGCATAACGATGGGGGGAGACGTGCTGTAGAAGCCTGCTTTAAATTACAAGGACACAAAGCACTACATGATGTTCTGGTTTTTGATAAGACTCTACCCTGCAGATGTACTGTGTGTTGCATTCACAAAAATGGGGGAGGTAAAATGAATTTAAAAAAAACTTTATGGGTACTGCAATCCAAGTCCTGTAATTCTATCCAACCCAAGCACTTAAACCTGATTTAGACTTCTGCGGGAAATCTGTGTTGCAACACTTGAAAAAGAACGGGCTTGTAGAATTTGCTGAAAGAATAGATCACTTGATGACTTGATATAATTACCTTAAAATGGTTAATAAAACTAGAAAACAACTATATATGTAGCGGTCCATTCAGGAACCCTAAAATACAGCTCAACAGAAGAATAAAAAACTGACTGCTATCTGGAAAGACACAGATCTAATGTCACATTTCTAGAGAGTAACTGTGTTACTGGAGTTACATTATTTATTTTATATGATACTAATATCCTAATACTTAAATTTACATAACATATTGACAGAAGGAAAGGTATTTTACATGTGTTCTGCTGAACACACAACATTGTAATATGCTTTCTTTAGTGGCTGCACCCTCTGTCGTTCAGTGTCTTTACTACATTTGACAGAGCCTAACATAGACCTGAAAAAAGATGCACCATGTTGCATGACTGCTTGGAGTGTGGCTGCTCTTCCTATTATTCACATGAATTTGAAACATATAGCGGATGGTACACTGATGGTAGAAAAGTTCTAAAATAATAGAGAGAAGAGGTCTATGCACTTTGACCTAGACAAACAAGCCTCCGTTTTTTGTTTTGTTTTTTGTTTTTAATCTTTTGGCTTTCACTCATTACAGCCAAGTTCTACAAGTTCTAAACATTTTGCCAAAGAGAATGCTTCTTTTCATAATTTATTTTTGGCATGAGGAGGAATAATTAAACATCAAAGTTTATACTTTAAGTACCTTCCTGCCTATTCTGTAATATTGTTTGGTGCTATGAAAATGGTTTCACACATTTTCTTTTGAGGATGTTGATACCCAGTTTTCACTATTACAGCTCAGGTCCGTATTTTTTTTTTTAGATATTTATATCAAAGTCAAGGTATAAACTGGGCTTGTTACCTTGATGGCAGCAAATAGCCCAGTGCTTACTGGTGAATTGGGGGTGTTGGGATAAAAGGGCTCAACATCGAGCTCAAATGGGTCTATAGAAAATCTTAAATCAATATGCTTGTGCCTGCAGAACCTTGTATTTTACCTTTCCTTGCTGTCTATTGATGAACAAGCGATTACATTTTTTGAAAGTGTAAATGTAAGTGTTAGTTCATTTTTTACTTTAAGTCCTTAAAATCCATCCAAGTGCTGCTATTCATGAGCTTGGATGGCATTTTGCTGTATATTTGCCTATGTTTGCATTCTGTGACCAGCATGAAAGTAGAGCTGGTCACATTGACAAAGAACCCAAGCCAGACTTTGACTTGAGCATCATATCAGGATAAGGCAAAAACATAGATCAACCTTAATGTCCTTAAAAAGGACAAAAACCTAAAAATTGAAGTATCTGAACTCTAAATGTGCAAATTGTAAAGCTAGTTTTATCTTCAGTAGATTTTAAAGCATAAACCCAATCAATTAAATAGATTCATGTTAATGCTTAATCTTAACATGATTAACTTAATTCCAGTAGCTTTTTTATACTTCCGACTACCACTGAAACACAGTGCAGTACTTTACTGTGAGTGACAACATCATTTCTGTTATAAAAAAGAAAGAAATAGTAGTATAAGCAGACAGGAATTCGTCTGCTACAACACGATATTCCTTTCTAATATGGAAATTTACAAGGAAAGTACCTCTGGAGCTGAGGTACACCCTTTGAGATTAGATAATATTTTTTAAAGTACAGGTCCTAATAAGCTAAAGTACGTTGACTGTTTGAACTTTATTTTGAATTAGGTGGGCAGCTTTTTAAATTCTCATGCAGGAAGTCATATTTCCCACGACATGCTGATGCTTATATGAAGAGGTGTCAGAGCTAATTGTCAAGTTTATATCTGAACAGAAACAAGTCAGAAGTTAATATTTGATACCTCATGTCTGTTTTGGGGTCTTTGTCTCACTTTCACAGATTTGAGATTTAGTGAAATGAAGAAGGGGAAAAAAGGAAAAATAATTTAAAAAAGAGTTTCGATTGTTTTTTTTTTTTCTAGTTTTAGTAGCCAATTCTTAGAATGCCTTTGTGCTTGAAAAGCACAGGATTGGTTTGGTGTGTCTGTTGTATGATCTAGTGAAGAGTTGTTTTATTTTTTATATAAATGGCAAAGTATATATAAACCTGGGTACAAAGCACAGTTTATTTTAAAAATTACATGAAATGTAATAATTTAATTAACTCATTAGTGAAATGTGATTCAACATTGATTGTCACAGAATTAGGAAAATTGTCTCATCTACCCTAGATATTGGTTATGTCAATAACTGGCTGAGGCCAAGATATTGACATAAAGACAAAGTATTATGTTTGAGGTGGAATGTGACATTGTTTAAAATTATGATGGATATTTGTTTTGAAAATTCCAAAATCAACAGCACTTTAAATAAAAGCTGCACTTTTGTTCTGCTGCTTTGTAATTAGTTGACATAGAGGAACCATCTCTAGCTATGCCTTTGGTGTAAAGTGACAATCATAGTTCTCTGCTTGTAGAATCTGATGATGTGTGCTTCAAAACTCCTTTCATTGTCTGTGTTGGTTTTTGACAGCTTCTTATTAAGGCTCTCAATAGTTTAACATCTATATGTGTATATTCATGCAAATGCTATATTACATTTTTATTATCATATGTACCGAGACTCTAGAATCTCACAGAATAATGTGAAATCAAATGTTCATGTCAGGAATATTCTGTTATGTTGACATGAACAATGTGAAGATAACTGTACTTGAACATGAAACTACTGGTGAAAAAAAGTCAAATATGGCATTTTTGAATAATAATTGACACATAACAAAATATTTTAGCTGTATTCTCTTGCGACTACACCTAGTCAAGAAAGGTTTAGAATTCAAAAAGGCTTATGTTAAACTGTGCTGTAGTCTATATTAATCTGTGCATAGTTCTACATAAACTATGCTAACACCCTCCCACCCAATGGCACTGTGTTACAGTCACTAACATGTAAAGCAAATTCTGTGTTTAACATTAGTCAGACAATGCTTAATTCTTTGAGTATTCAAATGTCATTGTGTGTTTGTTCACTTTAGCCTATTTTAACACACATCTGCTAAAATAGCAAAGGTATGAATTGGTGTTAAAGATTAGATGGATCTACAAAGAGAGAGGTTTTTAGTTCTGCTGTATAGTTTTCCATTTTCTTTTCCATTTTTCCTACAGTTAGTTCCAGAGAGCATAGTTCTGTTCAGAAAACATAATAATAATAATAATAATAATAATAATAATAATAATAATAAATAAAATAAATTTATTATAAATACTAATAATACGAAATTGGAAAACAAAATGGTTATTAAGTTTAACTAAACTTAGCTTTTTAATTTGTAACAGTGCATCCAACTTTTGAGACACACAAAAAAAAGAAAGCACAGAAAGCCCGCACAAACTTTCAAAAACTTCCTGAGATCAATTTGCCAGTTTGCTGACAAAGACCATGGTAATACATGAAATTCACTAAATTAAATTTGCATGAATTTGATTTGTTTGCTTCCCAGGTAAAGGGTGGAATTTTCTTGTTTAAATTATGTGTTGTCAAGCTTGCTCTGAACATCATATATGTCAGAATCACAATCACAGAAGTATGAAAGCACAAGAAGCATCTTATGCAGCCATATTTGACCACTTTGAGTACTCAGAGTAAAAAAGCACTACATAAGTAGAAATCTGTTTAGCATTTACTATATGTTCTCTTTAGTATCATTCAGGGGCTTTACATAGAAAATCTGTCAAAAAACAAAACAAATAACTGTTTAAGTTATAGTCAGGGGTGTGCATTCGCTGTCAAAATAAAAGACGCGCACCAGATAAGAAGTTGCAACGTGCGTTTGCGTACATATAAAAGTCACTGTTTTTGACCGCTAGAGCGGGATTTTTATGGCATATTCCGCACCACATCTCTGTGCGTTCATCATTTGTTTGAAGGCAGCTCACCTCCAGCAACCACTTTTCCAAAAATATGCGCTTCTTTTGCGATTCGGACTCCTTCTGACATTTCTTTGGAGGTGGAGGAACACCAAAGTAATTGCTTAAAGGAGCTTGCTTGTTCGACATCTTTAAGAGTTCTAAACAAATGTCTGTCCTCCCACAGAAAATCTTATGTACGCAAATGCGCGTTGCAACATCTTATCTGGTGCGCGCCTTTTATTTTGACAGCGAATGCGCACCTCCGGACCACTTATGTGCACCCCTGGTTATAGCTGGAAGTACATTGGGTGAGTCCAAACTTTTACCAATTAGCCGTACTTTTTTTTTCTCCATAATGTTTGAGCCCTCATAACTTCATAATTACAGGAGTTTGCGACATGAAATTTTCATTTAGGTCCTGGTAAAAACTTTAATCAATGTTTCATTCACTGCAAGTGTCACAATTTACAAACAAATGAACATTTTCATCGTGATTTTGTTTTTAAAATTAAATGTAAACAATTTCATCAGTGTCATGGGGTACATTGTAGTTTCAAGAGAAAAAAACCCCTTCAGTTTAATGTCTACTAAACGTTCATATTTTCCAAAAATGCACTTTTTCAAGGGTCATATAACCATTTGGGATAGGTGGTGGTCAAAAATGATATAGTATCTGAAAAGTCTCTTTTACTTACATTTTTATACCATTTTTATACCAAAAATCCTGTTGCTATCTCTTGTATTTATGAAGTTATGGGGGCTAAAAAAAAAAAAAAAAATTCTGGACAAACTTATGCACTTTGAGAGCCTGTAACTTTGACAGTTTTCATAGTATGAGGGTAAAATTTTGCATGCCTTAAGTCATCTCATTTATTGTATAAAAAAACCCAGC
Organism: Neolamprologus multifasciatus; assembly: GCF_963576455.1. Taxonomy (NCBI): domain Eukaryota; kingdom Metazoa; phylum Chordata; class Actinopteri; order Cichliformes; family Cichlidae; genus Neolamprologus; species Neolamprologus multifasciatus. The sequence continues at coordinate 11,883,683 of NC_140445.1, forward strand.
TGATTATGGTGGTAAGCACTGCTTTATTTTTTTTATGTATATTTTTTTTTAACCCACATGCCGACTACTGGTATGGTTCTTTATAGTAGATGAGACTATCTCAACATCCATGGACAGTAAAAGAAAAGATAAGGCTATAGGCTGAGGGCTACAGGTTGTTGGACTTTAATTAATAACTTGATTAAAAATAAATCTGGACTGTTAACTGGAGCTAATGTTTCCAACCCTGGCGCCTTAAAGCATCTTCACAGATCCACTGTATCTTCTGATTTTTATTCCTGTACTTTGTTTTAGCAGAAGGCATTCAGTATAGTCATCTAAAAAATTACTGGGATCATTGCTATAAATTTGGATAATATATTCATATCCATCATAATTTACCATATTTTTTTTAAGAAACAGAGATAGAACTCAAACTGTATGTGTTTATATGGTTGTGCTTGTGCAGGCAGAGTGATGTGAATGTACACGTACTGAAGAAGACCTGCTGCTGTTGTTTGTAGTTTTCATCATCAGAGTTTTGAAGTGGGAAATGTAGGGATATAAATGTTTGCTAATCTTTTAAAAATTGAGTGGATACCGAAAATGTGCAAGTGTGTAAATTTATATTCATGTAATGTAATACATTGGTGTGTCCTATATTCATGTTACCTAACACTTAAAAAACAAGGAAGTTTTGTACTTTAGCACTTTCTTTGATGTGTACTGTAAAAAAATCATCTACATGTAAAGTACTGTATTAATAATCATTACTTGCCTTGTAATGTTTGAAATGATGCTACATTTAGAAATGGTAATCATGTTTTTAGAGTGTATGCATGTCCATGGTTGGGTCCCAGTATAATAAGAAAATTATAAGAAATATGGTGCTACGTTATATTATATAAAAGGTGCTTCTATGGACCCCCAGCTGAATGCATGCAAAGGTGAAGTATAAAAAGTAGATAAAAGAAAATTGATGTCCTATTGCTGTTCTCAAATAGTGCTGCTTCCCAAAGATGTCAGAAATTTGGAAAAAATCCAACTTTCTACTTTTAAAATGCAACAGCCCTACAAAACACAATCCAATCTCATGTTTACATACAGAAATGTGACAGCTTTTCAATGTTCTCTGCAAACATGAGCACACGGTGTTATTTTCACTCCTCCAAACCCATAGAGTGAATTAGAGATAATTAGTGTGTGGCATTTTAACTTGGACAGAGAAAGTTTCAATGTTGCCCATGTTCTTCCCTATTTTTTTTCCTCCAAACTTAATCACCAGAAAGCCTGGAGTGTAGGAAAATTTCAACTTTTTAAATGCATAGTATTTCTGAAATGTGATGTATGTGCATCACCTGCATCAGGAACACATATCTTAGGTTATCATAAATGGTGCAGTTTAACTGTAAATAATAAAACCACCCTCCAGCCCTTGGGTAAACCAGAACCAGAGTCAGTCTGATGAAGGGGTTGTTATCCAAGAGTATCTTGAACTTAGAGGCACTCCATTGTTAGATGGTCTATGTTTTTCTTTTCTTTTTCTTTTTTTCTTTTTTTGTTTTGTTTCGGTTTTTTTAAACAACAAAAAAAAACCCAGTCATGTCTATTTACAGTTACGCTGCCCTTGTGACAAAGTCTAAAAGATATACAGACAGACAATCTAACATAATTTTGTAGTCTTATTTCTTCCAGTGTTTATTTATTGAATAATTTATCATGTAGCAGTTTTTGGACAGCAAACATCAATATAGTCTTTGACAGGTCAAAGTTGTTTGAGTTTGGAAACCTTTGTGTTGATTGTTGCTGGCAAGGAATTTGGAAAATTAAAAAGTTGTACTGATTATTGTTGTTGTTGTTGTTTTTTTTCATTAAAAGATTTTACAGGATTATTAATGGTTTCAGTTTCTATTTTAAGAATCAATCCAGCACTATACCACACTGTTATAAAAAGTTTACAGTAAATTTATATTTGATCATATCTTCCCAACTTATTAAAGGCCATGCGATATTTCATACTGCTACATACTGTAATGCTTTGCATTTCACATAACACACTGTTGCAACAATCCAACGTGAACATGCAGTAGAAGCATCAGCTTGCCGATTCTCCTTAGAAAACACAATCAATAGTGCGTTTTCCTTGGAGTACACATACTCTTGATAATATTGCTCCACATCAGTTGCTTCAGTGTCACATGAAATCTTGCAAATCTGCAAAAAATAGTATAGATCCCAGTAGGAGACCAAAAATACAATCTTTGTGCTTTTTGAGAAGAGAGTTTGTTTTCATGAGAAAAATGTTTGCATCAAATATCTTGCACACAGAGGTTTATTTATCACTGTCAAACAAGGTTTAAATGTTTCAGTGTTTAAGAATATAGATGACTGGAAATGGGAGTAATTTCAGCTTAAAACCAAGACTCAGTGCCACATTGACAGATGAGAATCTATAAAGTATCATGGTGTTTTTAAGTCTTTGTGTCAGAAGGCTGAAAAGACCAAAATACAACTCTGGGCTCAGATGCAGACTCAAAACAACTCTAGTTGATGCAAAAACTTTATTGAGCCATTTGAATTTCAGAAACCAGCTTACCAATAGAGAGAGCAGCGTTAATTTTGATGGTATGGCAGTTATATTTGTAGTATGAAAGGTTGGAAGAGGAGATGGCTTACTTGTGAGCAGAGGCAAGCAATTTGCAGGAGGTAGGTTCCAAATTACTGCAACAACATTTCTTCTCCGGCTTGCTGTTATCTGCTTTTAACGTGTGCATTTGTGAGTTGTACATGTGTGACAAGCATCTTTCATTTGTTTCCTTCTTTTTCCAAGAAGCCATAGTGTCCAAAGTCATATGCAGTGAGGATGTAACACTGTTAACAACATAATGGACCTATGTGGGATTAAAGTTTAGCTAGCTGCTCTGCATTGGATGAAGGAATCCCTTCCTAAAGCATAGTTACAGACCTGGTTCAGTTCAGTGTTCATTGTTGCTTAAGGATTTATTCTAAAATAAAATGAGTAGTCAGACAAAATACTGTTAAATGTTCAGTCTCTATTCTATATGGTAAAGGTACTGGTCACTCCCAGTGAAAATCATAGCATTTTCAGCTCTGCCACCTCCAGCTTGGGCTCCTTTCTTGTCGTTAGTGCCCCTGTCTTCAAACTATACATCATATCAGGTCTCACTATCATCTTGTAAACATTCCCTTTCATTTTTGCTGCTAACTCTTAACCTTCTGTCACAAATTAGACTTTGGCATTTGTCTCTGTCCACTCCACTACAACTTGCTCTTCCTGACTTCTTTTGTCTGTTGCTTTGGATGATTGACCCACAATATTTAAACTGATTCAGGTGTGTCGACCCAGGGTGAGATCTAAAACCTGCAGGACACCGGCCCTTGAGGCCTGGAGTTGGCCAAGCCTGCTCTAGATTCTACTGTCTGCTGCCCCCCTACTGGACAGCTCCGTACCTCCAAAAATGAGATGACATACCACAGGTATGTCATCTGGGCTAACCACCTTTCCAGCTGCTCTTATTTCAACCTTAATCCTTGGCACTTTTTTTAACATTCAGTTCTACTTCCTAGGTCTAATTATTGGTGATTTGTTTTACATGTCCTCCCACCTGTTGCCTGTTCCCTTGTTATCCTCTGTGTATATATTGTCAACTCTGCCCCTTTTTTTTGTCCTGCCTCATGATCGTGTCTTCTGTCTCAGTTTTCTTCCTTTAAGATTTGTCATTTTTGGTTGATCTGTTCCTCTCTGGGGCTGTAACCAGGAAGCAGATTCCACATTGAATTGATTGAACTTACTCTGATCAGCTGTTCCGGAACAGAAAACAGTGATGGGTACAGGATGCTCATGGAGTGTGTGGCACATTGCCTTTATTGTGTTGAGACTGTGTTGACATGTTGATTAATGGCTCATTTATTCTGATTTTTTCATACCAAATACAATTAATATACAGTATGTCAAATGATGTAAAATGCAGAATTTACAAAAAACATGTTTGCAAAGAAGTATAACTAAAAAAGTAAGAGAAAATTAAAGTGCAAGTTTTGTTTCTAGGAAATATAAGTGCTTGTGACATTGGGCATACTTGTGTATGTGAGGGGAAAATGCAGGGTTAAATTACCCCAGACTGGAGAAAATGTCCCCAATTTATCTTTTCATTGTACAGTGGGTGATGGCGAGCTCCTCTCAGCATGAATACAAATATGTTGAAACTTGCACTTCCCGATAAACACAATTCTCACCGCTGTACGACACATCAGCTGAATAGGTCACGTGATTTTTCTTACAGTTACCCACCTATACAGGGTTTCGCTCTTTATGCTTGATGCATGCACTCATCACTATGAAGCTTACGTTGCCAACCTCAAAGTTAACCAGGAGCGGATCTACATAGGTTTTCTGAGGGTGGCATGGAAATCAAATGGGGTGGCCATTTGTCATTTTACACATATGCAGGTGTTACATTCTGTAATATGCATTAGAAAAGTAAAGGCACACACAAGCACGCACACACACACACGCGCGCGCGCGCACACACACACACACACGCACACACACACGCACACACACACATATACCAATAAAGCCGCCTCTTAGTTTACCTTCTCTGTTTCCGAGTCTTGCATTTGGGTCCTACTCCACCTGCCACACAGAGAGCCTTGACAGCTTTCCACTATCCCTCCTTCTCTATCTTCTTATTTTATTCTTAATCATTCTAACCTGATGCACAGCCTTTCCATCTCCATTGCTCTTTCTAGTAAATCTGTAAACGTCCTTTTCCATTTACCATGTAGTTTTCTGGGGCAGTGTCAAAATGAGACATTGTCCTGGCCTCAGACCAATCTGACCAAGATCAAGTACTGTTGCAACAGCAATTATTTGCAGTCACTGGCCATTAACTTCTAAAGAGTTGTCATGCTCAAACCTTAAATGGCCCAGTTCTCATAGACAATAACTGGAAGCAATACAGACTGAAGCACATGAAAGTTTGAGTTGCTTGATATTATTTATTAAACTGAGAATCTGATTTAATTACTCATTACACCTTCACCCAACTGATGGTACCTGAATGCTGGGCATAACCAGGCTTGGCAAACTGTTTGGAAAATTTATAAGCAAACATTAAATGGTTTATGTCGCATTAGAAATCCAGAAACGTGGTGCACCACTGTAGAAAATATGTGGCGACCCCTAACGGTAGAAGAAGAAGAGGAAGGTGGAGGGCGGCATAGCGTTCGTCCGGCCTAAATACATACGAAGAAGAAGAGGAACAGGAAGAAAACCAACAACGTCGTCGTCACTAAGCCCAGTAGGAAGACTGCTGAGTATTTGTAAATTAAGTTCTTCTTCCTCTACGCCGCTGCTCGGCTCATTAGTCGTGTATAATTGTTAATTAATTATTATTTCTTTTCGGAATAATATTTAGCTGATATCACCGGTGGTGTTAGACTTAAAAATGAATAACAACTGTGTTGATATTTGATTTCACTTCAACTTTTGAGGTGAAACAATAGCAGAGACAGCAGAACTGAGATGAGCTGAAGACCCGAGGAGAGGACACTTCACTGCAGACTGTGAGTCTGCAAGCCTAGCATCACATCTTTTTTTAAAAAAGAGATTTTTAGATATGAAACGTTGCCATTCAACTACCAGCCTTTGTTGCACACTCAGCAGTTTCACTCGTTAAGGTGTTTAAAGTGTCTGAGCTTTACTGTACGTGACTTTGAGTATAAGAATCTTTAAAATTTACACTAAGTACGTATCTGTGTAGAAATATGGTTTCAGAAGGAATTCACTATGGATTATTTTATCTCAGTATCGACTTGTTACTTTGTCCAGATAAATATTTGTGTTGTCACGTGCATGGCGAAACTATGTTTATGAGGTTAAGTCGCTAAAGGCAGAACAAAAAGCTCTTCCTAAGAAAATGTGAAATAAGTGTGGTGATTTAATGTAAAACAGAAATTATACAATTTTAAAAAGCTTGAAAATTGATATTTGATATGAAAACACATTCCAAAGCTCGCCCTTGGATGTCAGCTGCCTTTTATTCCATTCTGTTAAGACATCCTGCACTGCTTCTGTGAGGTCTGTGCTCTGGGAATACCATCAGATGGCAATATATGTGGTTCCAAGGAGACTTTATGTCCTCTAGAAGTTTATATAAATACTACTTTCTGCTGAGTTTGAGCTCACTCACTCATTTTGTGTAAAGTAAAAATTAATTGTGTTTGTAAGGGTGGCATAGTGGTTAGCATTGTTGTCATGTGAATCTGTTTTGTAAATCGTGGTCATTCTATATTTCAGAATCGAGGATTACCTGTGAAATTAAATCTCAGCCATTCTCACTCGCTAGTGACATACAGGTTATAAGCCAATGAGAGTGTGGACTAATACGGGGGTATTAGTCCACACTCTTGGAGGAAGCATTCTTCCTCCAAGAATGCTCATCTTGAAACATCAAACATCGAATTTGAGAAACCAGTAGTTGATGTGCATCTCTTATACTCTATGGTTTGGGATCATTGTGATATTTGAAAAATAAAGCCGTTCATGACGATATAAACCAGGAACCTGAAATTCGGATTCATCAACCCACAAGACCTGTTGTCACTTATTTTTCATGCGAGTTTTGTGTATGTTGGCCTTCCCGTATGCTTTACTCCTTACTCCTTCCATAGGAATGGCTTCTTGACAATGATCCTTCCACTGGCTCGTCCCTTGAGTTAGGTGCTTTTTTAATGGGATGCTTCATAGGACAATGTTAAGTGGCTTAACAAACAACAAAAAGACATTCCTCTGAGAAAGGCCAGGTACTAGTTTTGAATTAAAAGTGAGTGAAAATGCAGCCAACACCAGAAGAGAAACTTTGAAAGACTTTCAGAAAGCCTGGAGAGCTATTGCTCAAAGAACGTCTGGATCATTGGAAGCAAAATATGAAGAATTGTGGAGTGGCTCAGAAGTTTTATATAGCTGTTGTATGTTGAAGCCTTGAATGGCTTTGAAGCTTCTTCCTCATTTGTCTCTTTATTCAAAAGGGAAATGAGGAAGGAGATGAGTTTCAGGTTTCAAAATGTTGTCATATGCACAGTACTGAGATACACAACACAGCAGATTTTTAAAAAAGAGCTTTAAAAGCTATGTACATATTTATACTACATCAGTTGTATGTACAGCAGACAGCAGTTGGTGTTCAAGACAGCTGTGAGAATGCGATTTAGTGTGCAGGAATGTAGATTGAGGTAATCTGAGGTTATAAACTCCTGTCATGTGTTTTGGAGTCTAATGGCATTGAGTTCTTTAGTCTACAGGTCCTAGATTTCACACTTCTATACCTGCAGCTTCAGGGTAGAAGTGTGAACAGACTTTGTCGAGGGTTGTGTGGGTTTTTCGATAGTTGATCCTCTGCAGAGAGGGCGGTGGACTCCTAATGACCTTTACAGCAATCTTCACTCTACAGGCGTTTGCAGTTCATAGCATTGGCAATGCTGTGCTGCAGCAGATTCACGCTCTTGTGGGTACTCTGCTTTCAAAGCTTTAAAATTAACAGATTTTTGACGGCCCAAAGGAAGAGGGGTCCTAATGGGACTAGCTACTGTGTTAAGCCAAGTTACATCCTTGCAGCAACATGAGCCTTGCTTAAAACCGTTTTTGTTGACAGTTGTGAAAATGACGTTTGCCAAATGAACTATCAATAGTTATTTTTTGCACTGGATTACTTTAATATGGGTTAATTTTTACAAAATGGTGAAGTAAGCACATCTGGAATATAGACCCACACATTCAAAAATTACCTTGAAAAATGTTGATCTGCACACAATTAAACAAACAATTGTACTAAACAATATCTTATGTTTGCTGTGGTTGTATGTGTTTAGATTTTGTAACATGTATGCTTCCAGTTAGGTGACACCTGTTGAGAAGCTAGAGCTGCAAGTCAGTAGAATCATGGAGGATGACTCCAGGCCTTTGCTGAGTTCAGAGCAGACTGGAGAGGACTACTTGCAAAGAGACTCCACAAATTCGCTAGACTTGAGAACTAAAAGGTAAATGCTGTGCTAATCAGTACAAAGTATGAATCATTTTCTCTCTTGCCTGTCACATGCCATAGGTTTATGTTGTTCATTTCATTGCTAGATAATAAACAAGCTGCTTTATTACCTTGACTTCTTGGAATTCACTTAGCAAGCAAATACTAAGATGTTAGTTGTGAGATGTGTGAGTGCTTCATTTTCCTAGCACCATTTCCTGTGTTAGTGAGTTTTAATCCAGTTCACACAATGATTAGAACCTCTCAAATCTCAAATATATTTGCTTTAATGCATGAATTTTCTTAGTCAAGCTACAGTGTGTCACAAAAGTGAGTACACCCCTCACATTTTTGTCGAAATTTTATTATGTCTTTTCATGGGACAACATTGACAATAAGACACTTTGATACAATGTAAAGTAGTCAGTGTACAGCTTGTATAACAGTGTAAATTTGCTGACACCTAAAAATAACTCAACATACAGCCATTAATGTCTAAACTGCTGGCAACAAAAGGAATACACCCCTAAGTGAAAATGTCCAAACTGTCTCCAAAGTGTCAATATTTTGTGTGGCAACCATTATTTTCCAACACTGCCTTAACTCTGGGCATGGAGTTCACTAGAGCTTCACAGGGTCCCACTAGATTCCTCTTGCACTCCTCCATGATGACATCATGGAGCTGGTGGATGCTTGGCCAGCCAAGTACCTTTACCCTGAGTTTATATAGCAAGGCACTGGTCTTTTTGGAGGTGTGTTTGGGGTTGTTATCATATTGGAACACTGTCCTATGGCCCAGTTTCTGAAGGGAGGAGATCATGCTCTGCTTCAGTATGTCACAGGACATGTTGGCATTCATAGTTACCTCAATTTACTGTAGCCCCCCAGTGCCGGCAGCACTCATGCAGCCCCAAACAATGACATCCCACATGCACTCAACTTCTTTGGTCGACCATAGCGAGGTTGTTCTGAGTGGAACCTGTTCCGTCAAACTACTGTATGGTCTTGACCAGTGTGCTGCAGCTCAGTTTCAGGGTGTTGGCAATATTCTTATAGCCTAGGCCATCTTTATGTAGAGTAACAATTCTTTTTTTCAGATCCTCATAGAATTCTTTGCCATGATGTGCCGTGTTAGACTTCCAGTGACCAGTATGAGAGAGTGTGAGAGCACTTACGGGTGTACTCACTTTTGTTGCCAGAGGTTTATTCAATAATGAAGGTGTCTTGAGTTATTTAGTGGGGACAGCAAATTTACACTGTTTTAAGCTGTGCACTGACTACTTTACATTGTATCAAAGTCATGATCTTCAATGTTGTCCCATGAAAAGATATAACAAAATATTTACAAAAATGTGGGGTGTGTATTCACTTTTGTGAGAAACTGTTTATAAGGCCTTATCTGATTGTAACATATTATACTTTAAATAATATAAAAATGTAAATTGTGCAAATAATTACTGTATGCAGTGAAATTAAAGAAATTATGTGTTTTTACGTGACTTGAAAAATGCATGATTTTTATTGACATCTTCCAGGCCTTTCCATGTGGAACGCAAGAACATTATAAATGATGGCCCTCAAGAGACAGTATCTGCGGAGGCTGCTGTACTCAACAGCAGATTACACTACTACAGCAGACTCATGGGGTCTTCTGATCGACAATTGGTAGGTCGAGTTTGTTGTCACAACCATGAATGCATCACAACCATAGCTTCTGGGCAAAAAATTTGCCAAGTGCAAACCACTTAAAAAAAACCCCAAACAAAACACAGTAGCAACATAAAGCTTACGACATGTTTTGACCAACAGATTGGTGACAAATTCAATATTATTAAATACAATTTTAAAAGCATTTATTCATTGCATGGCTATAATAAAAAAAAAAAACTGCATTTTGGCGTGAAAGCCTTTAGAAAGCCTTGATTATTCTTTGTTGTAGACACAGGCATGGAGAGCTGGTGACCGCGTGATGTAGTAGGGATTCCTAATTTAAAGTTTTCATGGATGAGTATGTAGTCACAAAAAACTGACTGGCACATAGACACATATAAGAATCCTTGTATTCACTGTCTCATGACCCTAACAGAAATTGAAATAAAAACTTCAGGAAGTTAAAGAAAATTCACATAAATGCTAGTGGTTTTCCAACAATGGCAAACGTGTTAATCCAAAACGGTGTTAACACATTTGCCCAAAACATTTATGAAATTAACTTGAAATAACTTGTGTAATTTTAATACTAGCTATTAGTTCCTCCATACAGCGCTAATTTTGAGCACTGTCACCGTGGAAGAGATTACTCCCATCTGCATAAAATTATAGATTACCTTTAGCATCTAGCTGTACAAAAGGGCACTGAGTGTAAGCAAAGTTGCTTTTCTTTGGAAGACACAGGTAATGCCATATACTGTGTTACGCTTCCAAAAGAGCTCAGTAAATATGTTTTCATTGTACTTAGCTGTCTGATTTTTTTTCTAGCAAGTAACAGTATTTTGTAGCTGAAATATCCATCCATTTATCAATCTTTGCTTATACAAATTAGGGCCACAGGGCACTGAAGCTTATCCCAGCTGCCATAAGAGACAGGGTATATATACTCTGGACAGGTCACCAGTTAATAAAATGTTTTTTGAAGGCACTAGATAATCAACCTTTTGGGGTTTAATTTATGTTCATCTGGACGTAGCGTATTCAGTGGGAGAAAGGTTTCGTCACTCATCCAAGTGACTTCTTTGGTCTAAGCTGACTGCAGGTTTCCCCAACCTTATAAACAGTGTATTTGCACAATAACTTAAACCAGCCCATTTAATGAACAATATGGTGTGAGGTAAGTTCCTTGATAGTTAATATGCAACTTGTCATGACCATTGATCAACAACCACTGATCAAAGACCACTGATCAATTGCCATGAGTACCATTCACAGAGTTGGATAATGGCTGCAATCACAGTATTGTAAATGGTACTCATGACCATTGATCAGTCGTCTTTGATCAATGGTCTTTGATCAGTGATCGATCTCAGGCTATATAAATTGGTATTATGGACTGTAATAATTTATATTACTTGAAAGAAGTCATAAGTTTAAGCTGATAACCTTAACTAATGCTTTTAAAGTTCCAAATTTTTGGAAGGAAGCCATGATAGATCAATAGGGCATGTAACATGTCAGAATGTATTGGAAAATCCAGTTGGCTAAATCCACAAAAAGCTGCCCTAGAGCCATAGAGGCAGTACAGGTCAATTGATCACATAGCCTGTCCAAAAAGAAAACAGATCTGTAAAAACTACCAGAGCTCAGAGTACAAAGCTACTTGTTCATTTTGAGGTGAGTCATTTTTCCTGCTGCACTGCTACATCAGATCTTGGGATTCTCCCACCTTCCAAGATCCACTTTAAGCCCTGGTTGTCCCATGCAGTGTACCTGTGTCAAAGCATCTGTATTGTTGTTTCTCTTATCATCTGTTTTTATTTTTACTTAAAATAATTTTAATTTGCCTTTCTATTGCTATTATGTTTCCATCCACTGGATATGTTAGCACATAGTTGCTTTTCATTTCATGAATTCTCACAGAAAAAAAAAGTTATTGCTACATGGTTATAACTTCAGATTGTAAGGGGTTATCAGCTATCTCCTAATCTTCTTCTTTTCAAAGTTTTGTAGTAACACTGAATTACAAACTGAAGATCTGAAAATGAAGCAAACCTACCTTAATAAGTGGAATGCCATTAAAGTTATCTTTGTAATTCTAAGACGTCATGACATGCACTTTTCTGAAATCTTCACCTTCACCTCTCCGTTTTTCCTCTCTAGAGTCCTCCAGATCACGTGATTCCCCAGCCAGATGAGATCTACATCTATAGTCCACTGGGAACAGCTTTCAAGGTCCCAGGCAGTGACCATACCTCTAAAAACCCCAGTATCATCACCATGTAAGCCCTAGCAGTAGTAAAATGTGAAATCCACTGCACAAATGCATGTGTAAGCTACATGCTTTCTTTGTAGTTAACTGGATGCATTTAACTGCTTTGATTTATTTTATTTTTTTTCTTGTCCCAGATTTGCTATATGGAACACAATGATGGGCACATCTATACTCAGCATGCCTTGGGGTATAAAGCAGGTGATGTGTTTCAGTTTACATATTTGATGTTTTCAGCTCATTCAAAACCACACCTAAAATCACATAAAAAAAACAAACAAAAAAAAAACAACCTTTGTTTGAGAACTTTGTTCAAATAAAGGTTAGTGTAGAGGCCAAAAGCTCAAAATGAATATACAATTTCGAACTTTATTTCAGGCTGGTTTCACTCTTGGAGTCTTCATTGTCATCTTCATAGGCCTGCTGATGCTGTATTGTTGTTATATTGTCCTCAAATCACCAAAGTCAATACGTAAGTCATTTTTACAAACTAGGTTTGGGATTAATAGACCAATACTAACAGCTTTCTAAAAGTTTACAATAGTACCTAGTTCACAATGGCTTGTTTCAGATCTCAAATGCTAGAAAAATATTTTCCATTCCATATTAGTATGCAAAATTAAGGCCAATGGCAAATTCTCAACATACACATTGTATAGGGTTCTTTGTGAGAGAGCAGTTATGTTTTTTGTTGTTAGCATTTCTTTAATATGTTGTCATTCACTTTAGCATAACTGATTAATTATGCTCTTTATAATTTGCAGGCCAGAAAGATAAATTTACCCTTAAATTTAAAAAATAGAGTACCTGTTTATACTTAAAATTAAGTGTTTTTTCCCTCTTATTCTCTGCCCAACACTTTTTTTCAGTGTCTGCATTATAAAGATTTTACAGAATGTTTTGTTCCAGTATCATTCAGAACCTGATCTATAGAGCAATTTATTCCCCAAATGCATGATGAAAACTAATGTATTTATCGGGATTTATCAGAAGTTGCTGTTTATGAAGACAAGTCTGTCTTCTGCAAAGTGTTACATTTTTGGGTGATCACTGTACAGGAATGTCACTGCTGTATTTGCTCTGTTTAATATCAGTCAGAGCCTGACCTATGGAGTATTCCTTACTACTGTAGTTTAAAAGCTTTTACACTCCGTCACCTGAAGACAGCAGCAACAGCTTTCATCTTACCTACTTATAATGTTTCAAACCTTTACTGAAGTCTGCTCTTAGCAGGTGGACATGGAATGTGCTGACTGTATCAGCAAGTCAAAGAAATTCCATCAATTTAACTTGAAAAGCTCTTTGCTTGCTTTGTACATATATCTAGGATATTTCCTCCTGAGTGAAATGGATAACTAGATGAAATGAGAGATTTAAAAAAAAAAAAAATGTATTTGTATAAATATGAGTTAACTACTTGTTACATGCGAATGTGCAGTCTTGTTAATACATCTAAACACTTGCTTTTAGATCATGGTTGCACCGGTATATTTTTGGCATAGTTACAAGAAGTTATTGTTAAGACAGAAGGTACAGAGCAAATTAATTCAGCCTAAATAAAATAGTGAAGCTTAACACTGAACTTATCAAACATTATTCCTGAATCAAAAAAACAATTTATGCTGCTGCATTTACTAAATGACTTTGCAAAAGAATGTTAGCTCATAAAGTTCATGTTTGTCACCACTGTGTACTATGGAAAAGCTTTTGTGATATATTAACATCATATTTGGGAACCAAGTATTTACCTCTGTAATTATTCTTTGTGCTCTCCTAGCCTGTGTGGACACATCAGACTGGGAATTCCCTGATGTCTGTCAGTACTATTTTGGAAAAGTTGGTCAGTGGTCCAGCTTGATGTTCTCTATGGTGTCACTTGTTGGAGCTATGGTAGTCTACTGGGTACTCATGTCCAACTTCCTCTTCAACACTGGACAGTTTATTTACAGTAAGAAACAATGGTTTTATCTGCAAAAGAGTGGAATTATGTCATTCTATACTATTGTTTGACATGTTAATCCTTGTTTATGTTACCATATGTGCAGCACAGTGACTTCAGAAACATTTTAAGCAAAACCAAAACTCACAGCTCTGCAAGCTTTAATTAACTGTGGTAATATGACACATAGTGGGCCTGATGTTTGTAATAACTTTTTTTCGCTGAGGTTAAGCCATTAGATGATCTAAAAGATATTGTTACATTATTTTTCAATTTCTGTTTAAATACACAGAAGTTACCACTCAAGGCAAGAAACACTGAGAAGATCTCTGAAATTTGCACAGAAGACATTTGCATTACACAAAGACATTGTGCAGAAAGATGTAAATTCATTATTTGCTTTATCAAGCTTTTGGCTTTTGCAAGAAGGCTCGTTTCTCTTAACCGATGGCTTCCTCTTCTCTGTCCATAGACCATGTTCACAATATCAATGTGTCAGATTCAGAGTTGGAAACCAATGGCTCAGAAAAGGGTAAGTCACTTGCTGTATGCAAAGTTTCAGCTTTATCATATACCTTTCAAAAAAGGTTATAAATTCCAAGTAAATAATTCACATCCAGGGAATCACAAAGTTACTGCTTTGTAAAGACGACATAGACCACCTGCATACTAAATATTGTAAAAGTTAAAGCTTTTTGGCCCGTATTTCCAGTCTGTTTTCAGATTTTTATTAAAGTTAGAATTAGTTTTGGAATAAAAGTCTGGGAATGTCTGATGGTTAAATCTAGGGGCAAAATGTTTGGAATGAAATAATATTAGTGAACCTCCTCACAAAGACCACCAAACAGACAGCGGTTAGGCAAAAAGCGAAAGGAGACTGGAAAAGCATGTGACTGTAAACAAAGATGTACTTTATGCCTTTGATCTGGTGCATTTTATAATTTTGTGTTACCCAGTTAATTAACAGTGTTTGATGATATTCTGTTAATTTGTTCACCAGTCATCTGCCCTTACCAAAATACTAACCCTGGAGGGAACAACACCATCAGCACCCTTTTCCTCAGTGACAATGGAAATATGTCTGATGTGAACCCTTTTGAACGCTACTGGAGTAAAACCAACACTGTCCCCTTCTATCTCATCATTCTGCTTCTTCCACTGCTCTGCTTCCGCTCAGCTTCCTTCTTTGCAAGATTCACTTTCCTGGGTAAGACATCAAGAGGTTGACTGGAGCCACAGCCACCCCAACCTGGGTGGGAATGTATCAGGATTATCCAGATGAAAAAAAAAAAAACGCTTACAGTTTTTTTCAGCATTGTCCTCTCATTTATCTTTCAATCCCTGGCTGCTCCAGTCTGCATGCCAAAATATCCTTGAGCAAGATAATCCCAGGTTGCTCTTCAATGCAGCCATCGAAATGTGAGGATGTGTATGAATGTTAGATAGAAAGTACCGAAGCTTAGAAGAAAACTTCTATGAGTGGGGGAGGCATATTGTAGTATAAAGCACTTTAAGTGCTCGAGTAGAGTATAAAAGCGCTACATAAGAACCGTTCTATTTACCAACAGCAGTCGCATTGTTTTAGATTAGTCAGAAAACTTGGGCTTCGTAAATAGTGTGTACTGGAATTTCTTTACAACGCACTGCTGGCATTTGATTAAAAAGGGCCCAGCATAGAAATGTATTCTTTTTGTCACATCATTTTGACTGAAGGCTCGAAAAAATGGCTAGATCCTTTTCTTTGTAGACATGGAGTTAAGACTGGTGTCTTCTCATTAAGAATTTCACATTTGCTCAAAGGTGAATGAGTGGTGAAGTGCAATACTGATCATGGTTTGCCTTTATTTAACATTTGTACTTAGTTAAATAAGCATACTCTGATGCAGAGTAGAGATACATCAATTCATTGTTAACTGTGGGGCTTGATTAATCTGCTTTCTGTGTTGCATCAGCAATTCATTCATTAACGTATTGATGTCATTCATCCATCTTGTACAGGCACCATATCAGTGGTCTACCTGATTGTATTGGTCACTGTCAAAGCTGTCCGCCTAGGCTTTCACCTGGAATTCCACTGGTTTGACAAAACAGAATTCTATGTTCCAGGTAAAACTGGTGTTAATGCTTCTTTGAGTGTCTTTTAACAGGAATGTAGATGTATGTGTAGATATTGGTAACAACTGAAAGAAATGACACCAAAGATGTCCATAAATTGTGTAATAATATGAAATAACACAGGGAAAAAGGACATGAAGAAAGGGGGGGTGCAAAAAGTCATGACACCAGCTGAAAATCTAAATATTATATTATTGAGGTGCAAAACGAAGGTCCATTGGCTGTACACCTATGGAGCCATGTAATAAGGCATATTATGACCACTGACAGAGCAAGTGAACATTTTATCTTCAAAGCTGATATGTAAGAAGCAGTAAAAAAGGGAAAATGTAAGGATTTTGACAAGATTTGATGAGGGCCAAATTGTGATGGCTGCATGACTTGGTCAGAGCATCTCCAAAACTGCATTTTTTTGTGGAGGTGTTGTTGGTCTGCAGTAATCAGTATTTATCAAAAGTGGCCCAGTGGTGAACGAGTGACAGGATCATGGGCAGCTAAGGTTCACTAGTGCTAAGGGGAGGGATGGCTGGCCAACAGATCCAACAGTTGCTGTTGCTCTAATTGCTCAATAACGTAATGCTAGTTCTGATAAAAAAGGTGTTAGAATACGCAGTACATTGCAGTTTTCTGCATATGGGGCATATCCTCAGATCAGCCAGAGTGCACATGCTGACACCTGTCCACTGCCAAAAGTGCCAAGAATGGGCATGTAAGATTGAGAACTAGGACATGGAGCACTGGTAGGGGGTGCCCTGATCTGAGGAATCATGTTTTCTTTGACGTGGGTGGCCGGGTACATGTGCGTTGCTTCATTCTGCCACCAGGATGAACTATGGGCACGAGGTAAACCAGCAGAGGCAGTGTGATGGTTTGGCTAATGTTCTGCTGGAAAACCTTGGGTCTTGCCATCCATGTGGATGTTACTTTAATACATACCACCTACCTAAGCATTGTAGACCATATGTAACCTTTCATAAAAACTATATTCCCTGATTGCTGCGGTGCTTTCAGCAGGACAATGTGCATTGTCACAAAGCTAAAATGTTTCAGGAATGTTTGAGGAGAACAACAAGAAGTTTGAGGTGTTGACTTGGTTTCCAAATTCCCCAGATCTTAATTTATTCAAGTATCTGTGTGATGTGTTGAACAAGCAAGTCCGATCCATGAAGGCCCCACACTGTAATTTGCAGCAGTTGAAAAATCTGTTGCTAACATCTTGGCGCTAAATAACACAGCACACTTGGTCTTGTGGAGTCCATGCCTTGATGGGTGAGGGCTGTTTTGAAAGCATAAGGCAGATCAATACAATATTAGGCAGATGGTTATGTTATGCCTGATGCGTGTGTGTCTGTGTGTGTTCTCAGTTTCTTTACATTAAAGAATGTATCTATGTTTTAATTATGATCTTTCAGAGTTCAGATTGCTCTTCCCTCAGCTCACTGGTGTTCTCACTCTGGCCTTCTTCATTCACAACTGCATCATCACATTAATGAAGAACAACAAGGACCAAAAGAACAATGTGAGTGTTATTTATCCATGTTCTTCCAAATATTAGTACTCTTCAAATCTGGTTTTTGCATTTAGATGACACAATTCAGTATCAAAAGTTTTAATTCTGATGCATCTAAGGTAAATTTGGTATGTTTTCAGGTGCGTGACCTGTCTGTGGCTTATCTTTTAGTGGGGCTAACCTACCTGTACGTTGGAGTGTTGATCTTTGCTGCTTTTCCCTCTCCTCCTCTTTTTAAAGACTGCATTCAGCCAGTAAGATTTTCACTTTATTGTTATTTTTAAATAATTTTTATGTATGCATTTTTTTTCACCATATGAAAAATGCTCATATTTTCCCTATACCCACTACCACTTAAAGATGCAAGTAAACCCTTCGATTTAATAACCGATTAAATGTCTTTTGGCAGCAGCAATCTCAAAAAGTGTATTCAGGTAGCTGTGGTTCAGTACAATGCACTACATTTTTTTTTCTTTTCTTTTGCCTGTCCCATTTGGTTCTTTAGCCATCAGAATTGTTGTCTGAAGACCAACAAGGACACCCAATGGATTTATTTTGCCAAATGGATCATCATGGCATTGCCGTATTGGTCCATTTGATCGACCTTTGTTTTTATTATTTATTTTATTTTATTTTCAGTTGTTACAGACGGGACAGACATGAGTGAGGGATAGGAAAGGGAGAAAGAAAGAGGAAGGAAAAGAAAAACAGAAGGGAAGAGGGACAGTGAGAAAGGGGAAAAAAATCTCCTGGATCACCTGTTGAGAGAGAAAGAATAAAAAACAAGCAAAAAAAACAAAGCAACATACTAAACACAACACCATCGCATTAATCAAGCTAAGTGTAAACAGCAGTAAATACTAAATATTGAATGTTGTTGTGCAGCACGCAGGACAGACAGCGCACAATGTGCTTTGAAGTAGCAGCCAAGAAAGGTGTGATTTAAGTCTACGAATAGTGAACACCCGTGTGCACACCTGTGTGGATCAGCGCGCTTGTATTCAAATGGTTTCCCCATGTAATGGTCTGCAAGAGGATGTAGAGAGCCATAGCCCTGTCCCTCAGGGCATGAAGCAGGCATGGAGGAGATCCAGGCCTCAGACATCCAGAGGCCCCAGAGTGCGAGAGCCCAAGGAGGACCACCGGAGGGGCATCTGTGCCACCCTCATGGGAAGGGCTGAGGATCCCCAGACGAGGGGGTCACCCAGTAGCCACCGAGCAGAAGCTAGAGGGGGCTGCACCGGCGTGCCTGCCGGCTCTGCCGGCAGCCAGCTGTGCCAGAGTGAACCGAGCCGCAGGCCCAGAGGCCAGAGGCCCGAGGGCCCCCCGCGCCCCTGAAGAGGCCTTACCGAGCAACAGGCACCAGGCCCCGCCAAGTAGCCACCGGGATTGAGCTGGTACATACCTGAGCGCCCAGCCCCGGACACCAAGAACCACCAATGCACCGACCCCTGAGGGCATCAATCACCGGCAGGGAGTGTGGTGAGGGGAGATAGGCCTCCACACTTTGGAGGGCCTGGGAGTTCCCAGAGAGGTGGAGTCTAAGACCCGACCTGACATATAGACACAGACAAACAGACACACACAGACACAGACATGCATTCCCACCCTCATGCACACATATACAAACACTCAGCACTCACCCAACAGAGGGATAAACGTAAATGGACATGTACACACAATCACACTCCCCAAACATACTCTATACCCCGGGTCCAGGTATCCTCGCCCCCAGAGGGGGAAACAGCACCCAGACCCAAGAGATGTTACCCTTCCCCCCGGGGTGGAGGCAAGCAGACCGTCCCAGGCTCCGCAGCAGCAGGGAGGCCAATCGGACAGCCAACATCTCCTCCCAGCCCCCCCGCCCCGATGGCTAGTAGAGAGCGGGGGGGGTGTGAAGACCCCATACCTCCCTCCTCCCGCTCATGTGTAGTGTTGCTGCGTTGTTGCTCTAAAGTGCATTTAAAACAAGGGAGAGCATGGTGCTGCTGCCAGAGAGCAGCAGGTGTTAGCACAGCCCCTCCCGAGAACCCTCAATGTCTACATGGATTTAATATTGAGAGGTGGGCACCGGCGCCAGAGGTAGGTTTGAATACACAGACCGTCCACTGGCGCCGTTAACGTGCCCACCCTCAAGGCCCTATATATATGTGTGTGTTATGAGAGTGTGAGTAATGTGGATGTCTAAGTTGTGAGATAAAATTGAGGCACAGGTGGCCAGAAGGGGACAGAGGGGGGGGAAATGTCTCCCCTGCACCCTGGTGACACACCCGCACGCCAAGGCCCTACCTGTGTGGGTGGGTGTGGTGGAGCGGGAAGAGGGAGGTGCCGGGGATGGGGAGGAAAAGAGGGGAGGATGCCCCTCCCTAGGGCCAGCTCCCACGGTGACCCCAGTAGGCACCCCCGTCCTCTGGTACCCACCAAGGCAAGGGAGCCCAGGCCTATCCAGACCGGGGCCTACGGCAGCAGCACTGCCAAGCCGCAGAGGAAACTGTACCCACCCCAACATTCAATCATCTCCCAGACTACACAAGACAACAGACACCCAGGTTAAGTTTATTCTCCACCTCTCCTATGTCTCTCCCCCACCTGCAGAGTGGACTCCTGCAAGGATGGAACAACCTCCCTGTCAGTTGAAGAGCCCCCCAGTTAGGCCGATGCACAAGAGGCCCCCTGTGCCAGGGCTGAGCCCCCGTGCACCCACCCACCCACAACCTTGGCGACACACCGACGAGGACCGAAGCCCCCAAGGCCCAGCCAGAGCCCCAGCACGGAGGCGAAGCACCTCCGAACCCCAAACCCCCACAATGCACTAGATATAAGAAGACTATTATTCCCTGAAATGAGTCAGTGGAAGCAGATGTTTACCATCTGTGATGTATCTGGGTAAAGGGGCCTGTTATTTTCATTGCACACCTTCTACATTGGTTTATCCCTGAGCAGGGCAAAAGATGGATTGTCTTTGTTGGAAGTGAGTTTATCATAGCTTTGCTATAGTGTTGAAAGGTGTTGATCTGCTGTGTTGTTAAGTCTTTTGAGATATAGCTGGTAAAGGTAGATCATTTCTACACTAATAAACTGGGCTCAGTGGTTAACATGGTTACTACTGGACAATTTTGAAAATGTAGTCACTGTTAACAATCTATACCCATCCTTTACACCACATTTTTACCTAAGGCAATGTCACTATGTTTGACTACAGCTGTCACACAGTAGACCTTGAACTACTGTATGACAGCTGTAGTAGTTCAAGGTTGAGAAATGGTTTGCGTTGCTACGCTGAGCTTACAGAGGCAACAGAGCAGAACAAAATTTCCAGTTTTAGTTACAGTCCATCCATGGGAGGACTCCTTAAATTGCTCCAATATGTATTTAAAATAAACACAGTCAATATGTTAGAAGAGAGGGACCATACAATTGGTTGTTGTAACTTCTGACTCTAATAAGGTTTTGTTGACATAATTAACTTGCAGGGTTACACTCTTTTAATCTATTCTTTGTAAGTGGAATTGTTTTTCAGTATTACCAATTTTTTCATACATTTCAATTTGATTAATGTTAAAAACTAAGCATTCAAAATGATTTTTATGTACATAGATGATTTAAAGAGTAATCCTTCTGTTTGTTTGCTTGTTTCAGCATAGTGTACACTGAAACAGTTTTGATCTGTTGGAGCATGTACATGTAGCTTTAAATGGTCTTCTGTGGTTTCTGGCATTATTTACTTTATATTTTGTGTGTATTTAATGGGAAATTCCTGAGTAGTTTCTGTGGTGTATGGGTTCCCGCTTCCATTAGGTGTGTGGTCTGAAACAATATTTAGATGAAAAGTAGAATCCACACTAAACCAGGACCAAAGGTATCGCTGCAGAGCATTGCACTGGAATGTGTTGGTCAGTATGTTGTACATAACATGGCAGTGGTTTTAATCTTGTGGCTAAATCGTGTTTATTCTGACATATCAGTCATTTTGTGTCTGTTTAGATTTAAATATGATTTGCTTTTGTTTGAACCATAACCATAAGAATTTTTTATCGGCTTGTTTCTTCATGGATATGAACATTAAAACCCCTTATTTGCTGATTTCTGGCAACCATAAGTTAGCTTATAAACACTGCACTGCTTTTCCCTCACAGAACTTCCTGGATAACTTCCCCAGCAGTGATATTATGGTGTTTGTGGCTAGGACCTTCTTGCTTTTCCAGATGATTACTGTATACCCCCTGTTGGGTTATCTGGTGCGGGTTCAGATGATGGGTCAACTATTTGGAAATCATTATCCCAGGTAAGAGTAATGCTTTTTCCATTTAACAGGAAACAAAACAATGCTGATAACTGATCATAAAAGAAAAAAATAAAAGAAACTGACCACGTTTCTTTTATTTTAAACAAAAAATGTGATAATTTCTCAATTTAACTGCTAAATTTTGTTCAGTTGTTGTGTCTGCGGTGGGAATAATCAGGCAGTTTTCTGCTATGGGATGCACTTTGTGCTCCTGTACATAGCTGTAATAAGAGAGTTGCAGTTTCTACTCCAATTGTTATTAATTAAACAAGACTAAGAAAAGAAATGACATTGTAACCGAATAAATAAATTAATAAAAAACAAAAGCATGTTTCAGATTTCTTCATGTGGCCACTTCTTTGTGTGCCATCTCTTAACGACCTTATGATGTCCTGGGTAAACAGTGATCGATGACTTGCCTGTAAGCAATTTATAGTTTGTTATATTGTTTTTCTTTAGTTTCCTTCATGTTCTGATACTGAACATCTTAATTGTTGGAGCTGGTGTCCTGGTGGCCACATTTTATCCCAATATAGGATCCATCATACGGTAAGTATGAAATTGTTTTGCGTTCACTTATGTGAAGACAAACAGTCTAATTAGTCTTAGTTTAATAATTTAGCTTGAATAACATTTCATAAAGTAGACTGACTGTGTAGCTATGAAATTCTGTAAACATTTTGATGACATTCTTACATTATTGAGGTGTTTGATATTAAAGACTACATTGGTTATACTTGATTGAAAAATAAATGAAATAGATTGTTATAATAATGGCAATAAGTGGATGATTAACTTAATAAAGTAAAATTCAATAAACAGATATTTGTATTTTTGAAAAATAGTCACAGAATAAGCAGTTCCAATTGTTGTCATACCCTCGAAGCGCTTTGGGTATAAAGTAGAACAGCACTATATAAGAATCAGTCATTTTACCCTGAAGTTAATTTACAGATAATAAAAGGCTAAAAAAAAAAAAAAGGTCATTATAATATAAAAATGAACAATAAAATCAAGGCATAAATGGTATGAAAAATGTGACAGTTAATAAATAAAATAATACATAAATAAAACTATTCTGATAGTTCCAAGTTTGAATTAGAATTGAATGTCTTAGTTATTTATATGTATTTGAACAAAGTTCAAGATTCTGAGAAAGGCAGACCACTGAGTTGTAAAATATTTGCAGTTACATTTATGTCCTGTCTAAAAGAAAAAAGAAAATTACAGTATGCCCCGTGGATATGTAGATATAAGGTATAGGTATAATTATGCATCTAAGATGTTTTGTGCATAAACTGAATTAGAAAGTATGTTTTTATCTTTCTTTGAAACTTTTTACTTTAAAACAAACAACACTACACTCAATACGCCAGGGTTTGAATCAGTGGCCAAAAGGTAAACCTGTGTTAGCATGTTCATCCTTACCTATGCAAGGAAGAAAAGAAACAAAGTTTAATCTAAATTCAAGTATGTTTCCTTTTTTTGTTGTGGCCATTGTTGTTTGGCATACCAGTTGGCTCCTTGTAATGGTGTAGTGGTTTTAACTTTGTGTTCCTCTTTGCAGGTTTTCTGGAGCAATTTGTGGATTGGCTTTAGTGTTTGTATTTCCTGCATTAGTCCACATGATCACCCTGAGACGGCAGGGGATGCTGAGGTGGAAGACAGCAATTTCCCACAGTTTACTAATCTTACTGGGTGTGGCCAACCTGGTGGCTCAGTTTTTCATGTAGAAGTGGCTAGTTAATCTTTCAGAATTAAGATTAATAAATATGAAGAAGAATTCAGCTGGCAACCTGACATTATTTGAAGAAACTTTAAGTGTGAAAGGCAGATGAATCAAATCAGCTACTCAGATTAATGTTTGTGTTTGTGGTAGTTAAATTTCCTATCACAAGAAGTTACAGTTGAATATTAGGGCAGTAATACAGTTTAATAACAGGAATTCAGTGTTTTTGTTTGGCATACATTCATTTTTATTTCCTTCATGTTATCCAGCCTTTTTTTCTGCCCCGCTAGTCGTATACCATATTCTAAACTGTGTTGAAACACAGATGTTTCAGATGGGTGTGAGCATTTTGTTAATGGGTTTATGGTTACCGTACATTTTTTTTTTTTGGCAACAGTGTCCTTGGAAAAAGCCA
This sequence comes from Neolamprologus multifasciatus, assembly GCF_963576455.1. Lineage (NCBI taxonomy): Eukaryota > Metazoa > Chordata > Actinopteri > Cichliformes > Cichlidae > Neolamprologus > Neolamprologus multifasciatus. The sequence goes on from NC_140445.1 coordinate 11,907,622, forward strand.
AGGGCGCACTTTATTCAAAACTAAAACAGAACCGGTCAGAATTAAACTGGATCTAGTGGGAAAAAAATTGAAAATTTAACAGGTGAAGATCTATAAATATTCACTCTGTGTAGGCCAAAGTGATGTGGACACAATTACTAGTCCAATTGAATAACATTAGCTCTCTATAGTTCCTCAACTGTAACTTGATAGAGCTGGGTTACAGCAGTCACAGTTATATCTTGCTGATGGTAACTATCAAGTATTGACTTGCTATTTTTTTTTTTAAATTATAAATAACATCTGGCCCAACCATAGGATAATTAATTGCTGTCTTGATTTGTTTTAAATATATACTATATTTTACTAATGGTTGGATAGCTAAAGGGATTATGTGCGAGGAAAGAGTCTGTATTAACTTTAGTTTTCACGTTATTTTTAATCATCAGTATCAGTGTGAAAAATAATTTTGGTTTGAGGCAAATTTTAGTACTGTGGGCATTATCATCTGTAACATTGCATTCACTGAGGTCACATGGGGATCAAGATGCACTGTGGTAAAAAAGCAAGCAATAGCTCAGTATTAATAATTGTTATAGCAGGGTAATATTAAACTATTAATAACTAGTTTTGCCTCATAGGCATCTTTGTTTGTTACCCATGCCCATAGTTTTTGGCCCCTTCTTTCACATTGTAGTCTAATATGTTTCAGCCATAACAATTGTTGATACAAGCTATTACTTGGTTTATACCTTGGTATTTCTCATGCTATTATGTGAGTATTGCAACGTTTAGACATTACAGCAGTATTATCATGTTAATACTGAGCTGTTATTAAGTCCTGTCATAATAGTGAACAAAATTATAAATGTCAATGTGGGGTTTTCAGATTGGTTCAGAGTGATGTTGTGTGTGAGGGAAGATAAGGTGCTGCGAAAGTCACCTGTACAAATCAGTCAAACTTTTTAGGTGTTTGGTTTATTTTATTATTATTATGAGGTTTTTTTTCCCTGTAGCCTACATACCAAAATCTGATTTATTTTTCTCCACACTTTGTATTATTTTATCATCTTTAAATGGATACAGCTGAAGACTTTTTTTTTCTAGCAGTTTACACTAAATAAAGCTTAATTGAAATTACTTTGTCTTTGAACCAAGTACACTTTCCATTCATTTTGTTTCGGTTATCTAATTCAGAGTTGCAGGGGGGGGCGAAACCTATTACAGTTGTTGTTGTAGTTAATCTAAAATGGTATAGTAAGTAAATATGTTTACTGTAAATAGTTGGCTAATAATTGATTCTGTCGCCCTCTATACACATACAGACACACACACAAGTCATTAAAGTGCAAGGCAGATGTTATGATTTCATAATGTTACCCATTTGTATCTATTCAGTTATTACCCGTTCACCTGAGTCTAGTAACTGAGGATGATGAAATCATCCATTGCTAAAGAATGAAGTCAGCTGTGATTTGGTGTTTCCTTTTTGAGAAAAATCCTCCCCAGTGTCTCCCTCCTGTCGCTTCTCTATTCATTCATCCAGTCTGTCATTCTAAAACCATGGTACATGGGCTCCCTCTAGTGGTACGCGGGAAGTCCCCCCCCCCCCTGAACACTGAAGCTGGAGGATTCAAGATTCGTCACATGCATAGTTATACAAGTATAACATGCAGTTAAATGTAACCTGACATGCTCCTCGACATGTGCAAAAGGGGGAGAGAAGAAGAACATTATATTTTATATACATTAGGTGAATGTGCAGTAGTAGCATTGAATGCAGCAAGCAGGTGAATTCTGTACATTAAGTGAATTAAATAAGAATAGACAATCTGAACGTTTTACAAAATAGACAATATTAACATATTTAAAATTAACACAGGGACTTCCACAGCCTTTTCAACAGCGGGGAGGGGGGGGGCAGTGTTTTGGAAATGACAGTCTTCACTAGTGGGGATAGTTACAAAGCTTTCTTTGTTATGAATTAGCATACTTGTTTTTTTTTCATTACTTAGTTTTTAATAAAGGTTTTACATATTTTTACAACAGAAAAGGAAAACGACAAACAACCAAAAACAGCAATAACAAAACAAGCAGTCGACTGAAAAGCACAGCTTTTTCCCACAAAGCAATTCTGGCAGTGAGAACATGACTTTATATTCATGAATTGACAGCACATCTACAGATGTAAGAGCAGCCTAGGAGAGGCATGCAGAAGTTTATATAGATGTGAGTAGGCACAAACAGGAGAAAGAAAAAATAAATTAAATTAAAAAAACAAACAACATTCTAATTTTGGATATATTTCAACCACTTGTCCCATCTTGTGGTATAAATATTAGCTTTCAGCCGTAACAAAAAGATACGTTTTTCCATTTTATGAATCTCCTCAACAACGCTCAACCAGTTGTCCAGAACAGGGGGTCAGTACAGAGCCACTTACGAGTAATTGCTTTTTTTGCTGCAGCAGTAAGAATCTTCAGGAGATATTTGTCATTGCTTGTTAATTCTTCGGGTAGGTCTCCTAAATAAAATGTTATGACAGGCCGTTGTTTTGATTTAAACCCTATAGTCGGTTCTATCTTTGATATAACATCTTCCCAAAATTTAGAAAGTTTTCGACACGACCAGAATATGCAGCAGTTTCCCCACAGCTCCTCCAGCATGAAAAATTTCCCCGTGTTATTTGTTTTGGTGTTATGAAAAATTGTACCAGGTTTTTTCAACTAAATTCTCGCCAGTATGCAGAGGATGAGGTTGAAATGGCAGTCTCACACATATTGTCCCATTGCTCAGAAGTTATAACTGAGGACAACTCTCTCTCCCATCTTTCCTTTATATAATCTGTTGAAGTTCCCCTACTTTTCAATATGCGCTGGTAGAGTTTAGAGGTAACTGACTTACATCCCTTATAGTATGTTTGTGAAATCAGATTAATTATTTCATTGAATTGTGTATTAATTTCTTTAGTCACTTTTGAGGACAAATACTGCCATAATTGTAGGTATCTGAAAAAATCACTTTTTCCTAGCTCATATTTTTCTTGTAATGTTTGACAACTTTGCAGGCCATTCTTATCCAGTATTTTACAGTATACATTAATGCCTTTATGTGACCAGTTCTTAAATTGTAAATCCAATTGGTTTGGTTTAAACTCAGAGTCATAAGCCACCCACTTAAGTACTTGAATGTAGTTCCTTAGATTTAGTTCTTTCACTAACTCAAACCAGATAAGCAATGTAAAAGATGCGAAAGGGTTCAGTTCTTTCTGGTAGGCTGTTGCCAGTTTCTGATCTCCTATCAAGGCTTGTATTGGAATGACCCCACACATATTCTCAATGTCTTTCCATCGGGCCCCATAAGTGTCATCACACCATTGTATAATTATTTTGAGTTGAGCAGCAAGGTAGTAATCTCTGAGACTTGGGAGGGAGAAGCCACCTTTATCTTTATGGATTAATAATGTGCTATATTTAATTCTAGGTTTCCGCCCCCTCCAAATAAATCAAGATATTTGTTTGTCCCAGTCATGGAACTGACATTTGGGGATTTGGGGACATATTCTCTAATGTCCAGTTCAATGAATCAAAAACCCAAAGAGCTCAGCAGCCACCGCAACAAATTCTGGATCCTTTGCTTTTAGTTAGCATTAGCAGCACATCCTGCGTCCGATGTGAAAGGACCTTTATGCTGCGCACTGTGACTCACAGCAATGGTACCGGGTCAGCCCTGACTTTGTGTTAAACTAATCCTAAAGTAATAATGGTATTTCTAACCACTGATATACCACAACTTTATCCTTTCAACAGCTACTGAAAGTTAGGGGAACTATATACCAGTTTTTAAATTGTGTTGATAGGCCATGTAAAACCAGAGTTATGATCAAAAGCATGTTAGTAATATGTATGTTAGTATGTAAGTAAGTACGCGATGTTTTTTCCTGAATAAAACAGGCATTTACTACTGGAAGACACGGTAAAAACAGCGTTTTCTAAGGACAGCGCTAGCAAACACTCTCCGCTTGTGAGCAAAAAAGGGAAAAAAACACCCTTCCTTATTTGTGTTAAACAATCAAAAATATATATGGAAACGTGACATTTCGTTGTTTAGGAAGAGGGGGAGGTTTTAGGAGTGAGCGACCGAAAGAAAGGGTGAAAGTGAGTTTTCACAGGTGAGAGACTTGTGAAGTTTACCGTGTTTGAAGTGTGTTGTCTTGTGTAGTTAGTGTGTAGTGTAGTTGTTGTTTTGTACTTACTTACTGTACATGATGTTATTAGTAGAGCAGGGCGATATGACCAAAAATATTTATCACGATATACATTTGAAAATTTACGATAACAATATAACTGACAATATAATTGACACTAGACAAAATACTTTTATTATACTTTAATAAAGGTCTCTTGCTTCTTTAGCAAGTGAGAATAAGTAGTAAAAATGGTGGAGCTTTTATGGGGAATATAACTAAAAATACAAACTCCACAAATAAAACATACCATAAACTCATAGCTGTCAAACAAAGAAGCAAAACAATACGTAAGACAAGAAAATTACTGTAAAAGATTCAAAACAAATCATGCAAAACCAAAAATACACCCTATCCTTCCCCAGGATGACACAAATACAGAGCTTCTCTCCTGTTCCTTGAATTTAAGACTGTGCATTCTGTGAAACCATCCTGGCAACTAATGCACAGCTGTGTAGTTTGCAGTGCATAGGTGGGCTATATAAAAATACAGTTAAGGTTGACAAGGAACTCATCATACACTGTATTTAGTTTGGATAGTTTTTCTTGAATAGTACTGATATATTCTTGTGGGATGTTCCTGGGATCCAATGTTCATAAAGACTATCAAAGTGAAGCAGAAGCAGAGTTTAAAAAAAACAAAAACGAAAGCATTCCCCTTTAGTATTAGTCTGCAGGTTCTTTCCCCTCTACGAAACAGCTCAGACCGTGTTGCTCCTTGTGCAAACTCATCTATGTCCCATGGTTCAGGTGCTTGTTTTATGTTAGATACTTTAGACTGTGTCTGAGGGTTTCTCTTATAAACAGTGTAGTTAATAACTTTGCCCTAAAACACACAGAAAAAAGGCTAAACCACAATAGGTGCACATCTTTCATTCAACATTTTAAGTAATTAAAAGGATTTTAAAAACTTGAACGTGTCTTACAGTCAGTTATGGTTGACAAGGACCTTTATAATAGCATAGAAAAATACCTTTGAATACAAATGTTCATGTTCCTTCAAATATCAGCTTACTAAAGTGTACACAAGTTCTTTAGCATACTTTTCTTCAATGACTAATGTATGAGAAACATAACGCAAATAGGAATAAATAAAAAATCTCCACCTACCTTAATATGAGTGTTGTTGTTATTAGGATATACAGAGTCCCTTGTAGTTTTTTTGGTCTTTGTGTCACTCTTGAGAGGAAAAACTTCAGTGTCTGTCTTATGGATGTCTTCATAACATACTGTTAAACTTGTGTATTCTTAATGCTAAACAGTGTCTTATGTATAACTGCCATCTTGATTAGCTTTCTGGCACAAGCAGGTTAGGGAGACTTCCGGTAGGTCAGAGTTTCAATATCACTCACCAGTGTTGTGTATTTCCTTTACACTTACTGATGGATTTATTCTCTTGCTGGCTCTTCAAAATGCAACACATTGCACAAATCTTTTAGTGCAATGTCTCAAATCTAAAACAATCAAAGCAATGCCCAGTTTGAGAGAAAGTTGCCTTCCTTGGACATACTGTCCCGATCAAGACCACTTGAAAAATGGTTTCCCAACCACTATGCCGCGGCACATTGGTGTGCCGTGAGAAAGGATCAGGCGCCCCAGAATGATGCAGCACTTAATAGCAATAGATTAATATTTGAAAAGAAAAAGTACTCAGTCTGACATGGGTCCTGGAGAAAATTCTGAGCCAAATGAAGGCCCTAGCATGAATACTAAAGCAAGTAAAGTAAGAAAGCAAAAAAGGTATACTGGGGACAAATTGAACCAATTCTGCTATACCTGGTACGCAAATTATCAATATGCTTTTTTTTTTTTTTTTTTTTTTTACATTTTTGTTTGGTGGTGTGCCATGTGATTTTTCTAATGGGAAATATGTGGCATGGCTCCAAAAGTTTGGGAAACACAGTTGTAGAGAGCATCCTTCATCACTGAAGGCCCTTGTCTGTGTGGTAATGACTGGGTTTTTCAACAGGACAATGCTACACAATGCCTGCAGGACAAGGGAGTTCTTCCAGGAGAATAACATCACTCTTTTGTACCATCCTGCATGTCCCCCTGATCTAAATCCAACTGATAACCTTTGGGTATTGTCAAGCGATATATTCTTAAACACTTCTTCAGCTGAGAGTCAGAGAGTGGAGACACACAGTTTTACTTGCATGCAAGGGCAGTCACAGAGCACTCGCACGAGAGTGAGGGCTCCGGGACTCGCCCTCTGCCACTGCCCTGGTCTTTATTTATATACAAAAGTAATACAATAGTGAATAGACAGAGGAATGTTGGTGCTTACGTATGTTAGGTGTATGTGTGTGTGTGATTCTGAAGGACGCAGCCCCTCTTCTTATTAGGGAGTGAAGATAAAAGTGTCCAGCTCTCCTCTTCCTGGTAGGAGTGAAACTGCTTGTTCAGCTATTATCGCTGTGGGAAAGAATTTATAAAACAGAAACAAGTCTTGTAGTGGACAACAGTCTAAGTCATAAAAAGGTCATCATGCAGTATTCTATCATTAAAAACTTATACTGACTACTAAGTACAATTTTTCCATTGACAGGTATGGATGGCAAAGGAAGTTTACAAAAATGGACAACAGTTCCAGACAGTGGATGCTCTTTGTGCGTCTGTCTTCACCACTTGGAGAAGTTTTTCCCACTTACCTCATGGAAATGCTTGCATCAAGCATGCCAAAATGAATTTTTGAAGTGATTAACAATAACGGTGGAGCTAGTCATTACTGAGTTCATGTTTGGAACTTTGAATTCTGTTTTGGGGGGTTTATGGGTTGTTTTTGGAGTGTGGTCCTAAACTTTTGATCAGCTGTAATACAGCCTGTTTCAGTTTAAGCATTGTTTTCAATAAATTGCATGCTCAAAAAAAATGTTTTGTCTGACTCCAATTTCTTGGTGCTGCATGTTGAAGCTTTACTTGGAACTTTGTTAGGATCCAGCCACGCAAAATATGACTTTTTGCCATTTTTCAAGTGGTCTTAAACTTTTGATTGGGATTGTATAATCTCTGCCACTGGTTAGAGAAGCTGGAAGTGGAAGACTCCCATGTGGTGCTTCGACCTAGGGAAAAACCAGCAAAGTGTAAATGCACTCTCCCAGAGATCCTATCGTACTTCATGTCCCTGCCTGGTTCCAGATCCACTTCAGCAGCAGCTGGTCCCACCATAAAGGCATGCAGTACAACCTAGTGGACTGCCATACCATTGTAAGGGGTATTGATGGTAGGACCCTCCACCCTCTAGTGTGTACGGTGGGGTCTGAGAAAACAGAACTCAGGGACCTGCAATCTGAAATCTACTGACATCCAGTGGTGACCATTTTAAACACAGTAACGTTATCTGTAATAGCTGCATTAGTTATCTCACTGATTTAGGTTCAGTGGGTCATCTTTCTAATAAGTCTGACTTTAATTACTAAATTGAATGCTGTAAAATTGGTTATTAATGATAGCTTTGATTGGCAGTTCCTGTCATGGAGAGTGATGGGGGCGGCCTGATCCAGGTATGCCACAGGTCGTCTAACAGAGCTCCTGAGCCATCGTAGGTGGATGCAGTGCCTAGCCTTGGTGGATCAATTCTGGATCCACTACATTTGAAATTAACTACCTTCACTCCACACATGGCACAAATGGCAACAGGAAAGGGATGAGTTGTTAGCGGTTTGCGTCCGTGAGACTAAACCACACGGCATACAGTATTTTACAGTAAATCCCTCACTCACATTATGGATGTGTAACTTGGATTCTTGTTCAATAAATGAGTGAACGACAGATACCTGAGTGGCAGTGGATTTTGTGGATAAGTCATCTGTTCTTATTAGACAACCCTGTTGAGATTGTGGATGCATAAAGTCAGCACCTTATCATCTTCATCATTCATAGTTCAGGAGGTCAAGTCTGTCTCTCTTAAAGTGACATCCTCCATTACAAAGAGACCTGTGTATATCTGTTTAACAACTGTGCAGAGTAGAATTCCTGGGATCAGTCAGCATTTAATTTTCATAGTCATGGCTGTTTAAAAGTAAATGTGTGTCTATTTTATATTTATATTATTGTTTTTGTTTTTAAATGTCATTATTTTATCCTTTGTTTAAAAGTATGAATTAATTCTGAGTTATGGTAAATGGCCTGTATTTGTATAGCGCTTTTTACTAGTCCCGCCTAGGGACCCCAAAGCGCTTTACACGTCCAGTCATCCACCCATTCACTCTCACATTCACACACTGGTGGAGGCATGCCACAGTTGTAGCCACAGCTGCCCTGGGGCAGACTGACAGAAGCGAGGCTGCCATATCGCGCCATCAGCCCTTCTGGCCAACACCAGTAGGCGGTAGGTGAAGTGTCTTGCCCAAGGACACAACGACCGAGACTGTCCAAGCCGGGGCTCGAACCGGCAACCTTCCGATTACAAGGCGAACTCCCAACTCTTGAGCCACGATCGCCCCGAGTTATGGTTAAGAAAAATTCAGTGTGCAGTGCTTATGCAGCTGCCAAACATAAGTACCTCCATGCATTTTTCTCTGTCTTCCTGCAAGTTATAATGATGCAGCACCAGAATTGAAGCAGGACCGGAAAACTGCCCAATCATCTCATCTTTGCAGCTCTTCATTTTTAAAAAACACAACTAAATTCAAAGTTTATACTAGATAATAGCTTACTATATAAAGCTGTGTCTTTTTTTTAAACAACAAGTTCACATGTTAGCTCTCAGCACAACTGTGGATAGAAAAAAAACATAGAAAACTCAGGACAGGAAGTCAGGACAGGGAAGGATCAAATTTATTTAAGTTTTGAGGGACATTTGATAGTTTTTGATGATGATTTTCTCTATGTGATTACATGAGCTTCCCCCAGATTCAGACCTCAGCACCAACCAGTGATAGACAAAAATCATTCTATATGTGAACTCTTGGATGAATACACTTAATTGTTGTAATGATAGAGTAAATTTGTGTTTACTCCTAAATTAACAGATGAAAAAGGCAAAACTATAGTATATGCTATCAGTGAAAGTTGTAGCTGTTTTACTGAAAATATTAAAGACAAAACATGAAAACTGAATATATTAATGTAACTGCTATCACTATATATATTCTTATCTTTACTCAGTTTCATCCTACTCTTTTCATTCTGAAGCATCAACAATAAATGAGTTTGGTGTTTAAGAAAACTCCGACATGCTTAGACCTGTATGTATTTTGAATGCAAACACTGAATATAGTGTGGGGAGGTGGGGGACTTTTACAGAAAGGGAAGCAAACATACACAGACAAAAACATCTTCCACTATTTATCAATTTGAGATTGACAGTATCGGATAAAAACAAAACAAAACATTTGTGCTGCTTTGCATCTTTCTGCAAAATCTTTAAAATTATTTCTATAGTTAAATAAATACTACTAAATTTTTGGTAATTTAGTAAATATTTTCAAGATAAACATCCATATGGACTGACACACATTCATGTTCCTCAGTCCATTGTTTCAAAATGGCAACTCTACTCTTGGATTTCCATCGAGGATGGCATTCTGTCTTTTTCAGCACTCATGCATGTGCCTAACTAATAGAGAACATAATCAGAGTTGATTGAACAAACTGTGATTAGCCTCTCTGAAAACGGAGTTAATTGTTAAAGTCAAAGTCTGTTTAACATAATTTTAGTAATTTAGTACATATTTTTAATGTAGACTTTTTCCATTTATACATATATTTATACACACACACACAAAAGCGGAACATTAATCAATATTGGACACAAAATCACAGGAAGTCATCTCCAAAAAATACCATTAATGGTATTAATTCCGTCTGAGTAAGTGGAAAGGGTCACAGTAGTGTCAATGTTCAGTGTTGCAGTGACCCGACCTTTCTAGCTGTTTCCATCTTGTTTAAGCCCCGACACATCCAGAAGACTATGGACTGTGGATTGTCCTTTTAGCCCTGGTATGAGTGGGGGAGGGAAGTTAATAGTTTTATTGGTAGTCCTGGGGCTTTCTGTCACACTTGATCATTATACAAAAAGAAGTGCCAGTTTTGGAATCAATATCCCCATTTTATCCATTGAAACATAATACTAATAACCAAGATACATGTTGAAATCTAGGCCAAGAAATACATAACACCATATTTAAGGCTAGAAATGCCTAAGAACAGTATCTATCTATCTATCTATCTATCTATCTATCTATCTATCTATCTATCTATCTATCTATATATCTCACAAATTTATCATGTTATTATTTGTGCAGACCTGATGCTTGAGATGAGTAGGATACAACAGCTTTATCCCCTTAGGTGGATCATGTGGCTGCTTTCTCTGCATAAAAAAAGGAAAAAGCCAACACACCCTTTTGGACCAGCATAATGAATGGGGAGTGGTGCTAGAGGGTGTGGCTACAGCAGTTTGCCTGTCTCTGATTTGCTGACATATGCTCTAATTGGATCAAGTAGGAACTTGCTTAGGTTGATGCTTTGTACAGGGATTGGGAGCAGCCTGCATTGCACACTACCAGACAGGAAGAGAGGCAGTGAGGGAGGAGGCCAGAGTCTGCACAGCTCACCACTTGAAAATAAAGGATTGAGAGAGGAGGGGTGAGAGAAGAAAAGGGGAGTATCCAGTTCTGCCCTTCTGTGCTGCTGCAGCCCCCCTCCCACTCTGTGTAATTTCCTTTTTTCCTCTTTCCCCTTACTCATCTGTTTCAGTGGCTGCACTGAGAGGAAGGACACCTGCCGCTCCCTGATGATTCAGCTTTTCAGCTGTTTGGAGCTCCCAAGACTAGACAGCATGTCCCTCCTGCCACTGCAGTGCTTGGCTGGCCTGTCCTCTGCACTACATTTGCCTCAGCTAGAGCTGGCCCATCACGTCGATACTACCTTTTCTTCCCAAGTATTCAGGTGAGTGAGTACAACTGTTTCACTGCTGCTCACTAGTAGACCGCACATTTTAAAAAATCTTTTCCGTATTTTTTGTTTCTGCCTGCAGGAAATTTGACAGTTGTTTTCCTTGTGAAAAAAAGGCATGAATAAGGAATTCCTTTTTCTAATGCATAGACTGTCTACGTATCCCCTGGATTGTTAGCAAGGTTCCACTCTTTGAAGGGCATCACCTTTCTCTGAAACCCAGCTCTCACTCTGTGTCTACACAATGGAAAAGATACTAAAAGACATTGGTGGAAAAATGTCATTGTGTGATGATCTGAGTTAATAGCTAAGGTGGTAAGAAACACTTCTTCAAGCAGTGTGAAAGGATGACCGAGGGAATGGAGGAAGTCTCTGCAGGGCCAGCTCCCCCTTTTGGATCAGTCTCCCCCACTGGCTCTACTGTTGATACTAGGCAAGTCCCAGAAGAGAAACCAGAGGAGACAGAGGCAGCTGGTGAGAGTGGGGAGGAGGCTATAGAGGGAACTGCAGAAGGAGGTGGTGCTGGTGACGATGGGGAGCATGTGGGGGCTTTTGGAATTGTGACCTTGCCAGAGGCCTGCTGTGTGTGCATAGAGATGGAACAGATTAACAATTGCCTGCACTCTGAGAAAATCTGCATCCTCCCCATACTGGCCTGTTTGCTTAGCTTAGCCCTCTGCACAGCTGGACTCAAATGGGTCTTTGTGGATAAGATATTTGAGTATGAACCACCATCACATTTAGATCCTAAGTCTTTTGGACAAGACCCAATTATTATACCAGTTGAACCCACATTGGGAATAACAGTCTCGTTTCCTCATGCAACTCCTTCAAATAACTCCCTAACCACCACCTTCACCCTTACCCCAGAGCATCCTGAAGTTTCAGTAGAAGATAAATCTACACAACAGCCGCATGTGTCTCAGTCTTCACGAGTGATTGAGCCTGCTGTCACACTGAAATATAACGCTGAACACTATACCACCCCAAAGCAGACTCCCCAACGAAAGTCAACACAGAAATCACACAGCCATCATCAAACTATCTGTAAGTACCCAATACTTGTTTATATAAAAATCTGTAAGTGGGTTTTGCTTTAAGTTACTTACATATTTTATGAGCCTAAATTAGATATAGGTTGCAATGGCTAGACATTACATGCTAACACAAAATTATGATTTTCATCATTGCAAAAGGTAAAACAGGTTGATATAATAAGATTCAAATAACTTTTTTTCTCTTGTGTCATTCATTTTGTAGTGTTCTTTTTTCTGTACAAGAATTTTCTGTACCTGAAAACAGATATGTTGTGACTTGCACACGGTGCCATGAGTAAGCCCCTGAACTATTTCTACACAAACTGTGTAAGTGTGTACCTTGAACCTTCAGTTTAAATCTACTTTACCCATACACTAATTGTGCGATTTCTGTGAGTCATCCTCTTTTACCCACTTTAGAGTATAAGTGGCCCTTTATATTATAATGAAATGACTTAAGTAATTAAGGTCAATCAGTGTTTTTTTTAAATGTTTTTCCTGTTTGCAAAAAAACGTGAGAAATGTGAAAGATCTCTGAAGTGTGTGGATGCACATTTCGAGATATACTGAAAAGTGCAAATCAATAAATGATGCATGACATAAACTGAAAACCCAGGCTGTGGCACAGACAGACTTCCTGTTTTCTGCCTGTGCTACATTTCAAGGTCAGAGCCTTCTTGAAGCTAACTGATGTCCCCACCATCCCTGAGGCACAGGGGAAAATACACCAATCCATTTATACTCTCTTTCTGCCTGGGCCTCCCAACTAGGCTGTTTTGTTTGTAGTCACATCACTATGTGTTGTATTGTGGTGAGGTAGTGGTGGTAGGTCAGGGGTTGGTTTGTAGACAGTGCTTCACTTAAGAATGCTTGAATACCAGCACTGACAGAAGGTTAATGTTTAAAAATTACCTCTGTTAATTTTCTTTCTGAGTGTCCCAAGTGAGATTCTTATGCTGAAATGTATAAATGTCTTGTTTTGGCCTGTAGAATGTTATCTGATTTCTGGCAAAGCTGGTGTCTCTCGGTGATAGCACTGCTGCTCCTCCCCTATCACTCATCTCAAAGTTGCAGCCCTGCTGTAAAGTTAGGAAGCAAGTGTAGCTTTATTCCAAAGACTGTCTGTACTTTCTAAACGTTTCACTTTGAAGTTTGACATTATGAGATGCATTGTAACTGTCCTACGCTACCCTTTTCTATGTTTTTTTATTTTTATTTTTAAAAACACCTCTTCTCCAGTATTTTAAAATTGATAACAGTTCATCCATCCATTTCTTAACCAGTTATCCAGGTAAGGATCATGAAGAGTCCAGACCCTTTCTTAGATGTCACAAGATGACCTGCACACCTAGGACATGTTGCCAGTCTATTGCAGAGTCAAAATGGAGACAAACAAACATTCATACAACTATGGTTAATTTAGAATCACTCACCTTGCTCTAAGAGCTCTGTAAAACCAACATTTCTCATCAGTGGGATAATAAAGGTTTATTGTATTCTATTCTATTCTATTCTATTCTATTCTATTCTATTCTAACCTTACCTGCATATCTTTGGATTGTGAGAGGAAGCCAGAGTACCTGGAGAGGCATAGGAAGAACATGTAGACTCCACACATGTAGGCCATTGAGTTTGAACCCAGTATTTAATTGCTGTGTGGCAACAGTGCAACACACTACAGCACTGTGTTGCAGTCCTAAAAAATCTTGGATATATGTATTTAACCAGATGCTTAATCTGTATGGTTTTACCTTGGACTACTCTAAAACTGTGAAGAATCTTCTAGAGTCTGGAGTCAGTTTTGACCAGGATATGGCTTTCAATGACTGCTTTCTTACATTTGTGCAATACCTCTAAAGATAGAAACATCCTGTCTCAGATCAATGCTGAAAAAGTAGTTCATGCATTTTTCACTTCTAGGCTGGACTATTTTAATTCATTAACAGGTTGTCTTTAAAAATCCTTCTTTCCCTCTAGTTCTGATAGGAACTAGAAGGAAAGATCATTTACCCACTCCATCCCCTCATGGCTTCTTATATGTTTTAGTTATACAGCACCAAAACATAACAACAGTTGTCTCAGAGTGCTTTATACTGTAAATTGAAAACCTTTCAATAATCAAGAGAAAACCCCAATGAGAAAGTGCTTGGAAAAATGGAGGAAAAATGGAGGGAGAGGCAGCCATCAGCTGTGATAGAAAAGGAAGAGCGCAGAGGAAGACAGGCAAAAGAAAGACATTGGAAGAGAGCCAGATTTTAATGTTAACTAATGATTAAATGCAACGTATTGTAGAAATACATAAAAATTTAAAAGAGGTGAGTGAAGAAGAAACACACAGTACATCATGCTCCCAGCAGCCGAGGCCTAGTAGAATCAAGATAATATCAAAGAGGATAAAAACCTATAGCAGGGGAGTTTATAACCTTTAAAAAGCTGATGAGTTACATTTCTAAGATACTGATGTTGTGGAATCATGACCACGACCTTTTAGGATGACTTATATTGTCAAACAACATTTTTGACAATTATCTTCACGCATGATAGGTGGAAAGGCTCTCGGCAAATGATTGCTGATTTTAATCCACTAATAGTTTTTACACACCATTGCTACAATTAATTTCATTAGCACAACTTAAAGCATATTGCAATGAAATGTAATCCATCCCTTCACAATGGCTGTGGATAAAAGTCTAAAAATATTTTGGGAGCTTTTGATATTTTAATGGCAAGCTACTGCTAATAATTATGTGAATAACTGCATGTAAAATGTGTTCAACATTTTTTTCAACCCTTCTTCTCACAAACTTAGAAGATTTCAAGATCTTCTAAGTTTGTAAAATGCCATTTCCTCTCCATGATTTGGGTTACCCGCTTTGCCAAAAAGTTATTGCCACCTCTATCTTGTGATAGGAATGCTCTTTATGCCGGAAAATTATTTGAAATATTGGTCAAACATTTCATGAGAGAAATGTTTGACCAATATTTGACAGATTATTGGCCAAGAAGTAATTTATTTCATGTATTATATATGCGTCATGCATATGTTTAACAAAATCAAACAAAGTCAAACAAAGTCCTTTTCCATGGTACCCTGTGAAGACGTTTCCCCATAGAAGGTATAAAACATTTGATGTCAGCTTAAACAAGTGTCAATCAGTGTTTAAATATGGCAATGGGTGTGCTTTAAGTTAATTACTTGCAATAAACTGGGAAAACTACTACTGTTTGATTGAGATAAGTGTCATGCAATTGATTTAGTAAAGGACAAGTTCATTGCAGTGAAACAATGTACGTAGCCCATTAGTAGAAATAGGTTGATCACATTTAAGATTGAGGTATTATTTAAAGTTTGTCAAAGTTGTACTTTTTTGAGCAGTTTTATAGGAATGAGTTTAAAAGATGTGTTGGTGATTTGGAGGAATTAATTACTGAAGTTAACTTAGTACTGAGGTAGCTGTACATAATGATAAATCTGAGATGGTTATGAGTAATTTTATCTCTAATGATTAAAACCTTATGAAAATGATGATGATGTGATTACTAGTTCAAGTTAAAGGAATGCATAGCTCAACAGAGTGCTGACTTTTTGTCAGAATGGCTACAGTGCTGAAGAGGAACATAATATTCTTCCGTGATGAATAGTAGAGATGGCACGATACCACTCTTTAATGTCCGATACGATATCATAACTTTGGATATCTGCCGATACCGATATGAATCCGATATAGTGTGTTTTTTAATTAATAAAACTGTTTTTTTTTAAATATCTTGCTGCATTTTGTATAAGTTCATACTCAAGTTTAAACAAACAACAACTCTAAAGCTATTCTGTTATACCTGTATGTAAAAAAATAAATAAATAAATAAATAAAAAATAAAAAAAATAAAAATAAAAATAAAAATAAAAATAAATAAATAAATAAATAAATAAATAAATAAATACACTGCACCCAAATATTTCATAGTTCAGCAATACTGATCAATCTAATAAACTTAAACCTACTCCATCCTCCCTATTCTGGTATTTTATAGAGTACTTAGAAGAAATATTAAGCAACCTAACTAATAGGGTTGCAAACTTCCAGCAAAAAAAAAAATAGGGAACCACCCCCCACCCTCCACCTCATGATGCTTAATCGACGTAAGCAACTTTAATTTGATGCAGTGTGAAAAAAAAAAATGCACAGAAATAAATTATTTTTCAAGAATAATTAAATAGATTAAACATCTTTCTTCAACAGAATTGCAGACTGCACAGATGGTATCTTTCCAAAGGAAAAAGTACTATAGCTTACTAGGGTATATTAGACTTAATAGTTACTATATACAGTAATGGACTTCTATATATTTTACATAAGATTAAAACTTTGGGTGTAAGATTCAGATAATTATTTATTAAAAGCTAGACATTTTAAATGAGAATAAGAAAGAAAAGCATGTCTTTGTGCCCCCCCTTTTCCCTGCTAATGCCCTATCGGCCCCCCTGGCTAAACTTTGCTAGATCCGCCCCTGCACAGTTACCAGCCGTCAGCTAAGTAGAAAAGGATCCTGGTCTAGAAAGTAATATTAAATAAATTCTAACAACAGCTTATCAAGCTTAAACGTGCTGCTGTTGTTCAGCCGCTGGTTTCCTCTTTCTGGTGTAAAGTGGGCCAAAAACAAAGAAGAGAGATGGACTCGCACAGAAAAGCCGATCAGCTGATCATTAATCAGTTTCAGGATTGAAGTAGCAGCAGGAGAGGGAGAGAGAGAGAGGCAGTCGCTCCATATATCGGTTGTTAAGCTTAACATGGGAATGCTTTACAAACATTCAGAGATTAACTTACACACTTGCTTTACGTCTCTCTGGGATCACTTCCTCGGAGATGAAATGCCACTGGATTGCTAGCAAGGCTACAAATATACACAGCCGCTCTATCACGTGAGCACACTGCTCCGAGTGCTACGGTTATGAGCAGAGTTACAGCGTGTGGCAAGTTTTGTGAGGTGCTTTTTTTGATATTTAATGGATCGGATTACATTTTTTATTTCTCTCCGATATCCGATCCAGTAATTTACGTCAGTATCGGACCGATACCAATATGTAATATCTGATCGGTTCATCCCTAATGAATAGTAACATATTCTAGTTTTACAGAGGGCTTTTTTTGGAGCAACAATATTTTTTTCAACTCTTCTTCTCACAAACTGAAAAAGTAGTTCATGCATTTTTCACTTCTAGGCTGGACTATTTTAATTCATTAACAGGTTGTCCTTAAAAATCCTTCTTTCCCTCTAGTTCTGATGGGAACTAGAAGGAAAGATCATTTACCCACTCCATCCCCTCATGGCTTCTTATATGTTTTAGTTATACAGCACCAAAACATAACAACAGTTGTCTCAGAGTGCTTTATACTGTAAATTGAAAACCCTTCAATAATCAAGAGAAAACCCCAATGAGAAAGTGCTTGAAAAAATGGAGGAAAAATGGAGGGAGAGGCAGCCATCAGCTGTGATAGAAAAGGAAGAGCGCAGAGGAAGACAGGCAAAAGAAAGACATTGGAAGAGAGCCAGATTTTAATGTTAACTAATGATTAAATGCAACGTATTGTAGAAATACATAAAAATTTAAAAGAGGTGAGTGAAGAAGAAACACACAGTACATTATGCTCCCAGCAGCCGAGGCCTAGTAGAATCAAGATAATATCAAAGAGGATAAAAACTTATAGCAGGGGAGTTTATAACCTTTAAAAAGCTGATGAGTTACATTTCTAAGATACTGATGTTGTGGAATCATGACCACGACCTTTTAGGATGACTTATATTGTCAAACAACATTTTTGACAATTATCTTCACGCATGATAGGTGGAAAGGCTCTCGGCAAATGATTGCTGATTTTAATCCACTAATAGCTTTTACACACCATTGCTACAATTAATTTCATTAGCACAACTTAAAGCATATTGCAATGAAATGTAATCCATCCCTTCACAATGGCTGTGGATAAAAGTCTAAAAATATTTTGGGAGCTTTTGATATTTTAATGGCAAGCTACTGCTAATAATTATGTGAATAACTGCATGTAAAATGTGTTCAACATTTTTTCAACTCTTCTTCTCACAAACTTAGAAGATTTCAAGATCTTCTAAGTTTGTAAAATGCCATTTCCTCTCCATGATTTGGGTTACCCGCTTTGCCAAAAAGGTATTGCCACCTCTATCTTGTGATAGGAATGCTCTTTATGCCTGAAAATCTTTTGAAATATTGGTCAAACATTTCATGAGAGAAATGTTTGACCAATATTTGACAGATTATTGGCCAAGAAGTAATTTATTTCATGTATTATATATGCGTCATGCATATGTTTAACAAAATATAATTATGACAGTTTACACGTGTTAATCATTAGCCCACTTGCATGGATACTCTTAGCTGTTCATTGGGTAATAGGAAAGTGGGGAGAAGGTTACCTGTAGGGTAGGGTTAAAATGGTGTTCTAGTTATGGCATAGGTCTGGCGCAGAAGTATAATTTATATTTAAGGCCGAGGATGCATGTGTTGTTTTCATGAAATGCTAATTATAGGTGTCTCTCCCCAGCTACCATCAGCACTTCCACTACAGCAAAGACCTCAAGTCACGTAACCCGCTGCAGTGACAGTCAGAGGAACTACTGTGTTAATGGAGGCGAGTGCTTTACCCTTGAAATCATCCCGGGCAGTACAAAGTTTCTCTGCAGGTATGCCATGAACTGTAGGTTAAGCTCACTGAATACTGCTACTGCTGGCATTTGTAATGCCAGAACCTTACCTGCTTAACTAACTAAATCCAACCTATATTGTCTGAAAAGTAGACATGATGATTTCTGATGAAAACATTAGAAATATAATGGAACTTTATCATACAACCCCAGGTCTGAAAAAGCTGGGATGTCAGTAAAAACAGAATGCAATGATATGCAAATCCCATATACTCATATTTTATTCCCAGTAGAACACAGAAAAAATCAATTCAAATTAATGACAATGGTGTGCTTGGTTCTTTCTTCTTTATGAAAGAATAAATTTACGTTGAAACCAAGCACACCATCGTTTTTCTTGTGACATTACCAATAAGTTTGATGTGTCACATGACTCTCTTCCTATTGAAAAAACAAAAGTTGTATCCAAGATGGCCAACTTCTAAATGGCCACCATGGTCACCACCCATCTTGAGGAGTTTGCCCCCTCACATATACTAATGTGCCACAAACAGGACTTCAATATCACCAACCATTCCCATGTTATTACGGTGTATCCATATAAGTGGCCCACCCTGTAGATTGACCAACCTGTGTACCACTGGTTGACTACAAGAAAGCTGATGACTCAATGCCTATGCATGGATCCTGGAATGCCTAGAACTATACAGGATCATCAGGACCCTAAGAGCATTCATCAGGAATTCAATGGGGATGTGGTGAACAGCATTAGAGGACAATTTCAAGCCAAACACACAAGTCACCATCAAGTGCAGGATCTACCTAGGAGATGCCCTGTCCTCACTGCTGTTCTGCATAGGCCCAAACCCCCACAGTGCTATCATTAACAAGACTGGCTATGGGTACCGAATACGTAATAGAACAATTGTCAGCCACCTCCTCTACATGGATGATATCATGCTGTATTCCAGGAGTGAATGAGGCATTGATTCATCGATCCATACCACCAGGATCTATAGCAACAACATCAGAATGTCATTTGGACTGGAGAAGTTTAGCCAGATGGTAACAAAGAGAGGAAAAGTACTACCAGAAAGGATTATACTACCAGAAGGGAAATTTGCTGACAATGTAGACTAGGAGAAGAACCATCGTGGATAGACAGGGCCCTCCAGGGTATGTACCACCAGCAGATGGTAGAATTGACTAACAGCCAGAAATCCTACCACTGGCTGGGTAACGCTGAAAAAACAGCACAGATGCAGTAATCATGGTAATCATGACAGAACAGAAACAAGCTCTAAAACAATCAGGCACATAACAACAGGGTTCAAGATGCTAGCCAGCGAGACATACATAGAACGCCATAACCAAGTGACTGGCATGCGATGTATCTGTGCTAAGTTATGGCCTGGAAGTCTTGAGGTCAAAATGTGACACGCCATTTGACAATGATTGAGCTAAGATAAGATGCTATGGGGCTTTCAGATAGCCCGTCCACGGGCCTATTCTTCCATGACAGTCTGGGATGAGGGGAATGATTTGCACATTACTTGAAAAAGGTCACTGAGGTAGCTGAACAACTCCTTAGTGGCTGGGTCACTGAGGTGGATGAGGATCACCCTAAGTTCCTAAAGACCATGGGTGTTGTAGGGCTTTCTTGGTATGCCTCCCATCCAGGTTGGGAACTCCCACTATGTTTATTATGTTGTAATTGTAACATTATATCTAGATATTTTTTTTAAAACAAAAAAAAGTATTATATGATAAAGTTCTATCTTGGAACATAGTATGTTTTGTGACTGTGTGTCATTGAGTGTTTGCGTCCTGTGGATAACAGTAGGTGCTGTTTTTGTCTTGTCCTTTCTATCCATTAACTAGGTGCTTGGCTGGATTCACTGGGCACCGATGTGAACAAGCAGTTCTTAAGAATGTCTCAGACCCAAAACGTATGTGAATACAACTGTATTTAGTCCCACATGTCATTGCTGGTGTTTCACTCTTAGCATATTTTCTCCACGAAATAGTGGAGAAATTCATGTTGCCTTCTATGCACAGATATAAACTTGGTGAGCATGCTGAACTTATTTCTCCAAGTTCAAGTAGACTCTATGTGGAACATGGTCTAAAGGCTTATTAAGCATACTCTCTTCTGCAGTGAATTTGCATGTAATTCACATCTCACCACACCTCATCCATCCTGTTTAGACCAGTGATCTCCACTTCAGTATGAAGTGGTGTTTCTTTGCATTCAGCCACATTGCCAGATCATCAGAAAACAAAACATTGATTATGTTCTTGTACAATTTGGGTTCTGTAGTGCAAAGCAATTTCAGATTCTCCAAATCTTTATATTATGCTAATATCATCTATCATACTATCAGTCACAAAAGTGGTTATCAGCCTGATAACTCAACCCAGGGTTTCACCAGTTTAGCTACAAGCTTTTACAAGATTTAATATTAAAATAAAGTAATTAAACACACAATACATCTAAATATACCTGTGTAACTATGGAAATCAAAGCATCGGTGTATGAGTGTGTGTGATAAGAAAATCAATAGACAGTATATAGGCCTATATTATTAAAACAGCTAAATTATGTGCGTGTATTTTAATTGCTTTTAGTAGCCAGCATTATATAAAATGTTGTATAAATAAACTATTTATTCAAAGCTAGAAAGGAAAGCTGAAAATAAGTGGCCATTTATTAAACTCAATAATCTCTATTATTACAATACAGGGAGATCTGGCTATAGTCAAAATTGTGGATTTAGTTAAACGAATGCGTAAATGAAGATATACCCATGATGTACAAGTCTAACTCAAGCCCTATTCTTTTATTTACTCAGAAAGTGTTAAATTGTGTCAGCACATTAAAGAAATATAAAAAGGAAAATATAAATATATTTATGAAATATAAAAGGAAAATCCAAACTGGTAATTGGGTTTAGATATAGAAATGATATGAACAATAATAACAATATTAGATGCAATAGTTTAGGATTATACCACTATATTACAGCTTATTGAAAAGCTTTAAAATTATCTGAAAATGCATAAGAGCAGATGAAAGTTGCCCCTAACCTACAGTGCTACAGTCCTATTGATTTCTTTTCTTTCTTTTTTTTTGATATTTTCTTTTTTTGATATTTGTTGATATGTGTCAGATCATCAAAAAAAATTTAATATGAGCCAAAGATTACCCGAGTAAATGCAAAGTGCAGTTATTAAATGATTTAATTTAAGAGAAAAAGCTATTTAAACCTACATGGACTTATGTAAAAAAGATAGCTATTCTTTAAACCTATAAACTGTTTGTGCCTTACTTGGAAGCAAGAATTACAATCAAGCATTTGCAATAACTGACAATGTCTTTCAGATCACTGGAATTTTGGCCCACTTTTCTTTGCAAAATTCAGCTACACTGGAAGGTTTTGAAGCATGTATGGCCTGTTTAAAGTCATACCAAACCATCTCAGATGGATTTAACCTTTGACTAGGCCACTAGAAAGCCTCGACTTTGTTTTTTATTTTTATTTTTTGTTTGTGTTTTATTTTGATCCATGATTCCATAAATTGGGGTACTTAATCCAGACCTTGAAGCAGGCCTTGCCCATCATACTACCACCACCATGTTTGACTGTTGGTATGATGTTCTTTTTATGAAACATTGTGTTTAATTTATTCCAATTGTTGTTATAATAATAATAATAATAATAATAATAATAATGATAATGGATTGCATTTATATAGCGTCTAATGGAATGCAAACCTTCCCAAGAGTTAAACTTTTGTCCCATTTATCCACAGAATATTTTCCCCAAAGTCTTGGGGTTCATTGAGGTATTTTTTGGGGGAAATGTGAGACAATTCTTTTTGATCAACTGTGGTTTTCTCAGGATGCCAATTTTTATCTAGTCTCTTTCATATTGTTGAATCATATCAGTCTTGCAAGTGAGGCTTGCGGTTCTTAATGCAGTTAATCATAGTTAATTCAATATTTAACATTAAGTAATTGTGTTACATAGAGCCAGGTAGGTGGATAACTACCTGGCTCTATGTGTATAAAAAATAAAATGATTGTTTCTAATCTGCATTTTGTAACTTGTACTCGGGACATTTTTGTGTATTAAACATATTAAAAACGTTTTTGAAATGTGTAAGCGTGAAAAAAATTCAAAATAGTAGTAGTAGTAGTAATAATAATAATAATAATAATAATAATAATAATCAACAGCACTGCATATTTCACTGCATATTTATCTTGAGCAGGTTAGCAGGTCGCTGTAAATTTTCAAGTCTAAATGTAGTGTTGGAAAATAAATGTCACATACAAGAGAGCAGAGTGATTACCTGTCGCAGTACTGAATGACCAAGAGTAATGGAGCCATTACTGGGGTCTTTAATTCTATTTTGTCTGAAATTTATGCAACTGGGGTTATCCTAATTGTCTTATTACATACATGCAAATTTCAGTCTGTTGCAAAGAGAGTAGTTAAATAAATAAATTAAATTAATAAATTAAAATAATTAAATTAACTG
Organism: Neolamprologus multifasciatus; assembly: GCF_963576455.1. Lineage (NCBI taxonomy): Eukaryota > Metazoa > Chordata > Actinopteri > Cichliformes > Cichlidae > Neolamprologus > Neolamprologus multifasciatus. The sequence continues at coordinate 11,931,007 of NC_140445.1, forward strand.
TAATCACTAAATTAGAATGGATCATCTGTCATTTATGACTTATGCAATATACAATGTAGTCTGAAAGGAGAATTTTAAATAAAGACTCAATAGCTAGACATGCTGGTTTAGATATCCATAACACCAGTGATGACTGTGGGTTTTGCATATGACATAAACTAACACCCTCTTTCTCTTTTTCTTTATTTCTCGTGTTTCCTACTCAGGTGTCCAGTTGAATTTACTGGTGATCGCTGCCAAAACTATGTAATGGCCAGCTTTTACAGTATGTCTATTTCCTCTCATCTTCTTGGCTTGCAACTTGACTAACAGTTAACCTCTTTATTTCTTCTTATATTTTTCATTAATGCAGTGTTTCTCCATTTAAGTGTTTTCTTTAAAGCTGTATTTATATTTATTTATTATGTATATTTATATGCATTCAGAAATTGAGTGTTTCAATCCATACAACCACTTTTCTTAAATACAGCCTTTTACATGCTCACAAAAATGAAATGGTGGATTATCATACTTGAATATTAGAACATATTTAACTGAGTCTAAAAGGCGATGCAACAATACAATACTCAACAATACTCAAATGGCTCAAAGCATACTAAGAAAAAAAATCCCTGCTCTGTTACAGTACGAATACTAGCCTGGACTGTCAACACATGGAGGGTTGGATCCATGACACTGACACCAAAATGTCAAAAGGTTCAGCAGAAATTTACATTCTGATGAACAAATCTCTGCTCTGTGGACACATTTGGTGTACTCAAACATATTCTCCATAGTCAATCCACTTTATGGTTGCACATTATGGGTAGTGCATTCTGTGATAGTTTTCCAATTCAGGTCTACTGTACAGAGTGATTGCCTTATATAGCGTTTTGAGTGCTCTGGGAGAATAGAAAAAATTATATACTGTAAGAGTCATTCCATTTACTATTTAACATTTAACTGTCTTGGTCACTGTAACTGTTAGTTACCGAAGCTTTTTGTTTGGTGTTTTCGTCCACAGAACTGCTGCAAACTTGTTTCTTACTTTTATATTACATTGTCTTTTATGCCACAATGATCAAAAGGCACAACTTTTATATTAAGGTAAATTTTCAGTTTCTGGTTTCCCTTTTCATCATGTAAGTCTGATAATGGAACAAGCAGATGCTTTAGTGTGCTAACTTCTATTGCAAATCTTTATCCAAATTGAAAATAAGACAGTCAACATTTATACAGTATCAGCATTTGAAAGATGAATTCACACATCATTTATCATACATTTGCATTAGAAATAGTAGTACAGTGAAAATAAGATATACCCACAAAACAGAAATTTTACATTTTAAAGGGTATAACCTTTAAACAACTGCAATGAATTAAACAATCCATCCCATCCATTCACTTCCGCTTATCCTTTTCAGGGTCGCGGGGGGCGCTGGAGCCTATCCCAGCTGTCATAGGGCGAGAGGCAGGGTACACCCTGGAAAGGACGCCAGTTTGTCGCAGGGCCAACACACAGGGACAGACAACCATTCGCACTCACATTCACTCGCACATTCACACCTAGTGGCAATTTGGATTATCCAATTAACCTATCCCCACAAGTGAATTAAACAATATTTTACCAAAATAGCATAGAAGAAAAGCCAGAAAAACCACAAGGAGTGTGTTCATGGGGATTTTTGACAATTTTTCCAGAAGTGCATTTGTGAAGTCAGACACTGATGTCTCAGCTCTGATTAATACAAAAGGTGTTCCTCGGGTTAAGGTTAAGACACTGCAAACCAGTCAGGTATTTCCACACCAAACCCACTCTACCATGACGAACCTTTATGGACCTTTCTATGTGCGCTGGTGCCCAGTCATGTTCGAACAGAAATATTGATATACAGGGTGGGCCATTTATATGGATGCACCGTAATAACATGGGAATGGTTGGTGATATTAAAGTCCTGTTTGTGGCACATTAGTATATGTGAGGGGGCAAAATCCTCAAGATGGGTGGTGACCATGGTTGCCATTTAGAAGTCAGCCATCTTGGATACAACTTTTGTTTTTTTAATAGGAAGAGGGCCATGTGACACATCAAACTTATTGGTAATGTTACAAGAAAAACAATGGTGTGCTTGGTTTCAATGTAACTTTATTCTTGCATGAGTTATTTAAAAGTTTCTGACCACTTATAAAATGTGTTCAATGTGCTGCCCATTGTGTTGGATTGTCAATGCAACCCTCTTCTCCCACTCTTGACACACTGATAGCTACACCACAAGAGCAATGCCAGCACAGGCATCCAGTATCCGTAGTTTCAGGTGCTGCACATCTCGTATCTTCACACCATAGACAATTGCCTTCAGATGACCCCAAAGATAAAAGTCTAAGGGGGTCAGATCGGGAGACTTTGGGGGCCATTCAACTGGCCCACGACGAACAATCCACTTTCCAGGAAACTGTTCATCTAGGAATGCTCGGAACTGGCACCCATAATGTTGTGGTGCACCATCTTGCTGGAAAAACTCAGGGAACGTGCCAGCTTCAGTGCATAAAGAGGGAAACACATCATCATGTAGCAATTTTAAATATCCAGTGGCCTTGAGGTTACCATTGATGAAGAATGGACCCATTATCGTTGTACCCCATATACCACATCAAACCATCACTTTTGTTGTTCCAAGAGTCTTGGAGGGATCCATCCAATGTGGGTTAGTGTCAGTGTTCAGTTTGTTAACTTCACCATTCACATAAAAGTTTGCCTCATCACTGAACAAAATCTTCTGCGTGAACCGAGGGTCTGTTCCAATTTCTTTTTTTGACCATTCTGCAAATTCTGTGCGCCGATCTGGGTCATCCTCGTTGAGATGCTGCAGTAGCTGGAGTTTGTAAGGGTGCCATTTGTGAGTAGCTAATATCCGCCGAAGGGATGTTCGACTAATGCCACTCTCCAGTGACATGCGGCGAGTGCTACGCTGTGGGCTCTTGCTGAATGAAGCTAGGACAGCCACTGATGTTTCTTCATTAGTGACAGTTTTCTTGCGTCCACATTTTGGCAAATCCAACACTTAACCAGTTTCACAAAACTTTAGCAGTTTGCTAACTGTAGCATGGGAGATGGGTGGTCTCGTAGGGTGTCTTGCATTGAAATCTGCTGCAATGACCCGGTTACTGCGTTCACCAGATATCAACACAATTTTGATCCGCTCCTCACGTGTTAACCTCTTTGACATGTCAATGACTGTGAACAAAGAGAAACTTGTAAATAATTCATGAAATAATAAAGTTACATTGAAACCAAGCACACCATTGTTTTTCTTGTGACATTACCAATAAGTTTGATGTGTCACATGGCCCTCTTCCTATTGAAAAAACAAAAGTTGTATCCAAGATGGCCGACTTCTAAATGGCCACCATGGTCACCACCCATCTTGACATAATGTGCCACAAACAGGACTTTAATATCACCAACCATTCCCATGTTATTACGGTGTATCCATATAAATGGCCCACCCTGTACACTCTGGGTTCCTTCCACTGGAACTAAGGGGCTATTACATTCAGTTCTTTTTAATTCTTTTGGCGGCAAAGAAAGACTGGACCCAGGGTGGTCTAAACTCAAAAAATGATCTTTATTTTATATTTCCATTTCATACATTTCCTGTTTTTCAGTCTGGCTGAGCACTTAGTTTGTGAGTCAAAAGTGGCTTTGCTTTACAAGCCTTTATTACTAAAATACATAAAACAATATAGTCAGAAAATAAGCACTAAGAATACATGTTTATTCCTTAACAGGGCCAAGCCCAACTCCTGAAAAACAACCCCACACCATACTCCTCCTTCCACCAAGCTTCACACTTAGCAGAGTGCAGTTAGACAAGTACCTTTCTAAGCTCCATAGACTACCATGATCTGGATGACTGAGAACCTACACAGACACTTAAACGAGTACCAACTGCCGCAACTGCCAAACCCAGACACCTAAGCCTTTATCACTGCATCTAATGGTTTGCATTGCACTTGGTGATGTAAGGCTTGCATATAACTTCCCAGCCATGGAAACCTATTCCATGAAGCTCTATACGTCACTGTTCTCAAGCTATTCTGAAGGCCACATGAATTATGGAGGTCTATAGTGATTAACCCTGCAGAAAGTTGACAACCTCTATCATTTTGCGCCTCCTCTGACTGTGGAATATTTAGTAGGGAGTAAATTTCACACCTGGACTTGCTTTTGCACAAGTTGTATAATATCACTGTGTCATGCTGGAATTCACTGAGCTCCTGAAAACAACCCATTATTTAACAAATGTTTGTAGAAGCAGCCTGCATGTCTAGGTGCTTGATTTTATATATCTGAAGTTTTTTATCACAGAAGTTATTGGAACATCTGAATTCAATTATTTGAATTGGTGCGTTAAAACTTCTGGTAACATAGTGCACTTCATATATGGGCCATAAATACACGTGGTTATTATTAGGGGTTCCCCAGTTGAGTGAGTAACACACGCCAGTGTTATTTTGTCCAGCACAACATACACTGTGTGGTTAACAGTAATTTTATTTAGAAGTGCAGTTTTGGCCACACACTGCCAGCTGTCTCATACCCAGAGATAACCTTTTCTACTCTACTCTGCACTCAGTGGCTGTCCAGTCCCAGCTTCAGCTCTTCCTTCCAGGTCCTGGCGCTCTACTGAAATAGGGGAGGCATGACTAGATGATAGTTGCCAGTGTCCCCTGGCACTGTCCTCTGAACCCACTTCACCACCCCACTCCTGCAGCCAAGCCTCAGACCACACCCTACTACATGCTGATTGAGGCCACTGTAATAACATTGTAATAACATTGATACTAAAATCTACTACATAAACGATGTACATTTTTATTATGCCTTTTAAATTCTGAACTAATATAGTTGGCTGAAGTTTTTCTAAGTAACAGACCAGTGCATTTATTCTTAGCTTGCTCTGAATTTAAAGTGCAAAGATGTCTACAAACCAAAGTGCTTTGAGTGCTCAGATAGAGGAGAAAAGCACTACATAAGCATGATGCCATCTGATTTTGTTCCTGCTGGAAGTTCTATGCAACAGGAAGAGTATTATGTGAAATATATAAAAAATTCTAACTTACTAATTTTGGTATATCAGTACATCAAAAAAGGTTTGTGTCTTAAACGCAAGGTAAAGTTTGAACTTATCTTTTGTGCTTATCTTGGAAATGATAGGGCCCATGTCTCAGTAAGCAATCATCTCAAATTCAAATCTGGGTATAGAACTTCAGTCAAATGGCAAAAGGTGATAGGCTGTTCTGAATTTCATCCTTTTTTTGGTAATCTTTGGGCTGATGATCTTTAACCACTTCTCATTTGATTAACTTTGAGTATTCTGATATTGTCTGTTTTTGACATTCATTAGTTTAGGCTCATTTCTCTTTAGCTGATATAGACATTCTTATATGTGATCAAGGCTTTAACCAGGTATGAGGTCCCCATTAGTTAAGTTAAAACATTAAAGTATTAAAACATGTGGTTAAATACACAGGATTTAATACTCTGTCAACTGATCACCACTTGGTGGTGAGTTGGATCAGGTTGCCGGGGAGGACACTGGACAGACCTGGCGCGCCTAAACGTATAGTGAGGGTGTACTGGAAATGCCTAGCAGAGGCCCTGGTCCACGAGTTCTTCAACACACACCTCCGGCAGAGCTTCAACAGCATTCCTTGGGAGACTGGGGAAACTGAGTCCAAATGGATAATGTTCAGCATCTCCACTGCCAAAGCCGCTGCACTGAGCTGCAGCTGCAAGGTGGCTGGTGCCTGTCGTGGTGGTAACCCCTGAACCAAATGGTGGACACCAGAGATGAGGGGAGCCATCAAGCTGAAGAAGATGTTCTATCAGGCTTGGTTAGCCTGTGGGACTTCAGAGGCAACTGATAGGTACCAACAGGCCAAGCGGAACAGGGAGTGGCTGAAGCAAAAACTCAAAAAGACTTTTGAACTTCCTCAAAGAGATTCTGGCAAACCGTTACGTTACTCAGGAGGGGAAAGCGGTGTGCTACCGGCACTGTGTATAGTGTGGGTGGAGCACTGCTGACTTGTTGGGTGGTAGAAGGAATACTTAGGACCTCCTTAATCCCACTGGCATGTCTTCCGTTGAGGAAGCAGAGACGGGGGACAAACTGGATAACCCGCCAATCTCCAGGGGCGAGGTCACTGAGGCAGTTAAACAACTCCTTTGTGGCATAGCCACTGGGGTGGATGAGGTCCGCCCTGAGATCCTGAAGGCTCTGGATGTTGTAGGACTATCTGGGTTGACACGCCTCTACATTGTTGAGTGGAGATCAGGGGCAGTACCCCTGGATTGGCAGACCGGGATGGTGATTCCCATCTTTAAGAAAGGGGACCGGAGGGTGTGTTCCAACTGTAGGGAAATCCCACTCCTCAGCCTCCCTGGCAAGGTCTATGCCAGGGTGCTGGAAAGGAGAGTCCATCCGTTAGTCAAACCTGGGACACAGGAGGAACAATGCGGTTTTCGTCCTGGTCGTGCAACACTGGATCAGCACTTTATCCTCTCAAGGATACTTGAGGGTGCATGGGAGTTTGCCCAACCAGCTTAGTGTGGCCTCGGGGTGTCCTGTAGGAGGCGCTCCAGGAGTATGGGGTGTCTGGCCTACTGTTACGGGCCATTCGATACTTGTACAACCATTGCAAGAGCTTGGTCCGCATAGCCGGCAATAAGTCGGACTTGTTCCTTGTGTGTGATGGGCTCTGCCAAGACTGCCCTTTGTTGCCAATTCTGTTTGTAATTTTTATGGACTGAATTTCTGGGTGTAGCCAAGTGGCGGAAAGCTTTCACCTGGGTGGTCTCAGATTCTCATCTTTGCTTTTTGTGGATGATGTGGTTCTTTTGGCTTCATCGGGTGATGGCTTTGAGCGTGCTTTGGAATGGTTCGCAGCCAAGTGTGAAGCGGTGGGAATGAGAATCAGCAGAGGTCTGGGCTTCTCTTCTTGGGCTCAGTTTCTGAGTATTTAAATCTGATTGGCAAGCTGAATGCTGAATTTGTTCATTTTTTATGTTCTACATCCTGGTGACTCCAGTGACAGCATGGAAATACTTGCTCAGTAATAAGAACATAATGCCTGCTTACACTATGATGTGATGCATTTATGGTGGAGATTTAAAGTTGTAGTTGCAGGTCTTAAGTATCTAGGTAGCTCATTCCAAGTCTTTTCAAATGCATTTTTTTAAACAGGTTCAACATAAATGTTATCATTAGATGGTGAGCGAAGGGGTCTGTGCAGATGTCCGCTTGCCTGCTTCTTGTAATAACATGGACTACTCAGTCCATATATATACAAGTATACAGACAAATCAATACTTCTTTCAAGGTTCTTCATGTTGCAAGGTAAAAAAAAAAAAGATTATAAATAAAAACCAAGCAATTCCAAAATCTCCTGTGAGGAAGGACACTTCTTGGTGGCACAAGGGAGGGGGGGGGGGAAGCTCCCTTTGAACAGACAAAAATCTTTGTCAAAACAAATAGAGAGTGCAGCCATCCACAGTGAGCAGTGTGGCTGAGCTGAAAGTGAAGCAAGAAACACAGAAAGATGGCAAAAATGATGGGGGGGGAGCACTGTTAAATACATCTATTATTGTAGAAATAAGGTTATTTGTAGAATAAGTTATTAGTAGAAAGATTGAATACAATAACTTTTAGGTCTTCAAATCTGTGTTGGAGTGTATTATGTGTTGGTGTTATGTGTTATTCCTCAAGCTCTCTGCTTGGCTGTGAGATTCATCGTATTCTTTGTTGTATCAGTTTTGTTTGTATAGAAGTATCACATAGCATTCGGTCTGGAAAAATGTGAGAAAAATTAGAAAATACTTTAATAGTCCTTTATAGTTTTATAGCTGTTTCTTTCCTTTGCCTTTGTATTGATTCTGGATGATCTAATGCTAATATAAAACACATCTGCAACCCTGAGTTGCATAGGCACTTGAAGGATGGTTGGATTATTTCTCTGCTTATTCATTTACTGACTAAAAGTTTTGTAAGATCAGAGGTGGGAAAAGTAGAAACAGAAGTATAGATACTTGTGTTAAAATCTATTCTGCTTAAAGTTGAAGTAATGAATGATTTTCTTTTACTTAAGTTAAAATGAAAAAGTGTGGTCTCTTAAATATATTAAATGAATGTAATCTGCTTGAATCAGTTATGTAGAGCATGAGCACAGAAAAAGAGAAGAACAAAGAGAACTTAATTCTTCTAGGTAAATAAAAGGAGTAAAATAAATTTTGCCTCCACAATTAAACAGGAAAGCAGGTACTCTCAGGGTTAAAGTTAAATTCGACAGGTGGAGATCCTGTAGTGGCTTCACGTGGCTCAGTGTGGGTAAAAGAATCACAACTAATAATAATTTCTATTGTGAGTGTAACCCATCTGTATGTTACGCCTGTCTATGCGTTGTGTTCTGGCATGAAAGTAAGAGGCAGGAGACAGCACTGGGTCTTTGGCTTTTTACTGCACATCTGCAACACAGAAATATAGGCCTGAGCTGTGTGTGTCGCGTCTGCCAAATGTAATTCAGTTCAATCATTCTTTCACACAAGGTCACTGTTTTTAATAAATATATTGCCTGATAGAGTAGGCTTTTTGTTTTAATGAAGCGTTAAGGTCCTTTCAGGAGCTGTGACCGGGGCACACATGCACGCGCCTACGTCATATGCAGCGCACACACACAAGAACACACACAGACTCAGACCACACAGGCAGGAGATTAAAATGCAAAAGGTTTTTTGGGTGAAATTCACAAGTATTTAACTGTTCTGTCCTCACTAGATGTGGGCGTGATTTAGCTTATCTCTCCTTTCTCTTTTCTTTTTGTAAAACTAAATAAACACAAAACAGATAATTACCTTCTCATTCACTGAGCATACATAATGTACTAATTGAAACTTGGTTTTCATGACAACCAGCAAAAATATAAATCTTAAGGTTGCCTAAATTAAACATAAACATCACCTTCAGTTAACTAGCATTATTGAACATAGCAAGTTAGCAAACACATGCTAATATACAGTCGCTAGCACACAAGTAGCTTTACAAATGAGTAATGACCACACAGCTGAAATAGTAACTCGGTATACTCACATTACACATGCATCACAAATCAGATAGTTGAGGTTATAGTATGTAATGGAAACTTAAAGGCATGCGTGGGCAAAGGTTTCACCTCCACTGAGCACTTGTAGCAAACTAGCTGGGCATAACAACTTCCCAAGTACCAACTGTGGCCACAAGAGGGAGCCAAATCATACAAACAAAAGCATATTACCACATTAAAGTTATACCAACACACTCCCTGCCTGGTATAAATTATTTTATACCACTACTTCTTTTACTTTACTGTTTAGTTTTCTGTATACCTCAGTCTTTCTTTATAGTTTCCTTGGGGAACAGAAGGATGAGCTGAGAAACTGGACATAGGTAAATCCGTGGAGCACCTTGTTTCACAACCCTAACCTCCACCTTTCTGATTTTATTATCTTGACTAGGGATGTTCTTAACAATGAGACCGATAGGCCATTCATTTCGCTTGGTTGGTCATCCTTCAGTAAGACAATGTCTCCGACTTGCATGTCCCTTTTGTCATTGATCCACTTCTTTCTGGACTGCAGTGTTGTCAAATATTCTTGTCGCCATCGTTTCCAAAAGATGTCGGCTAGACATTGGACATGTCGCCACTGTTTCCTGTATAGGTCTTTCAAGTCAAACACCCCTTCGGGAGCAGACACAACGTTTGCCTTCTGAGTAAGAAGCATTGCTGGTGTCAACACTGTTGGTGACTCTGGATCTGTACTCACCGGAAGCAATGGATGAGCATTCATAATTGCCATCACTTCTGCCATCAAGGTGACAAGGACTTCATGAGAAAGATGGGTAGGCCCCGACTGCAGCAGCATGGCATCTAAGATCCGACGAGCGACACCAATCATTCTTTCCCATGGGCCTCCCATATGGGATGAGTGTGGTGCATTAAAGGTCCATGAGCACCCTTCATTACTAAGGTAATTTTGGACCTCTGAGTCATCTGTAAAGATGCTTAACTCTATACAGGCACAGACGACGTTGGTTCCACGGTCAGACCTGAGAACCTTGGAAGGTCCTCGTATGGCAAAAAACCTTCTTAAGGCGTTAATAAAGCTTGAGATTCAATCACCAATTCAATCACCTCTATATGCACTGTTCGTGTTCATAGGCACGTAAACAACACTGCCCATCGCTTGTTTTCTGCTGTGCCTCCTCTCGTTCGTCGTGACACTACACTCCATGGTCCAAAGACATCTAGACCAACTCTGGTGAACGGTTCTATGGAAAGCCTATCCTCAGGCAAGTCAGACATCTTTTGCTCTTGAGGCTTTCTTCTGAGTTTGCGGCATATGACACATCCATAGATCAAGCTAGAAACCAGCTTTCTTGCTCCAATTATCCACAAACCGGCTGAGCGAAGTGCCCCCTCAGTTAAGTGGCGACCTTGGTGGGCAACTTCCTGGTGATGATGTCTCACTAACAAAGTTGTCACATCGTGTCTCTTGGGGAGTATGACTGGGTGTTTTTCATCATATGGAAGGTCAGCTGAAGAGAGCCGTTCACCTACTCTAAGCACTCCATCCTGACTGATAAAGGGGTTCAACCTCCACAGAGGACTTGCTTTGGAAATTTGTTTCCCTCTCTCCAATTGTTTCACTTCTTCCGTGAATGCTAACTGTTGAACACTCCAGATCACTCTAAATTTTGCCTGTGTTTGTGGATTTTGTGGGACTTGTTTTGAAAGCCTGGACCTGTATCTTACCACGCTGATGAGCTTCGCCATTCCATTTATCAGAGTTTTCCATGAGGAGAACCATTCAAATCTCTGTGGACTGAGAGGTCTATCAGTAGCCTTAGTTGTCAGGGTGCTGACTTCTGGGCGAATCTCTGCATCGTGCTGTGGTTCAACAAGGTCAAACTTACTTAATGTCACTGATGGGGATACCTGTTGTTGGGCCTGCTTTAGGAACTGAGGACCAGTGAACCAGCTTGTTTTGTACAGGAGACTTGCTGCAATCGGCCTTGTTGCGATGTCAGCTGAGTTTTTCTCTGTTGCAACATAATTCCACTGTGTGCATGTAGTGGACTTCATAATTCTGGAGACTCTGTTGGACACATGGATGTAAAACCTTTGCGAAGCATTATAGATGTAGCCTAGCACAATCTTGCTGTCTGTGTAATACCGGGGTCATACAAGCAGTTGACTGTAGAGAGTATGCCTCACTTAGGGGTGGCTGTAGCTCAGGTGGTAGAGCAGGTCATCTACTGATCGGAAGGTTGGTGGTTCGATTCCTGACTTCCCCTAGTCTGCATGCAAATATCCTTGGGCAAGATATTAACCCCAAATTGCTCTCCGATGCATCCATTGGAGTATGAATGTGTGTGAATGTTACTTAGAAAGCACTTAGATCAATGTGCTTGTGCACATTGGGTGAATGCACAAGTTGTGTAAAGCCCTTTGAGTGCTCAGAAGAGTAGAAAAGCGCTATATAAGAACCAGTCCATTTAGTGAAGGGTCTTTCTTCCTTGGAAACTTGGAAGGTGAAAGAATCTGATTCAAGACTCCAGCTCTGTCCAAGGCTACGCTGAACAGGAAGAGGATCTGTCCCTAGGTCTAGGTTTTTCAGGTCCTTGGCCAGATCATCAGCTGGAAATGCATCCATTACCTTGCTACTGTTTAAGGCAATTTTGTGTAGCCATAAATTGGACTCAGCTAACATCTTCTGTGTTCTTTGAAGAAGACTGATGGCTTCTGTTTCTGTAGGGAGTGAAGTCAGACCGTCGTTGACATAAAAGTTTCTGGTAACAAACTCCCTTGCATCTTTGCCGTGCTCTGCCTCTCCTGCTTGAGCTGCTTTTCTCAGCCCATAGATCGCCACAGCTGGTGAGGGGTATTTCCAAACACATGCACTGTCATGCGGAACTCTGTCACATCTTTTGTGAGGTCATTGTCTCGGTACCAGAGAAAACGTAGGTAGTTCCAGTGATCTTCCCTTACAGTAAAGCAGTAGAACATCTGTTCCACATCTGCAGTTATTGCTATAAGCTCTTTTCGAAACCGCAGTAGCACTCCAACCAAAGTGTTGTTCAAGTCTGGACCACTTAAAAGGACATCATTCAACGACACCCCCTCGTGTTTGGCGCTCGAGTCAAAAACTACCCGTATTTGTCCAGGCTTTTGCGGATGGTATGCTCCAAACAATGGAAGATACCAGCACTCTTCCTCAGGCTTCAAAGCCGGTGCTAACTCTGCTTGCTGACTGTCAAACATCTTCTGCATGAACTTAACAAAGTGATCTCTCATGTCTGCCTTCCTGTCAAGACTCTGCTTGAGAGTGTGCAGTCGTTTAAGAGCCTGCTGGCGGTTGTTTGGCAGTCGCTGCCTATGTGTTACAAAGGGCAGAGGCGCGACCCAACACGTGACTGTTGCCTAAGAGCCAGATGCTGACTCCATAAGGATGAAGCACAATCACAAAAAAACAAGATTCCAAATAGTGTAACTGTACAAAACCAAACACAGTATTTGTAACTAAGACCTAATGTTATTCAGGATGAGAATTGAGCAGATTAAATGTCCAAGCTCATTCAGAAAGTCCCACACAAGTTAGGAAAAGTAACCAACTTGGAACAAGGGGAATTACAAAGAGCTCCCCATGGTGATCGAGATGACGTCGATGCTTGATGCACCAATGTAACCCATCTGTATGTTACGTCTGTCTAGGCATTGTGTTCTGGCGTGAAAGTAAGAGACAGGAGACAGCACTGGGTCTTTGGCTTTTTACTGCACATCTGCAACACAGAAATAAAGGCCTGAGCTCTGTGTGTCGCGTCTGCCAGGACACCTCTCCTCCGGCCATGCTGAAAGGAGCGGTGACCGGGGCACACATGCACGCGCCTACGTCATACGTAGCGCGCACACACACGAACACACACAGACTCAGATCACACAGGCAGGAGATTAAAATGCAAAATTAAATATTTAATTTAAAAAAAGCTGTTTGGGGTGAAATTCACAAGTATTTAACACATATGTTACATGAGCCTCAATAGATTTTCTTTGTACACTGGCTGTGATCAGCTGACCTGTTCTGTTGCTGCGGCTCTGAGATTTTGTTAATATTTGTAGATTTACACATTTGAATTCAAGAAGATGTAAGCAGATGTTTCATGAATTGTTTTGGCTGATTTCCAACGCCAAGTTTATCAAATGTCACTGAGTAGTCCTTACCTTTAATTGTGACCTCTCTTCTACCTCTATTGGCCTATATTTCTTATCATTCTCCATTGCTGTGTGACGTTTGCTCTCACTCTTTCCTCTACCTGGGAAACACAAGTGGACACAGTGTGCAGGCTGAACACAAACAGTTTGTGTGTCTGCTGATACTTGTTAACTGAAACATTGCCTTTTAATTTACCTGCTATATTACTCCTTTTACGCTCGCTCCTCTTCTGTAGGTCTAGCTAGATTCTGAAGTATCACAAATACATCTTATGTACATTGACACTCGTTTTGATGTGGCAAAACTCCCCAAAACAAACATACAATAAGTCATGCATAAATTACATGTTTTTGCCTTTTCCGTCACTTTATATGTAATAATCCCTGGTGAAACACCGTTAGGATAGTCCTTTGTGTATAGGAATGGGTATCGTCTAGGTTTTATCAGATACTGATGCCACACCGGTACTTGGTGGTGGTGCCAGTGCTTAAACGGTGCTCAAACTAGTGCTTAAAGAATGGAAAACACAAACTTTGTCCAAAAACCTCTCATGTTTCGCTGTTTTTTTGTAAAAAGATAACAATGTTAGCCTTTTCTGCAGCTATAGGGCATATATGGTATCACTCTTGGCTGGAAGCAGTGCTTAGCCCTCCTCTTGTGTTAGCTTTCTGTTATCATCTCTTGTGTTAACGGGTCAGTTTTGACCCGTGAATTAAATCAGTTATAAAATACACTAAAAACAATAAGTGATCATCCAATTTGTTTCTCATCTCTTGGTTATCTTGTTAGGCTTCCTTATCCATGAAAATGTTGGTTTTAATACTTTTGGTGTGGGCCTGTGGGTCTTTTTTTGTCACTATACCCCTCGATTTCGATTAAAAAAAATTGTAAAATTAACCTCAAGAGAATCATATTAATAAATAAAAGGTTTTTGTGTTACCTGACTATTACTGAGGGGTATAGGACACATCTCTTAAATAAATCTGTTTTATTGATTTTTTTCATTTTAAGATTAATTACTAAAATGACATCTATGGTGTTACGGGTCAATTTCGACCCATAGATATTTACATCAAGAAAAGACAAAAAAAATTGTTGTTTTTTAGCAGTAGACCTTTAATATAAACTGAAAAAAAAGAAAAAGTCCACTCCTCCTTTCTTTTGGTTATAATCGTGGGTAATTGTGGGCTTTTTATCACTTCCCAATGATACAGCTACATCTTTGTGAAGTTTCCTTTGTGAAGTTCTTGTCCGAGGTCATATCTGGTAAAAAATAAAATATTACAGCTGATATTGTGATCCTGCAGTCCAGTGGTCATATCGAGGACCACACATTTTCATTGTTTCTTCTCAGGGGTGCCACTCACAGCTTTGACTGTGAAAATCTGTACATTCTAGCCATAGTTGGTTTTTGCATCACAGGCTTCCCAGATTTTTCTGCCGTATTTTCCTGGCTTACTGGGTATGTATTGCTGGTAGGGGCATTTTCCCTACCAGAAAATGGATGAACAGTGGATGAACAGTGGATGAACGACAAGACGTTCATCCACTGTTACCTCTGGCCCTGGGATGAACATCAGGGGAAGAAGCTGCACCCATCTCTCCCAGACATCCCTGATGGGAGCAAGCTTGTCAGACCTCGGTCTGGTCTCTCTGTTGTCAAATCTGAGGACTCCTGAATCAAAATGATATCAAATGTGTGAAGTGACATCGTTGCCCAGAAAATGATCAGATGTGTCTGTGTCTTCTGGATGATAGTCCACATTGTCTTCCTCCTAGAAACCTGCCCCTCTGAATCGCTATGCTGCTCTGTGTCCTCTCCTTCATTTTCACCAAAAATATGGTCCAGAACTTGGCTCACTGTGAATCTTCTTCTCATTTTTGTATGCTGCAAATTGTAAATGTGCACTCTGGAAGTCAAATGGCCACTCAAATGAGTGAATTCACCTCACATGTCTTGACATGTCCCGTCTTTATTTTGTTTTGTTTTTGTGCAGGTATACTGCAAAAAACACGCAAAATAAGAATCCCCTGAAGCTCATATGATTAGGAGAGGAGCTTGCTGTCAATGTTTTAGCTGACAGTGCACTTATGATTTCAGTTTTGGCTTTAATTATTGCTTTATACTCATAATATTATACCTGGGTCGAAACCGACCCTAACAACACAAATGTCATAATTTTAACTAGGGCATTTTATAATTGTGTGAAAATATTTTTTTTTGTTTTATTTTGTAGAAATAGATGTTCCAGACAAAGTCAAAAAGCCTTGATACAATAAACAAATGTTTGTGATTTGTTTTATGCATTTGAAATTTAAAATGGGTCGGTGACGACCTTAACACGAGAGGAGGGTTAAACAATGGAAAAAACACAAATTTTGTCCAAAGACCTCTAATGTTTAGCTGTTTTCCACTTTTTCTTTGGTCATTTTAGCTTTTTTGGCCAGGGTGAAGGGAGTATCTGCCATCAAACAAGAAGACAGCTGCATGTAACTACGACGGTGTTTGCTAGGTCACCTTACATGCATTAATTTAATAACGTGGTTAGCCTACTCAACGTAAATTACACACGAACAACATTAAGCCACATTAAGAGAAGAACGGCTGCTGCTACTATTATCATCTGCCATCATTTCTGCTACACTGGCAGGGCTAGGGGCCAGGACTCTCCTCTTCGGGTTCTTGGGGGATGTTGCTAACTCCAGGTCCGATAACAGGCACCACAGCTGCAGTAGATGTGCTTGGTGTGAGGTCTTGCAGCAAGCTATCAAATACTGCGCATTTCTTGGCTTTTAAAAAAACGCTATGCGTCACCAGGTGTTTCATCAGATTCCTCCTTTGCACAGTATCACCTTAAAGCACTTGTTGCAGACTGCTGAGTTTGCATCTTTTGCTGTGAAGTACAGCCAGACTTTTGACCGCTTCGTCTTGGGCGTTTTTAATCTGTAGCTCTGCTGTAAAATAACATACCTACCTGGGCCCACCAAATATCCTTGGAAAGGTAAAATGATTGGCTAGAATCCAAAGTGTATGACATCTCAAGAAAAAAAAGCACCGAAATAAAGCACCGAAATGTGCGCTGCTTTTCGGTCTGATTACTACCGTTTATTCAGAACTGGTGCCATAATGGCACCAGATACCGGTACACATCCCTATTTGTGTATTAACTGTTTAGTTTCAAACCACTTTGATATTTGAAGGTATGCAGTGATGTGAAATGAAGTATTTGTACTTTGTTATTTGTCACCTCTACAACTGATTTAAATTAGATTAATTTTGGACAAAAAAAAAAAAAAAAAAAAGAATTATAAGCTTATGGGAATCAAAGAGCATAATACACCTGCCACTGCCTTTCCCCCTCTAATAATTACATTTCAGTTAGATTAAAGACACAGATTTATCTCTCTTCAAATCTTTGCATGTGGACTGTGGTTGCTAGAAATATAAAAACTGTATTACAGAGTTGTTTTAAAAAATTGTTTGGGTTTAGGGCTGACAGAGTCTTTGTGTGTGTTTGTGGTTGACTGTGTGTGTTTAGATATAATGTTTTAAAGAATGGTTGTCCTTTTTTTTCAGAAGCTGAGGAGCTGTATCAGAAACGTATTTTAACAATAACTGGAATCTGCATTGCGCTCCTAGTCGTTGGAATCATGTGTGTGGTTGCCTACTGCAAAACCAAGTAATGTCATTAATGCCATTTTTTGTTTTTCATTGTATAATATGTAGGTACTGTCCCTGATTTTATTATAGTTTCATATTGTACCGCCAAACTCAGGGTGCAGTTTCTCTTTTGCAGTTGTGGTTGAATAATTGAATGCAAAATGTATAAAAAAGAAGGGGCATCAATAAAAGAAAGTATTCAGATCAAAGAATAAAAAAAGATGTTAAGATGAAATACTCTGAAGTATTTTAATTAGTAGATGCTCAATTGTACAATTTTAATTGTGCAGTAGACCACCTTGGCTCAAACATTAGTATAGACTATTAGTTTTACAATTTTTATAATTGAAAATGTATGTTTGTTTAATATCCAATTGGAAGCATGATATGATGTGTCTTTTATTGTGATTTAGCTACAAAAGTCTGTTACATTCATCCATGGCACTTCTTCACACAGTGAAACCATTATAACATTTCTAAAGTTACCTATAAAGCTGGACATCATCCATAGATCAATGATCAGAGATACGGTAAAACCAAGTGGGCTGAGAGAATTTTGAGGAATTTGTGTTGCTAGTGGACAATACAACCATATTCATTGTACTGTTGTACAATGTTGTTATAAACATAAATTACTTTTGCTAGCATCAACTATGAATTACTTTTACTATCTTTTTGTTTATGTGGGACTGCCATCAGTTATGTATCCAAGTTGCGATCTGGGCTCTTTCACGATCTACTTTGTTTCTTTACAAACAGGAAGCAGAGAAAGAAACTGCGGGACCGTTTAAGGCAACGTCTAAGGAATAAGAGGAAGAATACCAGTACTGGTATTGACTCCAATGTGGCAAACTCTACCACTGGACGCCCAAATTCTAACTTGCCTCTTCAAGATTTGCAGCTTATTGGTGTATGCTGTTACTGTTATCAAATAAAAGGAATCACAATTTGAATCTGTAAATTCATAACAGTTGTCAGTGTGGTTTCTGCTTTCTGTTTATAGCAACATAATGGAAGGACAATGAAGCATACAGATGAAAAGGAGACAGAGACAAACTTTTCCACAAGCAAATATACCTTATCTGTGCATAATCCTACCACACTCACCAACATCTCCAGTCAAAGGTAAGAGAATGACTTTATATTTTCACTTCGGGTATTTGGTATTATTGAGTTACTATACTTGGTTACTACTTGGTTGGGGTCCAGGTAACACAAGAGGACACTATGTATAATGTAGTAATTTAATTTGTTGCCAGAGCAAATGATACTATGTAGGGTACGTGGGACACTGTTTAGCACATATGTGACTTTGGTGATTAGAACCATTAATCGCTTGAAATATACAGTGCACACTTTAAGAAAAGCTGTGGGGGAATTTGATTTCCCTGGTAGAATTGAGCTTTACTTTTAATCTGTGTGTCAAGTGTCAAATCAAGTTTTAGTTGAAATATAGTTGAAAATTGCCTTCCATTTTTAGATAGTGAAATAAATTAACTTGTGAAAAAACTAGTGAACAATAGATTTTGCTCTAAAAACAGCATTAACTACTAAAGTAATACTGATCATAGTCTTGAAATTACATAAAGCTAAAGCTTTATATTACTCTCACCCAGAGTGGCAAAAATACAGACATTCTGTACTTACTTAGAAGTACAGACCAAAAAAAAAAAAACTCCATTAAAACTTGAAGTACTAGGGGTGGCTGTAGCTCAGGAGGTAGAGCAGGTCACCTACTGATCGGAAGGTTGGTGGTTTGATCCCTGGCTCCAGTCTGCATGTCAAGTATCCTTAGGCAAGATCCTAACCCCAAGTTGCTCTGTGATGCGTCCATCAGAGTATGAATGTGTGTGATAGTAGTTAGAAAGCACTACATATAGAGAAAGTGCTTGTGAGTGTGGCATGTTGTATACAGTGCTTTGAGTACTCCGGAAGAGTAGAAAAGTGCTATATAAGAATAAGTCCATTTAATAATTCAACTTCTTTACTCAAATAAAAGCGAAAAAGTACAGGCTCTGAAATATACTCCAATTAAGAAAGTAAAAAGTTGTTGCTTGTTGGAAGATGATTCAACCAGCAGTTTTTGTACAAAGTTAACTGAACCTGGCGCTATAGTAGCACAGCTTATACTTGAATTACTTTAGTAGAAGATGGAAATTGAAAAAGAAGGAAAAAAAAACCAAACTTTTTCTTGCCTCTAACCAGCAAAATGAGTATGGAAGGGATTAAAGTGGGATTCAGCACATGGAGGAACCCTAAAATCGAGGGGAGTGGACAGCCAATCACCTTCTCTGCAGTTTTGATGACCCTCTGTAGTCTCTTCTTGTCAGCTGTTGTGCAACCAGTGTACTACACAGGGATGGTGTGCACCACACAGGGATGGTGTGCACCAGCACACTCTCGATAGTGGCACGGTAGAAGGACACTAGGAGTTCAGTCTGCCTTATAGGCAAACTGGTGGGGGTCGAAGCTGGGTGGGAGGCACAGGCTTTGAGCACTCTACCAGGTATTCCGTCGGGCCCAGCAGCTTTCCTCTGATTTACTGCTCTGAACACATTGCGGACCTGATGTTGTTGGAGGTTAAATGTGTGGGGGCTGTGCTCAAAGGACGCTGTGCGCAGGGTGGTGTGCATGGTGGGGGTGACTGCAGTTTTCTCGAAGCGGGCAAAAAAGTAGTTAAGTTCCTCTGCTAACGAGATGTCCATATTATCTATATTTGTCCCATTGGCTTTGTAATTGGTGATGTGTTTCAGGCCCTCCCATACCTTCCTGGAGTTGTTATCAGAGAGGTGATCTGATAGCTTGTTTGAATAGTCCAGTTTTGCTGCTCTGATGCCTTTTTTAAGGTCTGCTCTTGCTCTGCTGTACATGTCCTGGTCCCCAGATTTGTATGCACAGTTGCGTACCTTTAACAGTGCCTGAACCTTGCTTGTCATCCATGGTTTACGGTTGGGGTAGACCCGGACCCACTTTTCCGTGGTGACGGTGTCCATGCAGTGTTTGATGTAACCCAGCACTGCGGTTCTGTGAGTCTCTAGGTCATCCTGTTCAAAGACACTCCACTCTTTGAGAGCAAAACAGTCCTGCAATTGAGCGAGAGCTTCCTCAGAAATGGTGTTAATGGTTCTGATGGTGGACTTTGTCCTTTTCCTGAGTGGTGTGTATGCCGGGACAACGAGTAGGGAGAGGTGGTCGGACATGCTCAGGTGGGGGAGGGGAACAGATCTGTAGACTTGCTTAATATTTGAGTAAACATGATCCAAGGTGTTATTTCCTCTCGTAGGGCATTTCACATGTTGTACAAATTTAGGCAGCACAGTTCTTAAGCATGCTCTGTTGAAATCCCCTGCAATGATGTGTACTCCCTCTGGGTATGTCCGTTGCTGTTCGGAGATCATGTCATGCAGGTATGCAAGGGCTGAGCTAGCATTAGCGTCCGGTGGTATGTAGACTGCTGTTATTAGCACTGCATGCAGTTCTCTGGGCAAGTAGAAAGGTCTGCACATGACAGACATTGCCTCTATGTCCGGGGAGCAGACTGTGGTGATGATCTTAGTGTTTGTGCACCAGTTGTTATGTATGTAAATGCACAAACCTCCTCCTCTGCTTTTCCCCGCTGTAGACTTTCTGTCGCTGCGGTGCATTGTGCGGCCTGCTAGCTGCACGGAGGTGTCGGGAATTCCCTCTTGTAGCCATGTCTCCGTGACGATTGGGACACAGCAGTCGCGGATGATTGGCTGTGCGGCGAGAAGTAGGTTCAGTTCGTCTATTTTGTTGACCACCGACTGTGCGTTGGTCAGGAAGATGCTCAGGAGCGGTGGTTTGAAAGGCTGCTTCTTTAGCCTGGCTAGCAGGCCCGACCGGCATCCCTGCTTTTGTTTGCGTTCCTTCCGCCGCCTGCGTTTCTTGGCAGAGCCAATAACAATCCACGGAGAACCCGATGTTCTGGCTATCTCTGGGGGGATGTTGTGCACCCTCTGATAATCACTGGTAATTGGGATCTGGCTCTTATATCCGATCTTGCATAATTCCAGATGGTTGTCGGAAAATTTGGCTTTACATAATAAGATAAACAAAAGAATAATAAAAACAGGAGAAACAAAAAGGAAAGGCACCTAAGTGGAGAGCATAGAGCTGCTGCGTCTGTGCGCGCCGCCATCTTAATTGAAGACAATAGGATTCTCTGAAAAAATAAGCACAAAATTGTATATATCCCACCCTGGATTCTACAATAAGGTCTGTTCCTCATGATGACCACATGATGGATTAGCTTCTGTAGAAGGTGGTAAGGAACATATTAAAGGCAGATCTGGTTACACTATGCAAATCCATTGCAAATTAATATTACTCATAATTCAAAAAGTTAATGTGACAGAAAAAAAACTAAAAGCAGATCTATAAAATGGTTTAGAAAAGTGTGTTGTGTTTCTGATTATTACAAACATGTTTTTGTTTACCTGTGTTATCAGAGACAATGGTTCTATGGCACATAAATTTAATAGTAATAATTGTGTAATTTCCATATTTCCTGTTCTATCAAAGGTACTTGAAAAGGTTATGGCAGTACAATTAACTGATAATTTAGAGACCAATCAACTGTTTCATCCAACACATTTTGGTTTTAGATGTTCCACAAAAAATGAAAACTGTTACTTTGCTGAGAATGTTATGTGCAATTTGGATGATGATAAAGTTGTGCCAGCAGTGTTTTTTGACCTAAACATGGCATTTGACAGGGGTGTCGAACTCCAGACCTTGAGGGCCGGTGTCCTGCAGGTTTTAGATGTGTCCTTGATCCAACACAGCTGATTTAAATGGCTAAATGACCTCCTCAACATGCCTTGCTGTTCTCCAGAGGCCTGGTAATAAACTCATCATGTGATTCAGGTGTGGTGGCCCAGGGTGAGATCTAAAACCTGCAGGACACCGGCCCTTGAGGCCTGGAGTTTGATAACCCTGCTATAAGCCATGGCAGTTGGCTTATAGTGTCAAAAAGACAGTCTGTGTAAACTGTTTAAATTTGATTTTTCAAAATACACAGTTAATTGGTTTGAGCCATGTTGTATTATGGTTTTATTTAATTGAATGTTGTAATTTTGTTTGTTTGGATTTTGAATATAAAAGCCTAAAAGTGACAAAAAAAATTAATGGTTATGAATTAGTGATACCTATAAACTCTATGTGCAGCATATCAGTTTCATGCTCCAAATTGAAACTGTTTAAATGTTAAACTGTATTGTCCCTTTTTAAATAAATAAATTGTCCGGGCAACAAATTAGTTCTTTGATTGAGATATGAGCAGGTCTAGCCCATCGGTTGTTAACAAGAACAGCAAGCCCCCTCCTTCCTTTTTACCACTCACCAAGCTGTCACTGCCACCCCGAACAGTGTGGAAGCCTTTAATAGATACACTGTCATCGGGAATGTCCTGTTTAATCTGTATTTCATTAAAGCACATCAGGCTACACTCCAGATACTCCATCAGACTCCAGAGTAACGCTATTAGTTCATCCATCTTGCTTGTTAGTGACCTAATGATCAAGACAAGAGTAAGAACACCAAGAAAAACTGTATACAGTTGTTCCCTCGTTTATCGTGGGTGTTACGTTCTAAACATAACCCGCGATAGGTGAAATCCGCAAAGTTGTATATAACATTTGTATTCTATTGTATATATTATTCTATTTTATTCTATTATATATAGTATTTTATTTTATTTTATTGCACTCCAGTGTTTTCTAATTTCTGCTACATAACTTTGCACAACAAATTTCTCACCTTTGGGACTAATAAAGGTCATCTTATCTTATCTTATCTTTATTTTTTACAATTATTATAGATGTTTTAAGGCCGTAAAACACCTCACTACACACTTTATATAGTTTTCTCAGACAGGCATCAACATTTTCACACGTTTCTCTCTTGTTTAAACAATCTCAAAGCTCAAACCCTCATAGAAAAATAAGTCCAGTATTATAGAATGAAACCAAAGATCAAACCCTCTTTTCAGGTCAAGAACATGGGAATAGAGCAGCTGCGAGAGAATGCAAAATTAATGAATCAATGATGTGGAAGTAGAGAAAGCAAGAAGAATAAGTTGAATAAAGCTTGACTTATCTGATTGTTTGGTTTCGCTTAATGTGCCTTGTAATCCTTTGATGCTGACACTGTTGTGTTTGTTGTCTTCTGCTAGCGAAGGTTTATGTAAATTTGACAATTTGGTCTACAGCCGATCAGGACACAGAACGCAATGTGCGGTAAAAAAAACCCCAAAAAACCCCAAAACTGGACCCCCCAAAAATACGCGAAACAGCGAGGCCTCGAAAAGTGAACCGCGATATAGCAAGGGATCACTGTACATAATTTTAAACTCTACAGGCAACTTCTTAGCCCACTGAGCACTTGAATAGATATTGACCAAAGTGAACCCTATATACGTAGAGTGCTTTTTCTGTGACTGGCTGTTTACAATCATTCTATCCACGCATCCATCCATCAGAATTCTTCCCCTTATTGGAGGCTAGATCGCCATCCAGCACTCTAAGCAGAGAGCCCAGATCTCCCTCTCCCCAGCCACCTCCTCCCATTTATAAGGACAACACCAAAGCATTCCCAGGGCTTGTATTTGCAACCTCATTCAGTCACTACCCAAAGCTTGTGACCATAGTCGAGGGTGGGGACAGATCTGGCGGTAAATTGACAGCTTCGCTTTTACATTCAGCGCTCCTTTTTTCTACTTTGGGTAGAATCTCACGCCGGACCTGTACTGGGTATTCCAGTCTTTTATAGCTGCGGACCTTATTCTGAGGTGCTAATTCTCAGTCCTGCTGCATCTAAATGCTTCAGTGCAAACTGGAGGTCACCACCTCATGATACCAACAGATCCACTTTATCTACAAAAAGCAGAGATGAAATTCTGAGGACACCAGAATCTGTGACAAAGAGTCCAACATGCAGCAAAAATGAGTACAACCTATTGGCAGCAATGCAGACCAAGCTCTCACAACAGTTGTGCAGGCTTGCAGCAATGGGCCAGATACCGCATACTCTAGAAACTCCCCCAAACGATACTCTGAGAGACACACTCAAAAGCTTTTTCCAAGTGCTCAAAATATATGTAGTCTGGATGGTAACACTCCCATGCACCCTCACATATCCTTAAGAGTCTAAAGAGATGGTTCAGCATTCCATGATCAGCACAAAAACCACAATGTTTCTCCAGAATCTGAGGTTTGACTAACAGACAAACCCTCTTTTCCAGTACCCAGCTTTGTGATACCCCCATAATTAGAGCATAGGGTAGCATGAGCGAGCCATAACCCCCAGACTTTACTTGCTTCCTCTACAGAGGAACTTTCAGTGAAGGTCCCAGACACGAGTTATTATAAATTAAATCAAATTCAGTTTTTATATAGTGTCAAATCACAACAACAGCCACCTCAAGGTGATTTATGATGTAAGATAAGCATCCTACAGTAATATAAAGAAAGCCCCAACACTCAGATTAACCTTTAAGATACTACAGCATTTTTAATAGACAAGGCCAGTTCACAGCATTAAACCGAGTTATACTGTGGCATCAACATAAGCACAGTTTTAAACAGATTATTTTTATAACTTGGAAAATGAGTTTGCCAAATTAATTATCAACAGTTATTTTTTCTGTGTAGCTGTGGAATTACTGAAAACTGTTTCTGGAGTACTTTAATGTTCCAGAAATCTTAAAATGCAAAGGTTCTGAAGTCTCTCCACTCCTGTCCAGTTAGTCTGTTGTACAATATGATACATATTTTTATGAAAATAAATCATCATAATAAGGGGCACAAGTCATTCCTAAGAGAAGTAAAAATTGTTTAAAAATAGTCATCTGAGTAAACATAAGTTTCCAGATTTAAACAAATATAAAATTTGCTCTGTCCTATCACCTGAGGAAAGTCGGGTTGATTAGACTGAGCAGAATTCAGCTTTGAGAATAGAGTTACCCGTGAGAGAGTGAATCTATAACAACACTCACAACGCAGAAACCCTTGCATGTATCATGGCTTCTTTGTGTGGGTAGCTGCTGAGTTCTACATGCATGGGTTGTTGAATTCACATGTGAAGACTTTAATTGTTGTTAAGAGCATGAGAGCATGTCATGAGAGCAAAAATACTGTCTGTGCTCTCATGACCGTGAGCCTGCCAGAGGGGAGGGAATTAAAAAAGAGTTTGTCCACTGGCATGTGATGTATCCATTTTATGTTTCCTGAAGTGAACAACAAGCTCATTTGTCTTGCTGGTACTGAGGAGCAAGTGGTTGTTCTAACACCAGGATGTGAATCCCTGGACCTCCTCTCTGTAGGTCGTCTCATTGTTGTCGGTTATCATCCCCACCACGGCTGTGTCATCTGCAAAATTGTATATAAAAATTGTGTTATGAATAGGGTTGCAGTCTTGTGTGAAAAGTGAATATGAGAGTGGGCTGAGAACGAAGCCCTGGGGTGTGCCATGGTTGAGGACAGTGCTGTGCTGCACGCTCATACTCTCTCTCGCACTTGATATATTATCCATTGTTGATCTGCACGCAGCTGTTGCCACTAATGTCACACTTGCTTAAGTCACTGTCATGAGACATTCTTGCAAAAAAAATCACGGTTTTAGTAACGCAGTAACGCAGCGTTCCTACGGGAAAGTAACCGTAATCTAATTACCATTTTTGCAATAGTAATCCCTTACTTTACTCGTTACTTGAAAAAGTAATCGGATTACAGTAAATTAGGAGTAATGTGAGAAATAGCTTTTAAGCGTCATTTTGAGACAGGATATTTCAAATTTTACTGATATTGTCCAAATGAATGAAGACAGTTCTACATATTTGCTTATTGTGTGTGCTGAGGGAAATATCCTGGCCAAAAATTACTCCAAGATTCCCCCCAGTGTAAAAACCTCTCTCATTGGTTGCCTTTTTTCAGAGGCAAACGCAGTATCCAGCATCATGTGCAGTGAGAATATAACATGTTTACCATTTTCCCCAAAACAAATTCTGATCCAGAAAAAATTAAGTATATTCAAGTTAGGGAACAAGAAGGCAAGAATTAGAGCCAAGAAACCACTTTGTTTTAAATGTCTTTTTTAAGTATTAAGGAGGGAAAGAAGGCCTTTTGAAGGAAGCTGGGGCAGAGGTCACAGCTCATCAAGAAAGTTTGAGTTATGAGGTACCATAAGATAAGGGCTGCACTGACTATACCTCAGTCAATGTGTGCTAGTCCTGATGGTCTAAATCCAAATGGACTCAAGTTCTTGTCCTTGTCTTGTATGTCCACCTCCTGGTGAACAATGCGGACAACTACTCTACTATTATTTTGCTATGCTTTTGAAAAGGTCACTCCTCTTTAGATGTAGAAAATTGTTTCATCTAGTAAGATAAAAGATGAATAAGATCAGAAAAAATTTACTGGGTACTGGTTTTTCCTAATGACAGAATTAACACTTGCATTTTAAATTGCATACATGTTCATACAGAGTTCATACATACCCTGTGCAACCTGGAATACAAAACATACTTTGATAACAGAGAGAAGATATTCAGTGCAGACATTTTTCCCATATTAATTGCTTTAATGGTCTACAGGCCTAAACACTGTCATTATGTAAACAACGCCCTCCCTGTCTCTGCAGCTGGAGTAATGACTGGAGCAACAGTGTACAGTCTGACACTGAGTCTGTCTCTGTGATGTCATTGGCGGAGAATAGCCAACGTGCCACACAGGGTGCCCGGGGTCGTCTGAATGCCACCGGTGGCACCAGTGACTTAAGTGCTCATTCAAAGAAGTGCCGAGATGCACCCAACTCCAACAGACACTTGCCATAAACTCTAAGGTAATTGATTAATTAATGAATTAATTTTCAATCTGAACCATGAAGAATATGAACCCAATCCTTTAGGAGACATCTAGCCTGTATTTCTGAAATGGCAAAAAAACAGAAAATTGCTAAATCTATATGGTAAATACTTCAGAACATATGATGTCACTATTGTGTGTTATATAGTGTGCATCAAAGTCCAACACTACTGTCTCCTAAATATGACAATGGAAGCAATGGAAAAATAAATAAAAATAAAATGTTAATAGAAAGTGTATACAGCTCATTGAAATCGAAAATGAATACCTCTCAGAAAAAATTCTTGTCTTTCAAGAAAAATGGTACTTACAATGAATTATTTTAAAAGATCATTCAAAATATTTTAATATTTCATCATTCAAATCTGTGTACAGCAAGTTCATACAAATATGACATAATCAAAACCTAAAGGCCAGCGTTTCTGTTGAGTGAAAGACTTAATTTGAAATGGATGCAGGAAAGATTTATTTATTTATTTTTGTATGATGTTACCTCAATGAAGTATCTTTAACAATGTGCAGCAGATCTAAGATATATAAAATTGAATTATCATATCACATGTTTGAGTTTTATAGATAAAACAAAAGAAATAAAAAAAAAAAAACAAAAGTGCATGAGCTGCCACTTTTCTTCACCATAGCTATAGTTATCTTATCATTATTCTGACTCAACTATATTTTACTTTTTTCTTTGAGATATTTTTTTGACTTTGTGAACTTGTACTCTAAGCAGTAGTTTGCAAATTATTGTAAAAATCCCATGTATTTACATTCATGAAAGAATTTTGCGATTGCAGACTTCGACGATATACCTACATTGTCAAAAATGTTCTTGACTTGGCAAGATGTTGTGAAGGAATTTCCCTAAACTTCTTAATCATGGAAAAAAATCTACAGTCGTCCACTTTAGTTGTCTTCCAGGCCTTCTGGTGATTCTGAGCTAGCCAGTGGATTCCTGCTTTTTAAGGAAGTGCCAGACTGTTGACTTGTTTATCTGACAAGTTTTTGCTATCTACACTGTTACAAAAAAAAAAAAAAGTGTTTGGTGCAAGTCGGAATGTCATTCCTGTACCACAGTACTTTGCATATCCAGAGAAGTTGGATCACACAGAGGGAACACTGAGGGAGGAATTTAAACTCTGTAACCAGACTATATTAAGAATATTGTGGATGTACAAAGAAGTATTTTTTAACATGCAAGTTTTAACATAACTTTTGAGAATTTTTTATGTGTCTTTATAAAGGCTCTCTGCAATGTCTCACATCCAAGGGCGTACACAGCAAATCCAGCATGTCCAAATTAACACTGTCAGATTTGATTTCAACACTTTTAAAGTGTCTATATGGGTCCACACCAGAGAGTGTTAATTTAACTCTTTTTGGAGAGTTGGTACGTTAACTCTGATTTAGTGTTAAACACCAAATTTGTCTGGAGTTGATAATTTAACACTTACTAATGCTAACTAGGTGTTAAGAGTTTATATATTAACTCTCAAAGAGTATTTTAGTTAACCTACGTAAGAGTTATCTTCTAATTAATTCTAAAAAGCAGGAATTTTACTGTTCTGAACGTCTAGAAATTTCTCTTGGAAATAAACATTTACTAAAAAGACGCAATGGTTTTTGAAAAACATTTATTCTGAACTGTGCACCACAATTTCAAAACATTTTCTGAAAGATGTAACAGTGTACATGTTCTCACTTTCATTAGAATTTTGTTTATCAAAAGGTCTGACATAGGTGAGCTGGTAAATGCAAATAATAGCATTCTCATCACTTATTTCAATAAATACAAAATACAATATACATGTCCGTCATTCATCACTTTGTGGAACTGCAACGCACTTCTGCTCTCCCCCATATTCCATCTTCACAAGCATATCCTATGTGGAGACTGAATAAAAATTAGTTGACACTAATTAATGGCACAAACAATTGCAGCACAGTAACAAAAAAGGAATCCTTTTTGAGCCATTACTTGTGTAAAGTATTTTCCCAAAAGACAAGGACACAGGCAACAGGTAATACTGAACTAAATGTAAAACCTCAACCTTTTTCATTTTTACCTAAACCGTGTGCACAAAACTCTGGAGGGATCTAAACGCTAACGTAGAACCCAGTCAGGACATCTACTACTGCTGTCTGCTCGTTTTATTTGTTTGGGTTTTTTTTGGGAGATCGTTTTCAGGCTTCAAGTAGCACCATTATACCAACATTTCACATTCTAGACATTGTTTTAGGTGCATTTGACCAAAGGTTTGACTGAAAATTCACATGCAAGCTTTTTTTCAAGGCTGTGGTATTTGCCCGCAAACAATACCTTTCAGCTAGCTAAAACAGAATATTATGCTATCACCGAGCAACATGGCTAATGCCTTTCACACAGCTTTGTCTCAACTCCAAAGAGCCACAGAAGTAAAAGCTAATAATAATAATTGAAACAATCTTTGAAAAAATGACTTACCAAGCATGGCAAACAACTCAAATATGTAGAGCAAAATGTTCTGAAACGGCTTCACTTCGGCTTCGAGCCGTGCTGGGGGCGGAGTCTGTGAATTTACTCTATTGGTGTCATAGCCCCTGTAGGAGTTCAGAGTTAAGAGGTCAAGAGTTAATATTTCAATTGTAACACCTCCAGATTTGACATAGAAACACTCATTTTTAACACTCGATTTTAACTACTATCATTTTACACCTCAGAGTTACATTAAAAGAATGTGACTCTATCCATCCATCCATCCATCTTCATCCGCTTTATCCGGGGCCGGGTCGCGGGGGCAGCAGCCTAAGCAAAGAGGCCCAGACCTCCCTCTCCCCAGCCACCTCCTCCAGCTCATCCGGGGGAACACCAAGGCGTTCCCAGGCCAGCCGAGAGATATAATCTCTCCAGCGTGTCCTGGGTCTGCCCCGGGGCCTCCTCCCGGTGGGACATGCCTGGAACACCTCACCCAGGAGGCGCCCAGGGGGCATCCTTACCAGATGCCCAAACCACCTCAGCTGGCTCCTTTCGATGTGGAGCAGCTGCGGCTCTACTCTGAGCCCCTCCCGGATGGCCGAACTTCCCACCCTATCTCTAAGGGAGATGCCAGCCACCCTTCGGAGGAAGCTCATTTCCGCCGCTTGTATCCGCGATCTCGTTCTTTCGGTCACTACCCACAGCTCGTGGCCATAGGTGAGGGTAGGGACGTAGATCGACCGGTAAATTGAGAGCTTCGCTTTTACACTCAGCTCCCTCTTCACCACGACGGACCGGTGCAGCGTCTGCATTACTGCAGCTGCAGCCCCAATCCGTCTGTCGATCTCCGGCTCCCTTCTCCCATCACTCGCGAACAAGACCCCGAGATACTTGAACTCCTCCACTTGGGGCAGGACCTCATCCCCGACCCAGAGTGGGCACTCCACCCTTTTCCGGCTGAGAACCATGGCCTCAGATTTGGAGGTGCTGATCCTCATTCCCGCTGCTTCACACTCGGCTGCGAACCGCTCCAGTGTGAGCTGGAGGCCCTCACCCGATGAAGCCAACAGAACCACATCATCCGCAAAGATCAGAGATGAGATCCTGAGGCCACCAAAGCGAAAGCCCTCCGCCACTTGGCTGTGCCTAGAAATCCTGTCCATAAAAATTATGAACAGAACCGGTGACAAAGGGCAGCCCTGGCGGAGCCCATCACCCACCGGGAACGAGTCCGACTTATTGCCGGCAATGCGAACCAAGCTCTTGCAACGGTTGTATAGGGATCGAATGGCCCGTAGCAATGGGCCAGACACCCCATACTCCCGCAACACCTCCCACAGGACACCCCGAGGGACACGGTCGAATGCCTTCTTCAAGTCCACAAAACACATGTAGACTGGTTGGGCAAACTCCCATGCACCCTTAAGTATCCTCGAGAGGATGAAGAGCTGGTCCAGTGTTCCGCGACCAGGACGAAAACCGCATTGTTCCTCCTGCATCAGAGGTTCGACTAGCGGATGAACTCTTCTTTCCAGCACCCTGGCATAGACTTTCCCGGGGAGGCTGAGGAGTGTGATCCCCCTGTAGTTGGAACACACCCTCCGGTCCCCCTTCTTAAAGATGGGGACCACCACCCCGGTCTGCCAATCCACGGGTGCTGCCCCTGATCTCCACGCAACATTGCAGAGGCGTGTCAGCCAGGACAGCCCTACAACGTCCAGAGCCTTCAGGAACTCGGGGCGGACCTCATCAACACCAGGGGCTCTGCCACCAAGGAGTTGTTTAACTGCCTCAGTGACCTCGCCCCCAGAAATTGGCGGGTCATTCCCCTCATCCCCAGACTCTGCTTCCTCCTTGGAAGACGCGTCAGTGGGATTGAGGAGGTCCTCGAAGTATTCCTTCCACCGCCTGACAATTTTCTCAGTCGACGTCAGCAGCGCTCCGCCAGCACTATACACAGTGCAGGTAGAGCACCGCTTTCCCCTCCTGAGACGCCTGACGGTTTGCCAGAACCTCTTCGAGGCAGTCCGAAAGTCTTTTTCCATGGCCTCTCCGAACTCCTCCCACACCCGAGTTTTTGCTTCAGCCACTGTCCGAGCCGCATTCCGCTTGGCCTGTCGATACCTGTCGGCTGCCTCCGGAGTCCCACAGGCTAACCAAGCCCGATAGGACTCCTTCTTCAGCCTGGTGGCTCCCTTCACCTCTGGTGTCCACCATTTGGTTCGGGGATTACCACCACGGCAGGCACCAACCACCTTGCGGCCGCAGCTCAATGCAGCAGCTTCGGCAATGGAGGCGCTGAACATGGTCCATTCGGACTCGATGTCCCCCGCCTCCCTCGGAATGCTGTTGAAGCTCTGCCGGAGGTGTGCGTTGAAGATCTCGCGGACTGGGGCCTCTGCTAGTCGTTCCCAGCACACCCTCACTACGCGTTTAGGTGCACCAGGTCTGTCCAGCGTCCTCCCCCGCCACCTGATCCAACTCACCACCAGGTGGTGATCAGTTGACAGCTCAGCCCCTCTCTTTACCCGAGTGTCCAGAACATATGGTCGCAGGTCTGGTGATACGATTACAAAATCGATCATCGACCTACGGCCTAGAGCGTCCTGGTGCCACGTGCACTTATGGACACTCTTATGTTCGAACAAGGTGTTCGTTATGGCCAAACTGTGATTAGCACAGAAGTCCAATAACAAAGCACCGCTCGGGTTCAGATCAGGGAGGCCGTTCCTCCCAATCACGCCCCTCCAGGTCTCGCTGTCGTTACCCACGTGAGCATTGAAGTCTCCCAGCAGGACAACAGAGTCTCCAGGTGGAGCACCTTCCAGCACCCCCCCCCCAGGGACTCTAAGAAGGCTGGGTACTCCGAACTGCCACTCGGCGCATAAGCGCAGATGACAGTCAGGACCCGTTCCCCGACCCTAAGGCGCAGGGAACAAACCCTCTCGTCCACCGGGAAAAACCCCAACGTACCGGCAGCAAGCCGAGGGGATATTAGAATACCCACCCCAGCCCGCCGCCTCTCACCAGGGGCAACTCCAGACTGAGACAGAGTCCAGCCCCTGTCCAGGAGACTGGTTCCAGAGCCCAAGCCGTGCGTAGAGGTGAGCCCGACTATATCTAGCCGGTACCTCTCAACCTCACGCACTAACTCAGGCTCCTTCCCCACCAGAGAGGTGACATTCCATGTCCCTATTGCCAGTCTTGGCAGCCGGGGGTCAGTCCGCCAGGGCCTCCGCTCCTGGCCGCCACCCGGCACACAATGCACCCGACCCCTATGGCGCCTCCTGCGGGTGGTGGGCCTGCGGGAGGATGGGCCCATGTCTCCTCTTCGGGCTGTGCCCGGCCGGGCCCCATGGACTAAGGCCCGGCCACCAGACGCTCGCCCTCGGGCACCCTCTCCGGGCCTGGCTCCAGGGCGGGGCCCCGGTAACCCTATCCCGGGCAGGGTAAACTGTTCCCTCTGTGTTTTTTTCATAGGGGTCTTCTGAATCGCTCTTTGTCTGGTCCCTCACCCAGGACCAATTTGCCATGGGAGACCCTACCAGGGGGCAAAAGCCCCCAGACAACATAGCCCCTGGGATCCCTGGGACACACAAACCCCTCCACCACGATAAGGTTGCGATTCACGGAGAAGAATGTGACTCTACTTAGAGTAAAATTAATACGGAGCCCCGCAGGGGACATGGGAGAAAAAAAAATTTAAGACGGACTTTTGTGAGATCTCGCAAAACTAACTCGGGATCTCGCAAAAGTCCGTCTTAATTTTTTTTTTCTCCCATGTCCCCTGCGGGGCTCCGTAAATTAACTCTAAGACTACTAACACCAAAACATTTAACACTTTTGAATTTGCTGTGTAGATTTGGCATGGACGGAAGGGACATGTCCCCACCAATATCCAGCGATTATTGAATTGTCCCCACCAATAATTTGATCTCTTCGAGTAAAGAAAAACAAAACCGATAGAAAAAAAAAAGCGATCTGTCAACGTCTCATTCAGCGAGCGGTGCAGAAAGAGTTAAATTACGTTCTCTACTGGAGTCCTACGTCATGTGACAAATATGGCCAATGTGATTGGCTGTGCCTTTCAGGGAGCTCTGTTTAGTTTTAGCAGTGGCAATCCTGCGCTGCCAGGTAGTGATGTGCGATACCACTGATTTCCTTTCCGATCCAATACCAAGTAATATTCAGGGTGGTATCGACGATACTGATCCGATACCGATACTTTCTACAAAAACTTATTTTATTTTTTGTATCTCAAATTATAGCATCATAATGATTACAGGACATCAGAGTACTTGTTTCCAACAATGACGGCAGCTGCTTAGTTTTAATATTACTCTTATTTCTCTTTCTGGGTCGCAAAAAAACTTTTAACATATTTTCAGGTGAGAATGTAGCTGTGTAAACTTCAAATATCTGAGCCGACCGACACATCGTCTTCAAATCCCCGAGGTCTTTCGCTACTCGGGTTAAACATGATATATAAGTCACTTAGATAACTTAAAAATGTTATTGTTTGGCTTTTTCAGTGTTTTATTTGTTCGTGAGTAAATCAGTTTGGCTGAGATTAAAGTTATCAGATTCGATTAAATTAAATTTAACTTTATTAATCCCTCGGGAGGGCTCCTCTGGGGTTTTCACACAGCTGAATAAACGTCAAACAGAAAACTGATTAAACAAAAGTGTGAGACGGTGGAGAGTTTACGTCAGCGCCCGGTTATATTTTAGACAGCAAGGAGCAGACGGCAGAGTTTCACTCCACCGAGGGAGATCGTGACGTATACCCGGCTTTCTCGACCACGAAGGCCGGGTCCTCAGGTGGAAGCAGCCTCTGAATTTGGACACCCCCGCTGTTTCCGGACATTTAACGTATTTCATCCGATAAATAAACACTATAAAATGTATTTATCCCCCCCAACAGCCTTTTTGAATGTCTCCCTAGTGTGGCCACAACACCTCACATTTTTGCCACATGTATCGCAAACCACGTCTCAGTTTTTGTGGAGGTAAAATAGGTTCGCACATGACTCCAATTACGCTCAGCCATTGTTGTGAGTGCGCACGCCAAGGGGCTGCGAGACAGCCTATTTCGCAAATGACTATGAAAGGCGGAAGAGGAAATAGTTCCTTTGAATGTAGACAATCCGAATGTTATAGTTTCTTTCCACTGTGTTCCTGTTAATGATAAACTACAAATTTACCCTAATTTACTAAAATATTGATATTTTAATGTGAGAATCGATTCTAGAACATAAATGATTGGTATCAGAGGAATCGATATTTCAGGATCGATCCGCACATCACTACTGCCAGGACCTGCAAGGAGGAGAGGAGGATGGCAGCAAAAAGAACCTGGATATAAGAAAGTATTTTTCAAAGAAACCTGTAAGTCACTTAAAGTCAAGTTCACTCATAAAATCTGTCCATCATAATAACGTTACAGGCTATGCAAGGTAATACATGCCAACCCTCCCGTTTTTTCTCGAACAATCCTGAATTTCAGTGCCCCTCTTATTACTCTTTCTGGGTTGCAAAATAAACTTTTAAAAAAATTTCAGGCAAGAATGTAGCTGTGCAAACTTCAAATATCTGAACCGGAGAGAACAGCAAACTCCCGGCACATCGTTTTAGGCTTTGGCCCACATCAGTCTAAAATTGTATGTAACCATGAATAACGTGTTGCCATGTCCACCAGGAGAGACTGGACAGTATAGATGTAAAACCAATATGCCAGCAGTTCATCTCAGTTAATGAGAGGAGAAGGCATGTGTGTGGCTCCTTCACATAGTGGACATTGAGTTGTGTGGGACACCAGTAGTCCATGTCTGTTGCTGTAACAGTAGTTCATGTTTAGAGTAAAACATACCAGCTCACTGACTTGATAGGGGCAATAGTGTGCCTAAAATGTTGCATCATTTTGCTGAGAGATCTTTTACTTCGTGGTAATCTTAGATGAGTAGTTTTATGGACAAAAACCACCAGGTCATTCAGTGTTCCCTTAGTGCTAATGTATAAGAGATGTTGATGTAACTGAAGTAATAATGTTAAGTCCTTAAAGTCATATTATTTTATTGTCATGACTGTATTTTAAGCTATTTTTATTTTTGTATGATATCTGATTTATATGGAATATGGTTGAAGTAAACTAAAGTATAAAATACTTGTTCATTTGTTTAATAGTAACTTAACATTGTATAATTCACATATAAAACTATGAATTGTAATTTTAAATGGTTTAAAAGCATGTAGAATAGCATATGTAGGAAGTATATTTCTCCTTTTTTTTTAATCAAGAAGCAAAGACGAAAAGGAAAAAAAAAGAAACAGGGCAGGGTTCGGTGGTTGAATCATCTGTCCCCACCAATGCCAAAACCAAATCTACGCCCTTGCTCACATCTTTTATCTCTAAAAGAATGGGGCCCATGTATATGAAATTTATAGTATTATTATTAAATATTTCAGTACTTTATAACAATTAGTGAAATACCTTTTCAAAACCCTTGAATTAAAGCTGAAGGTCTGCATTAAAATAACATCTTAACTTTTTCATTTAAAACCCACTGGGGTCATGTAAAGAAGCAAACTGACAAAAATTGTAAGCATTGCCCTTGTAAGCATTGAAGAAAAATTAAAGAGGTCTATAAAATGTATCCAATTATTTAACCAAAAGAATGGCTTAAAAAAACTGGCTGAGGGAAAATAGAGGATTGTGTAATTTTTAAAAACATTTTTGTTTATTTTTGTTTTTCTTCTTGAGACACAGAAAAGGAGAGCAATAAAATGAAAGAAAGAATTTGAGTATCCAGTGAGGTTAGGAAGTGGCTACTCCCTCAGTGCTTTAATGAAAACTAGAGTATTGGTTTGAAAGTGGTGCTAATCACCATACATGCAACAGATTCCATTTTTGCCACTGCAAAATCATGCTGGTTCTTCTCTGACAACTGTCATAGCAGAACCCTTGACCTGTTGGGTGAAGCAAGAATAGCAGTGGTTACCTAGTTACAGTAGCGGTTTTTGATACGGGCGACACAGGCGGTTGCCTGGGGCGGCATCGTGGTAGGGGTGGCATCACGGGCATCGGCAAAAAATAAATAAATTTAAAAAAAATTGCTTGTACTCATGCTGCCCCGACATCAGTCAGCGCATATTGGAAATGGCATAGGCACCGATCGGTTTTTTTATCGCCCATTTGCTGGGAGTAAGGGCGCCCTCCATTTGCGAGGTGCGCCTGCTGCTTGCGGCACAGGGAGGAGAGGGCAGGGCGGCGGGGGTTTCTCCAGCTGGCTGGAGCAGCATCTAATAACCAACTCGCAAAATAGGCACCGATCGGTTTTCTATCGCCCATTTGCTGGGAGTAAGGGCGCCCTCCGTTTGCGAGGTGCGCCTGCTGCTTGTGGCACAGGGAGGAGAGGGCAGGGCGGCGGGGGTTTCTCCGGCTGGCTGGAGCAGCATCTAATAACCAACTCGCAAAATAAAACAAAATAAAAACAAACCAACAAACACGAAAACACCAGACATTATGATACAGACTTATAATTTGCACCAATGTTTTTTTGAAATTCTATATGCGAAAAGTGAGCGCGAGCGCCTGCTTGGTGCTGAAGTCAAAGTAAATTTTATTCTCATATTCGCTATATACAGTACAGTATATAGAGAGACGAGACGACGAGGCTCCAGTTACAGCAGTGCAAATAAACAAACAATAAATATAGGAAGAGTAAGAAAATAAATATCCACTTTAGGACTAGGGGTAAAGAGATCAATAACAATTTAAAATGTATAATTTACAGTTTGAGCCAAGTATTTGGCTTGACTGGATAACATACACGGTCAGTGCAAAGGGGTCCGCGAGTGGTCTGAATGTTTGCTTGGCTATGGTGGCGGTGACCTCCGTTTCATTAGCACGGGTCACACTGTGGTTTGGGCTTAATGCACGATGTAGTCTTACCTTTATTATCCCCATTGTGTCTGCATCGGCCTGATCCACTCCTATGATTAAATAATAGGAGTCTTCTTTGGAGTCGTGGCATTGTCCCGGGAAGTTTGGTCTCCTGGAAAATGGGTTCCAGAGGGCAATCATCAGCCCACTGAAGAGCATCAGGGCTACCCCAGTGATGAGCTGCTTCCTGGCTTGTTGCATCATTGCAGGTAGAGGGTAGACTGCCTACTACCTGAATGAGGTGCGGGGATTATTCTGCCCCGTTTGTCTCGTCCGGTTGTTCCTCCGTTCCGGGTGGTTCTCCTCCAAACAGCTTACAGTGGCTGGCGTGGATCCAAGTAACTTGTTCTCCAACCTTCACCGCTGTTTGTGTGGTCAGTAGGACTTGGAATGGGCCCAGCTACCCCTTCGCCTTCCAGTGTCTCCTCCTGAAATCCTTCACTAACACCCAGTTCCCTGGTTTGAACGGGTGCAGGGGTCCTTCTGCTGGCCTGGGCAGGGTTGCTTTCACTGCTCTGTGTACCTGTGAGAGAGTCCTGGAGAGATTTTGACAGTACACAATCATTTAGCTGTTGCACAACTCTGTGGACATGCCTGTCCATTTCGGGGGTTCTGCCCCCACTCTGGCAGGTCGTCCATATAACACCTCATAAGGGCTGAGGTGTACTGGGGGTTTGGTCCGTGTGTACATCAGCACGAGGGGAAGTGCTTTTGGCCACGTGAGGCCAGTTTCTTCACAGCACTTCACCAGCTTGGACTTTAAGGAGCCATTCATTCTCTCCACCGCACCTCCAGATTGTGGGTGATATGCACAGTGTGTTTGCGATTTGAAACCTAGTTGCTTGCTGATTTCCTTCAATGTCTGGTTCAAAGTGAGTGCCATTATCACTTGTGATTTTCCCTGGGATATCCCACTCGGGAATGATTTCTGACAGGAGGGCTTTTGCCACTGCACTGCTGTCTGCACTTTTAGTGGGGAATGCTTCTACCCACGAGAACATGTCCACTACTACCAGACAATACTTCTTTCCCTCGGCTGGTGTCAATTCAATGAAATCCATCATTAGATGGTCAAAAGGCATATCTGGGGGGGGGGGGGGGGGGGGTGCAGTGTTTACCTGTGAGACCCACATTGTCGGTCTCACAAATGAGACACCTTTTGCAATACCTCTCAGCTGCTGTGGAAAACCCTTTGGTGAACCATAGCGATGTTAGTGCTTGTAGCATCCCCTCTTTAGACACATGGTCTAACCCATGTGCCCATTTTAGAAACCATGGGAAGAAGTGTTTAGGCAGACATGGGCGGCCATCAGGGGAGCGCCAGACAGATTCGACCAGTGTGCAGCCATGTTTGCGCCAGATTTCTCTGGCTGGGAGGCAAATGACTGTACAGCAGGAAGATCAGCGAGTCTAGGTGTGGGCAGCGGTGCCAAGACAAGTTGGAAGGGTAGGCCTCCTTCGGCGGCTGCTTTGGCGGCTGCATCGGTGGCAGCATTTCCTCGGGAGACAGAATCAGTTTTACCTGCACACTTCAGTACAGCAATGCGAGCAGGTAGGAGGATGGCGTCCAGCAGTGCTGCTACCTGGTTAGCATTCAGGATGGGCTTCCCATCAGATTTCAGGAACTTTCTGTGTCTCCACAAGGCGCCAAAATCATGTACCACACTAAACGCGTAGCGAGAGTCAGTGTAGATGGTGGCCGACTCACCCTCCGCAAGTTTACAGGCTTCTGTGAGCACCACAAGTTCCGCAGTCTGTGCTGAGAATTGTCTGGGCAATGAACCTGAAACGAGAGTAGCATGATCAGAACACACAGCAAAACCCACCCGGTTAGTTCCACATGAATCGCGTGAGGAGGAGCCATCTACATATAACACAATGTCAGAGTTCTCGATGGGAACATCTAACAGGTCAATCCGAGGTGTACAAGTTTCACCCAATACAGCAGTGCAGCTGTGTGGCTCACAATCCTCTCGCATGGGGAGAAGAGTGGCTGGGTTAGGTGTGCATCGTTTCACTGTGATGGTGGGCATGTCAAGCAGTATGGAAGAGTACTTGAGCCAGTGAGCTGCAGAAAGGTGTGAAGTTTTCTGCTCCAGCAAAATAACATAAACTGCATGGGGTACCTGCACTGTCAGAGGAGAGTACCCTACGATGTCACGTGAGGGGAGAACGGCCTTTTCACA
The DNA here is from genome assembly GCF_963576455.1 of Neolamprologus multifasciatus. Lineage (NCBI taxonomy): Eukaryota > Metazoa > Chordata > Actinopteri > Cichliformes > Cichlidae > Neolamprologus > Neolamprologus multifasciatus. The sequence goes on from NC_140445.1 coordinate 11,970,417, forward strand.
CGCAGCTACTGCTCGCAGGCATGCAGGCAGGCCCGCAGCCACTGGGTCAAGCTTCGAAGAGTAATAACCCACCGGGGAAGTGAATCACCATGGTGCTGTAAAAGAACAGAAGACATGAAACCATTCTTTTCATCCACCATTTGTGTATATAGTTTGGATGGGTCTGGGAGCGCTAAAACAGGCGCGGTTTGCAGCAGCTTCTTCAAGGTAGTGAAAGCAGCTTCAGCCTCCGGTGTCCTAGAAATGTGATCATTGGCTGACAGGCTTGTAACATGTATGAGTGCAGTAAGCTTCTACAGAGGAGTAGTGTGGAATGAAATTGCGACAGTATGATGTGGTTCCTAGAAATGACATCATCTGTTTTTTGGTGAGAGGCTTTGGAATGGTCATCACAGCTTCCACCCTCTTGGAGGAAATCTGATGAGAGTTATAAGAAATCACATGCCCTAAGAATATGACTTGCTCTTTACAAAACTGTAGTTTTAACTTACTAGCTTTGTGGCCCTTGTGATGCAAATGTGTCAGTAACGCGAGAGAGTCTGCAATGTACTGCTCTTGTGTGGGTGCACACAGTAGCAGATCATTGACATACTGCAGTAACACTGTGCCTTGGGAGAGAATCAAGTCTGACAGAGAGTCTCTTAAGGCGGCATTGTAAATTGTGGGGGACTCACAGTAGCCTTGACACAACTGAGTGAATGTGTAAGCCTTTCCCTGGAACTTAAAGGCAAACCAGAACTGGCTATCTGGGTGAACTGGAACAGAGAAGAATGTGTTAGTCAGGTCAGCAACAGTAAACCACATAGCATCAGATGGGATTTGGGACAAAATGGTGTGGGGGTTTGGAACCACAGGGGCTCTAGGGATTACAGCTTTGGTCTTCTGATTTTCTTCACAGGGAATAGTGGAGTGCGAACCGGAGATGTAGGGCATGGAATAATTACTCCAGCCTTTAATAGGGATTCAAACACAGGAGTGATCCCCTCATTGGCTTCCTGTTTCAGAGGATATTGTCTTTGGCATGGTCTAAAAGAGGACTTTGGAGTGATTACCACTTGCTCACAATCTTTAATAAGCCTACATCATACATATAGGAGGCCCACAAGCCATCAGGCACCTCTGTCAGCAGGGGGTGTGAGGAGTTTAGAGGAGGTGTCGTTTGAAGCAGACAGTGTGAGACAGCTATGTCCACAAGCTCAACTGAGCGGACACAGTGGACTGTATAAGTCACGGTTTTCTTGTAGGCTATTATTTCCCGAGAAAACAACACTGTTTTCTTGTGATCTGTAGTCTCCCAAACACAGGCGCGGTAGCACCGGTGCATAAATTCTCCCATGTCTTCCCGCTGGTAGCTGTAAGCTTTTGCCAGGGAAACATGTGGGACGGATGCATCCATAGCAAACATGTTTCTTTGCTCATCAGTGAGAGGAATCGCAAGTGCACCAAATGTGGAGCTCCAAAACATACATGTCACAGTTAGCAAATCATTCTCGGTTCTGTACCATTCTTCCTCATAACTGTCATCAGGACCATGCAGAGAAAAGTGAGACATGCAACTCAACTCTCCGGAAGCCATAAAATAGACGTCTGGAGGCATGCAGTTGCGAGTCCCTTGTATGAATTCTGTAACAAGCAGTCCCTCCTCCAGCTTCCACCCGTAAGCGAAAGCCGGGGTCACGGGGCTATATTTCACCATCATATAATCATAGTCAGATTGTGTGATTTTAATGCTATTATAGCAGGAAATTTAACTTATTTTCAGCTTGCACATCAAATCTCTGGCAAGCAACTTGACCTGGCACAGGTCTGACCACAGAAACCCGTGTGTGAATTTTCTACCCTGTCCATCTACACAACACAGGGGTATGGTGAAAGTTTCTCTCTGTATGGTTCCTGATGCGGACACAGAATGAGTGAACCTCTCACCCAGCACGGGCTGGGGTGAGAGAGAATCTGAGCGTAATACAGAGTGGGTGGCCCCAGAATCTACAAGAAATTCTACTTCCTGATTACAAACTAACATTTTATACAAGGGTAGTGATTTATAAGGCGCGCTATTTAAATGTACATATGTACCAGCTGGTGACACAGAAACCGTTCTACATGCTCAAAAGTGATGTATTAAAGTGTGTGTGTCTGTGTGTAAAACACTTTCTACATCAGTGTGTGTGTGTATGTGTGTGTGATTTTCATTTCCCTGTTCTGATGAGGTGGGCAAACCACAGCCTGAAGCGTTCTCTGGCGTCCTTTCCCTCCGGTCTCAGTCTGCCTGCACCCACCACTGGCCCTGGTCACTTGGTCGTTTTAGTGTTGATGATGTTCGCGTCTTGGATAGCCTTGGTTAGGGCAATTCCGCTTCCAGTGTCCAAGCTTACCACAGGAAAAGCAGGCATCTAGGTCTCCTCACCACTGCTGTCGTTGTTGATCGCGTCGTCGATCACGTCTTCCCCCCGGCCTCGGCCGCGCCAGCTGCCTTTACAGTGGAAGCCACCCCGCGGGTTCGCTGTGGCCTTTTACAGAGTTAAGGCTGCGTTGTGGAGGTTGCCGGTCTGTTTTTCCTCTTTCTTGCTCTTTCCTTTCGTCAAGGTGGTTCTGAGCATGGCGTCGTAGTTCCATTAGTCGAGGTTCATTTTCCCTCCCCACTTGCGAACACCTTACTTCGTCTGCCACATCTGATCTTAGTCCCCGTAAAATATGGCCGCAGAGATGGTCCTCACATGTGGAGGCGGTGACGCCTGTCATGTCATCCTTTGGTATTCCACCATTAGCTTCAAACACATTTGTCATACGAAGTATGAAATAATCCACAGATTCGCCCTGTCTTTGCTTGTAAGCCTGACAATATCCATGGTTTTCTTCATGCTCGTAGGTCAGGTGTCTTACCCCCAGCGTAGGGTCAGGCAAGGAATCCAGATCGGCATCGGCTTTCAGGCCCTGCAAAACAGCTTGTACTAGGGCATAAGGAGAAGCACAAACAGTGTGTGAACAGGGAAATTATATTTTGTTCTCCATGTTATACGGAGGTGGAAGAGGCGCTGAGGCAGAATCTGCATCAGCCTCCCTTCCATGCACTTCTCTAGGCAACTCTTTCAGAGCTGCTTTCTTTTCCCTCCTTTCTGCTTCCATCATCCACTTTTTCAAACATTCCTTCTCATCGCTTACCCTACGCAAATCTACAGTGTTAACTTTCCCTTATTTCAATAATTTCGCTTCCTCCTCCCGCAACTGTTTCTCTACTTTCTTTAACTGGTTAACATTCAGCGATCCCTTCCCGGGAAACCCGTTTACTTTTTGCCACTTAACAACATATTTCATACACCCAATTCCCCATTTCTTAACCATACAGTCAAATATTGAGTTTTGTCCCTGGCTGCCCGGTGGAACTTCTGCCGCTCTACTGGATCTAGATCCCATTTTACTACACGAGGCGTCCCACGTGAGGTCCTTGCCTTCTACCGACCAAGGAACGAACAGCGCCACTCCGTGCACTATAGGAATGGACTCCGACAGTGTACACAAACCGCTGTCCCTGTGACGTACTTGGACCGAACACAGGTCTGGGCCGGCTTCTCCCCAACAGCGCGCTCGAGCCAATGTCCTTGTGATGGACATCTCTTTTGGCTCTCAGCGAAGGCGGTCGCACTTTTCTCCTCTCCTGCCCTTATCTTCCCTGCTTAGCTTCTTATGTCCTTGTCTTGTCTTGTGTTTTTACTTACTTTTCCCTGGAATACTCTCTCACAGTCTGTTCTCTAAAACCTAAAAGAGGAATTATGGATTTGATCAACTGGTCTCTGAATGCAATTGACACCCCTTCTCAACGAGAAGTCTGGGCTCGGGTGAGCCTGACTGCTGAAGATATTTACCTATTCGGTACCATGATAACAGGGTTCTTGCTGATCGGAGCTGGCTTGGCCCGGGCTTATCAAAGAATTAAGGAAGCGGAACCGGCTGTTCAAACCCCCACAACGTTGCCCGCTGGGATTGAAATGATGGGACGAGGCGTGAGTTTCTCAAAATGGTCTCATTGAGTGCAGCACGGATAAGATCTGCAAGGCCACCTGGGTTGGCTGGAAGACTGTTTACTTAGCCTGGCGGGGCGAAGGACACTGTCTCAGCTGAACTCTGGACACACACACACACACACACACACACACTGATATGCACACCTGTATTAAAGGACTTCCACTACACTTCCCTGTATTAAACACGTAGACCTGTGACACAAAAATCACCAAACTCTGACAACCACAGACTGTTTTCCTTCGTGGTGATGAAGGAAAACGCTGGGTTGGCATGTAAAAGGGCATTTATTCCCTTCAAAGACCTGTAGTTCAAAAAAAGCGCTCCTCCGACAGCCAAACCCATCTGTTCTCTGATTGTATTGTTACATTTGTGATTGACATGACATTGACCAATCAGATGAAAGGAAGAAAAATAGGGTCAAAATTCGTACTTGTAACTTGCAGGGGTCTTTTTTTGGCTAAGTCCACACACAAATCTTTTTTACACACACACAAATCTTTTTTACACATACAAATCTTTTTTACACACACATAAATTCTTTTTTACACACACATAAATTCTTTTTACACATACAAACCTTTTTTACACACACATAAATTCTTTTTAAACATACAAATCTTTTTTACACACACACAAATTCTTTTTACACATGCAAATCCTGATTTACAAGTACAAAACTGATTTACAAGTACAAAATATTTATGACCACAATTTGAGCCCATAGACTAGCAGTCTTCTTAAGATCATTTGTAAAAAAACAAAAAAAACAAACTTCTTTTGTGTGTGTCTGTGTTGTAGGTAAATAAATCAAAGTGCTTAATTAACTGAATTTGCAGCTTAAAGTATAAAAGTGCTTTTAGTCAGCAACACTAGAAAATCATTATGTCATGTTAATTTATTTAACACCCAGTAATAATGTGATTTATTTGTTGTGTGTTAAGTTATACTGATGTTGAATTGAAATGCTACTGACCCAGTTGTATAATTATTGTTCACATGTGTGTTTTTTTTTTTTAGGTTTGTACCAGTGATGGCAACCCTGATCCAGCTGACTTCAGAGTCGCAGAACTCTCTTGCAACCCCTGGCTCTCCTCCATCCGAGATTTCAGCCCCCATATCCAGCCTAGCTATCTCTGTTCCCTCTGTGACTTTAAGTCCCTCTGGTGAGGAAGAGCGCCCTTTGCTGCATCAGCTGCACAAGTCCTCAAGCCGGGATGTACAAAAGAGAACCTCTTCACACTACAATCATGGCCATGTGGCAGATAGCTTACCATCTAGTCCACTGTTTGCTATGGAGAATTCTGACTACCAAACCATACAGGACACCAGAGCTGCCAGCTATATGTTTTCAATAGCACCTGTGAAATTAATTAACACAAACAACAATGTAAGTGACTGCAGCAACAATAGTGTCACTGACCATGTGGTTGATTATTTGAGGTTAAATGGTGACAGCATGCTAGTAAGTGATACAGAGGAGCCTCGGGGGGAACACATACCCTTCCTAAGTGCAGACAGGAATACAGTCCTTTTACTCAGGGCTGTAGATAGCGGCAGGACTAACCCAGCATCACCAAATGATGACCTACCAGTGAAGTCATCTAGCCTCATCAACCAACAAGATCTAATTGCTGCGTAAAGTAAAAAAAAAAAAAAGAAAGAAAAGAAATTGCTAAGATTACTTCACATGGAGGAAGAATATAAACAATCTTTAAACCTTTATTTTCGATAAATTCTCATAATTTATTTGCTGTGTAAAGACTTTTAAAGACAAATGAAGAATGAAACTTTTATTTTAGAGATGTAGTAAATAAAGTTTTATAAAAAAAAAACAGTACAAATGTGGTCATGTCTTGTAGGTAAAGTGCCATACGCTAGTATGCAGCAGTTCATAGTATAGTTAAAAGAATATTTCAGTGCAGACAAATATCAATGGTGCCTTTCTGTTTAGTATGCTTAAGGGGCCGTAATATTGCATACTGGGCCATGTATCACCCTCTTATTCTTCAAGTTAATAATCAGATGCTCTATGTTGTCTGCCTTTAACATCTTGCACTTTAGGGCACCCACTGACATATTTGAAATCAAATGTTATGGGTTCAAAGTGCATGCTATGTTCTTAAATGCTGTCATGAAAAAATGAGCAGGCAGTTGACTTGAATTGATGGTTTTCCTACCTGATGTCCTACTTTTATCACAGTCTTATGGTATATATTATTAGTAAGCTTATAACCTGGATTCCATCAAAATGTCAGAGATCTTAATAATTTTATTCATCACTGGACTACACTGTGGATGACCTGCCAGAGAATGAATATTGTAGCTGTGAGATAAATATACATTCATTAAAGTTTGCCTCAACAAGGTGCATAAGATACACACAAAGAGTTGTTTTTGTTTTTTGTTTTTTTTACATTTATATTGAGCTAGATATTTACATTCGACCATTTCTATGTTTAAGAAGTATTCACTGAATTGTATGGCATTGTTATAACAATTAAACAATGTTCATGCTTAAAGAGTAGCGGCCTAATAATCCTAAGGTTTCTGGTATGGGTTAAGCTGGATGCTGGTTTTCACATGCCCCATAATCCTCCTTAGAAGTTTTATTTATTCCTATGCTGACAGATGTTCTGCCTAAGTATAAACTGTCTCAGTTAAGGTGGTACAGTCAACGACTACTAGTGTGAAGACCAGCAATTCTAATAGTATCTTTAAATCAACAATATCTACAAAGTTTTTAGTAAATTAGCTACAAGATCTATGTCTGATTTGTTCTTGTGTGAATCCAACCAGTGCCTTGTATTGCACTGTGGATCTTAGAGAAGTGCTGAATGTATAAATTGTGGTAATTTCCTTTAATTTAAACCATATTTCTGAAAAAAAATTCGAAATTGAAATCCCCCCCCAAATTAACTTGTTATCCTCTTGCTGTAAGAGTCAAGTTCAGGTTTTTCCTTTTAATTTAAATGACCTGTCTTGATATACAATTACAATTAATTACAACAGATTTGATATAAACAATGCAAGATATACAGTCATTTCATCTGCACACCTTAGTACATAGAGAAAAAAATATCTTGCACATTTTGTCACTTGAATGCTTAGCATAACGCAGAGAACATTGTTTTGAAATGGGAGTGTCTTTAATTTATGTAAATATATCAGGAAAATCTCCTGCATTGTTGTTTCTCACTGAATATCACATTATGTGTTTTGTGTGTTAGTGTCAAAGCATTTGGGATTGAAAAAGAACTTTCAGTTGTTCTGTCTCACTATTGATTGATACAATGAAAGTCTTGTGCAGCTGTAATAATAAATAAAACACACATTTCACATTTGAGCATACACATGAACATGATTTATATGTCAAATCTATGGCTTTTTATCAGTTTGTTTTTTTCGGTAAGGACTGATCATTTTAAAGAACTGAAGATGAATTCTCAGTTATAAGCTATTTGTAATTAGACCTTCTGGACCGCTCATGGCAGAACAAAGTCCCAACAATGATAGGAATTAGGACAAGACTCCTGGTGTCTAGATGCTGGCAGTGGTGGAATTGAGGATGAAGGCTTGGATGTGGGTTCTGAATGGAAGAAAATGTGGAGGAGTCTGGTTGCACATATGAGAGTCTGAAAGACAGAATGACAAAACAGCAGTGAGATTTAAAGCACACATAAGAGAGGCTGATTGTCTTGCAGCAGGCAGGCAAGAAAATTATCCAGCTTAGAGTGATGATGTCAGTATTGTCAGAGTTGTTTGACACTGTGGGAAAGTGGATGTGATGTAAAGAATGGACTTGCAGTCAAAAACCCAGGAAAGCAGGCAGATTAGTGAATAATTTCTTATAGTAATGCTATCAGTAACTATAGTGTTTAGACTACACAACTTCAAATTAAGTCCTGGCCGCATATTACACTGAAAATAAATAATAACACAAATTTGTACTCCTTTTACATACATGTTATTCTATGTGCTGAGCAATGCCATTTTGTTTTAATTCTGTATTTTACTTGTATCTTTGATACCCATTAAACATGTATTTTTTTCATGTAATGTCTTCTTTCATGAAAGCAAATAAAAGTAATTTTTGAGCACAAAATTTTGATTTGTTGACTTATTGAGTGCATAAGGTAAAGCTGCAGATCTTGCCAAGCTTTAAGCAGTTTAGGAAAGCTAAAGACACATGGGTAGCGGGACAACTTCAGTCCTGTATCATTTAATTAATATAATTAATAATGAATTCATCTTACTGCTGGCTATCATATGATGTATATTAGCTTGCTGATTAAAGGTAATATATATTACTAATTTATGATATATATTATAATATATTGTAGTAAACTTACCATTTAGTTCACCTTTAGTTCAGAATGAACCCAATCCTGGCACCATTCCTCTTCTGCAGCTTTCTGACTACTTCACTCGTCACCATGGCAACCACCTCTTACCCTCCTTTAGACCTGCATGAAAAGAGAGAATTCTCCAAGCCCAGAAACTCGTGACCATGTTTACCTTCTGGTGCACTCACTAGTGAGACAACCCTCCCCCTTAAATTCCTTAGAGAAGGGGACTTTCTCTGTATTAGTAATAGTATCAGAGTAACAGTCCACCTCTAAAACTTCTCCGCAATACACTGTGTGCAGTAAATGACAAAACACAAACACACATATGTGATGCTAATTATGAGATATTAGCCTTACAGACAAACATAAATCGCAACACGGAGGCTTGGGGACCTCATTTCTTCACACCACACCAAAAAGATGCTCTCTGATGGTTAGAAGGGATGGCTACTGTGTCACACATAGCTTTGCACTACTAAAGTGTTTTTGGTAACATGAGACTGACCAAGACAGAAGTATGAAGAGTGTGAAGAGAGATAGTGAAATGCGCCAGTGCTTCTACAAGTTGTCAGACTGACAACCTGTGGAAGGCAGTAATTGGTGTGCAATATTTTTACAGGAGGGCTAGTGGAGACAATGACATCTAAGGATAGGAATTAAATTCTGAGTAGTTCAGTTGTACTGGGTCCCAATTTCCAGTAGTTTAATGCTTTAGAAATGTTAGTCTGCTTGCTTAACGATTTTGCTTATCGGTTCCACTTGCAATAGTGCTACAATCACATGATTTCCATTCCAGTGCTGGAGGAGGAAAATAATGATGCAGTCTATAGGGTGGAAATGGACATTAATTTTATTTTTACTTTACAAAAGGACAACAGAGCAATGGTACAGTGCAAACTGCATACAGGACAGAAACAACTGCATTATGCTGCTAACAAAATAACATACTAAACATACTAACACTAGCAAGATTAGTGTTAGTGTGCTAACACTAAGCTTGCTAGCTTTAATTCACTTTGTGACTCACTATGTGGTTTCCTCAGTCTGCTGGTTTAGAGCCCCCAGACAGGAGGATTCGGGGTCACCGAATTGAGCACTAACTATATATTTTATCAAAAAGGAAAGTTTTAGGCCTAATATTAAAAGTTAGAGAGAGTGTCTGTCTCCTAAATCTGAAGCTGCTTCCACAGAAGAGGGGCCTGAAAGCTGAAGGCTCTGCCTCCCATTCTTCTACCAAGTAAGCCTGCAGTCTGACATTGATGTGCTCTATTGGGGTTATACGGTAGTATGAGGTCATTAAGTTAAGATGGGGCCTCATTATTTAAGACCTGATGTGTGACGTGAAGGATTTTAAATTGTACTCTCGATTTAACAGGGAGCCAATGAAGAGAAGCTAGATAGGAGAAATATGCTTTCTTTTTCTAGTCCCTGTCCGTATTATTGCTGCAGTATTTTAGATCAACATATCCTCTATAACTTAAAGTGGTCAGTTTAACATATATTACAAGTGTCATTATCCTGTTTTTCTTCCTGGCATTATCCAGTCTTTGAGTTTTGTTTTGGACTCGTTATTCACTTTTTTGATAGTAAGAAGTTAATTATGATCTAGTTGAGGGTGTTACTTTCTGGTTCCTCTGAGTTTGTATTTATAGTTTTTGATTTCTGGTCTGTTCATGTCTGTCCCAGTCTCATCTCCATGTTTTGTTATTCTTGTTTTGTTTGTCTCAGTGTGTGTGTTACAGAGATGGGCAGTAACGCGTTACTGTAATCTGATTACTTTTTCAAGTAACGAGTAAAGTAAGGGATTACTATTGCAAAAAAGGTAATTAGATTACCATTACTTTCCCGTAGGAACGCTGCGTTACTGTGTTACTAAAACCGTGATATTTTTGCGAGAATGTCTCATGACAGTGACGTAAGTGAGTGCAACGTTCGTGGCAACAGCTGTGTGCAGATCAACAATGGATAATATATCGAGTGCAGGAGAGAGTATGAGCGTGCAGCGTTTAAAGTGTGGAAGTACTGACCTTACTTTGAGTTTGATTCCATAAAAAGTGACAAAAACATTAGTGTCCGTTGTGCGTGGGAAGAAAACTTCTTTTTACAGTGAAAAAAAAACCCCTAAACAAGCACCGAGTGCGCAACGACGTAATGGGAAATTCACAGAGAAACTCACGGATTCTTCAACTGACCGCTGCGGCACACCTGCACCAGGGCGAACCTCCGCCTACGCCACTCCTGCTTTACAGGTGAAAATAGAGCAAAAGGACAGCTGAGTCTTTGATTTTATTTATTTTCTGCTGTGTTTTACTTGCATCTATTTGAAAGACTGAGTGTAAACACAAAAAATTTTTTTTTTTATGTGCTGGAATGTGCAGAAAATAGGTTTAAATGTTAAACTAATTTATTCAAGTCAGAGAATGGTGCATATAATTTAATTTTTGCTTGATGCATAAAGTTAAAAGTTTTAAACTGATAAAACAGGTTAAAAAAAAGATACTTTTCCATTTGATTACATTTTGTATGATGCATTATGCAGAAAAAGTAGAATTGGGCTGAAAGATCTATCGCTTTATCACCTATTCAGGTTGGAAATTGTGTTTTTTAAAAGTAACTAAGTAACTAAGTAATTAATAACTTTTGAAAATAAGTAATCAGTAAAGTAACGGGATTACTTTTTGGGGAGGTAATCAGTAATTAGTTACTTATTACTTTTTTCAAGTAACTTGACCAACACTGGTGTGTTACTTCCTCTTTTATTTATAAATATATATTTATGAATAAACATATATTTGACCACTTGGACCACTGTGAGCGACATCAGACGTGTGCACTTACATTTATGTTACACTACTTAATTAACTGCTTTAGCCCACTTACAATGAAAATGTAAAAAAAAATCTTGTTCATGACCTGTGTAGTATGTTAACACTATTGGAAGTAAAAATAAATTGAAATCCAATTTCGAAAACAAAACTTTACTTATTTATTTATTTATTTTTATAAAGCTCTGACTTGTATTATGAGCATGAGTCTGTGCAGCGGCTGTCTTAGCCTGTTTGGCGCCCTGGGCGAACACTCCCTCTGGCGCCAGAGGAGTTCGAGTCTCCGGGAGAAAAATTCTGGCGATTTGAGTCCCCAGGCTTGTGTTGGGTACGGTCCATCACAAGGACATTGGCTCGAGCGCGCTGTTGGGGAGAAGCCGGCCCAGACCTGTGTTCGGTCCAAGTACATCACAGGGACAGCGGTTCGGGTACACTGTCGGAGTCCATTTCTGCGTACTATAGTGCACGGAGTGGCGGTGTTCATTCCTTGGTCCGTAGAAGGCAAGGACCTCATGGGGGACGCCTCGTGTAGTAAAATGGGATCTAGATCCAGTAGAGCGGCAGACACTCCACCGGGCAGCCAGGGACAAAACTCAATATTTGACTGTATGGTTAAGAAAGAAATGGGGAATTGGGTGTATGAAATATGTTGTTAAGTGGCAAAAAGTAAACGGGTTTCCCGGGAAGGGATCGCTGAGTGTTAACCAGTTAAAGAAAGTAGAGAAACAGTTGCGGGAGGAGGAAGCGAAATTATTGAAATAAGGGAAAGTTAACACTGTAGATTTGCGTAGGGTAAGCGATGAGAAGGAATGTTTGAAAAAGTGGATGATGGAAGCAGAAAGGAGGGAAAAGAAAGCAGCTCTGAAAGAGTTGCCTAGAGAAGTGCATGGAAGGGAGGCTGATGCAGAATCTGCCGATCTCAGACGCGTGGTTACAAGCAACAGCCCAGAATAAAATAGAATAAAACCAGGCGAACCAGAAAAAGGTAGGCCTACTTAATAAAAACAGTCTCACGACAAGATAAGACAGGACAAGACAAGACAGCAGGCTCCACTGAGGAGGAGCCCTCACAACAGCAGCTAGGCAGGCGTCTTGATTCCCCAATTAAGGTTGGGCGAGTTGCCACGGAGAGGTGAAGGCAGCGATCAAACCCTAAAACAACAGATAAATGTAACCTTAGCCTCTTGTAGCTGTGAATGCTAATAAAAGTAGTTTTAACGGCTTACCCCAGGACCGGAGGCGCTATACTCTCACTGGTGGAGATAACTCAAGCACCTCTCTCCGCAACGCCGGAATAAAACAGCACCTGCTGTGCTACAACAGGCCGCAAAACTATATTACTACACATTCTAATACTTGGAGGGAATCTGAGGTTAAGCGAGAGCATACCTGTAGCTGTCATATGATCTGCTCGCTTGCTGATCAGTCCGTTGCAGTGTGCCAGCATTTGCTGCTGCTTTGCGCCAAATGCACGGGAGGAATGATCCAGAAAAACACCGGCTTAGCTTTATACGGGCTGACGCCACCCTGCAGGTGGGTTCCAAATTGCGCAGCCGAGAGCGAGCGCAGGAGAGAGTGAGAGCAGTAGAGCCCGGTGGCGCCAGTGACCGGCAGCCTCGCCTCTGTCAGTGCGCCCCAGGGTGGCTGTGGCTACAATGTAGCTTGCCATCACCAGTGTGTGAATGGGTGGATGACTGGATATGTAAAGCGCTTTGGGGTCCGTAGGGACTAGTAAAGCGCTATATAAATACAGGCCATTTACCATTTAGAGCGAGCGAGAGAGAGAGAAAAAAAGAAAGGCAAGTAGCCCATCCGGCTACATCTGCATGGTCCTGATGACAGTTATGAGGAAGAATGGTACAGAACCGAGAATGATTTGCTAACTGTGACATGTATGTTTTGGAGCTCCACATTTGGTGCACTTGCGATTCCTCTCACTGATGAGCAAAGAAACATGTTTGCTATGGATGCATCCGTCCCACATGTTTCCCTGGCAAAAGCTTACAGCTACCAGCGGGAAGACATGGGAGAATTTATGCACCAGTGCTACCGCGCCTGTGATTGGGAGACTACAGATCACAAGAAAACAGTGTTGTTTTCTCGGGAAATAATAGCCTACAAGAAAACCGTGACGTATACAGTCCATTGTGTCTGCTCATGGAGCTAGTGGACATAGCTGTCTCACACTGTCTGCTTCAAACGACACCTCCTCTAAACTCCTCACACCCCCTGCTGACAGAGGTGCCTGATGGCTTGTGGGCCTCCTATATGTATGATGTAGGCTTATTAAAGATTGTGAGCAAGTGGTAATCACTCCAAAGTCCTCTTTTAGACCATGCCAAAGACAATATCCTCTGAAACAGGAAGCCAATGAGGGGATCACTCCTGTGTTTGAATCCCTATTAAAGGCTGGAGTAATTATTCCATGCCCTACATCTCCGGTTCGCACTCCACTATTCCCTGTGAAGAAAATCAGAAGACCAAATGAACCTGTTGAGTGCCGGTTTGTGCAGGATTTACAAGCTGTAAACAAAGCTGTACCCAGATAGCAAGGAGACATTGAACAGATGTTGATTTTCCATCTGAACCATCAGAACCGTCATGCTTGAAATGTCAACACAAAACCAATGTTGAAACAACATTGAAATACTGATGAAACCTGACACTGACATTGAAATAACATTGATTCACTGTTGTTCTGTCATCGTTGATTGTTGATCTATTTATAGTTGACAAGGTGACAACAATCACGTTGAAAAACCATTGATTTATGGTTTCGCGGGAAATTAAAGCTGCTACCACTTGGACTATTCCATAGCCCCCCCTCTCACAGTGGTACATCCCTTCAGGTAACCATTGTCTTGTACGGTAGAGCGGGACATTAGATTTACTCTCAGCGACCGGAGAAGGCATCAGTTCATGCGCTGCACTGGCCTGCACCACGATTAATATAAGGTAAGAATGAATGACTTTTGTTCTATTCGTTATTTCCACGGTTGCATTTGAATAACAGTAAAAAACAAACAAACTTGTTAATGTAAAGTTTCGGACAAAATGTGGGAGCCCGAAATTGTGTCTACTTTCATCTTACAATCCGGCAACAAATAAACTGCACTGCGAACAAAGTCAACAAAGAAAACATTTTCATTTCATACTTTTCCGTTATATTCCCTTACAAAGCTAGCTAGCTAGCTGTAATGCTTCGAGGGTTTCTTTGTTCTTGCCGTCGCCTCGGCGCTTGACCCAGACTTTCGCTCTGCAGTTGCTTTTTAGCATAGTACTACAAAAAATTGTAAATCTGTGATATATGATTGATAAACGTAAAGGTAACTGTATAAATGTGTTCAATGACTTTGTTACTTTTAATGATTGGAGAGCACCCGGGTGCTCTCCAATCATTAAAAGTGAGGTGAGCGTGCAACGTGAGCGTGCAACGTGAGCGTGCAACGTAAAGTTTGAATTGAGTGCGAATCGAAGCGGCCGCTTCGATTCGCACTCAATTCAAACTTTACGCTCACCTAACTTTACGTTGCACGCTCACCTACCTTGCGTTTGCACCTTTTGTCCACACGTAAACTGCGTTTTATTATTTATTTATTAGTTTTTCGCCTCTCACTGCTTAAGCCATTAATCTTTCTGGAATTGTTTTTTTAAACAGATGCGACCTCACAAAAGATATGCTGTCAGACCTGACGACAGCTGTTAACGAACTCCGTGAGGAGGTCAGAGCCATCCGCCATCCCTGCTGAAATGAATCGGTAGATGCTGGGGTACTGCCTCTGGATTTGCCCTTGCACAACATTGAGGAGCTAAACAATGCAGAGGCAGCTCTTCAATCATAAGAGGCAAATAAGGCAATGGTAAGTATATAAAGGTTATGTACACTTTGTAACTATAAAGTGTAATAGCTGTCAGATGTGATTTAAATACATAAC
Organism: Neolamprologus multifasciatus; assembly: GCF_963576455.1. NCBI lineage: Eukaryota > Metazoa > Chordata > Actinopteri > Cichliformes > Cichlidae > Neolamprologus > Neolamprologus multifasciatus. The sequence goes on from NC_140445.1 coordinate 11,985,546, forward strand.
AACGGCCTGTTGATTAAACACACAAGCACTTGCATACACATTTAAGACATGAGACACGCTAATTCCATCTCTTAAAATGTGTCTATAGGTGAGACGCTTTGCCTTGATTGGAGGGACCACACTGGAGGTGCGAGTCTGCCGTGTAATGGCTTATGCCATTACAAACGAGCTGGCCTCGGTACTCAACTGGGCAGGGAAAAAAACCAAGGACCAGACAAAGCAAAAAATGGCATTTAAAGATACAGCGCTCTGCAAATGCATATATGGTGGTAAGTTTTACAGTTTTTTTGCTATATTACTTTGTCTTTCTTAATAACAAGACTTTCATGTCCGGTTAATCTGGAGATGGAGTCTTTGGTCTTTGGCTTGTTTAGTCCTCGGGTTGTAGTTGTACAGCCCGAGGACCCCATGTTTATTTTGTTTTAAAGGATACACGGCACACCATGCTAAGACTTATCACTTATCACAGCTCATAGCTCTTTGGGAATCAAATGCGGCAGTTTGCAGATTTACGCCTGGTGACTTTCATGTTTATCAGCCTAGGAGTTTACATACTTTCTCTCCGCTGAAGACAGTTAACAAGAGCTTACTCATGTGCTCTAATTCACTTTTTGTGTTTGTGTGTGTGTATTTTTTTCCTAGATGGCCTGACGCAGCAGTTAGGGGCAAACTCTATGTCCGAGTTTGTCTTTGCACAAGCAGTGCAGAAATGGCTCCGATACGCCCCAGATCGTATGGGTATGGGTGGTGCAGGACGCACATCATGATCCCCATCCCAGAGTAAAAAATTACAAACTTCTGTGAAACATATAAATGTAAATAGGAAACTGTCTTTTAATAAAGTATTTAGCAAACGAAACATGCCTATTGACCTTTTTTTTTGTTTATTTTTTTTCTCTGTTACATCACATGCAATGCTTTCTTATTTTAGGATATTAATATTGACATGATACATTGTGAGACATTTGTTGTTTTTTTTTATAAAGGGTGTCCAATTTGAGGAATAAGTACAATTATGTGTTTAGGTGGTTTAAGTATTGATGGAAACATGCAGTAGTTTAGTATTGGTTAAAATACTTATAAAGAAAGGTAGATTTCCAGTCATGATTTAACTGTTTTAATAAAAAGCAACTGTGCGAAAGAGGTGGAAAATCAACACCAAAGCTCAACAGTGTTTCAATATCAGAATCTGACATTGTTTCAATGTCAGGTTTCAACATTGATTCAACATCAAAACCTGACGTTGTTTCAACATTAAAAGAGGGTGCAAGAGTGACGTTAGGTCAACGTCACACTTCAACGTTGGTTCAATGACGTCGCCTGATATTGACTCAACGTTGTTTCAATGTTTCCTTGCTATCTGGGGTAATCCCCAGAGCCCCTGTGGTTCCAAACCCCCACACCATTTTGTCCCAAATCCCATCTGATGCTATGTGGTTTACTGTTGCTGACCTGACTAACATATTCTTCTCTGTTCCAGTTCACCCAGATAGCCAGTTCTGGTTTGCCTTTAAGTTCCAGAGAAAGGCTTACACATTCACTCAGTTGTGTCAAGGCTACTGTGAGTCCCCCCACTCCCCCCAGAGTGGGATATCCCAGGGAAAATCACAAGTGATAATGGCACTCACTTTGTGAACCAGACATTGAAGGAAATCAGCAAGCAACTAGGTTTCAAATTGCAAACACACTGTGCATATCACCCACAATCTGGAGGTGCGGTGGAGAGAATGAATGGCTCCTTAAAGTCCAAGCTGGTGAAGTGCTGTGAAGAAACTGGCCTCACGTGGCCAAAAGCACTTCCCCTCGTGCTGATGTACACACGGACCAAACCCCCAGTACACCTCAGCCCTTATGAGGTGTTATATGGACGACCTGCCAGAGTGGGGGCAGAACCCCCGAAATGGACAGGCATGTCCACAGAGTTGTGCAACAGCTAAATGATTGTGTACTGTCAAAATCTCTCCAGGACTCTCTCACAGGTACACAGAGCAGTGAAAGCAACCCTGCCCAGGCCAGCAGAAGGACCCCTGCACCCATTCAAACCAGGGAACTGGGTGTTAGTGAAGGATTTCAGGAGGAGACACTGGAAGGCGAAGCGATAGCTGGGCCCATTCCAAGTCCTACTGACCACACAAACAGCGGTGAAGGTTGGAGAACGAGTTACTTGGATCCACGCCAGCCACTGTAAGCTGTTTGGAGGAGAACCACCCGGAATGGAGGAACAACCGGACGAGACAAACGGGGCAGAATAATCCCTGCACCTCATTCAGGTAGTAGGCAGTCTACCCTCTACCTGCAATGATGCAACAAGCCAGGAAGCAGCTCATCACTGGGGTAGCCCTGATGCTCTTCAGTGGGCTGATGATTGCCCTCTGGAACCCATTTTCCAGGAGACCAAACTTCCCGGGACAATGCCACGACTCCAAAGAAGACTCCTATTATTTAATCATAGGAGTGGATCAGGCCGATGCAGACACAATGGGGATAATAAAGGTAAGACTACATCGTGCATTAAGCCCAAACCACAGTGTGACCCGTGCTAATGCAACGGAGGTCACCGCCACCATAGCCAAGCAAACATTCAGACCACTCGCGGACCCCTTTGTAAATTATCTGAATATCACTTCCCCAGAGAATGTTGTGCAAGTAGAGACAGGTTACATAGACAAAAATACTTGGCTTGACTGGATAAGATACACGGCCAGTGTAAACAACAAGACAGACTGTGTGGCCTGCTCTGCAGCCCGCCCCACACTGTTCACTGTGCCTGTCCCTTTATTGTTCTGGGAGAACAGACCAGGATTTGATTGCATGCTACAACAAGTTTAGTAACTTCAGGTCACTGCAACAAGCCCAGGTACAGTTTACCAACGGATGGGTACAGGACCTTGAAATGCACCGTGTAGAACGAAAGACCATCGTACGAACAAAGGTAAGTTTACCACTCTCACAAATCGTCTTCATAAATACACATTCGTTAAAAGTTTATTAATAGGACCTTTAAGCTCAACGGTAATTAATTAGTAGTGGAAATAATTTCTGGTATGCGTTACAGAAATGTAGCAGTGACAATAATAATATTGTATGCTGTAATCCTACTGTGCAATTAGTGATACAAAAAAAATGTTTTATCCTGTGAATAAAAGTATATGTTTTTGTCAATGTACCACATGTGAGCTGGAGTGTTCTGGGACGTTATATTTAGTCTTCGAATGGCTGCAATCCAGGCCATCCGTCGGCTCTTTGTTACTTCGGAAACATGACTTGAACAATTTCTCTTCAACGACGTAATCCGATAACAACTGATCTCTTTACCCGTCGGCTTCCCGTGGCTGTCATGCGACCGGCTATTGCAGTTAATAATACAACAGCTTCTTGCCATTTTTTGTGTTTCTTTTTATCGCTCTGTAACTGATTTCAATTGAAAGCCTGTGTGCGCTAGTACCTCTTGCCACGAGTTCCCAGAATCCTTTGCGGTTTTACCCCTGAATGACATCACATTTTCAATCTCTATAGTGTTAGCAGGGTCCCACGTCTCTGCAGAGACCCATGTGGGAAGGGCCCGTAGGACCACAATGGAAGATTTTGATTTGACTAAAAACTCCCCAACTTATATAGACGCTATAGGTGTCCCCAGAGGTGTCCCTGATGAGTTTAAATTGGCTAACCAGGTTGCAGGGGGGTTCGAGTCCATCTTCTTATGGGTAAATCCAAATAAGAATATGGACTATGTCCATTACAACATCCAGCGACTGGCCAATCTGACACAGGATGACAGAGGACTATTATTAATTGATAACCCCTTAGATGGGTGGTTCAACAGACAGTTTGGGAAGTATAAGGCCATAGTGATGTTGTTGCTAATGTCCATAGCCACTTTTATTGCCATTCTCACATGCTGCGGTTGCTGTCTGATCCCATGCCTCCGTACCCTATTGAGTAGATTAATCACAGTGGCACTGACAAGAGAAAGCGAGTCTCCCAAATTGCAGCTTCCCCTGTTGCAGGCTGAAGATTACATTGATGATAGCGAGAGCGAGGATGATTGTGATGAGTGAAGTTATTTTTCCTGACACTGTAAGAATGATGCATATTGTGAAACCTTTTTGAGTGTGCAATATTGCTGATGTAATTAACAGAATGTTAGGAAGAGAAATCCTTGGTATTAGTGATTGGGATGCAATCAAGAGGGTGGGAATTGTAGTGGGATTTCTCTTTAATGTATTGTCTTGATGAAATGCTTTGATGTTACTTAGTTTTGTATGTCTGGTTCACACCTCATTCACGCTGGGAAACAAACGGTGAGAACCTGGTGAATGTCTCCCAGGAGATGGAAGCTCACACAGGAAGGCTTAGGCCCACAGTGGGGGAGAGTCTCAAAGGTGATAGAGGGTTTTCTGTTTAGAACCAAGGTGTGAACTGCAACTGTAAAAGCCTTTTGTTCTATGACTGTGTTTTAAAAGGGACCTGAACTGTTCATTGTCAGAGACAACTCTCAGTGCCGCCTGACTGACGTCTCTCCTCGTGCATGGGAAATAAAGTGTTGGGTTTTAACTGCTCATCGTGTCTGCAGGCTTTGTTAATAAATTTCCACGACAACACACACATACATAAAGAGAGAGAGAGTATGCATAGTATGCAAACGGTGTCACAAAACGGCCGGAGGCCGAGCACCAAAAATCAAACCCACGTGCAGGAAACCCAAGGCGGAGGCAGAGTAAAGGGTTTAACAAAGGTTTATTAACTAACACCAAAATGACGTTACTGTTACTATTTTTACCATTTATTTTTGGAGCAACTGTATCCTACATAATTTCCTTAGGGATTAATAAAGTATTCTGATTCTGATTGTTTCAGTATACATGACCTGCCATGATCCAATGACACATCTGCTTGCCTGTATCTTTTGCTCATTTCTCCTCCACTTATTTTCTCTATTTTCTAAACTGAGGACCTGACGGCTTTGAACTTTTCTGTCCATCTTAAAAATGTGGTTTCCCAGCTGGACTTTTGTCAAAGCTGGGAAGGCTCCTAAAGAAAGCTCCAGCCAATCCAGGAGAGAAGGACAACCACTGCCCAAGCGAAAACCTGTAGTGATCCCGTATGTATCAGGAGCGTCTCTGTGGCTTTTAAACCCCAAAACACGCTGCGCCAAAAATTGGTCCACGGATCGGGTCCCCCGACACAAACAGAGTAACATAGTGTACGCTGTTAAGTGCCAGGAGGATTGCCAGGATTTATACATCGGGGAAACCAAACAACCTCTGGCAAAGCGGATGGCACAACACAGAAGAGCTACCTCGTCAGGCCAGTACTCTGCAGTCTATTTACACCTACAGGCCAGTGGACACTCTTTCAATGATGAGGATGTACACATTCTGGACAGGGAGGAACTCTGGTTTGAGCGCAGAGTCAAAGAGGCCATTTACGTGAAAAGGGAAAGACCATCTCTGAATCGAGGAGGGCCTAAGGGTACATCTGTCACCATCTTACAATGCTGTGATTGCAGCCATTCCCCAACTCTCTGTGAATGGGACTCATGGCCATTGATCAGTGGGTTTTGGTCAGTGGTTGTTGATCAATGGTCATGAGAATTTGCGTAATTATGATTAAGGAACTGGCCTCACTGCCCATTGTTCCTTCAGGGGGCTGGTTTCAGTCATTATGCAAATGTACTGTTTATAAGATTGGGGAAACCTGCAGTCAGCTGAGACTGAAGAAGTCACTTGGATGAGTGACGAAACATTTCTCCCACAAAACGCTACGTCCAGATGAACAGATTCAACTTTTGGAGATTCCCCCTCCCTAAACAACTAAATGCCATGTTGCCATATCATTTTTTGATTGGTCGACATGGTACATTTTTCAACCAATAGGAAAGGGTGGGTTTTTTTGTTGTCGTTTTTGCTCACAGGCGGAGAGTGCTTTCAAGCGCTTTCCTTATAAAACACAGTTTTTACCGTTTCTTCCCGCAGTAAATATAAACAACGATAGTATCCAGGAAGAAATCCAAACATTGCATATATTTTTATCATAACTTTGGTTTTACAAGGCCTATCAACACAATTTAAAAACTGGTATAAAGTCCACACTTTTTCCGTCAATTGTTCCGTCTGTCCTGCTCACATCTCCAATGGTTGTAAACGTTGTCATTAATGTGGCTTCACTCCACATCAGCCACGCCGCTTTGCTAGCTAAAACACCGGTGTGTGTGACAGGATACTGTCATAGCCTGTCAACGACGTTGATTATCTGCGTATATACGAATGTGAATCGCATTATTGGCTGGACTATGGGATAAGGTGGCATCGTTCTAATGCCATACGGGAGCAGCCAGTCACTTACTGACTAACACTGCAAAACAGAATTGTTAAAGTATTAATTTTAATTTCAATTCAGGTTAGATTTTTTTTGGGCGCAACGCAGATTTTTTTTTGCGCAGAGACCATGCCAGCAGTGCGCAATTGCGCACGCGCGCAGCTAACAGGGAACATTGGTCATGTGTATTATGTTTAGTTCTGCTTCCTCTTTCTTGCCAGTCTGATTATGTTACTCAAGTATGAAACTGCATATCAAGATGCTGAGTTCACCCTGTCACCAGCATCTGATCAGTCACAAATATAGATAATTTTATTAATTTATTAATACATGGGAGAATCTGGTAGTTTATAATCGAATATTTCATTGAATTAATGTTTAAAAGACAGTCTTGTTTTATTTGTTCCACAGTGGCCTCAGTGGTCTTTAAAGGCCTTGGAGTAAGTAAAGAATTAATAATACAAATGTAGGGTTAGGCAGTATTCTCCATATAAAGTCAGCAAGTAGAAATATGTGCTCCATTTTAGAAGCTTTAGTGAAGCTTGTCTCCTTTTCTCTGTGTTTGCACTCCTTGTCCCTAAAACAAAACGTACATTTTTTTTTCCTGTGCGCATTCCTTTGAAGAAACTTTCCTTGCTGTGGTGAGGTAATCAGGGCTCATGATGAAATTTCTGTGGAATGATTTGAACCTGTGGAATAACCCTGTGGTACCGGAACTTTCATAATGCTAATCTTGTGTTTGGATTATTGATTCACGTTCGTGTTTTAAATAAACACCTAAATAAACTTTAGTACTAGAAATAGTATAAGTTCTGCCTGCCTCAGTGGTCCGTTGACAGCAAGTTTTTATTTTAATTTTATTTCAGATGAAATAAGAAATGAACAGCCTAGGTAAAAAAAAAAAGTGCCTTTAGGGTTTAATGAAAGTATTAAAAGTATCAAAAGAATAATGATGATAAAAGATTTAATAAGATTTAAACTCTTAATACTGATCAAATATATACCTAACATATTTACTGTATAATCTGCATTATACAAGTAGAAAATTATATTCAAAATCTTATTTTGAAGGGCAGTTGTGGAGCACTTGCAATTGGCCAAAATCCAGGACAGCCCAGTAGCTTTGAAAACTCAAATGAGCAGAGTCTTCACAAGTACTGCTTTTGCAATGAATTCTGTTTTTCATATTACTATTTTAATTTTTATCCTTGTCAAGACTACTATTCATCTGGAGTATTGTCCACCTCATTGCCAGTGTGAGTGGGAAATCCACAGTGTGTCGTGCTTTGGAGTTGAGGTTATTCCTGTTTTCCATTCCAGCACAAAGGAAGTGTAAGTAACCACAGTCCTTAACCGCTGATTTCAGTGACTGTTGTGGTTAGACTGAAATGCCTTCAATTTCTCTTTTAGATGGCTTCTGGGGACAAGAATGTATTCCATTCCTGAGAATGCATTTGCAAACTTGGCCAATATTTCACAAATGTAAGATACTTTTTACAAAACTATCCTCTTTCTTTCAACCTAGTAGATTACTACTCAACAAAATAAATAAACAATATTGACAGTAAACTAGTGCTTAACCAATTACCTTCATGATCTTTTATTGCAAGTACTGACTGAAGACAAAAATTACAGTTATTGTAATAAAAATAAACCTCTTATTATATATTATATTTTATATGAGACTTAAAGGCACTGTTATCTCTTAGTATGTGTTTCCTATATGCTTAATAAAAATGAGACTTTCAACAAAACTTTTAACTATTCTAACTATTAACATTACGGGCTTTTTTTTTCCTTCCCCTCCAGTAAAAGTTAAAGCAGAACTGAAGTATATACTGCCCTGGGTCTTATAGATGACATGATGGTTGATGCAGAAATGAAAATCAGTGTATGTTGCTAATGCATCAGCTGATTGAGGTGGAATGTATGGTTCAGAAGGGGTAGAGTATTCATAGCTCACTGGTCTGGTTAAACGCAGAGAGCTCTGCTTTTGGTAGAAGGAGCTTGCAAAGTATGTAGCCTGTGGACTACTCTTGTTTGTTTTATTTTTGGTCCTCTAGTCAGAGAAATGTATTCCTTAACCAGCTATTGTGGTTTGAACAGCCTTTTAATAGAATATAGAATAGAATAGAATAGAATAGAATAGAATAATCCTTTAATTGTCCCACAAGGGGAAATTTGGTTGTAACAGCAGCAAGAAAAACACATATACAAACAAACAGTATACAGGACACAGAACAGAAACATACACTTTTTTTTTTACATATTTACATCAAGGACAATAGTTACCAAAAACAGAGTACTGCACAGTTATTAGTACTGTACCGAATATGTGTTAAAAATGGCATCTAGTGGAACAGGTTATATGTTCAACAACTTACCACTGTGATCAAAAAAAGAGACATCCTTGTCACATTGCAAACTCTGATTTAAATTCAAAATACCTTACTAACCCATTAGTCTTCTGTTGTGCCTTGCTCTTCTGGACATTTTCATTTCTAAAATGTAGTCTTTCATTTCATAACATCGCTGTCATGTTTAGTAATAACAGCTTCATTTGTGTAGCACATTTCAAAAAACAGAAAACAAAGTGCATCACAGTTTTAATAAAATCCACACATTAAAGATTAGGTTAAAACATATTGAGTTATGGATTCATAATAGACACAAAATCATCCATACAACCATAGATTCATTCAACTCGAACCTCAGTTTTTGCCGGAATCAGATAAAAGACATTTGAATACATGCAATTGGTTAATTTCAATTCGATTAAATTTAATTAATGCAGTGTCAAATCACAAGAACAGTTGCCTCAGGTTGCTTTATTACTACAGTAGAGAAAAAATCTCAACAATCAAAGAAAAACCCTGAGCCCGTACTTGGTCACGGAGGGAAGGAAAAGCTCAGTTTTAGCAGGAAGAAACCTTTGGAAGAACCAGGCTCAGGGAGAGCCAGCTATTTTCTGTGACTAAAAGAGGAAAGCAATTTATTAAAAGCATACACCTGTTTCTGTCTGAAGTTGTCAACACTATCACTCTTCAGTGATAGTGCGGACCATATAATACACAAGACAAGCTAACTAGAAATAAACTCTAGAATGGTAGAAACTAGACTAAGAAACATAGGTCGCACAGAGAATAAAAATTAATGAATAAACAACATTCAAAAAACACATGGACACAAAACACTTCAGTCAGTGACGCAGGTACCCTGACAGCCTTTGTCAGGGTACCTGACAACGTGGAGCAACCAACTAATTGGTTAAGCCTGTAGCTTAACCAATTAGTTAAGACTTAACTAATTGGTTTCTGTTATCTGCCTTCATGCATAAATAAAGCTGGTATCATCTGCATAGCAGTGAAAATGTATGGTATGTCATCTAATAATATTATCTAAGGAAAGCATGTCTTATTTAAATTGAACTGGTTACTGCATAGAACCCCCTGGAACTTAGCAAATTTTGTGTGGTGAGGAGTATCAGGTGCTGTACTAAGGTGTAGCAGGACAAGCAAACGATGCACTGTCAGAGAACATTAGTAACCTTCACTAGTGCTGTTTCTGTGTTATGATGAACTCTAAATCCTGACTGAAACTCTTCAAATAACCCATTCTTCTGGGAATTATACTGTGCTGTTTTACAACTGTTCTTTCAAGAATGTTTAAAATAAAAAGAAGTTTAGAAATCAGCCTATGATTAGTTAAGATAGCTGAATAGTAATGTATTTTAAGTAAAGGTTCATATGTTGCTGGGAGGTTGCAGTAGAGCTGCAGTGGTGAGTTTTAAGTTTTGGTGAACAAGCCATTTATTGTCTTGTCAATAAATGGCTTCGGCCCATACATCAGAGTTGTGAGTTTCTAGAGCTTTATTATCAGCTATATATATTTTTTTTCATTCTTATTCATAGTTGTGCTTCTTATCCATCCAGGATCTGTATCTAATAATGTTCTTATCAGAAGATATCAAATTTGATTCAGTGACCATCATTTTTGTCTTTAAAAGTTGTTCAGACAATTAACAGTATTTCTCTCTCTATTTCTTTCTAAATCTCTCAATCTTCAAATCAGAAGTTGTACTTTGTTTGTGTGTTTTTCAGATACATATCTGATGACAGTACATTAAGATATCTTGAAACGCATTCTTTCTACAACCTGTCCAGGGTCACACACATGTATGTAAATTTCATGCACAAAAATTTAACATGTAATTGAAATTAATCATCAAATGAATGGATTTATGCTTCAGTAAATACAAATAAGTCTTGTATCATGTTGCCTCTGTCCTGCAGTAGTACTGGCAAAATGATTTTCAAAGACCTGGCTTTTTTAAATGTTGGAGATGGCTTCGTTAGATGTAAAACATAATTGTACAGTAATGTACAGATTATTTCAGCAGATCATTCAATCCTTACATGGTTCTTCTCAGTTCCTAAATCCCACCAGCTTCTCCTTTCAAGTACAGGGTTACTGTGCTATTAAACCCTTGTCATTAGCTTTGCATTTTTATATAACAAGCCCCAATATGACAAGCCCCCTTTCCTGTCAGATACTCATATACTCAAACACATGTATAACAGGTTGAAAGTGTTACAGCAAATAACTTGTGAAAAGATTTCTATGGATGTTTCTATAATTAAAACAGTTTTGGAGATATCTTAGACTGAAAAACATTTTTAGGCAAAAAAGCATTACATGAAAAAATGCAAATATTTTGTGTTTGTGCCTCTGTGTATGTTTTCATGTCCAACAGACAACTAAATGGCATCAAAACACTGTCATATATTGATCAAGACGCTTTTAAGAATCTGCCTAATTTAAAATATCTGTAAGTATGATTTTATTTGTTTATTTATATTATGACTGTATTGTTTATTTTACAAATAAGCAACATAAAAGTTATGTACATTTATTGGTTCTTGACTCAGCTTTCTTTTAATACAGTGGGATCACAAACACAGGTCTCACCACCTTTCCTGGGCTACAGCATATTCACTCCAGCCAAGACCATTTTATATTGTATGTAGCATTTAGTCATAAATATTCTGCTGCTCGGTGTTCTCTAATAATTTGACTGAAGCCTTTGTGTGTGTGTTTGCTCCTTTTTAACAGAGAGATGGTGGAGAATGTTTTTATCCAAGTCATACCTGCTAATTCCTTTACTGGAATATCTCTGAATACTTTGACTATGTGAGTTTAATTTAATGTCAATGACTAATAATGCAACACATTTTATTTCTTAATTTGCCATGTTAATGGAGCTTGGTGATGGACTCTTCATACTTGCTGGCATATGGTTATTGGTTAGGTCTAGAAAGACGGTCATGGTTTGGGATAAAATTCCTTCCTTCCTTCCTTCCTTCCTTCCTTCCTTCCATGATACGTTATCACTTCAACCTCCTCAAAGCATGGAAAGAGGCTCAAACTGCTTCTCTGGTGAGCTATAGTGATGGAAAGAGATAAGTTGGGGCTGGAGGTGCTAAATTCAACCATTCCCACCTCCCTCCATTGTGATGACCACCTCACAGAGGCCCAGAGAGTGGATGTTACTGCATTGCAACAGTGTTTTGCAGATTTGTTCTCCCCAGTAGCAGCTCGCTCATAGGGCACCATTTTGAAACAGTTCCTCAGATGGATAAGACAACACCCATCGCATCCTGCCTGCCTCCCATGACCAAAAAAAAGGGCAGTTCTTGGGGCTGGCTGGTTATTGCCACTTGTTTATCCTGAACTTTGTGGATCTGACCAGCCCCTTGAAGGATCTCCTTCCAGTGGACGGAGCAGTGCCAGGTGGCATTTGTACAGGTGAAGAAGGCTCTCTGTGAGGAACCCCAGCTTCACACTCCTGACTTTTCCCTCCCCTTTGGTTTTGCAGACCCACGCCTCAAACTGAGGGCTGGGGACCGTTTGTCACAGCAACTGTAAATAGACTTCATGAGTAAATGAGTAATTGGAACACTTTTTACTGTAAGCTTTTTTCCATCCAATCAAACAGACAAACATACAGCAATTGTTTTCTATGACTAAGTGTTTTGTCAAACAGCAGCACACACTCCCACTCAGATGAATGTTTCAAGGACAACTGGGGGTTCAGTATCTTGCCCAAAGATATTACAACATGCAGACTGGAGGAGTTACCACACCTGACCAGAGATTGTAGCCCAGTATATTTAAGAACTCTACCAAATACAATACTTTTGGTTATACGCCTTATGTTAAAGATGCAGGTTTGCACATCAGTCATATCTTGATGGCTTGATTTAAAATCGTTTTCCAATATGCATACCCTGCAGATTATGACAACAGAATGTATTTAATGTTGTTTCCAATGGCATACATGTCAGTGTGAAACATAGAGATGGAACTAACGTTTAACAACAAATTTAATTATGAAGATTTAAGATTTACAGGGTTTTCTTCCCCTTTTTTAGTGTGCTGAATAGCAATGGTGTGAAAGAGATCCAGGACTATGCTTTCAATGGAACCAAACTGGAGGAAGTGTATGAACTTTTGATTTATTCACTAAACTGATAAGACACAAGATTCAATTCACATCTTGTATTTATTTATTTCTTGTCTATATAGTTTGTGTCTGAACTTTACTAACGTGCTTGATAGATGGGATAAGTCATAGGTAGATTATAGCCTCAAATGAACAAGCAATTTTAATGACTAAAATTTCTGGGCAGGGTCAAATAATGTTGGCCCCTTTGGTACTTGTTGGTATACTGTTTCAGATACTTTAAAATGTTCTAATGTCATTGATTATGGTTTTCAACCTTGTTGTTGTTTAATTCAAAATGGACATGAAACATTGTACAACAGTTCATTTCTTTGTTATTCTTGTCAGTTTCATTTTATTAAACACACTTTTCAGAAAAAAATACATTTTAAAACTGAAGGTTTGGTAAAACTAAATAGTTTTTATCATGTCATTTTGTTCCCCATCTCTTCCCAAATATTCAGGTATCTTGATAGGAATTTGGATTTAGAACAAATAGAAGAATTTGCATTTTATGGTGTGATTCAAGGCCCAACTCACCTGTGAGTACAGAATTCACAAAAGACAAAGTGTTCTTGACAAAAATATCTCTCTCGCTCGCTCTTTTATTCTCTCTCCCACCCTTCCTTTATATAAAGACAGAGAAAGACAGAGAGAGAGAGAGAGGGAGAGAGAGAGCTCTGTAGCCCAATGAATTAATTCTTAACTATTTGTCTGTCAATCCAGAGATCTTTCAGATACCAAAGTACACTCTTTACCATCAAAAGGTATGAAGAACATTGAAAAGCTCCAAGCTAAAAACACATGGGCCTTAAAAATGCTGCCCCCCTTAAGAGCTTTTGTTCACTTACAAAGCGCTGAATTGACCTTCCCAAGCCATTGCTGTGGTCTTAAAATGCTGAAAAGAGGGCAAGGGTAAGTCTTGGGAAAATATTCCCTGTTATTCTTTTACTTGTGTACTCCTTTCTCCTTTCTGTTGTAATGTCCATAGTATTAGGCCTTGGTTATTCTCAAAAGCTGTAACTAGCTACTAGCTAAAAAATTTTAGTGTATGAAAAAATAGTTACTTAGAACATGGCAATAATTTAGCATTTAAACATTTGACAGTTGAAAAAAGATGCACTGTAGATTGCAGCTTTTGTTTTGTCTGTTTCCATCTTTAGCCAAACATTACATATAATTTATACTGACTTAACATTCACTATGCTGTCCTATATAACCTGCTTAATGACTGCTATAAATTTACAGAAACAAAGAAGTGAGCTAATTGTTACATCAAACCCTACATAAGGTCATAACAACTTGCAATGTGCGTTGTTTATATATTGTTGTGATTAATTGCTGTTTTTTGACTATTGCGATTGCTATCACAATGTGGTTATAATACTACATATTATGTTATACTTTTTAAGACTATTTTAGTCTTTAGGTGGAAACTATTGTCGAGTACTGTCTGTATCTCAGACAAGATCCAACACTCTGACATCACAGAGTGACAAGTGAAAACCATTGTGGGTTTTTACTTTTTACACTTTGCATCACATGTAGTAATTCATGGTGTAATAAACACATTTCCAAAAAAGGAAAAAAAATATTATTTGCAAATTTACATTCTATTTAAAATAGTGCAAAGACAACATAATAAATGTTCATATTGATATTCTAATTATAACTTTAAATGTAATACAACAGCAAGTTTAAATTAAAGTGAGTTAAAAAAAAAATTGGAAAAGTTGTATAATGACAAAAATCAGGCTTTATTTCAAATTCATTGCATGACTTCCACAAAAGAAATCATGGACATCACATCCTCTGGCTTAAGAGGAGAGAGACATGTTATTAGTGCACAGTTTAAAAGTCAACATCTATGGGGATTCATTAATGTACATATCTTGTGCATCTCCGTATCCCCATTAATGTTGAGTGTGGCTTTGGAGAAACACATGTTTATTTGAATGATAGCCAAACCAAATTCTGAATGTATAACAACAGTCCAGAGTAAAGCATGTAGGTGCTAACTTGACCTGCCTGTGTTCCAAACCTCTTAAAAATTCAAAAGATATTTTATGAAATAGAAAAATATGACAAAAATCACAGGAATAGTTAATGTAAAAAGACTTTAATTTACAGTGTTCTTAAAAGAAGAGATAATGAAACTCAGTGGTAAACATAGACTATGTCCTAACTGTTTTAATAGTAACAAAAAAAGCACATATGGTCACTTGCCTTTGCATTTTTAATTAAAAATAGGCTTTAAATTATTTGAAGATTATTGCATTGTTTTTATTTACAATTTAAATGTGGTTAAACAACAACCCACTTTCGTCACAAAATTTGTATTTGAAAATATGCTTGTAATTCATTTCCTGAAAAATAACTCTTTTCATTTCTGTGCAAGACACTCTGAGGCAGTTATCTGCAACCTGACATGGGCTACTTCAGGAAAGCTGCAGCTGTCTTCTGCAATGCTCTCTCAGAGGTATCTGGAGTACAACATCTCACAACATCTGAAATCTAAAAAGTTTGGTATTCCAACTCATGGCAGTGCAAATAGCAATCCCAACAGCCTGATTTGCCCAACCAAGAAGTCTCAGGATGATACTTTGTTCTATGTAAAAACATATTCAGAGCATCTCAGTGAAGTTTTTGACTTTTCGCTGTGTAATGAACTTGACGCAGATGATGGACCCTCATGCACCCCCCTGCCTGATGCTTTGAACCCCTGTGAAGATGTGATGAGTAAAGACATCCTGAGGATATTGGTCTGGGTCATCAGTTTATTTGCCATTTCAGCAAACCTATTAGTGATCTTCATCCTGTTGACCAGTCGACAGAAAATGTCTGTTACCCGTTTTCTTATAGGTCACCTGGCATTTGCAGATTGCTGTATGGGGTTCTACTTGCTGGTCATTGCATTTGTGGATTTCTACACACGCTCCAATTATCATCACTATGCGATTACCTGGCAAACAGGAAGTGGCTGCAATATAGTAGGAACATTATCTGTGTTTGCCAGTGAGTTATCTGTGTTCACATTAACTCTAATCAGTCTTCAGCGCTGGAATGCCATCTTCTCAGCTATCAGGCCAGACAGAAAAATGAGGTTGCATCATGCATCTGTGCTAATGCTTGTTGGCTGGTTGTTGTGTGCGTTTCTTGCACTGCTGCCAGTAGTTGGTGTGAGCAGTTACCAGAAAGTAAGCATCTGCTTACCTATAGACACTGGGACAACTGCTGCACGGACATACATTATTTCTGTCTTGATTGTTAATGTCACTGCTTTTATGGTTGTATGCTTATGTTACATCCACATCTATTTTATGGTACACAATCCCAATCATAACTCCAGCAGATACGACGCGAGCATGGCCAAACGCATGGCTGTTATTATTTTCACCAACTTTTTATGTCTGGCTCCCATTTGTTTCTACGGCCTGTCTGCAGCTTTCCACCATCCGATGATAACTGTCACAGATTCCAAGGTATAACTTGACATACTTGTAATATTTAATGCACCCCCCCACCTCCCCCATTTATAATAAGGGTTTTGTCTTTTTCTCTACAGGTGCTGCTTGTTCTTTTCTATCCTCTCAACTCTTGCACCAACCCATTTTTTTATGCTATCTTGACAAAGGCATTTCACAGAGATATCCTGATGATGCTGAGTCAGATGGGTCTTTGTCAACGGCAAGCACACCTCTATCGAAGCCAACTAGTCAGTATTACTCCCTACATATAAAGAAAATGTCTACCCCAAAGCCCAGCATCCATATCCCAAAACAAATAAGACTCAAAAACAAAAAATGGCTTTTTAAATTTGATTAATGTCCATTTCTTATAGTAATAGTCATAAATGGTTACATATTCACAGACCTGATCAATTAATGTATCAATCAGTGTACTAAGTCACCTAAACGGAGAAGTAACCATGAGGTTGAATTTCAATATTTAATGTATATGTCTTTGATGCGGTTACAAATAAATAAATAATGTCTGAACATTATACTATTCCAGCCATAAGGTGGAATAAGAAAACAGAACAGTTCAAATCACGAGAAAACAAACATTGCATTTTCTATTTGCTTTTAGAACCAGGTAACAAACCTTGGTCCATATGGAACTTAAATTATCAACCAAAGGGGAAAAATATCTAAACAATGGGAAATGTAAATAGCAGGTTTGTCCTAACTTTTTGTGATCTACCATTTATTCTAAACATTCTAAACTGCTAATTTAAACGAACAACAAGTGAGACCCAGGTAGGCTGCAGATTGTTGGTTATTCTGTATAATTAACTGCTCTTTTCTCTGTAAAAAAAAAAAGAGCTACTTATTAGATTGTTTTAATTTTTTTTATGCTTCTTGCCTTGAAAGCAATGTCTTGTTCACTGATAAAGCCACTGACAAGTGATTATGATCCACTGTAGCAGACTAATTCAACCTCTAATAAATCTATTTATAATCAAACTGGATCCTTGCCATTAGTATATGTAAATAAATAAAATGAAATAAAATAGCTCCATTTGGGACCACATCTTATCTGTTCATCTGGACGTAGCACATACACATCCTGGATAGTGAGACACACTGGTTTGAGTGTGGAGTCAAGGAGGCTATTTATGTGAAAAAGGTTTTTTTCTTGGTTTGTGTTCCAACATGCACTATCAACTATGGGACCTTACACAGACAGGTGTGTACCTTTCCAAATCATGTCTAATCAACTGAAATCACCACAGGTGGACCTCAGTCAAGTTGTAGAAACAGCTGACAAATGATCAATGAAAATAGAATGCAGCTAAAATCAATTTTGATTAATACTGCAAAGGCTGTGAATACTTATACACTCCAAGAATTTCAAGGAAACTTTTTTTTTTTTTTTTTAATAAACTGCCCTTATGGGGTATTATGTATAGAATTTCAAGGTGGAAATTCCATGGTATGCCCTGGTTGATATTATTAAGAACTCCAGCTCTATCATCATTTCTAGACATACAGAAATATTTGCTGAAAGATTGACAGACAGAACAAGTGAAGTGCATTTATTAAAGTACATGAGATAGCCAAACCATAGCTTGGATAGTTCTTGTATATTGATAGTCTCTTCAAATGAGGCATTACTCTACAGCATATCTCTAAACCCAGCACTGTCTCGTACCATGCTGCTGTAGACTGATTTGTAAACCTTCAAAACATCAAAAGCTGAAGGGCGGTCGGTGGGATCCTTCTTCTTGCACTTCTCATGGATCTGAAAAAGATGGAAATGGACTAAATCCCCGCCAGGTACCTTTCCCATAAGGAACCACGTCACATCTGGGATCTTCCAAATATCGGTCTTCTCATCATACTCTGGCATGAGATTGTCTGAAAAAGGCTTTCCATTGTTTCTGAATGGCCATAGCTGCTCTGGGGCAACAAAATCTCCAGTGAGCTCCCGATGGCCACATTTCACTGACAAGTTTCTGGACATATCCACTTCAGGAAGTGCATCAAGGTCATTCACTACTAGATGAAAGTCATTTGTCAGTAGAAATTGGGACAGAGTTTTCTCAAGGCTGTTTGAATCGCACATAACTCGTCGCCCAACTGGGCTGTTATGAAGGTAATGGAGGATGGTGACGTAATCTATAGCTAGCCTCAGCCGCATCTCCCAATTGTTGTGTTGCTGGTGCTGCTCTTTTTCAAGAACATCATCCAGATTAAGCAATGAGCCAAATGGGTGGTGTTCTGTCAAAATGATGTGCTCTTCAAGGCAAAACCCCACCAACTGAACCACCTGGGGGCTCTGCAGGGCCTGTAACATTGACAATCCATGGAGAAAATCCTCCAAGTAATTGAGAGATGATAGCCTTGACAGAGCTACCTTCTGGCCTCTCCACTCTGCCAAATAAACCTGAGGAAAGAAAACCAAATAGATGAGATTCACAAGGTCTACTGACTGTTGCCAATGATAAAAATTAATATTTTTAACAAAATCTGTATTTTTAACTGTACTAACCTGCCATGTATTACTTTATGACATAATCAATTATTTTAGCTTTATTTATGCTTTTTTTCTTCTTCTTTTTGTATGTCCCGTCTGACACTGTAGCAATTAGAATCAGAGTTATTGTCTAAAGGCCAAGAAAAATGCCCAACAGATTTATTTTACCAAGTAGACCATTACGGCTTTTGCTATACTGGTCCACTTGAATGTCATATTTCATTCAATCTTATTGTTATTATCATCAATTTTATTTTATTAATTTACAATAAAATCAAATATTAGCTCCCTTGTTGACCCCCATAGTCACCCTCATTCCCCAGAAGCCATCAAAAGCAGGGGGCCCAGGCGACTCAGACACGGGCCCACAGCAGTAGCACCACCACCACAGAGCATGGGGCGACCCACCCGACTCCATTGCAGAGGTAAATTACACCCACTCTGGCATTTAGTGAATTCAGTAAAAGACTACATGAGACAATAGACATCCGGGTTGAGTTCATCGTCCACCTCTGCACCTCCTCAAGAGGCACTCTCAAGAGAGATTTTTTTTTTCATGGCAACGAATGTGAATGTTACAATTAAGTTACAAGCAATTTGCCCTAAAACTTTCTTTTTTGAACATTAAACAATGTGGGACCCGTATAACATCAGTGTGCTTTGTATTTTGTTGTGACATGTTGTCCAGTGTCACAACTATGATAAGTTGCTAAAGTTACAATGGGAAATTAACATGGAATCTCTTGACATTACATTTATTTGATACACATACAAACTTAGCCAATACACACACACACACACACACACACACACACACACACACACACATATATATAAAAATCTGTCTACCTTCTTCACTGCTCCCTGGCCAATCAGCTTCAGCTCGTGTACTTCAGTGTTTATTTGTAAACACTGGAGCCAGGCGGTGCAGTCTTTCATGGTTGGCATTTTAAAGTGTTGAGGCACACAGCCCACCAGAGGTGAAACTTGCTGCAAACCAGGCTGATACACAGAGTCCAGATAGAGGTAAATGAAGATATTGGTAAGAAGGAAAGCAGCAGCACATATTCCAACTATTGGAACAATGTAGGCCACAGTAGTCCTGCTGCGCTGACCCACTGTGCTCTGCATCTAAAATAAAAAGAGGAATGACAAAAGGGATATTGTAAGTGTACTAATTACAGGTACAGATATTAAAGAGTAGCACAACACGAGGCTGAAAAGCAGTATTTTCCTGCCTTATTCTCACACCCTTTGGCCATTGTGGTCAGAGGTATATTGTGTGGTCAGCTGTACCTGCTGTGTAGCCTTAACACTGGTGTGTGGTGGTCCTGTGGTACCATCCTGGTTAAAGTAGTAAATGTTGGAATATAGTTTTTCTTTAAAGATTTTCAGGAAAAATATCCACTAGCCTATCTATTTTCTTATTCTCCCAGTATTAACAAATGTAACGAAGTAACAAATTACTTACTTTAAAATGGTGAACACACCTTCATTCATTTTGGTGTGCTCAACTTTATTACTGGGAATAAATCCAAAACAAATCTATACCAGGGATAAAGGTAATGTTTTTGATAACTGTACATCTACTTTTGTGCCAGCCACTCACAGTCACTATTTTTCAAATCTCAGCTGTGTTTCATCATGAGTGACTGGCTGTCCCTGTCAATTCCTGTCATGTCTTAAAACCAGTGATGGGAATAACGGCGTAACAAGTAATGGCGTTACTAACGACGACTACGTAAGTAATCTGGACGCTACAGCTTTAAGCAGCTGTGTGCGCTCCCGATCACTGTCTAGCACAACAGCTGGAGCTCAGGGGGCAAAACAATCGCATGAGTGCTGCTGTGGTCATGTGATTGGTAAGCCAATCACATGACCACTTAAAGACAAAGCAACAAGGTGATATATACCATTTTTTAAATTGTGTTAGTAGGCCACGAGTCATGATAAACAATATATGCTGCGTTTTTTTCCTGAATAGTTTCGTGACGTTTACCGTCTAACGACTGCACTAGCAAGCACTCTCTGCTTATGAGCAAAAAAAACAGGGGACGTTTTAGGAGTGACGGAGGGAGAGAATGAGAGAGAGAGAAAGAGAGAGAGAGTGAGTGAGAAAGACAGCAGAAAAAGAGAGTCAGTGTTGGGAAGGTTACTTCTAAAATGTATTCCATTACAGAATACAGAATACATGCCCCAAAATGTATTCTGTAACGTATTCCGTTACGTTACTCAATGAGAGTAACGTATTCTGAATACTTTGGATTACTTAATATATTATCATGTTGTTTACAACTACATGAATGTACTATTGCTGTGATTTATTACTGTTACTGAAGGTCTGCGGCTCCGAACCGTAGTAAAGGGACCTCTGGCTAATACGTCGGGTTCTGTGTCGGGCTCGTAGCTGAAAACTAGCTTTACTTTGTTGTCTGGGTCAACTTTGCTAGCGAGAGACAGAGAGAGGCGTTGAAAGGCTGCTCCAACTGAACTTATTGTTTCAGAGGAAAACATGAACACGGTGTACAGTCGAGTCTTAATAGCGTACTTACAACTGGGCTCGTCAGGCACTCTTCTTGGCTGCAGTGGTTATTATTATATTTGCATGCTTCCAGCTCCTGTTTCTGCTCGATGACAGCTCGTACTTTTCCTTTTTCTCCCTCCCTCGCTCACAGACACATAACGTGTATGGCAGTCCATTCTCCCTGCAGCACGGACTACACTGCCCATGAAGCTACATTCTTTAGAGCTATACCTGCAGCATTCTGCCTATTAGCTTAGCACAACAACAATAAAAAGGCCTCTCTCACCCAGGAAACACGCAGAGAGAGAGCGTCATCCTGTAACCATGGCAACCGTAATGCTGCCGCCTGGAACAACAGAACGTAGCTGTCAAACAAAACCCAAACAGGCCTGACCCGCCACAATATGAAACAGGGAAGTACCGCCGTGTAATCCATTTATTTCAACAAAGTAATTGTATTCTAAATACCACCTTTTTAAATGGTAACTGTAACGGAATACAGTTACTCATATTTTGTATTTTAAATACGTAACGGCGGTACATGTATTCCGTTACTCCCCAACACTGAAGAGAGTGAGTGAGTTTTGAGATGTGAGAGATTTGTGACGTTTAGCGTGTTTGGAGTGTGTAGTTAATGTGTTGTCTTGTGTAGTTAGTAGGGGTGCAACGATACTCGTATCGATATTGAACTGTTCGATACAGTGCTTTCGGTTCGGTACGCATATGTATCGAACAATACAACATTTTTAATTTATTTTATCAACTTTCCTTCTGACGATGCTGTCTGTGTTGAGCGCTCAGTGGATCTGCGCTCGACAGTGCAGCCTAGGCGGAGTAGTCGAACACAGATTCACTGAGCGCAGGGCAAGCTAGCTAGACAGAAGTTAAGCTCGTTGCAACATGGCAAATTGAACCTCCCCCACCCTCATTCAGATCTGGCGTCTGGAACTATTTTGGTCTTCATGTGACGTATGACCCTGAAGGTAAGCGCATCATGGACTAAAGTAAAACAGTATGTCAGATGTGCCACGCAATGCTCAATTACATGAGTGGGAACTAGTGTGTTAGCGCAGTTAGCTCGTTAATGTGTTGATGCTGTCCAGCCCCACACACGGGGCAATCCGCGGTAGCTCGTTAACGGAGATTTGCCGTGTTGTGGCGTTAACCTCATTTCAGATTAAGGCTGACAGCACTAGTGGGAACACAACGAATATGACTGCACATTTACCCGATAGCATCCTAGTGCAAAGACAAGTGGAAGCAGACAAAAACAACAAGCACGCATACAAACTTTACCCGAGTCATTTAGACAGCCGTTAGCACATGATTCTCCTTATGGGGACCTGATATGTTTAATATGCTGCTGAGAATACAGCCCAGAAGAAGCGTATAGTATAGCTTTTATTTTGGAAAGAGACATTTCTCTGTAATAAACTCTCTTTTCCAAAGATGAGTGATTCCTCAATCAGATACAGGGCTCGCAAAATCGCTAGCCCAACGTCCCGGGGCTAGCGATTTTTCCAGTCGGGCTGCCCTGCTCTGCTCGTCGGCCTATTGTAGGAAGGAAAAATATATGTCAATGCTTTTGCATTCTTTCGGAAATGTAGCTGGGTAATTATGTCATTGGCATCAGTGAGCCACTGTCAATATGTGAAATAATTGAAATTGTGTTTGAATTTGCGCTTGTTTTTTGCTTTCACTTTGTAATCGCGCGAACTGTGTATAGAGAGCGACAGCACTGATTGGTGAGTGATGATAATTTGCGCACCAATTCCTCTGACATCGTCTTATCAATCGTCAGCTTACTATGCAAACATGACAAGTGAAATCTCCCACAGCAAGCTTAAACATGTGAGAGGTTGATCGCGCAGAGAATCGCTGAGAGTTATGTGAGTGCGTGTGTAAAAGCAGCAGGATATATATTTTAGTTCTGCTGAGCCAAATAAGACAGGTCAGGGTGAAGAAGGGACAGCCAAAGAAAAGCTTACCACAAAACGGAAAAGTTATGACAAATCAGACTATAAGGCAAAAAGAAAGTGCAGCTTTATGGTTTCATGGACAAAAGAATTTCTGTGGCTGCAATATGACGAGCTATATAACCAGGGGTGCACATAAGTGGTCCGCAGGTGCGCATTCGCTGTCAAAATAAAAAACGCGCACAAGATAAGAAGTTGCAACGCGTGTTTGCATACATAAGATTTTCAGGAGGAGGACAGACATTTGTTTAGAACTCTTAAAGATGTCGAAGAAGCTCCTTTAAGCAATTACTTTGGTGTTCCTCCACCTCCAAAGAAATGTCAGGAGTCCGAACCACAAAAGAAGCGCGTATTCTCGGAAAAGTGGTTGCAGGAGGTGAGCTGGCTTCAAACAAATGATGAACGCACAGAGAGGTGGTGCAGAATGTGCCGTGAAAATTTAATAAATGACAAATTAATAAAAAGGCATGAACATTTTTTTGTGTATCGAAAAAATATCGAACCGTGACACCAAAGTATCGAACCGAACCGAACCGTGAATTTTGTGTATCGTTGCACCCCTAGTAGTTAGTGTGTAGTGTTGTGGATAGTTTTGTTTTGTGTGTCAGAACAATGAGGCGACTGCTGTCTCCAGGTAAAAACAAGAGTGATACACCTGCTGCTGTCAGACCTGCAGGTATCAGCCCGTCATGTTCTCCTGGACAGAAATTATTTTTTTGGAGTGGCACAAATAATTTGTGTGGCATCTTATTGAATGCAGAACAGCTGATTGTTCTGTAAATAGTCTGAAATGGTTATTTAAAAAAATCAAGGTATTTAAAAAAGGTAAATGGATGCAAATAACTTTGTTTGCAAAACTTGTGCATAGGATTTTAAAATTGACAATTCATATTTGCATTTAAAGTTATGAAATATGATTCATTAAACATGTTTGTGGTTGTTACAGTAAAAATATAACTTTTTCTACTCTGATTTTATATTTTTTTGTCTGATTTTAGATCAATTGTGTTAATACAGTATGTCAAAATGAAAACATAAGTGTAAATTCAGACACGTGAGGTTGTGCTGAAAAGGATGATACCAAACAAGGCAAAGTAAATAGTTTTTAAAGGTAAAATGTGGAGGAAAAATCAAAAGTAGTGAACGTCCCGCTGCTGAGAAAATAACAAATAACAAATTTTTACAGTTTAGAGTAAAATATCAATCATGTGTATTTAATCTCTGTAATATTCTGGATATTTATAATTGAGCTATTTGCATACATTAAAGCTATTCCTAATTTTTGTAACTTTGTAATATATTGAATTGTATTTAATTTAGTTCAGTCTGTTACTGTTTTTACTGTCTTGGAGCAACTGTAAGCACATAATTTTCTTGGGGAATAATAAAGTTTTCTGATTCTGATATTGTGTCCTAAATGTTATGTAACCATCTGCCACCAGATGGAGGGTTGTTATTGAGATACACCTGGATCTATTAATCTCTGCTTCATGTTTTTGTGAACACTATTAGTTAGTTCGCAGATACCGGCAGCTGAAATTTTCTCCAAAAGGTGGATGGGCACTCCCTTAGCGACAGGGTGAGGCATTCAGTCATTATGGAGGGGTTCAGAGTAAAACTGCTAGTCCTCCACATCGAATGGAGACGGCTAAGGTGGTTCTCTCCTAAGTAGGGTGTTCCGGCATAGACTCGGGACAACACGGGAGAGATTACATTTATTGGCTGGCCTCGGAAAAGCTTGATGATTCCCTGGATAACTTGGAGGAGGTGGCGAGAGGGAGGCCTGGGCTGCCGCCTCTGGAATTTAGATACGTGGAAGTAAATGGCTGGATGAGTTCTTGTTTTGTTGTTTTAGAATTTTAGTTTTACTGAAGTGGTTGTTATGAATTTTCAAACAGCATGCATCATTCATAATGAACGCCACAATGCACCACACTTTTCCAATGTTAATTTTTCATACTTTAACAGTACATGAACATCTTTTGTAGCAACATGTTTTCATATCATATTTAGCATGGGTTTGTTTTAAGTGTTCTTAGTTGTTGGTTCTGTCTGGAGTATAACGTACAATTTTGATAATGCATGATGCAAGGTGTTGTACAGTTAAGCGGCATGATTCATTTATTGAAGAATGTGATTAATGGTTTAAAAAAACGTTTGTTATTAATTTTTGACTTTTTTTTAAACAGTTCTTAAATTTAACTGAGTGTTTCTTTAGACTTGCCGGTTCGTACAACTTTTTTTTACGGTTAGTCGATTAAGAAATTAGAAATATCGCTAATCTTTGGTATGGATGAAAATGACTAAAATAACTAGTTCTAATAACTACATACTCTAGATTAGTCAAATGGTGCCAGGAGAACAATCTCCTCCTAAACTTCAGCAAGACAAAGGAGCTGATTGTGGACTTCAGTACATAGCAGGCGAGGAATTACGAGCCGCTAAACATCAGTGGTGCGCCAGAGGAGAGAGTGGATAGCTTCCAGTACCTGGGTGTCCACATCACTCAGGACCCGTCATGGTCATGTCACATTAACACCCTGGTTAAGAAAGCCTGTCAGCGTCTCTTCTTCCTCAGAAGATTTAGAGACTTCCATTTCCAGCTGAGGATGCTTAAGAACTTTTACTTCTGCACCATTGAGAGCATCCAAATGGGGAAATATCTGCACCTGGTATGGGAACAGCCCCAAGAAGGACAGACGAGATCTTCAAAAAGTGGTGTGCTTAGCCAAATGCATCATTCGCTATAGGTCTTCCACGATTACTCGGCTAGTCACAATTATGTTGACTATCAAAATCGTCGACGACTAATTTAATAGTCGACGCGTCGTTTGAAGCTTTGTAAGATCCCAAAAGACGCAGGAATAAGTAGTAGTATTTAAGAGTGTAATAGCAGACTGAAACAGAAGATGGCAGCAATGCATGTACAAGGATGCCAGCTGCCGTTAACCCCCGAGAAGAAGAAGAAGAAGCAGTGTCCGGTATCGTAGTTGTGTCCAAATTCAGAAACCGCATCCTCCTGTGTCCGCATTTGTAGGCCAATTACGTTACAGCGACACGACAAAGACTGTCCAAATTCGAAGACTCCGACAAATGCGGCCGACAAATGCACCCTTTATTTCCCCAGATTTGAAAGATGGGTCGGGTGTATACTTCGTGGCCCAACGTATCCCAGAATTCATAGCGCGGCCCTGCTCAGTTTTCAACAATGGCGGCAGCTAGTTAGTTTTAATATCTCTTTTATTATTCTTTCTGGGTCACAAAATATGTGAAAATATGTTAAACGTTTGTTTAACATATTTTCAGGCGAGAATGTGGCTGTGTAAACTTGAAATATCTGCTCAGTTTATCAAGACACCACATATTTTCAAAAGCGCTCCAACGTTTTCAGAGACATCTGTTACCCACCAGCTCGATATCTAGCCGGGGTTCAAGGCTCACTAGAGCTGGTGAGAACACCAGACTCCCGGCAAATCATTTTCAAACCCACTGCCGTCTTTCGCTATTCAGGTTAAACATGATATATATGTCACTAAGATAACTTAAAAATGTTATTGTTTGGTCTTTTTCAGTATTTTATTTGTTCTTGAGTTGGCTGAGATTAAAGTTATAGTTTTAAAGAGCTGAATAAACGTCAAGCAGACAACTGATTATCAGAAGTATGAGATGCTCGAGAATATACTCCGGTGTCCTGTTATATTTTAGATAGCAAGGAGCAGACGGCTGAGTTTATTAAACTCCACCAAAACAATCTGCAAATTTCATTAAAATTTAATAAACTATCATCTTGGCTTTTTTTTTTAGTTAGCACATACCTTAAACACTTAAAGCTGTAAGATAATGATAGTTATATAAGAGCAGATGCATGCTGGTGCAATAAGCTGTATGTTTTACGTCCAATGGACACATGATCTGTTAAGTCGACTAATCGCAAAAATAATCGGTGACTAGTCAACTATCAAAATAATCGGCAGCCCTAATTTGCTATGAGCTTCCTTACCTTCGGTCCATGTACACTAAGCAGTGCAAGACCAAAGCCAGGAAGATTATGAAGGATCGCTCTCATCTCAACAATGGACTCTTCTCACTTTTGAGTTCATGGGAGCACTTCCACTCCCTCAAGTCCAAAACAGCTCTTCATTACAGAGGAGCTTCTTCCCTCAGGCTATTCGGTCCCTGAACCTTGTGTAGGACTGGACTCTCTCTCTCTCACTACTATACATCAGGAACAATTTATTCCACTGCAAACTGTTACTGTGCACTGTTTGTTTGCACACTCTTTACATGCACACTGTTTATTTGCAAACTTTTATAATTTCTTAAATTTGTTTATCTGCACATTCTATTTTTGTTTTGTTAATTATTTTTAACCTTTCATTTTATTGTACATTTTTTACAGTTAATTTTTAAATTTGTATATTATGTAAATTACTTGCTAGTTAGTTTTATGTTTACTTTTATGTCTACGTTTGGTTCGGCATTGCACAGCAACAAGCATTTCACTGCATGTCGTACTATGTACGATTGTGTATGTGACAAATAAAATTTGAATTTGTATTTCATCCAAACATAAACATGTTTGAATGAGTATTTCAAACAGGCTATTGCAAGCAGAAACTGATGAATATGGGCGTCACCTACTTAGTGAGGAGAAAAGTGGGACTGACCACCAGGGCCCTAAATGTGAGAGAGGCCCTTGCAAGACTGGAACCAAAAGTTTGTTTTTATGGCCGACCTGTCAATACCTCATAAATGTGTTTTGTAGCTGCAATACACTACAGGGAGCTACAGATCTATATTGTCTGCCAAAACTGCTCACAATACTAATGAAGTATGTAGTGTGAACGGCAAAGCAGGAGGACAGAACAAAATGGAAACAGATTTAAAAATATATAAAAACAAAGTTAAATGCAGTCTGTGCAAATCTGTGCTTTTGTTCCAAAACAGCAATAATTCAGTGTACGAGCATTTAAAAGGCTGAAGAAGCTTCTTGAACAAGAAGTAAAACATCTTCAAGAAACTTAAAGAAGTCTGGTCGCTTTTCTTTCCAAGCTTCTTAGATTACCATGAACCTACGCAGACATAAATGCTTGTTAAAACGCAAATTGTTAGGAGCATGAAATTATCCAAAAGGTACTGCTATGCTAAAGCATAAGAGCATAAGAGTTCCATTCAATGGAACCAACACCAGCTCCTGAAAACAACCCTGCACTCTCTTTGCACCCATCTATCTGCTGTTAGTGAAGCAGGGCAGTTTGAGGAAGACGGTACATTGCAGTCTGATAAAATTAGCATAAAACCACACAATGACATTGCTTATTAAACAACAAAACCAAGCAACTAGGTAGCATAGCATATAGAAAGTCACTTATATGACGAGGAATGGTTTACTTTGCATTTATCAGTTCTAATGAAACAGACAAACACACAAGACAATTCAACTGCTGTATATAGTAGGAGAAATAATTTATTCATACCCTGCCAAATTTTTAAGTCTGGTCACTTGTCAACCCTGTATTGCAGATTGACATACTGCAGTTTGCAACATACTGTAGAGTACAATGACTTTATATATTTCAATGAGTTATGTATAAGTAAGTAATTCTTAGAAATGTAATCTTTGTTTTGTTACGCTTATAGAGAAAATGCTCATTATACTGACTATGAAAAGCAGCTGAACATGCTGAAACACTAAAATTACAGTTCCTTAGCCGAATAGGCCCAATAACAGTGTGTTAAAACACTAAAACTTGTTCAATGACATGACATACATAATAGGCATAAAAATAGGCATTTAAAGGTTAGAGAAGGGGGAACTAATTATTTGAGTCTCTTCTGAGCAACAAAAGGCTATAAATTTTTATGGTAGATTAATTTCCATTGAGCAGTGGAAGCCAGAATTCTGGCTCCCGCAGACTTATTCTGACCTCAACCTCCATTCCCACCTCTCCATCTCCATAGACAAAGAGCTGTCAAAGGACGTCAAGGACAAGGTTGTAGACCTGCACAAGGCTGGAAAGGGCTACAAAATCCCCCAAAAAGCTTGGTAACAACTGCTAGCGAGATTGTTTGGAAATGGAAAAAAAGAAAAGAAAATGACCTCGGACTTCGGAACTAGTCTCCTGCAGAAGGGCTAAAATCTGCAATGGGCATTCTGTTATACCCTGAGCATGCTTTGGTTTCTGCTAGTACCATGTGGTTTTTACCAGTGGACAAGAGCGTTCCCTGTGCCTTTGGGACAGGTGACTGTCATTTGTGCTTCTTTGCCTACATTGGCCCACCGGGAGACTTAATGCTTACATTGGCAATGACGGTGATACCGGGAGGGGCGTTATTTGGAGAAACAGCCCGTCTGACCTGAACCCAAGTGTCTTATTATTCAACCTTTGTACAATTCACAATTTGTGAAATGCCTCTGTGTTCCTTTGGATAAGCTGGAAACCTAAACAAAGACTGTTTAGGTTTCTGCTCACACATCGGTCCCGGAAAAGCAGAAGAAAATGGATGGATAAATGGGTGGATTGACCATTCTGAACCATTACATTGTACCCTAGGAAAGCTAATTTTATTTGTTCATTCCTGCAAATAAAATATATCTTTAGTGAAGTATTTTCGCACTATTTTTCTATACCACTGGAATCCTAAATACTTAATAAAAACAAAGAAAATAATGCATTATTTTACTTGGTAAACCAAGAACAACTAATTTAGTCATAAACTTATTGTAGACTATGGTATGTTGACAAACAAGGACTAACATATGGGGAGATTTCAAACCCTGCAGATTTATGGACATAACAAATTTTAATAAATGGTTGGTATATGACCACTATACCACTATAGAGTGTATACAGTTGTCAGATCTATTATATTTTTATAAATTAATAATAGTAATAAAAAACAAGTAAGAGATATGGATGAAGAATGAAAGGGGACTCAAAGAGAGAGATACTGAATCTGCACCATGTCAACCGTTGACCTGTGTGGATGTTTGAAAACTAATTCTAAAACAGATTAATGCATGTAAAAATGGCATGTTTTTAAAATGTATCTGAACATGTTTGAACCAGAATCCAAAGAGGAGGAAATAGGTGGCATGAACAGTTACAGCTATAAAGATGAGTAAGACTAGAAAAGCATTACATTAACAGCAGTCCACTACATATACTAACAAAAAACTGTGCTCTCTGGACTTATTGGGGGATTTAAAAGTGAAATTTTAAAAACTTTTAAAAACAAGCTATCTTATCTTATTTTGCCAAGTTGTAAGGGGTGTATTTGGAAAAAGGTTTTAAAATGTTGACCTAAAATTTGTACTCTCGGGAAATGCTAAATGTGCCAAGTTTAAGTGTCTAAAATCAAACAAACAAACAAACAAACAAACAAACAAAACAAAAAAACCCTAAGACTAAAACTGTTTCTTTACTTGCAGAGGAAACAAACATTTTTGGTAAACACGGTTTAAGTTAAAGTATTTAAAAATGGACACGAGAACTATCATGCTTAAAGTATAATAATAAATCCACACTAAAGATCCCCATGTAATTAAATACCACAGATGGCGGCAGGCATAAAATAGTGGCTTTTGGGCATGCGTAAGACTTTGACTACGTGCATTTCAGCGCGTGATATTCTTCGCACGGTTTTAAAATGGAACAAATGTAAAATAATTTCATGTTAAGTTATATTACAACAATGAGATACAGCTAAATGGTGTCAGGCAGAGCAATCTTACGTTTAGCTAATGTAGAGCAATAACACAAGGAAGCCCACAAAGAGGTGATGAAGCATATCTATTAATTAGCGTTATTTATGAAGATGCCTACCGTAACTAGGGTTCACATGGTGTTATGACTCAGGAGGCACTTTTTGAGGATAGCAACATGTCTGCTACCCCCTCCACCATCAACCGTATCAAGAAAAAAACTTCCTTTCAGATTTCCAGAATAAAAGCACAGTAGTTCACCGAACTAAAAACGACTTACCCAAAATATTCCGTTTTTATTCCCCATATTCAAGTTTCAGGGGTTGCAATAACTACACTGTGATGAAGCCTTTCTGAGTCTATATGAAAATAATAAATAATGAAATGTCGGCTTTTATTCTGAAAAGTGAAAGTGTGGACGCCACTGCTTAGGCTCAAGGAAGCATAGGTTATTACAGTAACAGGCGAGTGGAAGACGCTGAGTGGCAGCGTGCAGGTATCTTTTCACTTTCAAAATTCATATCTTCAGAATCTTTAATCAAGCTCTATAGTACTTTTGCTATTGTAGTGAAACTGATAACCTGACAAAAAACGAACCAGCTTAACAGATGGCGGGCGTTAGCTTATGTGGAAAACCGATATGAAAGTTGCCTTTTTAGTAACCTGATAAGGTAGACTAAGTTGTAGGAAACCCCTAGCTACATTTTTCTTTAGATTTCGCTTGCTTAGATATAAGGTCATGTATATGTATCGATTCGCTAAATCGATGCATTTTCCCTTTCTAGCTTCCGGTCTATGTCCAGGCGTGACATATGTTTAGTCGTCACGCCAGTGCTATTTTTGCATTATTAAAAACAAACGCTCAATCAATCAATCACTCGAATAAATAAATTCTCACGTAATAGCTACACGCTTGTCGTTATAAGCACCGACCAGCTGTCATGTCATAAAATGTATGAACGTGTCTACCCTTATATTGCAATGATTTTTTTTTGTTTTTTAAAAGATGCTTAATGTTAGTATGTACGTAATAGTATACATGTGAAGATGTTCAGTAAGCCTTGCATTGTTTTTGACGTGTGGGAATAGCCCTGTTTCCATAGTTTCCTCCGTCTCCTGGGTTCTGATGTCAACAGAGCTTCCCCTTCTCACTCCTCCTCTGTTAAAGCCACCCTACTCTGTTATCTGTTAACAGATGATGAGTCACCAAGCAAGCAAAGCATCTCGGTTATTTTTCTTTCGCCATTAATAAGCATTCTCTGGGTTTCAAGTATGTTTCAAGTAGAGGAGAAAAGCAGTTGTTGTTGTTTGGATTTTGCCATAATGATGTTATCATCACATTTACGTCTTTGAGTATTTGAAAAGAAAAAATTGAAAAGACTGTTTTACAGACTGCTACAAGCTTCATTCAGATAGCATTTTTTACTATTTCTTAAGGACATGACTTTCAAATACTGTTCAGATACTGCTTTCTCTGAAAATCCCCGAAAGGCCTTCAGAAAGCATTTAGAACTATAGCTCTAGATAAATTGCAAGAGAGTCTGACACACACATAAACTTGCCTAAAGGTTTTCCTGATCCACTTCCAGCATATTCTTTTGGCATGTTGAATTTTAAGGCAAATTTGAGACAATATGTGCGTTTTGTCTCAATTAACAGTTATATTTTCATTTTCACTTACTGTATTAACACAATAGACCTAAAATCACACAAAACAAAAAATCTCAGTAGGAAAAATATTTTTTTTACAATGAAAACAGAATTAAAATGCAGAAAATGTCTCAAGCTTTTTTTGTATAACTATTTATAAAATAATAATCATAATCATGTGTTATAATAAGATGCCACACAATTCATTTGTGCCACTCCAAAACTTAGTTCCTGTCCACAATAAGACAGACAATATCTATGTCGTCCCCTCAGCCTCTCTGGGAAAGTCTGTTCCAGGGTGCTGGAAAGTAGGGTGCATCTGTTTGTCGAATCTCAGATACAGGAGGAGCAATGTGGTTTTTGTCCTGGTCGTGGAACACTGGACCAGGTTATTATCCTCTCACGGATACTTGAGGGTGCCTGTGGAAGGTGCTCCAGGAGTATGGGGTGTTTGGCCCATTGCTATGGGCCATTCAATCCTTATACAACCGTTGCATAGCCGGCAGTAAGTTGCCGGCTATGCCAGGGGTTCCCTGGTTCCCTTTTTTCACCAATTCTGTTCACAATTTTTATGGACAGAATTTCTAGCCTAGAGGCGTAGCGGAAGGCTTTCACTTGGTCTCAGAATCTCATCTCAGCTTTGCGCGGAGGATGTGGTTCTTTTGGCTTCATTGGGTGATGGCGTCCAGCTTGCACTGGAATATTTCACAACTCATTGTGAAGCGGTGGGAATGAGAATCAGCACCTCCAAAACTGAGTCCATGGTCCTTAGCTGGAAAAGGATGGAGGGCCCACTCCGGGTCAGAGGAGTATAAGTATCTCTGGGTTTTGTATGTGGGTGATAGGAGAAGAGAGCGGGAGATCGACAGACGGATTGGTGCTGTGGGTGCAGTGATGTGAACCCTGTACCAGTCCGTTGTGGTGAAGAGAGAGCTGTGGGTAGTGACCGAAAGAACGAGATTGCGGACACAAGCGGCAAAAATGAGCTTCCTCCGAAGGGTTGCTGGCCTCTCCCTTAGAGAAAGGGTGAGAGGTTCAGCCATCCGGAAGGGTCTCAGAGTAAAGCCGCTGCTCCTCCACATGAAAAAGAGCCAGTTGAGGTGGTTTGGGCATCTGACAAAGATGCCTCCTGAGGTGCCTCTTGGGTAAAGTGTTCTGGGCATGTCCCACCAGAAGGAGGCCCCAGGGCAGACCCAGGACACGCTGGAGAGATTATATCTCGGCTGGTTTTGGAACGCCTTGGTGTTCCTTCAGACAAGCTGGAGGAGGTGGCTGCTTAGGCTGCTGCCCCCGCGACCAGGCCCCGGAAAAGCAAAAGAAGATGGATGGATGTTAGGGCTGCCACGATTAGTCGATTAGTCGACTAGTCACGATTACGTCGACTATCAAAATCGTCGATGACTAATTTAATAGTCGACGCGTCGTTTGAAGCTTTGTAAGATCCCAAAAGACGCAGGAATAAGTAGTAGTATTTAAGAGTGTAATAACGGACTGAAACAGAAGATGGCAGCACTGCATGTACAAGGATGCCAGCTGCTGTTAAACCCCGAAGAAGAAGAAGCAGTGTCCGGTATCGTAGCTCGATACCGGACACCATAGCTCAAGTCTCGATAGAGCCGGTGAGAACACCGGACTCCCGGCAAATTGTTTTCAAGCCCACTGCTGTCTTTTGCTACTCAGGTTAAACATGATATATGAGTCACTTAGATAACTTAAAAATGTTATTGTTTGGTCTTTTTCAGTATTTTATTTGTTCCTGAGTAAATCGGTTTGGCTGAGATTAAAGTTATAGTTTTTACACAGCTGAATACACGTCAAGCAGACAACTGATTATCAGAAGTGTGAGATGGTCGAGAATATACTCCTGTATCCTGTTATATTTTAGATAGCAAGGAGCAGACAGCTGAGTTTATTAAACTCCACCAAAACAATTACAAATTTCATTAAAATTTAATAAACTATCATCTTGGCTTTTTTTTTAGTTAGCACATACCTTAACCTTAAGCCCCATTTTTGAGCTTCCTGCTCAAAAATGTAATGCCCAAATTTAATTGATTATTTCTCTGCAATTACAAACTCTGTCCTTACAATCCTGGTATAAAAAATATAGCTAACACTTGTGAGATTTCATCAGAGGTGTAAATATTGAAGCAGATATTACTGTGTCACAGTTACTGAGACTGGAACACAGAAAAAGTAAGTATATTTTATCCTCGCCTAATTTTTTATTTTATTTTTAGCATATAACCCTTTTAAAAATATGTCTCAGATCACATTTGGTTCCAGGATTTTAGTAACCAACATATAAACATCATCTGTGCAAAGATTTATGTTTCTAAAGTGAAACAGTGAAAAATTACAGCCCTGTCAATACATGAATATCCAGACGTTGTACAAAAATGTCCAATTTTGGTTGAATTTTTTTGGTATTAAAGAGCAGAAATTAATACATTTTTATTAACAGGCCTAAAAATACTTTTTTTTTAAAATATATTTTTGAAGAATTAACCACACATTTACATGGTGATGGCCCTTTTCTGCAGTGCGCATGAAGCGTTTAATTGGTCTCTGGCCCTTTAAACTCCGAGGGGCTGTAACTTTGGTTTCTTTTGGTCAATTTGCATGATTGACACCTCTTTTTAATCGTTTTAGCCAATAGAATCAAAGTAACGATGCCACGTTCACGTCACTTCAACCAATCAGACGTTACAATGCCAAAATCCACGTGGGCCCAAATTTGCTGCATGTGGCGTCTGTCCAGTCACGTGTCTGTAGGTGGGTCTAAAATGAAGGTTGTTGACGGAAAACGGCTCTGATGCAGCTAGGTAGGCATGGTAACCTCTGATAATCACGTGGCTACCGGCGAAAATAACGGAGGAAATTGGGACGGTAAGCCAATCTCTGTCTTAGCGCATTTGCGCCACTATGTGTTTTTGTGGTCTTCTTTTGCGGCTCATTCAGTGAATTTTGGTCTGATCGTGGTGAAACTTGGTGTGTGGAGTTAGTGATAGCTCTGGAAGCTAACCAGCCTATCTTTAGCCAATTACATGAAGGCTGGAAAATTTCCGGTTCGATTTTGTTTGTTTAGCGGTCTTCTGCACATTTACGTAACTGCTCTTTTAATCATGGCTTGTTTTCGATGTGTTTGGTGGTTGTAGAAATGGTTTATATGACATTTTAGCTGAGATTCAGAGGTTTCTGTGGATACCAAACATGTCTGGACTTATCATTATTATTATTATTTCTCACCCCGTGTTATAACCGATTAAATGTGATCTCCTCCTTTTTGCCCCCGGTACCGGGAGCGTGGGGCTTAAAGTTGTAAGCTAATAATAGTTATATAAGAGCAGATGCATGCTGGTGCAATAAGCTGTACGTTGTACATCCAATGGATGTTGAAAAGGCTCTGGAGGTCCCTGTAAGCACGTAAACCTGTGACACAAAAATCACCAAACTCGGACCACCACAGACTGTTTTCCATCGTGGTGATGAATAAAATGCTGGGCTAGCATGTAAAAGGGCATTTATTCCCTTCAAGGACCTGAAGCTCCATAAAGCACTCCTCCATTAGCCAAACCCATCTGTTCTCCGACATGACATTGGCCAATCAGATGAAATGAAGAAAAATAGGGTCAAAATTCGTAGTTGTAATTTGAAACTTGAGTGCAGTTTCACACGTATTTTTTGGCTAACTCCACACACAAATTCTTTTTACACATACAAATCTTTTTTACGCACACACAAATTCTTTTTACACATACACATCTTTATTACCCACACACAAATTCTTTTTACACATACACATCTTTATTACGCACACACAAATTATTTTTACACATACAAATCCTGATTTACAAGTACAAAATATTTATGACCACAATTTGAGCCCATAGTTTTAAGTCTGCACTTCTGACTTGATGAGAGTGCGTCTTGTGCTATGTCATCTAAAATCTGTCATTTTATTTTGACACATGGCATGCCCATCAACTCTTTTGGGTTAAATATTCAAACAGGTCTTGAAAATGGAACAATATAGCAATTTGGTTACAGTTGCAGTATTCATTTTAGCAGTCAAAATGCCAATCGCCTGATCCCTGCTTGTCTGTGGCAGTCAAGGTATTAGGGATAGGGTTTGGACTCAGGGGTTAGGGCTTTATATTGGACTATTGATCACACCATGTGGACATAACAACTTTGCCCTGCTAGTCTGCTCACCTGAAATGAACTACTTTTTAATTGCTGTTAATTGTTTTGCTGCATTTGTTGTATGTATGAATAATACTAATAAATTAGTACTTGTGTTGGACCAATGAGGCTATGAGTTAAGCAAGACATTTTGAGGAAGTCAGTGCATTTCAAACTGATGACATGAAAATACCACAATGACACTGGTTCTTAATAAAAAAAAACAAAAAAAAACAAACAGGGGCGTGGGGGAGCATTTTAGTTTATCACTTTTGTGGTGATGATTGCATTATTTAGCTTGGAACTTTTGTTAGAGCTCATCAAACAACGTGAGGCAGCACACCCTCATGTTACAAAATCAACCATTATGTCCACAAGACCGTTAGATGTCATATGTGACTTAGAGTGATTTCCCCGATTCAAATTGATTTTAGTTCTTAAATAATGCAATATCGATTCAATAAATCCTGAATTGATTAAATGATCAAAAATATATATGAAATAAACATATATATATATATATACATATACATTTATGGAGTGCATAAAATGTCATAGTTTCAATAAAGTGACAGTGAAGTGGTCAGTGTTCAGCAGTCTGATGCCCTGATGGAAAAAGCTGTCCCTCAATCTGCTGGTTCCGGACCAGATAGACCAGTACCTCCTGCCTGACGGAAGTAGTTGAACGGTGACTGTGACTGGGGTGACCTGAGTCTTTGATAACCCTTCCCGCTTTCCTCAGGCTGTAGATGTCCTGGAGGGAGGGAAGCTCCCCTCATATAATCATTTCGGAACCCCGCACCGCTCTCTGAAGAGCTTTGCGGTTGTAGGCAGTGCTGTTGCCATACCAAGTAGTGATGCATCCAGCGAGGATGGTCTTAATGGCACTGCGGTGGAAGGTCTTGAGGATGGGGGGGCCCATGCCGAATCTGTTCAGTCTCCTGAGAAAGAATAGGCGCTGCTGTGTCTACTTCACTATTTTGTTTCTGTGAA
This sequence comes from Neolamprologus multifasciatus, assembly GCF_963576455.1. Taxonomy (NCBI): domain Eukaryota; kingdom Metazoa; phylum Chordata; class Actinopteri; order Cichliformes; family Cichlidae; genus Neolamprologus; species Neolamprologus multifasciatus. The sequence goes on from NC_140445.1 coordinate 12,023,378, forward strand.
CTGACAATGTGAGATCCTCCGCCAGATGTACACCTGGGAAACTAAAGCTGCTCACTCACAGCAGCACCATTGATGGTACAGGGGAAATTTGCTTCTCTACACCTTCAGAAGTCCACTATCATCTCTTTTGTCTTTGTGACGTTAAGGATGAGATGATTCTCTTCGCACCTTGTAAGCTGCCTCATCACCTTTGGTGATAAGAGCCATCACTGTTGTGTTGTCCACAAAACCTGAAACAATGAAATTGGAGCTGCTAGTGGCCGTGCAGTTGTGGTGTAGAGTGAGTACAGGAGAGGGCCCAGTACACACCCCTGTGGAGCACCAGTTTTCATTATGACTGGGGATAAGGTGATGCTGCCCAGTCTGACCACCTGGTGTCTGTCAGACAGGAAGTTAAGGATCCAGCTGCAGAGAGAGCTGCTCAATCCTAGATCCTGCAGTTTCCTGTCCACCCTTTAGGGAACGATGGTATCCTTACTGGATAATAATTAACACACTCTATGAATGGAAAGAGTTGTAGATGTTGTAGTTGTAGATGAATCTGAAACCAATTTGGGCCAGCTGAAAAATTCCATTACGATTTAAATTCTAAGACTAGTATAGAAAGTGAATTCCCATCAATTTCCATCTCTACATCTATTCAAAAACAACCTTGACCTTTTCAGTAACGTGAAATGTTGTGATTTCTGTAATATCATGATATTTTATCTCGCATTAAACTTTACTCCCCTTAGCTTTAATATTATATCAAACTCACCAGGTAGATGTGTCAATTAAACAGTGTTTACTGTCTAATGGACACATTTCGTTAACAAAATAATTATATATTGCTGCCTTATTGGGTTCTATATCTGTCACTTTTGCATTTAGCATGTTTTTGTTTTTTGTTTTTGTTCTCCAGGTTTCTGCTCCAGGATTTTTGTTTGACAGTGACAGCATCTATTTTTACATTTTCAGCATAGAGACATTACACTGATAATCACTGGAATGATGGGAGTTCCTGCATCCTGTGTGGTGGTGCTAACATTCATTCTTTACAGCCACAGTTTGAAAATACAAAGTACTCTGCATGTGTCTAAAAGGTAAGAATATACATATTGTTTTATTTTTTGTCTAGCTACAGCCTTACTGGCCTAAAGCAACTTTAATTATAAAAACACAAAAATGTATGGATTGGTATATGATATGGTATGCTGGTTCTTGTTTTGATGTGTTTTTGGTGTAATTGAACATGTTATTAATAATTGATTGTGTCTGTATTACTGAAGTTCTCAGGAAAATGTTCTGAATCCCAGTAAATGTGTATCCAGGACTAATCAGCAGCAGATAATAGCAAATCCATACAACTTCTCTGTGGATCTTCGCATGCCTGGTGTTATCCCAACTGGGGTAAGTCTGTTTCCACTCAATGTTGGTGTGTGTCTATCAGTAGGGCTGTGCGATATGACCAAAATCTCATATCCCAATATAAAACATCTATCGTCCCGATAACGATATAAATCACAAAAATGTAACATTTTCTGTGAATCTCGGGCAGCTCAACTTGCGTGAAGTGTTTCCAGCTGGGCGTCGAGTACCTGGAGTCTAATGTTTTAACCGATACATGAAAATATACCTTCTCAAACATAAGTTGTAACGGCTGCCGTTTTCTTTGTGAGTATTTATTACACGGCGTGCTGCGGGGAAAAGCCTGTTCTAACATTTGACTCTAAGGTTTATTTTTTAGCATCTGACGGCTCTTTTTTGCGTCTCATCTGTAAACACTCTTCATACTCTTTCACATGATTCAATTTATTTTGAAAAGTCTCAACAGGATCTTGAGCTTTATTGTGAAAGGTTTATGTGGAAAATAAACAAGCGGACATGCGGTGGTTTTACCGTCTTTGTTGCTAACAGGTGCTTGTCCGTCCGTAGTGTGGTTATATTAAATATAAGAGAAAGAAAGAACTTTAAGAAATTAATATAGCCACTACCAGTGACCATCAAAACGATGAAAAAATATTGCCGTAAACAGTTATTTTGTGACACCATGAAGCAAACGATAGCGTAAAATGAAACGATAGATGTTTTTATATCGTCATCCGATATATATTGTTATATCAAACAGCCCTATCTATCAGTTGTTTGTTTCAGAAGTTTATGCGCACTTATCAAGGGTATGAATGGTAATTTGGGGCTTATAATTAGTTCTTTGACCTGTTCTTTTAAGTAAAGTAGAATGATTGTATAGCTTATATATTTAATGACTTTAAAATAAAAGAATTTAGTGCACAAGTTTAATTTTTAAAACATTATTTTTCTTTGTCCACACATATAATACATGCAGGCTCAAATATATTTACAGTGGGGCAAAAAAGTATTTAGTCAGCCACCGATTGTGCAAGTTCCCCCACTTAAAATGATGACAGAGGTCAGTAATTTGCACCAGAGGTACACTTCAACTGTGAGAGACAGAATGTGAAAAAAAAATCCATGAATTCACATGGTAGGATTTGTAAAGAATTTATTCGTAAATCAGGGTGGAAAATAAGTATTTGGTCACCTCAAACAAGGAAAATCCCTGGCTCTCACAGACCTGTAACGTCTTCTGTAAGAAGCTTTTCTGTCCCCCACTCGTTACCTGTATGAATGGCACCTGTTTGACCTCATCATCTGTATAAAAGACACCTGTCCACAGCCTCAACCAGTCAGACTCCAAACTCCGCCATGGCCAAGACCAAAGAGCTTTCGAAGGACACCAGGAAAAGAATTGTAGACCTGCACCAGACTGGGAAGAGTGAATCTACAATAGGCAAGCAGCTTGGTGTGAAAAAATCAACTGTGGGAGCAATCATCAGAAAATGGAAGACATACAAGACCACTGATAATCTCCCTCGATCTGGGGCTACACGCAAGATCTCATCCCGTGGGGTCAAAATGATCATGAGAACGGTGAGCAAAGATCCCAGAACCACACGGGGGGACCTGGTGAATGACCTGCAGAGAGCTGGGACCAAAGTAACAAAGGTCACCATCAGTAACACACTACAACGGCAGGGAATCAAATCCCGCAGTGCCAGACGTGTTCCGCTGCTGAAGCCAGTGCATGTCCAGGCCCGTCTGAAGATTGCCAGAGAGCACATGGATGATACAGCAGAGGATTGGGAGAATGTCATGTGGTCAGATGAAACCAAAGTAGAACTTTTTGGTATAAACTCAACTCGTCGTGTTTGGAGGAAGAAGAATACTGAGTTGCATCCAAAGAACACCATACCTACTGTGAAGCATGGGGGTGGAAACATCATGCTATGGGGCTGTTTTTCTGCCAAGGGGACAGGACGACTGATCCGTGTTAAGGACAGAATGAATGGGGCCAAGTATCGTGAGATTTTGAGCCAAAACCTCCTTCCATCAGTGAGAACTTTGAAGATGAAACGAGGCTGGGTCTTCCAACATGACAATGATCCAAAACACACCGCCCGGGCAACAAAGGAGTGGCTCCGTAAGAAGCATTTGAAAGTCCTGGAGTGGCCTAGCCAGTCTCCAGACCTCAACCCCATAGAAAATCTGTGGCGGGAGTTGAAAGTCCGTGTTGCTCGGCGACAGCCCCAAAACATCACTGCTCTTGAGAAGATCTGCATGGAGGAATGGGCCAAAATACCAGCTACTGTGTGTGCAAACCTGGTAAAGACCTATAGTAAACGTTTGACCTCTGTTATTGCCAACAAAGGTTATGTTACAAAGTATTGAGTTGTATTTTTGTTATTGACCAAATACTTATTTTCCACCCTGATTTACGAATAAATTCTTTACAAATCCTACCATGTGAATTCATGGATTTTTTTTTCACATTCTGTCTCTCACAGTTGAAGTGTACCTCTGGTGCAAATTACTGACCTCTGTCATCATTTTAAGTGGGGGAACTTGCACAATCGGTGGCTGACTAAATACTTTTTTGCCCCACTGTATATATATGCCCAGTAATATTCAGTGTCCTTAAACAAGTTGTACATTAACCAAATACTTTTGGTAGCCATTAACAAGTTTCTGGCACAACTCTGGATGCATACATGATCACCTTTCTGCTTTTCTGACCTTTGCCAGCGCCATCTTACCGTTCCGACCATACACAAACATCACACGGGGAAGACAGGTCAGAGAGGTATAACAATGGAAAATGCACAACACGAGGAAAGACGAGGATGAAAAATAACTCCCCCCAGACTGAGCTCCAACAGGGAGATCAGTTTGAGAACAGAAAAAAAAAACGTCTCAGCACTAGGGCTGCCACAAGCAATTATTTTGATAGTCGACTAGTCACCGATTATTTTTGCGATTAGTCGACTAATCAGATCATGCATCCATTGGATGTAAAACGTACAGCTTATTGCACCAGCACGCATCTGCTCTTATATAACTATCATTAGCTTACAGCTTAGGTATGTGCTAACTAAAAATAAAGACAAGATGATAGTTTATTAAATTTTAATGAAATCTGCAGGTTGTTTCAGTGAAGTTTAATAAACTCAGCCGTCTGCTCCTTGCTATCTAAAATATAACAGGACACAGGAGTATATTCTTGAGCATCTCACACTTCTGATAATCAGTTGTCTGCTTGACGTTTATTCAGCTGTGTAAAAACTATAACTTTATTTCTCAGCCAAACCGATTTACTCAGGAACAAATAAAATACAAAAAAGCCAAACAATAACATTTTTAAGTTATTTAAGTGACTTATATATCATGTTTAACCTGAGTAGCGAAAGACAGCGGTGGGTTTGAAAACGATTTGCCAGGAGTCCGGTGTTCTCACAGGCTCTAATGAGCCTTGAACCCTGGCTAACTATCGAGCTAGTGGGTAACAGACGTCTCCAAAAACGTCGGAGCACTTTTGAAAATATGTGGTGTCTTGATAAACTGAGCAGATATTTGAGGTTTACACAGCTACATTCTCGCCTGAAAATATGTTAAACTTTATTTTGTGACCCAAAAAGAATAATAGGAGTAATATTAAAACTAACTAGCTTCCGCCATTGTTGACTACTGTGCTGGGCCGCGCTATGAATTCTGGTACACAGCTTCTTCTTCTTCGGGGTTTAACGGCAGCTGGCATCCTTGTACATGCAAATACTACTACTTATTCCTGCGTCTTTTGGGATCTTACAAAGCTTCAATTGACGCGTCAACTATTAAATTAGTCATCTGCGATTTTAATAGTCGACGTAATCGTGACTAGTTGACTAATCGTGGCAGCCCTACTCAGCACATAGCACATGAATCATCACATCTCACAACACGGAAGACATAAGCTTTGAAGGCGCTTGGAGGGGGTGGGGAGTGTGTGTGTAGGTCTGTGTCAGTGTATGTGTGTGTGTGTGTGTGTGTTCCGTGTTCAGGCGCATTAGAGGAGATGGTAGTTTTTTTGGTTAGTGCGAACAAACTGCTCCCAATTTTACAGTAGTCTAATGTCCGTCACTGGTCACCAGGTCTCTCAATTCCCATTTTTCTTCTTCAAGATGTTATCCAGATTGCAGAGCCATGAGCTTCTCCAAGTACTTATCCAAACAACTACTCCAAAAAAACACAGTCTGAGCACTCACAGCCCTGACCATCGTCTATCATGTCAGCCAGCCTTGTGGGATTTTGAAAAGCTGTATTCGCTTCTCGTTCTTCGATACGCCAGGTCCGAGACAGCTCCATTCAACCAGAACTCTGTTATCATAGTTCCGAATTGGTAGATCTCATTCAAAGTCCTCCATCGAGAGTGTCACAAGACACACGATGCAACCGACCGTCGAGTATCCGGCAGCAAACGTCTCTGCAGGACAATTAGGCTCTCCCAAGCCTAGGAGTTGTCAGTTTCATTAGGGGACCAGTTGAGCAAATCCATAATTCTTCTTTAGGTTTTTAGAGAACAAGTCTGGGAGACTCTCTTAGGGATAGAGAATACGCGAGACTATACAAAAGACATGAGAAGCCAAGCAGGAAAGATAAGGGAGAGGGGAGAGGGAGAAAGTGCGATTGCCTCCGTCAAGAGCCAAGAGAGAAATTTTGCCCCAGAGACAACAGATGTATCCCCTAATGGGATACATCGCTAAAGGTGGTTGAGAATAATGGGGCTAAGGTCCTGAAGGGTTTCCAGACAGACAGATCTGGTTGGCCACCAACCAGACACAGTGTTGGTTGACAAGGAACAGAAGACCACAATTGTGATACATGTGGTAGTCCCAAGGGACAGCAACATCAGCCAAAAGGAACACAAGAAAATGGAGAAGTGCCAGGGGTTGAATGAATAACTGAAGCAGATCTGGAAGGTAAAATCCACAGTGTTCCTTAGTAATAGAAGAATTGAGGGCTCTAACCCCAAAACTGGAAGATTGGCTCAAGCAGATTTCAGGCACAACAAAGGTCATTATCCAGAATTACACAATTAGTACCGCTATGATACTGTGCCAAAGCCTCAAACTTCCAGGCATCTGGTAGAGCACCCATGCTTGAGAAACATATAACCCCCCCCCCCCCCCCCCCCCCCCCCCCAGAGTGAAAGGGTTTTATTTTTTTTATTTTTTTTAAATACTGATTAAGGCATACTAGATGATACATAGCCACCTGCGATCCATCTACTGAGCTGACGATGTGGCCAGACTAAAAGTAGTCACCCAACCAAGAAAACAACTGCCCCAACTCACTTACAATGTCTCATCAGAGGAGATGTATACAAATGTAAACACTGCGCTATGCACGATCCCTATTAACAGTATCACTGAAACCAGTGAGCGCATATATACCACTGCGACAATAATCCTTGAAATACTTATAAGATATTATGTATAAGATCTATAATGCATTTAAAGGAAGACACCTTTGAAGAAGAAGGCTTAGAATTAAAATAGAATGGAATTGAATAGCTTCTCCGCGAATCGGTACCTGCTGGTGCTGGAGGGGTTTGTGTGTCCCAGGGATCCCAGGGCTATGTTGTCTGGAGGCCTTTGCCGCTTGGTAGGGTCTCCCATGGCAAATTGGTTCTGGGTGAGGGACCAGACAAAGAGGGATTTAGAACACCCGTATGAGTAGAACATCAAGGAACAGTTCACCCTGCCCCGGATAGGGTGCCCCACCCTGGAGCCAGACCTCATCTCATAAGCAATGCCAGCCCATCCTTATTTAGGCAATCTCAAAGAAGTTCCTCCAGATGTAATGGTCTTCTGGCATGGCCTTTGGTCTATAGTTTACCTCACAGATTTTCACTGGGATTGATTTGAATTCAGTTAAATTCAACTCAATTTTATTTACACAGTTGGTCAACGTTTTAGAACACCCCAATTTTTCCAGTTATTTACTACAATTCAAGTTGTTCTAGTCCAATAAATAGTTTAAAATGATACAAAGGTTAACTGCCACAGGTAAAAAAAACCAACAACAACAACAACAACAACAAACCCCAACAAACCCAAAAGGTAAGGTTACCCAAAAACTTTTTCAGGGAACTCAAAATGGGTTAACAATTTAAAGCTGTTCTGCAACAATGGAGGTTGATCAAGCCTTGAAAGGCTTCGCCCCAAGTCCAGCACCCTGAGACTGCACACTAAGTGGAAAGGAGGCCAAGGACTAGTGAGTGTCAGAGCCATTATCACTATCCAGGGTGAAAAAACAAAATGCATGAGTACATCTGGAAGATGGCTGCAACTCATTGTGTGCTTAGTAAATGCCCCGGGCAACAGAAACCTGAGGAAGAACAGAAACGGCCCTGCACAGCATGCACCACCAATAGACAGAAAAGGTGGCTGATTCAGAAAATTTTTACCAATGGTTGGAGAAGGTTGGACTGAAAGATGGCTCAGACGCATGACTCATGGCAGCAATGGGAACAAGCTCTAAGCACGAGATCTATAGAGACTGGGGTCCACTACACCAGACAGGATCCCCAGATGCAGGGTCAAAGATGACCCTGAAACAATCTGGCATATAAATATAGGGTGCAAGATTGTTTCAGATAGGGCATACAGGAACATCTGTGCTGAGTATGGCTGTGTAAAGGTGGTGAGAATGACAAAAATAAGATCTTGTGAGACCAGATGCAGATGGAGAAACTAGTAGTTGACTAACCAACCAGACATAGCAGTGGTGGATAAGCAGAGGAAAAAGGCCGTAGTGATAGATACAAAGTGATAGCAACTAGGGCTGGGCCATATTATACTGTTCACAGTAATACCAGTACAATGTTAGGCAACGATAAGAAAATGAAGTATCGCGATGGAATATGGATAAAACGTGCATGCACAGTGCCTTTCTTTTCATACGCACATGGCCGAAAAAGCATAGCGGCAACGGAGAATGAGAAGGGAAAAAGCGCATCGTTGAGTGAAACGGATGAGCCAGAATGGGTTTGTAAAAATGGTGCCACTTCAGTGGTGTGGAACTGGTTTGGTGTTTGTCCGTCAGATACCCACCAAAGCACTTTTTTTTTTGGTAGAACATGCAAGCGGGCCGTCGTTATTGCCGTATTTGTCAGACTAAGGCGTTCGTAAATCTGGGAGTAATCTTGGTCCTAAACTCCATCCCTTTCAAGTCCCAAAGTCAAACGAACACTGCAGCATCACTGAGAGTTAAAAACTGTCTAAATTCTTTCATCTTTAATAAAACGATCAGCATTGCTGCTTTGCCAGGTGTAACTATGAAGTTTAACATCCAGGCATCCAGGAAAACAGAATTTATTACATTTAGCGGAGTTAGAAGTTAGCAGAAAGTTAGCGGAAGTTAGCTCGCTACCTAAGCATGATATAGCATGTTCTGACTGAGAGATTTCTGAAAAAATTCAAATGTACAGCTCTGCTATCACTTCCAACATAAATGAAGACAGAAAACTAAAAAGCAGTGACGTTTGGAAGGTTACTGAAGTTGGGCTAGGTGGTATATAATGATGTGCTGCGTGATCGCTAGCGACACAGCTATGTTAGCATAACATAAACAGTGAAGCTAGAGGATGAACGCTAACACTTTTCCACTCGATAAAAGTTAACGTGAAGGTTCCGGATGGTTAGAGACAAATGCAATCGCATGGCAGGATGCTATAAACGGACCAAACTTCAGTTAGGAGAACAACTGAGATTATTCATCCACAATACAAGGTTAGTCATTAATATACTGCAACAACATGGGAATAGAGCAGCTGTGATAGAATACAGCATTAATGAATCGAAGGTACAGAAGTGGAGGAAACAAGAAGAATGAGTTGAATGAGGTTTGATTTATCTGACTGCTTTGTTTCGCTTAATGTGTCTTATAATCCCGTGCACCTTATAGTCCGAAAAATACATATTTGACTTTTTTATTTGGCACACTGCAGTTTAATGTTGCAAAGCACCTCTTTTTAACTTCAGTGGATATTATACATGGTTATGCTCAGGATATCTCAGCCCATTTCTACTGGAAATGCCTTTTGGTTAAACTTTCAGCAAGGAATTTGCATTCGCACTGTTAAATTTCTATATAGCTTTAATGCATCTAAAAAACGGCTGCTTGTTTAAGTGAAAATAAGTGGATGGCATTTTTTTGTTGTGGAGTTGTATTTTGTCTCGCATCACTTATATCGTTATCGCAAATTTTCAAATATATATCGTGATAAATATTTTTGGCCATATCGCCCTGCTCTAATAGCAACATCAAGAAGAAGTAACACAAGAAGCTCGAGAGATGTGGAGTGTTAAAACAACATTGGTCCCCATGAGCACAGTGACCTCTGTGGGGCAGTGACCCCCAAACTAGGTGAGTGGCTTCAGCAGACCCCAGAGTGCAGTCCTAGATACTAGTCAGGGTCCTGTCTAGTAGAGGCTCTAAGACTGCGCTTTCCTGGACGGAAATCTTGGATATCCCTCCTGGGATCTGCTGAAGCCAAGGGGTATTAACTAGAGTATGTGTGTGCGTGTGTGTGTGTGTGTGTGTATGGGTTTGTTTATTTGTTTTCTCCATTTAGGACTCATTGATGTCATTGTTTTCCTTAATATTTCAGTCGGACACTTACCTTTGCATGGCATTTCCAGTTCCAACTAGGCAAGATGCATATATTGGTGAGTTTTATCTTTTATTAATTTATTATATATTATAAAACCTACAGTGATTGGCAATTACAAAAAAAAAAAAAATTCTAGCTGACCTATAAGCTGGATACAAAGTAATAATGACAAGTTCAATTTATATCAACAGTTGAAATGGAAATTTTAAAGGCATCATTGCTATCACATGGTGTCACCATGATTACCTTTTGTATATCTCTTGTGTAAATTTATTTTCACAATATAATATTTTATTAATTTCACTAAAAAAAATTTGATAAAATTTAATGTTTTGAAACATTTTTCAGGGAACTAAGTCATTGCTAGCTTTAAATTAATTAGAGGGTGGTGATGATCTTTCTCCGATTGACCAGTCTGATGTATTTTCAAAGAATCAGGCTGTTAGTCGATAAGGCGATTTGTTATGTGTGAACTTCACTGTCAATTTGAAGTGGAAATTTTTAACCAGTGTTTTTCTCTTCAGTGGACTTCATACCTCTTGCCAGTATGGATACAGTCCATCACATGCTGCTGTTTGGCTGTCAGACCCCTGTGTCCACCCACAGCTTTTGGTAATGCCCAACTTTAAATTAATTTTGCTAGTGTTTTTGTTGTTAGGAAAAAAGCCAAGACCCAGGAACAAAAAAAAAGGACCTTGCGTAAGAAGTGCAAGTTAAGCCCCTTTTTTATTATTACCTACTCGAATAGATTTGCCACAGTTCTCCATGCTTTTCAGGGGTTTCTATTAGGTCATAGTACCAGGTACTGAAATACTGTCTGCTCAGCTGGGTTTTTAAAGTGATCAGAGCAGGTACTAAAATGTAATAATGTGCGATACCACTGATTTCCTTTCCGATCTGATACCAAGTAATATTCAGGGTGGTATCGACGATACTGATCCGATACCGATACTTTGTACAAAAACGTATTTTATTTACTGTATCTCAAATTATAGCATCATAATGATTACAGGATATCAGATTACTTGTTCTTATCACTTAATAATGCAGAATTATCATGTAGAAATAAAAAAAAAAAAGTTGTGCGCTATTTGAACACCTTGTCTGCCTGCAGCATAAAGTACTCCGTTAGAGTCTGTCTCACCCTAGCAGCACCTGTCCCTCTCCTCCTGTTCAGTTTGCCTCAACATACGCTCGTCATATTCCGTGATATGATTTACTCTGAGGTGTTTGACAAGGTTAATGATGTTTTGCCACAACCATACATGCCAACCCTGCTGATTTTTCTGGGAGAATCCCGAATTTCAGTGCCCCTCCCAAAAATCTCCCGGAGCCACCATTCTCCCGAATTTCTCCCAATTTTCCACCCGGACAACAAAATTGAAAAACCATATCGCAGAATTCAAAGCGCGGCCCAGCCAATTCCAGTCTCCAACAATGGCGGCAGCTACTTAGTTTTAATATTACTCTTATTTCTCTTTCTGGGTCGCAAAAAAACTTTTAACATATTTTCAGGTGAGAATGTAGCTGTGTAAACTTCAAATATCTGAGCCAACCGACACATCATTTTCAAACCCCCGCGGTCTTTCACTAGTTGGGTTAAACATGATATATAAGTCACTTTGATAACTTAAAAATGTTATTGTTTGGCTTTTTCAGTGTTTTATTTGTTCGTGAGTAAATCGGTTTGGCTGAGAATAAAGTTAATAGATTAGATTAAATTAAAATTAACTTTATTAATCCCTTGGGAGGGTTCCTCCGGGGTTTTCACAAAGCTGAATAAACGTCAAACAGAAAACGAATTAAACAAAGTGTGAGACGGTCGAGAGTTTACGTCAACACCCGGTTATATTTTAGATAGCAAGGAGCAGACAGCAGAGCTTCACTCCACCGAGGGAGCTCGTGACGTACTACCCGGCTTTCTTTAGACCACGAAGGCCGGGTCCTCAGGTGGAAGCAGCCTCTGAATTTGGACACCCCCGCTGTTTCCGGGCCGGCCAATAATAACGGTGACATTTAACGTATTTTATCCGATAAATAAACACTGTAAAATGTATTTATCACCCCCCCACCCCCCCAACAGCCCTTTTGAATGTAACCCTAATTCTGAGGTTCTGAGGTGTCAAGGTTGGCAAGTATGGCCACAACACCTCACTTTTTTGCCACATGTATTGCAAACCACGTCTCAGCTGTTTGTGGAGGTAAAAGACGTCCGCACAATTACGCTCAGCCATTGTTGTGAGTGCGCACGCCAGGGGCTGTGAGTTATTATACAGCCGTATTTCACACATGACTATGAAAGGCGGAAGAGGAAGCAGTTCCTTTGAATGTAGACAATCCGAATGTTATAGTTTCTTTCCACTGTGTTCCTGTTAATGATAAACTACAAATTTACCCTAAATTACTAAAATATTGATATTTTAATGTGAGAATCGATTCTAGAACATAAATGATTGGTATCGGAGGAATCGATATTTCAGGATCGATCCGCACATCACTACTAAAATGTGACGTCGTCAGACTGCATGCCACCAATTGGCTGGTCAGTGCTGCCACTTGATGAGTCATGAGAGCATCTCATTCATGAAAAATCAAAACCACCATTTTTGAAACCCAGCAACAGTTGTAATGGAAAAAACTGTAATCTTAGACTATATTCTTATTTAAATACCTAACCATTATTAAAAAATGTGAACATCAGCACAGATCAAATCTAGTTTTGTTTAGTGCACCAATAATAGCTTTTTATTTTAGTTACCCACAACCACTGACTGTGGAAATGTAAATGCAACATAAAAAATGACTTAAGCAAGCATCATCTTCAAATGTAATATGAATCCCAAACTTGCACCTAGCTCTCGCAGGCCTGCCATTTCTCATTGGCACGAGAGTAGTACCCCTTCTAGCTGTATAATGGATTGGATTTATATAGCGCTTTTCAAGGTACCCAAAGCGTTTTACAATGCCACTATTCATTCACTCTCACATTCACACACTGGTGGAGCAAGCTACGGTTGTAGCCACAGCTGCCCTGGGGCAGACTGAAAGAAGCGAGGCTGCCATATTGCGCCATCAGCCCCTCTGGCCATCACTAGTAGCCAGTAGGTTAGGAGGAGGATATGTAGAAGGTTGGTGTGGGAGGGGGATGCTAGACATATGCCATGATGAGATGGAGCATGGTCATTCACTGTGGCAACCCGAAAGGGTGCAGCTGATGCAACATGGTTCTTTTGATTTGATGCTATACAACTGTAATTTGGCCGTAGAATTGCTCAATGACAAATGGTCAACCTGTCCTTGACTTAGTCTTACTATTGAGTTCTTAATGACAAATATTCTCGTATTGTAATATTTGTAATATTATTTGCTTGTGCGTTTGTCTTTCGTTATGTAAATGCCTCTATATGCTTGCTCCACAGAAAATGGCTAAACTGGAGATAGTTGTTTGTTTTGTTCTGTAATTGCCTTTGGGATTCACTGTTTTGTGGTAATTCATAAAGGGACTGTGGCAGTGTGCAAGGCACTTGTGAGGATGAAGCAGCAATTATGTATGCCTGGGCTCGAAATGCACCACCTACCAAATTACCCAAAGGTACATCTATGACTTTTTCTGTATTGAACTGCTGCAGTGAAAGAGGGTGGAGTTTTATTTTTGACATTTATGTTAAAAGAAGAATCTGTAGGTTTTATGTATATTGTTATGTAGTGTATGCTACTCATTTTTTTCCCTCTTCTTCTTTTACTGTTTATATTCATGAGGTCTTATGTCCATTGTTAACCACTATTCTCTGTATTTTATCAGATGTTGGCTTTAAAGTTGGAAGAAGTTCAGGAATGTCCTACTTTGTACTGCAGATTCATTACGGAGATATTAGTGCTTTCAAAGGTGAGTCCTTTTGAAACATAAATATAATGTAATAAAAAAAATATTATGTGCTCAAATTAAGCAGCTCAAATTAAAGCAGCAGTAATTCAGTAAAAATCTGGAAAGATCCAAAGAGTTTGAAAAGTAATTTTAAATACTACACTAAGACCATTCACCTCTGAAATAAAATCTTACAATCTTTTATACCAAGTGCAATAACTTCGTCTAGTGTAGCAAGTATATATCATTTCTGATATTTCTTTTTTTTCTTTTCTTTTTTTTTTATTGAGCATCAACAATGTAGTACAAAGACATAGATATAGCAAGGCCACAATGCTCCTTTTTATATATTTACTCCACCCCAAGAACATATTGGACACTGATCCAGAAGGAGAAAGAAATTAAAATAAATAAATGAATAAAGTGAATTTAAATGAGGTACAAGGAAGTTCACCATTTTTGAAGATGTGCACTTAAAGGGGAATAGTTTACACAAAATGAATCCCAATCACACAGGAAAAAAAAGGATTTACGGCAGCTGTCAACCATCATTCAGGTGGATATGGTTTTAATTTTCTCTAAATGTTTTAGCAATGTATCCCAAACAGCAAAGAATCTCTCCTTCGACCCCTTGAGAGCGTACTTTATCTTTTCCAACTGTATAAATTGTGTCAGGTCACTAAACCACAAAGCCGCTTTGGGTGGCTTTTTTGACTTCCAATGCAACAGTATCTGTCACAATCAGCAGGGCTGACTGTGTGTAGAGTGAAAGGTGGACCCAAATGCAGACGGAAACGAAATGTGAAACATGACTTGAATAACAGAAAACGAGCCGTTTATTGAGGCTGGCAAAATAACTGTAAACAAAAGGCAAAATGCAAGGCTAACAATAAACTAAACTGGGTGAGCTAAATTAACTAAAAACCTACAACAGGAACGTGGACTTGACATGAGGAAACTTGACACAACTTCTTGGCTTGCAAACAAAGCAGACGATCTGACAATGACACACAGAAAACAGAAGACTTAAATACACAGGAGGTGATTAGGGGAAGTGGGAACACATGGAGGAACTGACTGAGGACTGACATGAGCCTAATGACAGGACGGGAAGTGAAACTAAATACAATGAACAAAGAACACACGACTCCTTCAAAATAAAACAGGAAACACTGAAACTAGACATGACAACACAAGCTTAACAGACCTGATGAACGATACAAGAACTCAAACATAGAAACCAAGGAAACAATAAATAATAACTGCCTTTCCTTAACTAAAGCTAAATAGGAATGACACATAAACTAATCACAAATCTAAAGTGAGACAAATACAAAATGAACTCAGAGCGCTGGGTCAGAGACCCAGGCTGTGACAGTATCCTTCTGCGTGCAAGAAGTGTAGTGAAAGCGATTATGTTTTTATGACTCTTCCTTAGTGTTCTATATCCTCTCTCTGTGACACCAAATATGCCCATAACTGCATTGGGTTGAAGCTCAACATTCAATGCCTCGGACAATGTTTTGAAAATTGTTGACCAGTAGGCTTTTAAAGTTGGACATGACCAAAACATATGTGTTAAATCGGCAGAGGGATTTCTACATCTCTCACAGCTTGCATCTATGTTTGGAAATATTTTGGTTAGTCTTGCCTTGGAGTAATGAATGCGGTGTAGAATCTTGAACTGTATGATGTTTAATTTGGCACAGAAAGTGCTGTTGTTTACTCTTAAAAGGGCACTCTCCCAGGTCTCCTCCTCCAAAACCATCCCCAGCTCATTCTCCCAGTCTGCTTTGATTTTTGGCATTGTTATATTCTGAAAGGAGGCTATACAATTACTAATTCTTGAGATTAGGCCTTTAGGCTTAAATGTCAGTTTCAACAGATAATCTAGAGCAGTAAGTGGAGTTATATTTGGAAAGTCAGGGTTGTGATGCTGAAGGAAGTGACGAACTTGGAATTATCTAAATAAGCTGGGCCGAGGGAGGTCAAATTTGTGTGACAAATCCTGAAAATTTGCCAAGACACCGTCGATATACATGTCAGAAAACTTATGGAGGCCTCGTCTCTGCCAAAGAGCAAATTCAGAGTCTAATCTGGCAGGAAGGAAAAGGTGATTATTGTGTATAGGGGTTAAATGAAGAAGATTTTCAAACCCAAAGTTCTTTCGAAATTGAGCCCATATTCTGAGGGTGTTAATAACTATAAGACTGGTGGTGTGCTCCCGTGAGGAGATTGGAAGGCTCGAGGTGACCAAGGCTCTAAGAGAGGTGGCGATGCAAGATGCCGCTTCAATTTGGCACCAGTCTTCATCAGGGGTATTGAGCCAGTATATGATTTTTTTGAACATTTGAGGACCAATAGTAATGGCGGAAATTTGGAAGGCCTAAGACGCCTAGGTCTTTAGGCCTCTGTAACCGATCCAGGCATATTCTTGGTTTTTTCCCATCCCATATAAATGAGATGAGAGCTTTATCAATAGATTTAAAAAATGATTTTGGAAGGTAAAGTGGGATACACTGAAAAAGATAAAGAAATTTGGGGAGTATGTTCATTTTTATACAATTTACCTTCCCTGCCAACGACAAATGAAGTGGCTTCCATTTCTTTAAGTCTGATTTGACCTTTTCAAATAACGGACAGAAATTTTCTTCATAGAGATTATGCAGATCTCTTGTTATATTTATGCCTAGGTATTTGAAGCCATTTTTGGCTGTTTTGAAAGGTGCAGCACTATTCTGTATTTGAAGAGCCAGATCGTTAACAGGATAACATTCGCTTTTACTGAAGTTCAGTTTGTACCCAGAGAAGGAGCCAAAGCTGCTTAAGGTGTGAATAATATTGGGGACAGATGAAACAGGATCAGATACATACATTAACAGGTCATCTGCATAAAGGGACCCATCCTATGGATACCCGCAATTGATGGCAAGGTTTTGAGTGTAATAGAGAGGGGCTCTATGGCCAGGGCGAATAACAATGGACTGATTGGACAGCCCTGACGGGTACCCCTTGTCAACTTAAAATAACGTGAACATTTACCATTTATGATTATAGAGGCTTTGGGTGAAGTATATAAAAGTCATTTCTGATATTTCTAACATTAGTTTTCTGTTGTTTTTCAACCAAACACACAGTTGTAGGTTCTCTACATTTAACCTTTGGTGAATCTCTCAAACCTAAATACAGTATTGTACAAAAGTCTTGAGTCACCAGTCATATCTTAATATTTTGCTAGGAAATGGGAAGTAGGTGCACAAAACACTGTTTTGTGCTGCCTGTCTGCTGACGGCCTCCTATAACATGCTTCAGCTTCACTCTACATGGATGCCTTTACCTTTCTGCACGCCTTCCTATCTGAAGAACTATAAAATTTTCCTACTTGTATAGTTAAATAAATATCTACTATATTACCCAAAATGATTTATCATTAGTGGACAATGACAGTAGGTGCAGGATTTTTTTTAGAACCATTCCTTTAGCAAAAGAAGCAAGGAAACACTTCACTACACATAACACTTCATTACTGGCAAATTGTACATAAATTATTAAAAATAAAAATATTATTCTGCACAAAAATGTTCCCCATGGATTAACATTTCTCCTCAACATGTTTAGGACTGAGCTTAAACATTTCATACTTTGTTTAATTTACAGTAAATGCATCAGATTGTATAAAATATGTCATGAGAGGACCACATATCTTTTGGGGGGGAAAATCAGCTGTTAAGAACTTAGAAAAACAGATTTAAAAAAAAGTATTAAAATATACAGTTTATAAAGTTTTTATATCTACAAGAGACAAGGCAAAACTGTTGGTTAAACGCTGCACATTTGCTCAACCAAGTGATTTCTCAGAGATGCTATTCTTAAAGTTTTAGCTGAGCTTCCACTTGCCAGTTTTATCAAACTGGATTTGACACCTTCTCTTCTTTATGAAGGCTTTCCTTGCTAACTTGCTAAAGGAGTTATTACAAACTTTCACGCACTACAGTCCATCTTCTCTATATCACACAAGTTGTATCTAACTTGGGTACCACCTAAATTTGGTAAAAGTGTGTCAACTTTCTTGAACACTGGCCTTCACCTATTAGCCTCTGGCCTTCTAGCCTGGGCTTATCAATTTGAGCTAACCAAGCAAGCCAAGGAAACTGCTGTTCTGTGTCAAATCAAATCAAATCAAATCAATTTATTTATATAGCACTTTTCACAGGATAAAAACCACAAAGTGCTTCACAGTAATATAAAACAGAAATACATAAAATACATTAATAATAAAACACAGCAAAAATCTAATTAAAAGTCAATCTAAATAAATGAGTCTTAAGCTGCTTTTTAAAAGAATAAATACAATCAAGGCAACATAATGATGTAGGGAGAGCATTCCACAACCTGGGGGCCACCGCTCTAAAAGATCTATCACCTCTGGTCTTAAAACGAGTTCGTGGGACTACCAACAGCCTTTGATTAGAAGATCTCAGGCTGCGAGAGGGAGCGTGGGGTTCTAAAAGATCAGAAATGTAAGCAGGGGCATCACAATTCAAAGCTTTAAAAGTCAGTACCAAGATTTTAAAATGAATTCTGAAATGTACTGGAAGCCAGTGTAATGAACGTAACACTGGTGTAATGTGCTCTCTTTTCCGTGTCTTAGTTAAAAGCCTTGCAGCAGCATTCTGGACTAACTGGAGACGCTCAAGATTCCTTTTGCTCAAACAAAGAAAAAGGCTGTTACAATAATCTAAGCGAGAAGAAATAAAAGCATGAATAACCATTTCTAACTCAGACTTAGACAGCAAAGTTCGCAGTTTGGAGATGTTTCTTAGCTGAAAAAGGCAGTTCCTAATTAACTGGCGAGAGTGTTGTTCTAGGGACATGGCAGAATCAAAGATCACACCAAGGTACCTGAGGCTCAGGTGAACAGATGAGCCAAGAGAACCAAGATGCTGTTTGATTAGAGATATCTGGTTGTCAGGGGCAATAATTAATGTTTCTGACTTCTCAGAGTTCAACTGTAAGTAGTTGTCACCAAGCCACTGTTCAATGGAAGCTAAACATTTAATTAAAGAGGACAGTTTATGGACTTCCATCGGCTTAAAAGAGCAATAGAGCTGAATATCATCAGCATAGAAGTGATAAGACACCTCAGGGAACTGTCTAATTATAAGTCCTAGAGGTAACATGTACAAAAGAAAAAGAATAGGACCCAGAACTGAACCCTGCGGTACCCCACATCTCAGATCTTTAGAATGTGACATAAACCGATTTGCAAGTTTCATTATCACTTGTTCATTGACTTCAATGGGCCAATATTTTTACTTATTAATATTAATAATTTTGGCCCATTGATATTATTAATATTAGCTATTTATTGATCCCCCTCTATCAACATTTATAACAACCAATAAATAAAAATTTATAAAGTAAACAAAAGATGGGTGAAATATCCCCCAACCATGTTATAAGTGTTGATTTTGCATATTTGTCCACCAGATGGTGCACTGCAATTTGCCAGTTGCAACACCTGTGTTTGAAATGCCAAAAACACACCAGCTGATATGAGCAGAGTAGTGCAGTGCATGAATGAGTAAATAAAGGACTTCACATAATGACCCATATGGAAAAGATATATATAAATCTTATAAAGTTTGTATCTGTCTTGTATGAAACTTGTACGAAAAGCATACAAGAGTGAAAACACATATACAATCCCTTGAAAAAATATATAATGAAACTTGCATGTTTTGTATACTTACTAAAAAAATATATGAAAGTAATGAAAAAGTGGCCACTTTCATGAGTAAATCATATATGTTTTTACTATTTCTTTTCCATATGGGGAGTGTTTGGCTATCCCATATGGAAAAGAAATAGTAAAAACATATATGACTTACTCATGAAAGTGGCCACTTTCATGAGTAAATCATATATAAATCATATAAGGCTTACATGATTTACTCATGAAAGTGGCCACTTTCTCATTACTTTCATATATTTTTTTAGTAAGTATACAAACATACATACATACAAGTTTCATTATATAATTTTTCAAGGGATCTTATATGTGTTTTGACTCTTGTATGCTTTTCATACAAGTTTCATACAAAACAGATAAAAACTTTATAAGATTTATATATATCTTTTCCATGTGGGATGTTTTGTGTTGGAAAGAAAAAGAAATTGTCTGATACATTAGAAGATCAGATTTTTAAAACACCAAATATCAGTATCTTCTCCAAAATCTACATTGGTTAGGCTCTGATCATTTATGTTAATCACAGCGTAACTGTATAAATATCATAGTCCCCTCTTATTTGCCTGTTGCAGATCACCATAGAGATTGCTCAGGACTTACTTTAAGAATGACTTCTAGGCCGTAAGTAATGAGTTAAATATATGAACTTTTCAGTTAATAATGAAACAAAATAAATTAGAAGATGTTTTAACAGTTGTTTCTTCAAGACTGCTTTCTGGTTGAGAACATCAAAGAATATAAACATCGATAACCTGAAAATAAACATTTCCTTCCAATCCACTAACTTTTTTTGTTTTTGTTCTTCTGTTGGACTTCTAAAAAGGCAGCCATTCATTGCTGGCATATATTTGCTCATGTCTGTGGACACAGTTATCCTTCCAGGACAAAGAGGTATGCTATAAGTCTTTTAACATAGCACAGTCCAACCTGCAGTAAATCGTGTGTTTGTGTGTGACAAAGTCTCATTTACGGGTTTATGTACTTTGTCATATAACAAAACTAACTTGGATAGCGTCTTTATTTGTAAGTAACAAATTGAATAGGTTGATTTTGTTCATCTGGACGTAGCGTTTTGAGAAATGTTTCGTCACTCATCCAAGTGACTTCTTCAGCCTCAGCTGACTGCAGGTTTTCCCAACCTTGTAAACAGTACATTGCACATTTTATTTCTGTGATTGCAGCCATTCCATAACTCTCTGTGAATGTTACTCATGGCCATTGATCTATCGTCTATGATCAATGGTTGTTGATCAATGGTCATGAGAATCTCCATATTAATGATCAAGGAACTGACCTCACAGCCCAGTGTTTGTTTAGTGGGCTGGTTTCAGTTATTGTGCAATATACTGTTTATAAGGTTGGGGAAACCTGCAGTCAGCTGAAACTAAAGAGGTCACTTGGATGAGTGACGAAACGTTTCTCCCTTTGAATATACTATGTCCAGATGAACAGAATGAACCTTTTGGAATTTACTTATCTGGATTATTGAGCATACATCAAGACAAATTGAATAAATATTTAAAAGTAAAGCCAGCTGTTTCAGTCTGTTCACAAATGCTTGATAGAATGCATGAATGGATAAGTCAGAAGAAAAGTGATGCCTGTCCTGACTTGCTTTGCTTTCCTGTGTTAGTTACAGATGCAGATGTCGCATGCGATTATACTTCATATCCAATCTACCCATTTGCCTTCAGGACCCACACACACCACCTTGGTGAGAAAAAACAAATAATTTTCTAACTTTTTCAGATCATTTTTTTTATCAGTATGAGTGTTAGTATGAATTAGTCTGTTTTTCACAGGTAAAGTGGTCAGTGGCTACAGAATCCGAGATGGGAAGTGGACCCTGATTGGGAGACAATCCCCTCAGCTACCACAGGTAGGTCATCAAATCAAAGGCCCATTTTTGGAAACCACACAGTACTGTGCTTGAGCAAACTCTCATTTCTTTATATACTGCTCAAAAATATGTTTCTAAATCATGGTTGGCTTGGGAATCAAATACATTAAATAAATTGAAGGAACACTTTTAAAGTATAGTATCAAGTCAATTAAACTTCTGGGATACTGATCCGGGCAGTTAAATATTAGAAAGGTTGTTAATCAATTTCAGCTGCTTGATGTTGGTGAAAAGAACAACAGGTACACAAAAGAGGGTCAAGAATGAGACAAGCCCCAAAACGGCAATGGTTTTCCAGGTTGAGGGTACTGACATTTTTTCCATCCTCATATTTCCTGACTGTATACATACTTTATATCCAGGTGATACTTAGACTTTAAAAAATGTTGGATAGGTAGTCCAGTTCCTCTAGGATGGCCCGTTCATATGTGCCATTCGCAAAGGTTTGCTGTGTTTCTCAGCTTATTCTCAAGAGCATGAAGGAGAAAGGCAATTACTTTAGGAGAGCTGGGGAGTAAAAGTTCCGTACCCAATTATAACTGGTATGTGTTCCTTTGTACAAGAAGGAACAGTATGAGCATTGCTAGATCCCTACAAAAAGATCTCCCACAGAGCATTGGTGTGAATGTCTATTACCGGAAAATCAAGCCATCCACATGATGTACTGTAAAAGAAAACATGATTCACCAGACTAGGTCACCTTTTTCCATTGCTCTGTGTTACAGTTCTTATGCTTTATAATGCCCATTGTTTGTGCTTTAGAGGTGCACAGGGTTCAGCATGGGAACCCTGACTGGTCTGCACTGTGTATTCTGATACATTTCTATCAGAACCACACTTTTTTTGGCAGTTTCAGCCACATTCGCTCATCTGTTGGATCAAATCACACAGGCCAGTCTTTGCTCCCTATGTGCATCAGTGATGTACATGGAGTGACACACTTGGCTGCCCATGACCTTGTTGCTGGTCCACCAGTTATGTTTCCTTGGACCACTTCTGATAGATACTGACCACTGCAGAATACACCACAAGAACTGCAGTTTTGGAGCTGCTCTGATCCAATCATGTGCGCATCACAGTTTGGCCCTAGTCAAAATCTTTCAAATCCTTAAGCTCAGCCATTTTTCCTGCTTCTAACACATTAAGATTAAGGACAAAATGTTCACTCATTAACAGAAGCTATGATGAAGAGATTAATCTGTTACGTCAAGACACAACTCTAGCGTCTAGGCACTGTAAGTAGGTGCCATTTTAGGCCTGAATAATGTATACAGCAATTTTAAATACCTTAACAAACAACTAAAAAATTGTCCTAGGTACAAAAACTGCAAGAAACCTAATGTAAAAGCAGGTCCTCTCTTTCTTTCTCTTTAACGCTCTCTCTCTTTCTTGCTCACGTTGTCTGTTTCTTTTCAAGTACAGCTTAGTTTTCTCTTTGCTCACCACTGACTGATTTTTTCTCTTTAGGCTTTCTATCCTGCTAACAAGCAGGTGAATGTGAAATATGGTGATACCCTTGCTGCCAGATGTGTGTTCACTGGTGAGGGTAAAACCTCAAAAACTTACATTGGGTGAGTTCTTCAACCTAATGTAACCTCAGTGAAAAAGTATAAGACTTATATCCATTTACTGTTTTTCTCAATATGGTATGCACTGAAGGCATAAAGAAACCAAGCATTAAGTTTCCAAGCATTAAGATTTAAAAAAAACACTGTGCTAAAATTGTATTGATCTTAATTTAAAAAAATGTCTCGTACCAAACTCTGCCCTGCCTTTCCACATAAGAATGTATCTAGAATGTGGGTTTTTTGTATGTGCCTGGCCCGTAAGGCCAGCTAGTAATTGCACTTGCCTTATTGAAACGAATGAAGGCCCAGTAATGCTAATTTCTTAACATGGACTAAAGCTCTTAAGATGCAACCATCTTATTTCTTTCACATTTTAGTTTTGATTTCATCTGACATTTACAAATTGTAAGATGATTAAAAAAGTCTAGTTCTAAGTGCCCTGTAATGTCCTGCCTCTTGCGCAAAGTTAGCTGGGATAGGCTCGCGCCGGCCTGTGACCCCGATAAGGATCCTGTATTTCTTGTGCTGGTAGTTGATATTAATAAATTGTGTCCAACTGTGACAGTTAGTCATTTAAAATAAATATGCTAGTCCTCAATTGTCAGTGATTATTGCTAATTTATAGAGGGATAGCTGCTGAAATATAATACTCTATGTTGAGAAGTTTGTAGACAAGGTCTTAATGTTACACTTACAACATAAAACTATTTACACAAACATTATTTGCATGTTTGCATATACTAACTAAGTGAGAAATCAATACCAGGTATCTGTCTTTTTTTAATACAGCGGTACTTCTGATGATGAAATGTGCAACTTCTATATAATGTATTACATGGAAAGCAGACATGCTATCCCTTACATGAACTGCATGGAGATGGGTTCTGAAGAGCTGTTCCAACATATTCCCCCTGAGGCAAATGTACCCATTAATGTCAGTCCAAGCCATACGAATTCTGTGATGCATCTGGGACAATCCACAGGTACTGCGACATCAAATATTGTTCATACTAACCATCTCTAATCCAAATTGTTAACTTAGCATTTGTTGTTTTTTGTAGAATAAAATCTATGCTAATTTAAGAATTTTTAGTCATTTTTCGCAATTCTTTCCATCTGTGGTCCATTGTCTTTTTAAAATTAATTGTATAACTACCATATTTAGTTACCATATTTTGTTTTTTTTTCTCTCATAAAGATGATCGTGACTACGCAGTTGTGCTGGATACAAATAAACCAAAAACTGTGGATCAGGGTAAGTTCTAACACTTTGCACTCTCTCTCTCTTTGTCTTGTCTTGCTCTCTCGCTCTCTCGCTCTCTTTCTCTCCACACACACACACACACACACACACACACACACACACACACACACACACACACACACACACACACACACAAATACTATAAGAATATGGAGCTTTTTGTATTATTGTAGGGTCTTTACCTTACTATATAAAGCACCTTGAGGCAACTATTGTTGTGATTTGTAGCTATATAAATAAAATTGAATTAAAAAATTTGAATTGAATTTAAGCTAAGGATAACAATGTAATAACAATATAATGATGTTTAAATTGAGAAGGTGTAGTGTAGGCACTAATTCCAGTGTAGTCTGCATTCAGGCAAGTGTACGTTTCTTACACCTTGAAAAAAGTATTACAAGCCCAATGCACAGTCACTTACATAAATTTGAAGTATGTAAATATGCATGTATCTTTTTTCTGTTGCCTACATTGTAGAGGGTGACTTTGCCTTTAAACACGAAAACAAGTACGGTCAGGGGTTAAAGTAGGATTTAGGTGGGGGAATCCTGAAATCAGTTGTAATGGCTCATTATGGGGAAAAAAAATCACAACTCAGAAGAATTTTTATTGAGAGCTCCAGTGGATTTTCTTAGTGTACAGGCTGTGATCAGCTGACCTGCTGCTCTTTGTAGATTTACACACCTGAATTCAACCAGATGTCAGCTGATGTTTTACAAGTTGTTGGCTGATTTACTGCTTATACTAATATTTTACTGGATGTCCTCTGTGCAGTTCAACAGTGTTATTTACTTTAAAGCCATCACAGTACAGCAAATAACACAGTTAGTCTACCTCAGTTTGTTTAGCATCACATTTCACAATATGAAAAAACATAATGTCATGTGTACAAACCCAATATCTAATTTAAAAACATGAAATCAGAAATTTTAAGAACATTTAAAAAGTAAAAGTAAAACATCTGGAAAAAAACTACTCAAGTTCAAATGAAAATTCTACTTAAGTAAAGTAACGAAGGATTTCTACTTTACTTGCCATCTCTGTCTGCCATCTCTGTCTGCCATTTATGATTCAGTGGTACTACTAGGGTAGTACCACTGAATCATAAATAACTGCAACTGAAAATGATTGTGAAGCATGAATAAAACAAGTCATACCAACTAGATACTGGGAATGAGATGCAGCTAATTAGGTAATGCAAACATGTGCGCTTTTCTTCCAATGATTACACAAAGCTCTAAATTATCATTGACGGTTGAAACATAAATCACTAGCTGAAATCCAATCTTGCCGTGGTCCCAATTTAATTCTTGAGTGTCATAGCCCAGAATAATCACTGATTTGTATCCAGTCTGCAAATACAGAGCACTAGTTTTGTTACTGATATATTGTATGTGCACTTTACCACACTGTGTACATTTATTTATTATCATCAGATACCAGGTACCACTTTTTGACACTGTGTTGAGCATACCTTAACTTGTGTGTGTGTGTGTGTCTTTGTTATAGACTACCATTTTGAGCAAGTTTCAGCTTGGCCACAGAGTTCACTTCAGCTAGGACAGGTGTCAGGACTTGCTCTTGACTCAGATTCTAACTTGGTCATTTTTCACAGAGGTGACCACCACTGGGGAGCAGAGTAAGTTTGTTTTACTTAAGTTATAACCATTCTTCTCTTAAACAGCTTTTTCAACCAAAAGAACATCAAAAAAAACCCTCTCAGTAATGTTGTGTACTCTCAGTCTAATGTAATGCCTTCACCTTACTGGCAAAGAACACAGATCTTGTATTAGCAGTTCAATTTTTTTTTTTTGTATATTGTATATTTTTTTTGTATAACAAAAAATCCAAATAAGTTTTAGTCTTGATGGTTCAAAAAATTACTATTATAGTTAAGAAAAGCATTTAGTGCCTCCTCAGACAGCAACCTTTTTTAGTCTAATAGGATGCCAGTTACCAGTCATGTCTAAGAAATGAAGAATAGGAGGAAAGGAAGCTGAAAAAGTGATTTTACCAGTAGATTGTAGGATGAAAGGATAAGTATGAGATAACACAAAAAAAGTGCATAATAGAAGTCAGCTCTAATCACTTTTTTGTATAATGTGACGTGGATGACAATTTACTTATTAAATGAAAATACTTTTTGTTGCATTTAACGTCTAGAAAAATCACCACACATTGTTTTTATAAAAATGCAAAAAGACATTCATGGTTTTTTTTCTTTGTTTGTTTTTTGTTTTCCAGCTCTTTTAACAATCAGGCAAAATACCAGCAGAGGTCCCTAGGACCAATTCAGCAGTCTGCCATTTTAGTTGTAGATCCATCCAAGGGCAGTATCTTGAAGGCTTCTGGCAGAAACATGTAAGTGATACAGAGCTTTAGTGTTTTTTTGTTATTGTTTTTTTGTGTGTGAATTAGAGCGCCGACAACCAGGCATCTCAAACACAGTCATAATTGTCTTATAATGAAGCATTTCTCTGATGTTGCAGGTTTTTTTTGCCTCATGGAATAACAACAGACAAAGAGAATAATTACTGGGTGACTGATGTGGCTCTTCATCAGGTAAGCTGCTGTTTTTGTAAGGTGCATTCTCAATGAGTATGTATAGATTGCACTTCATATTTGCCAATAAATTAAAAGATGGAGACATTTTGAAATTGTATATTACCTATAAGAATAAGGTTTGAGGATTACGTATTTAAAGCGGATGTTGTATCAATTAACTTAGTTTAAATGACCAC
The DNA here is from genome assembly GCF_963576455.1 of Neolamprologus multifasciatus. NCBI lineage: Eukaryota > Metazoa > Chordata > Actinopteri > Cichliformes > Cichlidae > Neolamprologus > Neolamprologus multifasciatus. The sequence goes on from NC_140445.1 coordinate 12,050,459, forward strand.
AAATGCAAAAGGGAAAGTTTAAGATGCTTCACTTTGTATACTCATCAGGTGTTAAAAGTTAGCAGTGATGGCAAAGACAAAACCTTGATGGCATTAGGAGAGGCCTTTATACCAGGGAGTGACAACAACCATTTCTGCCAGCCCACTGATGTGGCAGTTGACACTGAAAGTGGGAACATCTTTGTCTCTGATGGTTACTGTAATGCCAGGATAATAAAGTTCTCTGCTGATGGCAAATACCTGTCTGAGTGGGGTGCAGGTATCTCACCAGCGACACACACACACACACACACACACACACAGCAAAGCTTGGATATTAGCCTATTTGCTACAATGCTTAAACCATATGTGTAGTAAGAAGTATTAGACACTAAGGTGACATTAACATCTCATAAAATATAATTTCTTTATTATTCTGCCACACAAGTTTTTGTGGAGATTATAATTAGTTATACTTGTGTTAGCTGTGGAGTGTACATGTATCAATTTTAAATGCAAAGCTGTATTTGCAAACCTCGCTGTTTCTTGATTTATGAAACTAACACAAATAGATCCAGAAGGTTAAGAGATTACTGCTACCATAGTGTCTCCAGACACAATTTACATTATTTTAACCTTGTCTTATCTTTTGGACTATAGGCTCATCAGACAGGAGAAGGCGAATACCTTTTCATATTCCCCACAGCCTGGTGTTACTTCCTGATAAAAAGGAAATTTGTGTGGCAGATAGAGAGAATGGACGCATCCAGTGCTTTATAGCAGAAACTGGAGAGTTTGTCAAGGAAATTAAAAAAGATGAATTTGGAGGGGAAGTGTTTGCTATCTCCTACAGCCCTACTGGGGGTAAGTTTACTAACTGAATACTCAGTAGAAGTCAGTAGTCGTATTGTTTCCTCTTAAGCTTGTTTTCTTGCTGCTTACTGCAATAAGCTATTGTAAAATATATTTTTGTGTATATCTTCTGCAGTTTTTTTTTTACTTTTCAGTCTAAGTGGTGTCCTCAATATTTTTTTTAATGTTAATCAATGTTCATCCTTTGTTGTGTTAGGTCACAATGACATCCTCTAGAAAAAACATGTAGATCCAGTGTTTACAAGCTTTATGCGTACTCGGAACTAATATCCAAGATGCATTCATTTTAAGAGTTCTTTTTATTTATTTTATTACTCAACAACTCTCTTTCTGCTTTACATGTATACATGCTTAACAATTTGTGTGTGTGTGTGTGTGTGTGCGTGTGTGTGTGTGTGTGTGTGTCTTTCTTCTGTGTGAAGATGGCTTGATTTTTGCAGTAAATGGGGAATCGCTATCTCGTCCAGTTCCAATTAGAGGTTTTGTTATAGATTATTCAACCAAGGATATTTTGGACACCTTTAGCCCTAACAAAAAGGTAAAAACACTTTTTAATACAATCAAAGGTTCTCCCCCCCCAAAATGTTCTAATAACAGGTCTATTGAAATCAAAAGCCTGCCTGCGTCTGCTATTTTAAGATCTCTGTGGAAGTACTTCTATGTCCCCTTGTACCTGTGCCTCTGGTTCTTCTCTCCCAAGTATTCCTTCAACTTGATTTATGTTTTTGTGGGAAGTGTAGGCAGTTGCTGGAAGGCAAATATGGTGAGTGGTCAAAGTGATTGAACATTGTCTAAAAACATTTTAGTGCATTTTGAGCTATCAAGACATCATGCTACAGATCTGACATCAAGAAGGCCGCTGCAAAAAGGAGTGAAACATATTTTCATAAGTATGATTTTTTTTCTTCAGAAAATACTTAACTACAGTTTGCTAATATTATTTTACTTAACTGCATTTCACGTAGATTCAGTTTAGGCCCTATGTTTATAAATACTATACCAGATGTTTCAGCCCTTTTTTTTATAAGATTATAATTCTTATACAAAAGTCTTGTTTTTTTTTACTTGCAGCTTGTCCTTTTGATTTTGTTCTTTGTTGTTTCTATATCTGTATGGTTGTGGTGTTGATTATCTATCTAAATATAAAACCTTAATGAAAGTAGCAACAGTTTCCATCGGTACTCATTTAAAAATATAGTGTACTGAGTTTGTGTACGAAAAAACTGACAATGATCAATCTCTTCTGGTATCAGGTTCTTGTGTCATATATTTTTGCCAGAGGTCTTGAATTCTTCTGCATGCATACTGTTTTGGCTATAGATGCACATTCATATGGCACTTTATTGTATAACTTTCATTAGCACTTTCCTTAACCATATATATATATATATATACAAAAAACACCCAGCACGCCCCTGCGGGCGGTTTATCCTTCAAGCTCGGGTCCTCTACCAGAGGCCTGGGAGCTTGAGGGTCCTGCGCAGTATCTTAGCTGTTCCCAGGACTGCACTCTTCTGGACAGAGATCTCCGATGTTATTCCCGGGAACTGCTGGAGCCACTCGCCTAGCTTGGGAGTCACCGCACCTAGTGCTCCGATTACCACGGAGACCACCATTACCTTCACTCTCCACATCCTCTCGAGCTCTTCTCTGAGCCCTTGGTATTTCTCCAGCTTCTCGTGTTCCTTCTTCCTGATATTGCGATCATTCTGAACCGCTACATCGATCACTACGGCCGTCTTCTTCTGTTTGTCTACCACCACTATGTCCGGTTGGTTAGCCACCACCATTTTGTCCGTCTGTATCTGGAAGTCCCACAGGATCTTAGCTCGGTCATTCTCCACCACCCTTGGGGGCATTTCCCATTTTGACCTCGGGACTTCCAGGTTATACTCGGCACAGATGTTCCTGTACACTATGTCGGCCACTTGGTTATGGCTTTCCATGTATGCCTTGCCTGCTAGCATCTTGCACCCTGCTGTTATGTGCTGGATTATCTCTGGGGCATCTTTACACAGCCTGCACCTGGGGTCTTGCCTGGTGTGATAGACCCCAGCCTCTATGGATCTTGTACTCAGAGCTTGTTCTTGTGCTGCCATGATTAGTGCCTCTGTGCTATCTTTCAGTCCAGCTTTGTCCAGCCACTGGTAGGATTTCTGGATATCAGCCACCTCCTCTATCTGCCGGTGGTACATACTGTGCAGGGGCCTGTCCTTCCATGATGGTTCCTCATCTCCCTCCTCTTTCTTGGGTTTCTGCTGCCTGAGGTATTCACTGAGCACTCGGTCAGTTGGGGCCATCTTCGTGATGTATTCTTGGATGTTCGTTGTCTCATCCTGGACTGTGGTGCTGACACTCACCAGTCCCCGGCCCCCTTCCTTCCGCTTAGCGTACAGCCTCAGGGTGCTGGACTTGGGGTGAAACCCTCCATGCATGGTAAGGAGCTTTCTTGTCTTTATGTCAGTGGCTTCTATCTCCTCCTTTGGCCAGCCTATTACCCCAGCAGGGTACCTGATCACGGGCAGGGCGTACGTGTTGATGGCCCGATTCTTGTTCTTACCGTTCAACTGACTCCTCAGGACTTGCCTGACCCTCTGCAGGTACTTGGTGGTTGCAGCTCTCCTAGCGGCCTCTTCATGGTTCCCATTCGCCTGCGGGATCCCCAGGTACTTGTAACTGTCCTCTATGTCTGCAATGTTGCCTTCTGGTAGTTCAATCCCTTCAGTTCTGACTACCTTCCCTCTCTTTGTTACCATCCGACTACACTTCTCCAGCCTGAACAACATTCCAATGTCATTGCTGTATAGCCTGGTAGTGTGGATCAGTGAATCGATGTCTCGTTCACTCTTGGCATACAGCTTGATGTCATCCATGTACAGGAGGTGGCTGACAACTGCTCCGTTCCGTAGTCGGTATCCGTAGCCAGTCTTGTTAATGATCTCACTGAGGGGGTTCAGGCCTATGCAGAACAGCAGTGGGGACAGAGCATCTCCTTGGTAGATCCCGCACTTGATGGTGACTTGTGCTATGGGCTTGGAGTTGGCCTCTAGTGTTGTACGCCACATCCCCATTGAGTTCCTGATGAAGGCTCTTAGGGTCCCATTGATCTGGTACAATTCTAGGCATTCCAGTATCCAGCTGTGGGGCATTGAGTCATAGGCCTTCTTGTAATCAATCCAGGCAGTGCACAGGTTGGTCAGTCTGGTCTTGCAGTCTCGGCTGACTGTTCTGTCTACCAGTAGCTGGTGTTTTGTACCTCTGGTATTCTTGCCAATTCCTTTCTGTGTCCCGCTCATGTATTGACCCATGTGCCTGTTCATCTTAGCCGATATGATGCCTGACAGGAGCTTCCATGTAGTACTGAGGCAGGTTATTGGTCGGTAGTTGGAGGGGACCGGTCCCTTCTTGGGGTCCTTGGGGATCAGGACCCTCCGACCTTCGGTTAGCCATTCCGGGTGTCCCTCGTTAACTAGCAGCTGGTTCATTTGTGCTGCCAGACGCTCGTGGAGTGCAGTCAGCTTCTTTAGCCAGTAGGCGTGAACCATGTCGGGCCCTGGTCCTGTCCAACTCTTCATACTGGAGACCCTTTCTTGGCTATCTGCCAAGTAGTAGTCTAACCACTACGCTATCCAGCTGCGCATATAATATATATATATATATATATATATATATATATATATATATATATATATATATATATATATATATATATATATATATATATAAGGGGTGCAACGATACACAAAATTCTCGGTTCGGTTCGATACTTTGGTGTCACGGTTTGATATTTTTTCTATACAAAAAAAAATGTTCATGCCCTTTTATTAATTTGTCATTTATTAAATTTTCACGGCACATTCTGCACCACATCTCTGTGCGTTCATCATTTGTTTGAAGCACTTTTCTGAGAATACGTGCTTCTTTTGTGGTTCGGACTCCTTCTAACATTTCTTTGGAGGTGGAGGAACACCAAAGCAATTGCTTAAAGGAGCTTCTTCGACATCTCTAAGAGTTCTAAACAAATGTCTGTCCTCCTCCAGAAAATCTTATGTATGCAAACACGCGTTGCAACTTCTTATCTTGTGCGCGTTTTTTATTTTGACAGCGAATGCGCACCTGCGGACCACTTATGTGCAGCCCTGGTTATTTCTTTTGTCCATGAAACCATAAAGCTGCACTTTCTTTTTGCCTTATAGTCTGATTTGTCATAACTTTTCCGTTTTGTGGTAAGCTTTTCTTTTGCTGTCACTTCTTCACCTTGACCTGTCTTATTTGGCTCAGCAGAACTAAAATATATATCCTGCTGCTTTTACACACGCATTCACATAACGCTCAGCGATTCTCTGCGCGATCAACCTCTCACATGTTTAAGCTTGCTGCGGGAGATTTCACTTGTCATGTTTGCATAGTAAGCTAACGATTGATAAGACGATGTCAGAGGAATTGGTGCGCAAATTATCATCACTCACCAATCAGTGCTGTCGCTCTCTATACACAGTTTGCGCGATTGCAAAGTGAAAGCAAAAAACAAGCGCAAATTCAAACGCGATTTCAATATGTCACATATTGACAGTGGCTCACCGATGCCAATGACATAATTACCCAGCTACATTTCCGAAAGAATGCAAAAGCATTGACATATATTTTTCCTTCCTATGATAGGCCGACGGGCAGGGCAGGGCAGCCCGACTGGAAAAATCGCTAGCCCCGGGACGTCGGGCTAGCGATTTTGCGAGCCCTGTATCTGATTGAGGAATCACTCATCTTTGGAAAAGAGAGTTTATTACAGAGAAATGGCTCTTTCCAAAATAAAAGCTATACTATACGCTTCTTCTGGGCTATATTCTCAGCAGCATATTAAACATATCAGGTCCCCATAAGAAGAATCATGTGCTAACGGCTGTTAGCTTGCTTGTTGTTTTTGTCTGCTTCCACTTGTCTTTGCACTAGGATGATGTCGGCGTAAATGTGCAGTCATATTCGTTGTGTTCCCACTAGTGCTGTCAGCGTTAATCTGAAATGAGGTTAACGCCACAACACGGCAAATCTCCGTTAACGAGCTACTGCGGATTGCCCCGTGTGTGGGGCTGGACGGCCAACACGTTAACGAGCTAACTGCGCTAACACACTAGTTCCCACCCATGTAATTGAGCATTGCGTGGCACATCCAACATACTGTTTTACTTTTGTCCATGATGCGCTTACCTTCAGGGTCATACGTCACATGAAAACCAAAATAGTTCGAAACGCCAGATCTGTAGCCACTCGCCTAGTTTGGGAGTCACTGCACCTAGTGCTCCGATTACCACTGGGACCACTGTTACCTTCACCCTCCACATTTTCTTGAGCTCTTCTCTGAGCCTTTGGTATTTTCTTGAGCTTCTCGTGTTCCTTCTTTCTGATGTTGCTTTCATTGGGAACTGCTACATCTATCACTATGGCCATCTTCTTCTGTATGTCTACCACCACTATGTCCGGTTGGTTAGCCACCACCATTTTGTCCGTCTGTATCTGGAAGTCCCACAGGATCTTAGCACTACATGACGATATTACTGCTTCTCCAACCTTTTGGAAGGAAATTTTATTCAGCCGCTCCACCAACCTGTGAGTCTGAAGGTGGTAGGCACTGGTCCAAACAGATTTAATGCCCTGTAATTCCTACAGCTCCTTTAGTGTGCGAGACATGTGCCCTGTGTGCCCTGTTCAGTCAATATCTCTTTCGGGATACCGACTCAGGAGATTACCTGAAAGAGCAACTGCACGGCCTCAAGACATTGTGTTGCATAATTCATCAGAACTAATACAAAGCCATAGCCGCATGCACTCCAGTGAAATGGCCCAATGAGGTCCATGCAAGTACACTCGAACATTGACCTCCATCAATAGTAACGAGAGCAAAGGGGGTTTTGGAATGGCGGGATTTTTAACTATCTGACGCTCCAGGTAGGATGCACACCACCGGCACAAATTCACCTGGATGCCTGGCCAATAAAATCAGGACATTATTCACCCCCAAGTTTTGTCATTACCCATATGCGAGTGTCACGACTTACTCGAGAAATTATTTAATACAAAGCATGTGTCTACATGGCTTCAGGGCGCACAAAGTTACCATCAATTTCAATCCCTTGGTCAAAGGCTCAGGTGTAGGGTGTCGTCACAAGCCTGCTCTAGTGGAAAATCTTCCGTGGGGTGAATCATCCTACTCTTCCCCGGAGTTGGTTTCGGACAACTCTGCATTTGTGGCTTGCAAAAGTATTCGGCCCCCTTGAACTTTTCCACATTTTGTCACATTACAGCCACAAACATGAATCAATTTTATTGAAATTCCACGTGAAAGACCAATACAAAGTGGTGTACACGTGAGAAGTGAAACAAAAATCATACATGATTCCAAACATTTTTTACAAATAAATAACTGAAAAGTGGGGTGTGCGTAATTATTCAGCCCCCTCAGTCAATACTTTGTACAACCACCTTTTGCTGCAGTTACAGCTGCCAGTCTTTTAGGGTATGTGTCTACCAGCTTTGCACATCTAGAGACTGAAATCCTTGCTCATTCTTCTTTGCTAAACAGCTCCAGCTCAGTCAGATTAGATGGACAGCGTTTGTGAGTAGCAGTTTTCAGATCTTGCCACAGATTCTCGATTGGATTTAGATCTGGACTTTGACTGGGCCATTCTAACACATGGATATGTTTTGTTTTAAACCATTCCATTGTTGCCCTGGCTTTATGTTTAGGGTCGTTGTCCTGCTGGAAGGTGAACCTCCACCCCAGTCTCAAGTCTTTTGCAGACTCCAAGAGGTTTTCTTCCAAGATTGCCCTGTATTTGGCTCCATCCATCTTCCCATCAACTCTGACCAGCTTCCCTGCCCCTGCTGAAGAGAAGCACCCACAGAGCATGATGCTGCCACACCATATTTGACAGTGGGGATGGTGTGTTCAGAGTGATGTGCAGTGTTAGTTTTCCACCACACATGGCGTTTTGCATTTTGGCCAAAAAGTTCCATTTTGGTCTCATCTGACCTTCTCCCACATGTTTGCTGTGTCCCCCACTTGGCTTGTGGCAAACTGCAAACGGGACTTCTTATGGCTTTCTGTTAACAATGGCTTTCTTCTTGCCACTCGTCCATAAAGGCCAATTTTGTGCAGTGCAGGACTAATAGTTGTCCTATGGACAGATTCCCCCACCTGAGCTGTAGATCTCTGCAGCTCGTCCAGAGTCACCATGGGCCTCTTGGCTGCATTTCTGATCAGCGCTCTCCTTGTTCGGCCTGTGAGTTTAGGTGGACGGCCTTGTCTTGGTAGGTTTACAGTTGTGCCATACTCCTTCCGTTTCTGAGTGATCACTTAAACAGTGCTCAGTGTGATGTTCAAGGCTTGGAAAATCTTTTTGTAGCCTAAGGCTGCTTTAAATTTCTCAATAACTTTATCCCTGACCTGTGTGTTCTTTGGACTTCATGGTGTTGTTGCTCCCAGTATTCTCTTAGACAACCTCTGAGGCCGTCACAGAGCAGCTGTATTTGTACTGATATTACATTACACACAGGTGCACTCTATTTAGTCATTAGCACTCATCAGGCAATGCCTATGGGCAACTGACTGCACTCAGACCAAAGGGGGCTGAATAATTACTCACACCCCACTTTGCAGTTATTTATGTGTAAAAAATGCTTGGAATCATGTATGATTTTCGTTCCACTTCTCACATGTACACCACTTTGTATTGGTCTTTCATGTGGAATTCCAATAAAATTGATTCGTGTTTGTGGCTGTAATGTGGAAAAGTTCAAAGGGGCCGAATACTTTTGCAAGCCACAGAAAATACACAGAAGGATAATGAGAAAAGTGAGAACACACGGGGGACACAGCTGACAAGAATTAACATGACACCACAGGGAAATGTAAGGCCTGCATGACAAAACAGGAAACTGAGGAACATGACACGGGAGTGGAGGAGAGGCAGACGAGAGGAAGCAAGGGAACACGAAAGAGCACGAGGGAGTGTGAGAGGAGACGAGAGAGACATGACAGACTGGGGAAACATTGATAAACATCACAAGCAGGGGGATGATAGAATGAAACATGAGAAGGGAAGGGAAACCAGACACAAGAACTCAGACAAAATATACAAAGACTGACACACAGAGAGAGACATAAAGGACAAAGACACAAGAGGCAATCTATAATCAAAAAGCTAAACAAAACAACGTAGACACTACAGAATAAACTCAAGCCTAATCAAGTGGAGCTAAACATAAATAACAATACAAAATCAAAACACAAGAAAACTCAAAACACTGGGTCAAATGACCCAGGACCATGACAGTGCAGACACTACACTGTCATGGTCTTATTGTCACATAATGGCCCAACAGGTTATTAAACCCAGGCCAGTTCTCGGAATCAGGAAATGCAATAGGTGCGAACTAACTGCAGCCTTCACTCTATGCATTTTGCCCTTAAATTTAATAAGCAATGGCACTGTAGGATACTACAGTTAACATCCCCGTGAACACACCTAACCTTGAACCACTCTGCCTCAACAATGCCCCGGGACACAATATCATTGAAAGAGTGAACAAGAGTCAGTTTGTTGAAGAAAACCTGGAAATGAGCAGATTCAGTTCTGCTTCTATTACCATGATAAGACTTTAAGTTAATGCTTTTTCTGCAATAAAAAACTCTTGAGTTTCCGTCATCCCAGTGTCCAAAGTATTGCGTACATTCTGAACCACACAGTAATGTACTATACTAAGAAGTGTAATGGTGCGTCATTATGTTGTCTAGAATTTAAGTGACTTGTATTTCTCTTTCAATTGCAGGAGTTCAAAATGCCTCACGATATAGCTGAAACTAGGGATGGCAGTGTTTTTGTTGGGGATGCCAGCAGCAAATCCGTCTACAAGTTTACAGCAGAGAGTAAGTTTATCTTCATCAAAATAATTCTGCCAACTTTTAATTGTTCTAGCAAAATCTATCATACAGTATGTTTGGGTATTAAGTCCAATTTTGATTGATTAATTTATTTCAGACTTATAAGACTTGAATTATGGTTGCTTCTTTGTTGGCTTTGCAGATGAACAGTAGTACTAGGTTGTATACATCAATGATTTTTTTGTTTTAATTATTACCTTTTATTTTCAAGAGTTGCATCATTCTGTCAAGAAAGCTGGAATTGAAGTTCAAGAACTTGAAGGTCAGTAATTGGATACCTGGAGGCAGCAGGTACATAATCTTTGAATCCATAAGGGGCAGGCAGCTATTCATAACAGTGAGTCACAGACATTTAAGATGTGACTTCTAGTGATGCCTGATGGAATAAATAGTGATTTGAAAAGAAAAAGGTTTCAAATTAAAAGTTTCCTAACTTTGAGGCAACCACTTGAATTGAGACCTAATGAGATCAAAGGAAAATGTTGACTGACACTGTTGGCATAGGAAACTGGAATGTGTACTAGCAACCAATGCAAGCAATGTGCAACGAGTGAATCATATCACTCGCTCACATATCACAATCATAGTGTATAGATGGCACTTAAGGGGGGTGGCTGTAAGCTCAGGCGGTAGAGCAGGTCACCGACTAACCTGAAGATTGGTGGTTCAATCCTAGTCTGCTCCAGTCTGCATGCCAAATATCCTTTGGCAAGATATTAACCCCAGGTTGCTCTCTCTTTGAGTGGAGCTCAGAGTAGAAAAGCACTATATACGAACCAATCCATTTGCCATGCCTTAGCGCAAAGGGTAATGTCTTCTAAGGTATATAATCCCATTTATTCATCCATCCATCCATCCATTCGCTTCCGCTTATCCTTTTTAGGGTCGCGGGGGGCGCTGGAGCCTATCCCAGCTGTCATAGGGCGAGAGGCGGGGTACACCCTGGACAGGTCGCCAGTCTGTCGCAGGTCTAACACACAGAAACAGACAACCATTCACGCTCCCCATACAAACACGGGGAGAACATGCAAACTCCACACAGAAAGAGTTGAACTCAGGACCTTCTTGCTGTGCAGCAACAGTGCTAACCGCCATGCCACCATGCTGCCTATAATCGCATATAATACAAAATTCATTGCCTGTATGGGATATTTTTGAATATTAACGTCAGATTAAGGTCACCATGTACCATTGCTACAACCTTTGAAGAATTCCACAGCATGACATGACTGCTTTTGGACATTCTGAAACAGTGTTAAGGTGATATCCATCACACTTACAAGAAAGGAAGTTTAAGAATTCCAAATAGTGAAATTTTCAGGGAAGGCTACAAGGCAATCACAGAAAAACTGTGAAATTGCTTTCCTTCACCTATGTCTTGCGTTTTCCATTAACTAGGATGCCCCTCTTTCTTTCAACAGCTATATACCATTTTTTAGACCTGAAATATTTATATATATGGCAAGTATTTTTTTAAGGAATCAAGGAATTTTTCAATCCAGTTCAATTCTATTTATATCACACCAGATCAGATTAGTATTTGTGGCTTTTATTGTTTTATTTATTTAAAAGGGACTGTGCAGTTTAACATAGTCCAAGTACAAAACATGAAACTGATGTAACACACATAAGTTTATAGCTATTGCTATCCTAGTAACAACCATTGTCCCTTGTTGGTCTTACAATCACAATAAATACATTTTACAATAAAACATATATTTTCATAAAACCAAAATACATCATAAATACAACTACAATTAATAGACAATAAATGAAAAAAGAACAAAAACAATAACAAAAATCATTAAGTAGTTGGAAGCAGTGTTGGGCAAGTCACTTTGAAAAAGTAATTAATTATAGTTACTAGTTACTTCTTCAAAAAAGTAACTGAGTTAGTGACTTAGTTACAATATTCTAAAAGTAATTAATTACTTGAAAAGTAACTATTGTGTTACTTTAAAAAAAAAAAAAAAACGTTTAACCCTCTGGGGTCCAGGGTATAATTGGCCATTTTGAACCACATTTTACCTTTAAAAACTATTTACTTTGCCTTGTTTGGTATCATCCTTGTCAGCACAACCTCACATGTCTGAATTTACAGTTATGTTTTCATTTTGACATACTGTATTAACACAATTGATCTAAAATCAGACAAAAAACATAAAATCAGAGTAGAAAAGGTTATATTTTTACTCTAACAACCATGAACATGTTTAATGAATCATATTTCATAACCTTAAATGCAAATATAAATTGTCAATTTTAAAATCCTATGCACAAGTTTTACAAACAACAAAGTTATTTGCATCCATTTACCTTTCACCTTGATTTTTTAAATAACCATTTCAAACTATTTACAGAACAATCAGCTGTTCTGCATTCAATAAGATGCCGCACAAATAATTTGTGCCACTCCCAAAAAAATAATTTCTGTCCACATAAAGGAGAACATCGCAGGTGCAGGTCTGACAGCAGCAGGTGTATCACTCCTTTTTCTACCTGGAGACAGCAGTCGCCTCATTGTTCTGACACACAACACAAAACTATCCACAACACTACACACTAACTACACAAGACAACACATTAACTACACACTCCAAACATGCTAAACATCACAAATAAAACTCGCTCTCTCTCTTTTTCTGCTGTCTTTCTCTCTCTCTCTCTCTCTCCGTCACTCCTAAAACTTCCCCTGTTTTTTTGGTTTTTGTTTTGTCATAAGCAGAGAGTGCTTGCTAGCGCTGTCCTTAGACAGTAAACGTGACGAAACTATTGAGGAAAAAACGCCGCGTATATATTGTTTATCATGACTCGTGGCCTATCAACACAATTTAAAAACTGGTATATATCATCTTCTTGCTTTGTCTTGTGTCTTGTTTGTGGTCATGTGATTGGCTTACCATGACTACTTTATTCTTCCTCAGTCAAACAACAGCACTCATGCGATTGTTTTGCCCCCTGAGCTCCAGCTGTTGTGCTAGACAGTGATCGTGATTACCGTCCGCGGGAGTGCACGCGTCCAGATTACTTACAAAGTCAGCTACTTCCGTGCAACTGATATAAGATGTGGTAAGCTGAACACAGCTTCAACCGTCTGTTTGTTGAAAAAAAGTAACAGACTGCATTTTCTTGTTAGTAACTGTAACGGCGTTGTAACGATAGGAATAGTAATTAGTTAGATTACTCGTTACTGAAAAAAGTAACGCCGTTACTTGTACCACCGTTATTCCCATCACTGGTTGGAAGTGTGTTCCACAGATGGCAAGCCTCTATTGAAAATGCTGAATGAACAAATTTAGATCTGCAATATGATATCTTGCAGTTGCTGTTCACCATGCTCCTAGTAATACAATTACTATCTTGTCTTTGTGTGTATCTATTAAGACACTCTGGGGCCAGCCTATTTATACATTAAAAAATTTATTTAAGAAAACACAAATGATTATATAGATAGAAAGTAGATTATATTTCTTTAAAATGTGACAATGATGCCACCAAACAGATTATTTATACATTATTTTTAAAGATTGATTATATAAGGATATCACAGGCTGAATTGTAGATGGTGCTGCTTGGTCCAAACTGTCATATAATATGAAAAATTGGATAATACAATAGAATACATAAATAACTGAGCTGCTGAAGTAGGTATATAATGCCGAATTAACTTAAAACAATTCAGATTAGCCTTAACCATCTTTGAAATCTTCTTTACATGCTTATAAAATTTAGAATGTGAATCTAAAATTATTCCTAAAACCTTAAAATCTTTAGCCTTCTTTATTTCTTCATTCCTTAACTTGATTTTAAAATCATCAGATAAACTTTGTTTCCTAATAGAAAAACAGATAGAAACTGTTTTTTTAAAAATTCAATACAAGATGATTATGTTCCAGCCATTGTTGGACATCATTCAGATGTGCCGTTAAAGTGTCTGCTCCCTCACAAGGTGAGTTAGCTGGTATATCTGCATTATCTGCATAAAGCTAGCAGCTAGCTTTTGGACAGTGTTGGGTAAGTTACTATAAATGAGTAACTTAGTTACATTACTAGTTACTTCTATCAAAAGTAACTCAGTTACTTCAAGTTACTCGTTACTTTCAAAGTAACTAGCTACTAGGGAAAGTAACTTTGGTTTTACTCAGAATTCTCTTGTTAATGTGTTGCTTCCCTAACTGGATACCCAGCAAGATTGCCAGTCTTCTAGCTTGCTTACTTGTCACAAGCGCACTGTGCCACCTACCAATAGAAAGGAAAAAATAATGTGCATATTTCCAGGAGAGAAATCCCACGGCTGGACCATCATTGACCGCTGCCATGATTCTAGCCTATGTCACAGCGTCATGTGCGCCTTTCACATCCAACACAAAAACTGCAGTCGTGGTGCTTTCGATTGTACTCAGAACTCGGAAATTGCCTACATCTTCCTAGATGTAGGCAACACCAGACTGCAGATGAGCTGCATACAGGGCTGCACTGGGACAAAAAATCGGCCCATTTTGACTAGAGACTGGCCCGCCATTATAGCAAAAATCATAAAGCCTTTGAATGAAAACAAACGCTGTTGTGACAGTGATGTACACTGTTTTGATGGTATATATGCATCAATCCATCAATCGTTTGTTGTAAGATTCAGATAATTATTTTTTAAAAGCTAGATATTTTAAATGAGAATAAGAAAGTAAAGTATTTCTTTGTGCCCCCCTCTCCTTGTTAATGCCCTACCTGGCCCCCCTGGCAAAACTTTGCTAGAGCCGCCCCTGCACAGTTACCAGCTGTCAGCTACGTAAAAAAAGGATCCTGGTGTTATTTGTCTCTCAGAAACAGTTCATAACTTACCTTCAACTCATTCATGTCACCTAAAAGGTAAACCTGTTTCTCCATCACCTGTTCAGCTCTGATGATTCAGTAAGGACATCTCCTGGCTTCATCTTCATGTCTCCCTCTCACCACATATCCAAACCGATATAGTGACCAGCAGCTTTTACAGCTGTGGCTCCAGCAAACATCAGCTGATACTAGAAATTAATATTAAATAAATTCTAACAACAGCTGATCAAGCTTAAATGTGCTGCTGTTGTTTAACGCCACATCAGCTGGTTTCCTCTTTCTGGCGCAAAGTAGGAGATAAACAAACAAGAGAGAAAAGCCGATCAGCTGATCATTGATCAGTTTCGTGACTGAAGTAGAAACAGGAGAGGAAGGAGGAGAGAATGAGAGAAGAAGAGGCAGCTGTGCAGCTCCAGCTTTGTGTCTTTTTTATTGTAGCTGAAGTACGGGACAAACTGTGCTCCTTTTCACCTCAAAACGAAACGTGTGATATTTTCTCTGAATACGAGACGATTCTGTTTTTTACGGGACGGTTGGCAACTCTAATAATTAACCTTATGAACAAAATAAGCTGTATAGAAACTCCGTCATGCTAGCTAGTACGCAGTACGGAAAAAGTCAGCATAACGAAAATAAACTCCACCTAAACTTGGTTTATATCCCAGAGAGACTGCAGGTCATAACTTCTTACCTGAAGTTCAGTTCACACTCGGCCCGTCGGCCGCCTCAGGTCTCTGCTCCTCCTGCGTCCCCTTTCCCTCATCCACCTGCTGGCCTCCACCACTTGCTAATGTTACTGAATCTGTGGAAGCTCCGCATAGCCACCACACAAAGTAATGAACAATGACCCTATCTAAATCCCAGTAACGACTAACGCGTTCCTGATTTTGGCATAATAACTAGTTACCGTGCTCATTACCACAATAATGATGTAGTTAATAACGCGTTAGTCCCAACACTGCTTTTGGACAACTGGCAGGCAAATCATTTATAAACAAACTAAACAGCAATGGGCCAGGAACAGATCCTTGAGGAATACCCATTCTATTTTCCAACATGGATGACTTTCCTTTATCAACCCTCACACTCTGCTCTCTTTTGAAGAAGATACGACTCAAACCAATCATCTGCTTGCTTTAAAAAAGCTAATTTAGTAAATTTAATCATCTATTTTTATAAGATGATCCCAATTGCAATTTGCAAACCCCTGTTCAAGTTTTACAATTTCAGACTTGGGATTAAACGTCTTTACATGGCCAGGGTTGTTTGTACTAAAATACTGCAGTTGTTTTTTAGTCAATTTCCTAACAGTTAAAATCATATAATGATCAGACAGACCAGTTAATAGATTATTGTATCCTACTGAGAAAACCCCAGCAATCAGATGACCCGCTTTGAGCAAGCACTTTGGCAATAGTGGAAAGGAAAAACTCCCTTTTTTTTTAAAGAGGAGAGGCAGCCATCTGCCGCGATCGGTTGGTGGTGAGAGGAAGAATGAGGAGGAACAAAGAAAAGCTGTGTGAAGAAAGCCAGAGATTAATAATAACTAAGGATTAAATGTGGTGTATAAACGCCTCTCAATATTCAATTCAATCATAGCGCTGAACTGATGTTTTTGACCATTATTACATGGAGTGCCAACTCTTAATTGTCACAATTCGCAAAATGTATATAAAAATCACAAAAACAGCTTTACTTAATCATTTTATTCCTAACAGTAAGCACATTGTGAGTGAAACAAATGAGTGAATAAGAAACACTCGTCATCGGAAGCCCCCAGCAGCCTAGACCTAGGAATCAAAGGTTTGCTTCAGCTGGCATCACAAAGGAAGTAACGTCACAGTTGACTGGTGACACAATTGCCTGTGATAAAAACACCTTTGTTATTGGACTGATTCTTATATAGTGCTTTTCTACTCTCTCACATTTACCCAATTACACCCATTCTCACAAGCACTGTCTCCAAACTGAGTGCTGTCTAACCACATTCACACTCCGATGGATGCATCGGAGAGCAACTTGGGGTTAGTATCTTGCCCAAGGATACTTGGCATGCAGACTGGAGGAGCTTGGGATTGAACCACCAACCTTCTGATCAGTAGGTGACCTGCTCTACCTCCTGAGCTACAGCCACACACTTATCAGTTGTGGTTGCTGGGATCTTTGAGGCTTTACAGAACTGGTGTAAAAGGAACACTGATAACTAGAATATGTCTCTCACTATAGAAATGGACGCCGTTGTCCAAACTAAGGTAAAGCAAGACACATCAAAGACCGCAGCCATCCAAGAGAAGCAAACTGTGGTCCAAAAAACTCAACCACAGTTAGAGGCAGACAAAGAGAGGAAGAGTCCAGCTAAGCTTAACAAAGGAGAGCGTGTACTCCCGGTCATCATCACCACCCTGCTGCTCATTCCTCTGGTTGTTGTGATCTCCATAGGAGTCTTCATTTCCTGGAGGAAAAAAAGTATGTATGAAAACACCCATGGGAGTCTGTGCAGAAAATCCATTCGTTTTTAATATTGAACAACAAATGAGATAGAAATTAGGCCATTTTAACTACTGTTGACTGCACTGTCTTCTTGCTATAGTCAGTGCACATTGTTCTGCTCTGTTTCCTCTCTTGTCTTTGGTCATCTTAACAGTCAGTGAACATTAAAGGTAATACTGTTGAACATTTGCAGATCAACGTGAGGTCAAAGCTGAACCCAGCTCAGTGAGAGGCATTTTGGGAAAAATAAGGGGTATGTTGTTTACTTTACATTAAATATTTAATAAATACCAGACTTTGTTTTTATTTAATATAAGGTTTAAGATACTTCATGTATTTTTTTCATTTGTCAGATATACTAACTACCGAATATATTCAGCTGGATTTCCAGTAGTATGCTCATACTGTAAAGTTCAGCTGTCACAAAAAAACAACAGTTCTGCAGTACCAACAGGCTATGAGAGAAGATCATTTATTGATTTTGTTTTAGCTAAGACCCATTTACTTGTAACCAACACAAATTTAGGTTATCACTCTTCCTTCTTTCTTCTCTTTTGTCTTCTTTAAAAAAATGTTTTGATACTAAACCATTATTAAGGAAAAATATTGTAAAATGTCAGTCATATATAAAAACTTTTAACATTTAACCCCCTTCTGCCCCTTCCTTTACCACATTATGTCTAAAGCAGTGTTCATTCATCTTCATTAGTGTCTGTTGAAGGCATGACCAGGCTAGAAAACATTTCAGAAAATGAAAATAGATCCTCTCTTATGTCATCATCTTATTGACCATAGCTTTACACAGGGATGAATGAATATCCTCAATATAATGCACTGCCAGTGTGTGAACTGAAGCCATCATTCTAAGTTGAGAATTATTTCTCTTAAATCTGTAGATTTTTATCGTCATATTGACATCTTCATTTCCTTCTCTCTGGTATTTAACCTTTACTAGGTAAAGCAGTGGGCAGTCTGAATCTGGGAAACTTCTTTCCATCCCATAAGGGTTATAGTCGTCAGGGCTTTGACCAGCTGAGTACTGAAGGCAGTGACCAAGAGAGAAATGATGAGGACAGCAGCGACTCTGAAAATGAGGAGTACTCTGCTCTGCCGCCGCCTCAGTCCTCCTCTTAGATGTTCTGGGGCCAACTGCAAACCTTCCACCAACCTTCTGCTAAAATTGCTGATGTAGTTATTCATCACATGTGTAACTGTTGTACCAGCTGCCAATGTGTGTGTGTGTGTTATTGTATGTGAAACATATTTTGATAAGTTATTTATTTAATTCAGCTATGGTATTCATACAGCCTTTTCTGGCATAATCTACTCATGTCACAGTGTCACTGATTTCATTTCCCCAAATCAAACCTGCTTTTACTGAGATTATTAACAATATTTTGAAAAATCTGGAGTTGGTTTTGGCCTTAAAATAACAATGCAAATCTGTTAAAAGAATGAGATCATTTCCCCTTTAGCTGTTAAAGGCTGATGTTGGATTGCTGTCCGCCTTCAAAGTCAGTGTTTTTTTTAGCATGCATTCCCTTTGTTTTATTAACAAAGGATTCATCTTGATGGTGATTAATCAGCCTCCAACTGTCCTGCACCATAATGTAGCTCTCACTCTAGTCATTATGGACTTGGCTTCCTCGTCAGCTATATTCTTGCTGTTCATGGCGAAAAAATACTCTGATGAATTCTGTCATTTTTCTGTTTGTCAAGTTTTTAGCAAAAGTGGCATTTCATGTGATATTGTGTGATTTGAAGTGTGAAATAGAGAAATATTGTCAATTCATTTTTTTCAGTTTTATTTATACAGCACCAAATCACAACAACAGTTGATGAAGTGTTTGTAATAATACGCAAGACCAGACAGAGACTACACAGGATGCATTTAAATATCACACTCACTTGAATAAAAATTGCTTGTGTGGTGAAACCCACTGCATATGAGATTTGATGAGAAAAAAAAATTTAATCCTGTATTTGGGAAATTCTTTTTTTTTACAGCCACTGAAATGACTAACTATAATTATAATAATGTATGGTAGCTTTTATATGCCATCTCCCTCTATAGGGAGATGGCATATAAAAGATTTCCTATATCTGTTTTTGTAGCAGCAGAGCTAAATCTGTTTGTTAGAGTAGCTGGTCAGGATTATCCATAATGGACAATGGTGACAACCTGTCCACCAATGCTTCAAATGTGTCCAGTTTGCAGCCAATCACACAGCCAGCCTCTCTAATCAGTTTATTCAATCTGTTGGTCACTATATTATAATTTGATAATATCCCTTAATAAATTACTTGTTCATAAAAGATTGCTTTCTCTGGGAAAGTTTCCCAAATTTAAAACATCTGATCTTGTTTGCAGTTTCAGTTATTGTGTTATCTATATGGTAACCTACTTACTGCCACTTTTGCTGGTCATTGTGCTTGTTGCATTGAAAAGGAAATGTAGGGGGCGGCGCAAACACTGTTATTGTCACCATGACCTAATATGGTTACTTCTACCCTTAAACGCAATGATTTTACACCATTTCATTATCATTTCAATTTTTCACTTAATCTTAAGTTGGATCAGTTTTTTTTTACACGTGATTCTGTGCCTCTTTGCATCTGTCTTGCCTTTTGTTTTAATCACGTGCCATAACAACACATACCATTCATGGGATGAAAATTGCTGCCAGTAGAGCTTGTATCATAGTGATTTTATTTCCCTTCAGAAAATTTTATAGTGTATAAATTCATATATGCCTGAATCTCTGCACTAATCATTCTTTAGAACAGGGGTAGGGAACGTTAGTCCTCGAGAGCCGGTGTCCTGCAGGTTTTAGATCTCACCCTGGGTCACGACACCTGACTCAAATGATTAGGTCATTACCAGGCCTATGGAGAACTTCAAGAAATGTTGAGGAGGTAATTTAGCTATTTAAATCAGCTGTGTTGGATCAAGGACACATCTAAAACCTGCAGGCCTCTCGAGGCCTGGAGTTCCCTACCCCTGCTTTAGAAGAACGACTTCTCAAGCTTCATAACGCTAAACCCAGCTTATAAATATATATACACAAAATATATATGGTTTTGTTTTGTCTTGTC
The DNA here is from genome assembly GCF_963576455.1 of Neolamprologus multifasciatus. Classification (NCBI taxonomy): domain Eukaryota; kingdom Metazoa; phylum Chordata; class Actinopteri; order Cichliformes; family Cichlidae; genus Neolamprologus; species Neolamprologus multifasciatus. The sequence continues at coordinate 12,070,665 of NC_140445.1, forward strand.
CTACCCAGCAGCCTAAACCAACTGGGTGTTCTGACTTAATCAATAAAAGCATTTATATGTAAAAATCAATAAAGACATATTCAGTCTGATGGCAGCAGTGCGGAACAAGTGAAGTCCAAATTAATGTGTATTAATTAATTAATTAATTAAGGAAAATTCACTGAACACACTTCATGCACATACTGGAAGCTCAAAGATAGTGGAAGAAGACTTTTGTTTATTCAAAATATTCAAGTTTGTTCAGGATTCTGAGGTTTAGTTACAGTTACTCTTTTTTCCTTTTTTATGTAGTCTGCACCACTTCTTTTTGTATTTATCCTCAATATATCATAATGTTTAAATGATTTCCTAACACGGTGCCATGTTTTACATGTGAATGCTGTAATATTAGTTGTGACACACTGGTTTTGCTGCAAGAGTACTATTTTCAGTAACTGTTATTTGTGTAATAAAGTGTTTGCAAAGCACTGTGGAAATCCTGGTTGTTGTGGGATCAGAACACTTGTTATGTGGTTCAAACTGATACAAGAGATACTGAGATGCAAACTGAATGACTACTGCGTTTGCACAATTAGTGACTACATTTGGAAAACCTTTAGGATATGACAAATATCTTGCACTCTTCAAACTCTCAAGCAGCTTTAAGCAGTCTGCACAGTTCTTCCATTAAAAAACAAACAACAAGACAAAACAGAATATAAAATGTTTTTATTACTTAGTTTTTAATATAAAGGTTTAAAATATTTTTATAACAGAAAAGGAAAACAACAAACACAAAAAAAACAAGCAGTTGACTGAAAAACACAGCTTTTTCCCTACAAAGCAGTTCTGGCAATGAGAACATGACATTATTTTCATGAATTGACAACATATATACAGATGTATGAGCAGCCTAGGAGAGGCCTGCAGAAGTTTATAGCTGTGAGTAGGCGCAAACAGGAAAGGAAAAAAAAGGTGTGTGTGAGGGAGGGGGAGAGAGAAAAAGACCCATACTCATTTCGGATAGATTACACCATCTTGTGGTATAAATATTAGCTTGCAACCTTAACCAAAAGGTAAGTTTTTCCATTTTATGAATCTCCTCAACAACGCTCAACCAGTCATCCAGAACAGTGGGGTCAGTACATTAATTAATTAATTCTTCGGGTAAGTCTCCTAAATAAAATGTTATGACGGACCGTTGTTTTGATTTAAAGCCTATAGTCTATTCTATCTTTGACATCTCCCCAAAATTTAGAGAGTTTTCGACAAGACCAGAATATGTTGGTATAGTTTGCAACAGTTTCCCCACAGCTCCCCCAGCATGAGGAATTTCCCCCTGTTTGTTGTTTTGGTGTTATGAAAAATCATACCAAGTTTTTTCAACTAAATTTTTGCCAGTTGGCAGAAGATGAGGTTGAAGTAGCAGTCTCACACATATTGTCCCATTGTTCAGAAGATATAACAGTGGACAACTCTTTCCCCCATCTTTTTTAAATATAATCTGTTGATGTTCCCCTACTTTTTAATATACTCTGGTAGAGTTTAGAGATTATTGACTTACATCCCTTAAAGTATGTTTGCAAAATCAGATTCATTATTTCATTAGGTTGTGTATTAATTTCTTTAGTCACTTTTGAGGACAAATATTGCTGTAATTGTAGGAATCTGAAAAAGTCACTTTTTCCTAGCTCATATATTTTTTTTAATATTTGAAAACTTTGAAGGCCAATCTTATCCATAATTTCACAATATACATTAATCCCTTTATGTGACCAGTTTTTAAATTTTAAATCCATTTGGTTTGGTTTAAACTCATTAAACTCATTCATAAGCCACCTACTTAAGTACCTGAAAATGTGGTTCCTTAGGTTTATTTCTTTTACTCGCTCAAACCAAATAAGCAATGTAAAAGATGCCAAGGGGTTCAGTTCTTTCTGACAAGCTGTTGTCAGTTTCTGATCTCCTATCAGGGCTTGTATTGGAATGACCCCACACATATTCTATATTTTTTTCCATTGGGCCTCACAAGTATCATGTCACCATTGTATAACTATTTTGAGTTGAGCAGCAAAGTTGCAATCTCGGAGACTTGTGTGAGAGAAGCCGCCTTTATCTTTACGAATTAATAATATGATATATTTAATTCTAGGTTTGCACCCCCTCGACAAAATATTAATTTTTACAGTACAAAATAAATAAAATAATCATTTAAGTGTGTATTATTGTGACGTTGTTTTGTCACTGACGTGTTCTATTAACCATTCTGTCTTCGTTGTGAAAATTATGTCTCTGTGTAGGTATACTGGATCTCTCTGTTGTCATACGTGTCTTTTTAGCTGTCTTTGAGAACTTTGTCATACTTTGTCCTTGATCATTTACTTTTCTTTGTACATCTAAGGAGAAATGTCAACAGTTCAAATTCCGCGCAGTTCATAAAGCTGCCAGCTAGGACCAGTTCTCTCTGTTATTGTTGTGTTATTAGCGTGGTATTCAGTGACCTTAATGAAAGCGCAGTATGTCTTATATTTGATTACTGTCCAGACAGCAGCAGCAGTGACACTTTATTATTATATTGCAGATTAAAGTGGTAACGTGGATGAAGATCTAAATGAGTCAGCGTCAGTTTGTGGTGGCGTCGGGTGAGCTGCTGCTGAACTTCTCTTTTTTCCAACCAGGTAAACTGCTCCTCTGTGTAGTGACGTCAAAGGGATGGGCGAGTCACGTGCTTGCCTTCGAGTGAAACCTGTGGTTAACGTTACTGAAATAGTGATGGGATTTCCGGCTCTTTTTAGAGATCCGGCTCTTTCGGTTCGGCTCACTAAAAAGAACCGGCTCTTTCGGCTCCGAACCGGCTCTTCAGGTTGTTTTGTTGCTTTAATTAATTTATTATTAACAATAATATAAAATTAAGCACAAAAGGAATTACTAACGTTAAAAAAGTGGCTTTATTTATATATGTTTATTTATAAATATATGCGGTGGCCCCTAGAGACAAAACACGTACAAACTCCAAAACACATTTCTAGCATGAACTGAACTTCCAAAGCAGAGCTACTAGATCACTTAAATTACACAATTGAAAGCATGTGTGTATTGTTTGTGGATTTATACACAGGCACTCATATATATTCAAATAATTAAAAAAAAAAAAAAAAAAAAAAAGTTCATTTACCTGTTACTACCACACACCAAATCCGGTCGTTGGTACTTGCTGGCTTGTGTAGCCACTAGGTAACAAAAGCTCAACACTGCGCCCAGCATCCTGGAGCACTTCTGTTGTCTTTTGTACGCGTTTTGAGTTTTTACGTGCTTCGGAGTTTTTACGTGTTTGTACGTGATTTGAAGTTTGTATGTGCTTTGTCTCTAGGGGCCACCGTAAATATACTTTTATTTATTCACTCCACATAAAATGTAATAAATAAATTATATAATACAAAAATCAACTATTCACATTTCAAATTTTAACTATCATCATCTGCAACCGAAAATAGTTGTGGATGATTACTATACCTTTCTAATGTGACGTTGTTGTCCCTGGCTCTCTTTCTCTCTCTCTCCCTCCAGCTCTGTTCCTGTGCTGTGAGTGTAACTACAGCCCCTCCCCCCTCTGCCCAGCATAAAGCACAAGGCTCGCGTGCGAAAAACCACGTGACGGCTCGCGATAAGGAGCCGGCTCGCGTCGTTCACGTCAAGGAGCCGGCTCTAAGAGCCATTTCGTTCGCGAACGACCCATCACTATACTGAAATGGGAGAGAGAAGAACGGGAAAAGGAAGGAAAGCGAATAAGGTAAGCGACCTCCAACGCGATGGTTCCACTACACAGAGCGCGGAGTTATGTGTTTCGAAGAATAATAGAAGGAGTCGGTTGGTGTGTCGGAATAAAAGTTTTTATGTCGAAAAGTAGGCGGTAAACAGAAGGCTGAGTCAAATTGTTGAGTGCTCGAGTGAAATTTACCTCCTGTTCACTCAGCCAAACATGTGAAAACAGCTGTGTTCGGAAGAAAAACTCATATCGCGGTCTCCAAACTACGTTGAAAACGATATTAGCTTAACATAGAGTCAGACCAGAATATTGGGCTGACCTGTTCTCTTGCCCGAACCCTCTGGCTGTGTGCCAGCTCAAACTATGAAGTCCACAGGTCCAGGCCTCTTTCCATGCGCGCAGTGATATCATTTGATACGGACTACAAAGTGATCCTATTTTCTCGTTACCTGTTTATTATTAAAGCAAGTGATAAACTGGTGATAAAGTCAAAAGTGAACTAACAGTCCTCGTCGTGAGCCGCTACTCTACAGTTTAGTCACAGCTGAAGAATTCAGGTCCTTTACTCCAGCTATGAATATCATACTAGAATTTAAAATACTACTCTACGGCTGATGATAATAATCTGTTAAATATATTAATAAGACGGTTATTTTCATTATTGACCCTTTATGTGATATTAAAAGAAAATTTCTCCTTGCATTGACCAGTTGTGATAAGCCTGAACCAAAGGAGACGTTTGATTGGTCAATACTCTGAGAAAGCTTAAAGTGAACCTGTTACACTTTTTATATTCTTTTTCACAATGGTGAAATTAGTTGAACATTAACTAGTTAATGTGACTTCTTCCCCATTACTTATGTTGTTGCAGGGCAGAGTCAACATCTTCCCAGTGATATTGAAAATGGTATCGAATAGCAAGTAATTTCCTGGGTATGGGTATAGAGTTTGAAATTCTAGTGATGTGACAACTCTAGAGCTATGTCCACCCCAGTGTACTTTAAGGTCCTGTACCTTGGATAGTTCTCATTGTACAACAGTAAAATTTTGATTGTTTGATAGCTTCATTAAGCATAATTAGGTCATACAAAAAACAGCCGATTCTGAGATGGTCAGGTGAAAGGCACTCACTGACTGGCAACTCAATTCATGTTAGTTTTGGCTGGAGAGGCGAGAGGGAACAGAAGTAGCTGGTTAGCAGAGACTAAACTTTCAAACTAAGGTAAGGTTAATGTGCTTGTGTGAGAAACATTGCCAGCTTTCGCCAGTTTAGCTTCAGCCTAAGTACAGTGCATTAAATGATAAGACAGTTGATCAAAGCATGGAGTTTACAACTCATCTTCATATCTTCCCTTGTCTGTCTCTACAGGTGATTCATCTGTACACTGTATAGTCATACAAGGTTTGCATTCTGACCGGCAAGCCAATGTAAGTCGTGTTGAGTGACTGCGTGTAAACGAGGTATTCAAGCATACTTTTTTTTAACCTCTCAAGATCAAATCTGCTACAAGAAACTGTCTTTCAAAGGCTCATTAGTTAGTAAGAATGTATTTTTGTGCTGTCTGCAGTAGCAGCTTGCAGTAAGTAAAGCATTCCTGAATAGCTTATTGAGGCAACAGGGGAATTCATGCTCCATACTTGTTTGCAGCACAAAAATACAGTCTTTATTCAGCTTGCATGGAGGAAGCTTGGATAACATCTTCAATCACAAGGGCTTTTTGTATGAAGAGGGGTTTTGCTGGTGACTTCTGGTACTCTGGGGCTTATCTTTTTTTAGTTTGGTGTACTTTTTCCTCCTCGTGAATGTTGGGCTTGAGTATCATTTATGAGATCATCATCAATCTGAGACTTAATTTGATTTTTTTCTTCCTTTTTTCTTTCTCCTTTTTTTCTTTCTTCTGTTATTTAAGTTGATAATAAGAATGAAGCTAAAACAAATGCACACTTCATAATTACTTGATGGATCACACTTCATTGAATACTTAATTAGGGAGTGTTTAGTCAACCAGTCAACTATGTTTCAAGTCTCAAAAATTAATGGACTTGCTCAGTGATGAATTGTTAAGAGAAGTTACAATTAACAGGATCAGAAGGTGCTGTCTGTTAGGGACCATGTATGTTTAAATAGTACGTATATATATATATATATATATATATATATATATATATATATATATATATATATATATCTTACAGTACACCAAATACTTAGTTATAATAACTTATAAACATGTCTGTGCATTTAGGGACCATCACCATCCTCATGTCCTATGGAGGAGGCTCTTACGGACGCACTGAGCGTGTCCGCCATGCGCCCCACTATGACCAGGTACCCAGCTCTTTACTAGACTCCTATGATCAACAGCCCCTGAGAGAGCAGAGAGCTCCTCATCTTGCTCAGAGCACCGACCCTCTTCCACCTCCGCCTTTGCCTGCTCAGCCTCCTGTTGGCCCTGAGTTTGACCCCAGTGGAAGTGAAGACAACACTGATCCAGAGCCTGATCCTGCCATTGACATCAAACCAGTCCACCGCTTTATCCCCAACTCATGGAAGAACTTCTTCAGAGGAAGCAATCGCAGTAGTAAAAAGACGTGGTCCATGCCTACGTCTTCAAGCAATAACAACAGCACAACAGACGGAGTTCGCTGCTCCCCCCCACACTCCCCCTCTCTTCCTGCGTCATTCCAAGATAAATATGGCGGATCAGGCGGCAGCTACAATTCACGCAAAGAGCTTCTGGAAGCAAGGGATGGGCATGACTCTGTGTCTGGGCACACCTACCATACAGGTCTGACCTACAGTGAGCGAGTGCAGGAGTACCATCAGCGCTATGCCTACATGAAGTCCTGGGCTGGACTGCTGAGGATTCTGGGCTGTGTGGAGCTGCTGCTGGGAGCAGGTGTATTTGCCTGTGTCTGTGCTTATATCCACAAAGACAATGAGTGGTTCAACATGTTTGGATATTCGTCTCCTGGTGGAGCTTATGGAGCAGGTTACTATGGTGGCAGCATAGACGGGACCTACTACTACACAGGCCCCAAAACCCCTTTTGTGTTGGTAGTGGCAGGGCTGGCATGGGTGGTAACTGTGATCATGTTAGTACTCGGGATGACCATGTACTACCGCACCATCCTGCTGGACTCCTCCTGGTGGCCTTTGACTGAGTTTATCATAAACTTGGCCTTGGCATTGCTGTACATGGCAGCAGGTAGGAAACATAGCTGTATCTTGTGAGTGAAGACAGTTCAGTGGATTATTCAGAGAATCTGTTGTTTAAAATAATATTTTTAAATAGTTTTTTTCAGCGTGGTAGACATCTTCAATGTAATTTCATTGAAAACTCTACAGCAAGGGTTATAGAAAGTACCCAGACATCACCATAGACTGCCGTGCTAAAATCTTGGAATTTTACTGTTTTGTTTGTTTTTACTCAACCTGATAAATTTTGCTAAAGCAATTCTAGGTGTAGTTACTTGGATTTTTACCCAGACAGCTGTATGTTCTTGAAATTAGAAGAAAGTTGAACTCTTTACAGTGTGTTCTGTGGCTTGCTAACCAAGTTTGCCAAGACTCCTTTGACAACTAAGGACTTAAAAATTATGCATTAATTTCAAAATGCATAGTCCAGAAGTCAGTGGGTCACTTTTCAATGCCTACATTCATCTTTTATATACAGTATATGAAAGTTGTTCAGGGGACCTAAAAAACATCTTGTTTTGTGCAGACAGTGAACTGAGAAATGCATCATGGCCCAGTATGAATGATTATTTTAAACTGCGAATCATAGAAATTTTCTTTAATAGAGTCCAGAAATAAACAATATCAAGCTAGAAATTGGCACAGTACTCCCTCTTAATTAAAGCTTAAGCGGTTATGATGCATGATAGAAAACTCATTAACAGGCGAGTCCTGTATTTCAAACCCAGTTATTGGTGGAATGCAGTTAAAAATGTAAAAGAGAAAACAATTTTCAGTTCAACTATTTTGCCATTGTAGCAAGGTTGAAGTGAAGCTATTCGGTATACTTGGGTTAATGACAACTTGGTTCTCAATATATATGTGGAGCCAGTCTGAGTTAATCACTAACCCAAGGGTGTGTGAAAATTGACAAAGGAAAGAGAAAGATAAAGGCTGTGATTTGGGGTTCTGGGTCATGTCATATACTTCTCATACTCTCTATAGAACCAAACACTGAATTGCAAATATAAAGAAGTCAGATATGTTAATATTAACTACAACTCTGATTAATTTGCTGTGCTTAGAAATACAGTATTGCAGGGATTGAAGCATCAAGTAAAAAAAATAGATTCAGGTAAAACTGAGGTAATTCCAGTGCATAACTTTGTCTGGTGGTATAATGTAATGATTTTAAAATTAAAATGAATTAAACATTCAGTCTCTTTTTAAATCAGTTTTTGAACTGCATATATAATATAATATTTTTATTCTCCAGGCATTGTCTATGTTCGAGACACAAATCGTGGAGGCCTCTGCTCCTACCCAATGTTCAACAATGGTATTAACGGAGCGTTCTGCAGAACGGAAGCAGGCCAGATTGCTGCCATTATCTTCCTCTTTGTCACAATGCTCGTGTATCTGATTGGAGCCATTGTGTGCCTCAAGCTGTGGAGACACGAAGCTGCACGTAAATACCGGGAGAGGTACAGCCAGGAGGTAAGCTTGCTTTGTTTAGGTTTGCTCTGTTTATGAAATTGGGTCTAGCGATTCCTTACATTCAGTCAAGAGTTCTTCACTTTGATAACTTAAAAACAGTCTCAAACATGTCCACACAGGCAGACGCAGACTGCACTGCAACAACAAACCACATAATTTGCACACAAGCTCCAGGGGAGGGAGTGAGTGGGTGGGGTCTGCCAGTCCTGCCCATGTGTTGCCAAAAGGGGTACACATAGTTCACTCTAGTTTTGCCTTGTATTCTTTCTCTTTTATTAATTGTGCAACATGCAAGTGACCGTTTTTAATTCGGAGATTTAAAGGAGATGATTTATGCCACTGGTCATAACTACACTAGTCATTTTGCCTAGTTATGCACTAAAATTGGAAGCACTGTTAACCTACTGAAATTGTAATTGTGAGGGACAGTTTGTGTAGGTACTCTGTGCGCACATAGTGGGTGAAAAGAGAGAGGGAGACACTAGGGAGTTTATTTCTTAAGTCATTTGCAAGTAAGCGCCTAATCACAGTTAACATTGTTCACATGTAGCAAAGAACAATTAAGCCTTCCATAATTATTGTTTACAAGTGGAAGGATATCAGACAAATAGGTATTAATGTAGTTTAATTGGTTATTAATTATTTTTTAAGTTTCTTTATGGTATTTTTGTAATGGCTAATGGCAACAGTTGGTTAATAGTACAGATTAGCTAGCTTATAGTTGTAGCTTTAGTATCCTTGCTTGCAAAACTCTGAATGAGGGTTAAATACATGTGTGCTGGATGTATAGTCCTGCTTTTCACACTAAGCCAGTGGGCTTGTGGTCCATTTTAGGGGTTTATATAAAAATAAAATAAACATATTTGGCGTCAATTCAAGACATATGAGCTCAGTAGGCACACAAGACAACATTTTAAAAATAACAGAGCAAAAACAAAATTTACAAACTCCTATTGTTATTGTAGGGTTTAATGGCAGCTCAAAAGTAAAACATAGAGATGTAAAAAATATAAATCACATGTTAATGAATTATATTTTTATATATCTTACATGTGCAGATGCAGCCATCAAACATACGAGCTGTGCAGTCATTGGTAAGGATTCTGTAAGAAAAGATTTCACACATTAAAGATGGAATGCAGAAAGAATAAAGGCTTGTTTGATGATTTCTCTGTAAGTATTACAGTAATCCAGTAAACATGTTGCTGTGTCTCTGCAGATGGTAACAGATTCTGCTCCTGCTCCCACAATTCCAGAAAAGGTCCAGGGCTCTTCAGTGGTTCCCATCCATACTGCACCAAAAGCAGTTCCTGCAAAGGTTTTGCAGGGAGCTATACCTTCGGGGCACATTCCTAAACCTGTTATAGTGCCAGACTACATTGCGTAAGTGTTACCTAGAAAATAGGAAAGTCAAGAGAGTCAGACAAAAGTAGATACAGTACACAGTCAATCTGCAGTTGTTCCTTTCAAATGTTAAATAAAAAGGCTCAGACATCACAGAAGACGAGGGAAAATCACACCTGCACACACTTAAACATAAACATATCTATTCAATTAAATTAAATTTTATTTATATAGCACCAAATCACAACAAAAGTCGCCTCAAGTAGATACAGATCATATGACCCCCTATGAGCAAGCACTTTGGCGACAGTGGGAAGGAAAAACTCCCTTTTAACAGGAAGAAACCTCCGGCAGAACCAGGCTCAGGGAGGGGCGGCAATCTGCTGCGACCGGTTGGGGTGAGAGAAGGAAAACAGGATAAAGACATGCTGTGGAATAGAGACAGAGATTAATAACAGATATGATTCAACACAGAGAGGTCTGTTAACACAGTGAGTGAGAAAGGTGACTGGAAAGGAAAAACTCAATGCATCATGGGAATCCCGAGCAGCCTACATCTATTGCAGCATAACTAAGGGAGGATTCAGGGTCACCTGGTCCAGCCCTAACTATATGCTTTAGCAAAAAGGAAAGTTTTAAGCCTAATCTTAAAAGTAGAGATAGTTATAGCATATTAAAAGCTTTTCTAATTTGTCTATTTACCATTTATTTAAACACTTATGAAACTTTAAATCTTTCTCATATTTCAGACAAAAAAAATACTTATTTCATTTAATGAAATAAATGAATAGTAAAACACTATAAATAGTAAACACAACCATGATAGCATATTGGATCTTTATCTCCACTATCGCCATGTATAACTTAAATATGGTTAGGAAAAGATAAAACATCTTGTGACATTAAAACTGTGCTCTTTGTATTCCTGTTTCCTACAGTAAGTACCCAGTGATCCGGTCAGATGAGGAGCGGGACCAGTACCGGGCCGTGTTTAACGACCAGTACGCAGAGTACAAAGAGCTCCACTCAGAGGTGCAGGCAACCCTCAAGAAGTTTAATGAGATGGACGCTATGATGGGCAGTTTACCTCAGCACCCTACCAACCAGATGGTGATTTCTTATATACACCTCTTAAATTTAATTTAATAAGAACTGATGTTGGTTTGCTTAGCACAGCTTCACATTAAGCGTAAACTACCCAATGAGACCTTTTTGGATGTGTTTAGATGTCTACAAGACTGAGTTAGCCACCGTGAAAAAGTTCTGTTTGTACTGTTATATCTACATTGACTCCCTTAAATTTTGCTTGTTGCATTTGGCATAAATACAGTAATTATTTTAAAAATAAAAGGCACTAATAGGTTACACTGAAACGAATAAAATGAAACTAAAATTAAACATTTTAAACTATAAAAGCTAAACTAAAACAAGCAAACCCACTCAGGAATCAAATGAAACTAAATGGAATAAGGATGCATTTTGATTGCATGTTTGGAATATTACACTCTGTCTTTTTGTTTTGAAATTGTACCTCATTTCCTCATCCCGTAACTTCCCCTGTTTGGACTTCCTGTTCCCTCTGCATTTCCCCTCCACCCTGAAATTCCTCACTCTCATCAGAAAGCTGCTGGTACTGCGTCACTGCAACTCATTTTCATACTGAGTTTCAGTGTTTGAGTTAACTATGCCTCTCTTCCTGTTCTTGTAGGAGGTGGATCGCATTAACAGAATCCTCCAGGAGTACCAGAGGAAGAAAAATGTGAGCTTATTGTCTTGTTACTGTTTTATACAATGGGGGAAGTAATTCTTTCCCTACTAAATTTGTGATTTTCTTCACTAACAAAAGTATAAACAGTCTCTACTTCTTCTTAGTTTCATTTTAATGGAGAAGAGACAGATTGTCGACCAAAAAATTCCATAAAAACACATTACAGAAGTTACAAATTGATTTCCTTGTCACTGAGTGAACTAAATATTGAAACCCCTACAACCCAGCCAAAATTTTGGCGCTCACATATTAATAGTGTCCCTCTTTCGCATTGATTACAGTCAGTCAGTCATTTAAAGATATTCCTGATCTGAACTCATCATGTGTAGAAAGCACACCTGTCCACTTTCTGCTAATGGTGATGGCTTAACTTACATGGGGAGCAGCTATGTGCTTTAAAATGGATGAGAACCATAGTTATAGATGGGTCTTTTAGCAGAATAGTGACCCGAAACTTTCCATAAAAATTAAATTACCATAAAACGCTTTTCCTTTCTTTGAAACTGTGCAACAGCAACATTAACCATAAACAAGGGAGGAGCAAAAAAAAAAAACCCCAAAGAAAACATTACAGATCATCAACAAGGATTGCATGACAAAGACAGTTTGTCTGTGACACTGCCCCCTGGTGACAGTAAACAGTTGCAACATGTAGACAATCTTTCCTTCCCACTGCTGCTATGTGCTTTTTTTTGTTTTCTCAAGGGTTTTCACTCTTACATTGTAGGGTTTTTATGAAACACCTTGAGGGGACTTTTCTTGATTAGGTGCTATGTAAATAAAGTTTAATTAAACTGAATGGAAATGTTCTCAGGTCCACAGCCCTCTGATACTTTTTTATACCTTTATAAAGTCTTTATTGATTAAACATGGTGTAATTTTACAGACATATCTTTTATTGCTCTTCCATATTTTTTTTATTGCTCCATAAATGATCAGGTTTAACGGAGCTTTGAAGGGCTAAAGGTCGACAAAGGTCCTCGGAAAAAAACTGGAAGCTCTTTCTATGTCAAATACAGCTGGAAAAAAGTCCAGAGAGACAAAAGTGAGCCAAAACCTGTAGACAGAAGAACTTTTTTAAGAGTTTGCAGGAAAAGCACAGGATTCTTATCATTCCTTCAAAAAGTGACCCTCTGCAACAATTTTTTTTGTTCAGTTATTTTGAAGCTAAATTAACTTTAGTTTAGTTTCAATGGGCACTGGGATATGATAACCTGTCAAATTTATAATCAAAATCAAAAAGATTTGCTGTCTCTGCTGTAATGTATCAGGTGTTAATGCTGGCCTGATTCCTTTTGGGAGAGGATCCACTGACATAGTATATTGTAACTTCAGCCATCATTAATTCCACATGTGCTTTTTTTGCATTTATAAGTCAAGAGGTCTGTTATGAAAAGGTCTACTAATCTCCACGGATATTGTGTAATTTTAGAATGTAGTTATTGTTATGTTGAGTATTTGGGATAGCAGGACTATCTATGGAGTCATCGAAAACCACAGTGTTGTAATGAAGCAACTTGTTGCCTATTGCAACAGCATTGCACAATGTTTTTGATGGACAGCAATGTCAGATTTAGGAGTTTATCATTTGGCTTTGTCTTTTGGTGGTAGACTATAATCTGATCGCTGTTTCTGCCTTACCTTTACAGGATCCCACTTTCCTAGAAAAGAAAGAGCGTTGTGAGTATCTGAAGAACAAGCTATCACACATCAAACAGAAGATCCAAGAATATGATAAAGTCATGGAATGGAATGACGGCTACAGCTGAAAACCTCTGAGAAATTCCTGTACTGCAGCACAAATACTGAACTGCTGTCGCTATCTCTACATCACCAGTGCTGAAAGTTGCAAGTTGATGCTGAATGCAGTCAAAACCATGAGCTTATCAAGCTTTCCCCACCTCTTGAAATCTGTTCAGCGACAATAACTGGAAGAAAACACATCTGTCAACAGTTTCTCTTTTGAATTTGTGGTTTCTTAAAGCTTTAAAGTCCAAAGCAAATGACCACAATGTTTCATCTTTAACAGGAATACCATATTTCATTTTGTAAGGGGGAGTTAGATTAAAATGTCATCTCACTGGTGTATTCACTTACCTAAATCCTTGGTCACGCGGCCCAGAGTCCGGTCACCAAAAATAAATGCGTATTCCCTAACCAGTTAGCAACTGGTTTGCTGGAAGTTGCTGGCTGTTGCTAGGTGTCACTAATCAGAATCAGAATACTTTATTGATCCCTAGAGGAAATTATTTTGGTTACAGTGCTCCAGTGTAAGAAATAGCACTCTATTACTATAGCTCAGCAAATTGCAAGTCTGTATCATCCACGCAAACCCCCCCCCAAAAAACAAGCTATTTTATATACATATATGTGTATATATATATATATATATATATATATATAAATATAAATAGAGAATGTTTGCTTTCAGAGTGAAAGTTGTCCCTGACTTCTACAACCAACACATTTCAAAATCTGCAATTTATACTTTGAAGGTGAATTGTCTACATTTCTGGTTTGCTACTGCTTAGTGAGTAGTTTTGTGAGTGATTGCAGACAAGTTAGTGTCTTCAATGTAAACTACTAGCACACTTAGATCAATGCTAGCAACTGAAGCAATTGCAAGTTTTCCGGTGCTGCACCATATACCCTTATGCAACCAATGTCATGCTAACAATTGTCAGCAATTTCTAGCAACTACTTTCCAACCGGTTAAGAGTGTACACTTTTCCCTAGTGAATAGAGGTTGACAGTGTGTCATTAACATGTCTTTAGGCCTTAGTGAATAATTCTTTAGCAGTTGATTTCACAGTGACTGCCAGCAATCTTCATCACCCATGCCAATTAGTCTCACATTGCTATATGAGTGCTCACCACTCCCTAGGCTACACTCTTAAATTTGGGTGATTAGCTTAGCTGGATATTAAGGAACTAGGATAAGTAGCACGGCTAACTTTAATAAATCCCTGAATAAAAATGAAAATCCCTTTAATAAAAAACCCAAATACCCCTCTCCCCAGCCAGACCACAGTTCTGTCTATGTACCGCCCTTTAAGCTGGCTGTCACTTTGCTGTAGCTTTATAATTTGATTGAATGCAAGCCAAAAAATTCTAATTTAAAATGAATAAATACACATATGTGTGTGTGATGCTTTGACTAAAAATGTAGCTGAGGCTGTCCATTTAATTTCATATCTGACAATAGTTTCAAGTGAATGTCTGTGTATAATTATTGATAATGCTGTCAAAGGAGCTTGCAAAGAAAAGCGTCTGGACTTCTTTAAGTTACTTGAAGACGTTTCACCTCTCATCCGAGAAGCTTCTTCAGTTCTAAGGTCAAATGGTGGAGAGTCCCAGATATAAACCTAGTGGGAGTATCCCCCCACAGAGGGACAAAAGGACCCCCTGATGATCCTCTAATCGCCTGAGCCAAGGTGTGGGTCCCAATCAGCCAGAGTTTCGTGTGAGTTCATTGTGAAACCTGGCCCCACCTTATCATGCGAATTCCTGAGGTCAGATGGCCCAGGATGTGAGTGGGCGTTAAGGCGTCTGGGAAGGGATCTCAAAACTGGATTATAGATGGCAGAGAGTTGGTGTCGTAAACCACCGCCTCTGTTCAAAGATGGTCGCTCACAGTGGACATAGATGGCTTCTTTCACTCCTCTTTCAAACCATCAAGGTGATTAGAGGATCATCAGGGGGTCCTTTTGTCCTTCTGTGGGGGAATACTCCCACTAGGTTTATATCTGGGATTCTCCACCATTTGACCTTAGAACTGAAGAAGCTTCTCGGATGAGAGGTGAAACGTCTTCAAGTAACTTAAAGAAGTCCAGACGCTTTTCTTTGCAAGCTCCTTTGACTACGATGACCTGGATGACTGAGAACCTTCACAGACATATTGATAATGCTGCATTATTTCTGTCAGGGTTTAATCCGTTGTTGTTTTTTTGTCAGTTGTCTGTGTAATTTATTTTTTATTACTTTTAACCTCATGAAAACCACTGTTTATATAGCTCTTTTAAGTGCACATTTTCAGAATCATTGAGTCTTTATTTATCCCCAAGGGGAAAATAGGATACATTACATAAGGATACATTTTTATGTTGCGGTGTCTGAATCTGAAAATAAGGAATTGTAGAATTGTAGCTGTTTGCTATGTGTATTTTGGACGCAACTTGCACAGACTTTGAGTGAAAAAAAACATTTTGTACATTATAGTCACGTAACTGCCTAAAAATCTCAATTATTTGCTTTATAACACTGTGAACCTTTTCACTGAACAGAAAATATTTTCCAAGGTTGTTTTTTCTCTTTATTGCTGTAAATGTGCATAATTCTTTCATAATTTCATGCTTTCTGTTCTCCAAATACAGTTCTGCTTATTGGACAATGGTGTAGTTATATACTTTGTTAATCAGCAGCCAGCCATTTTGCTTTGTGGCAAAAAGTAATAAAATATTGATGGGCAAGAACACCAAAGAAAACAAAAGGCTGGATGGGAGATGAAAGAAGTGACTGAGTAATCAACTGATTAAACAAATTTTATCGTTTGAGTTGCTTTCCCAGTAATACTTTTTCTGGCTTTTGGACTTTTATAGTGCAAATGAGCCCATTGAAATACTTTTTTTTAAATATAAATATTAAAGAAGCTCTTGCTTTAGATGTAGTGTTAACTTAAAAAAACATTTTGTAGACAAAAATAAGACAATTCTTTAATTAACAGTAAAAATATTAGTTGATGCAAATCTGGACTTAATCATAACATGAAAATCCTGACTCTAAAGTTAAATGTTTAACCAATTAGGTAGATCAACATCTGGTCACCTACCAATTAGAAGGTAAGTGGTTCGATCCCATCTCCTCCTCTCTGCATGCCAAATATCCATAGACAAGGTGCATCCATGTGTGTAACTGTCAGAATGAAAAAAGCTCTGATGTGAATGAGAAAAGTTGTGTTAAGTGTTTTTAGTAGAAAAGCGCTATATAAGACCCAGTCCATTTACCATTATTAAAAACATTTTGCACTGGGTTGTGTGCGAACATTAACAGAAAATCAAAGCTCAGAATACATTCAAACTTGTTTCTTGTCATTTTATTCAGTTCATGTTAATTAGTCTTCTCTTGCTTACTTGTGTACGGGGGATACGTTTGTTGGAGTGACACTCAAAGATTGGCGAACTTCTTTATAATGTCACTCATATTTAGGGTTGCCAACTCTTCACCCTTCCCAGTGTGGTGAATTTTTCAGCTCTTTTTTTTGTGTGTGAAATTAGTTTTTTAACCATTTGACTTAAGTAGATGCATATTCTTTGTGATATCAACACATGGGAAACAAAAATCATTTAGCCATTTATTTTTAGCTCAAAATGACAACATTAACACAATAAAACAGGTCTCTTTCTTAAACAGAAGTCTGTCATGCTTAACTTTTGAGAATAAAAGTAAATCTTTCTTTAAAAGAACTCTGTCCTGCTTAACTTAAAATTATATAAATTAATAGAAAACAATAGAAAGAAAAATATTCTTGTAACAGTGCACATTTAGTGCATTTAGTGCAATTGGCTTCAGTAGAGGCATTATTTCAGCTTTTGCTCCCACTTGTTCCCATGATTACGCATCATAACTCATCATCATTATTCATCTATGTATTACTTTTATGTATTACTCATCTATTTGTTGTAATCATCTATCCTTGCAGTTGTTTATTACACAAAATAAATTATATTATCACACTTCTGGCCACATAGCGCTGATATTCACTGCACATGCCCATTTTAACCTTAACCAGAAGGTTTAAAAACAAACAAACCAGTGTTTACATACCATATCTGCTTCTTCCGTGGCCTGGTGGACAAAAATTGGTTAAGGGTTCCCCGAGCTTTCACGCCCCTCATGTTCTTCGTGTGCCCACCATTAGAAGCATGCCTATGGAAAAAGTGCGCCGGCACACAGTGCAGTGCGCTTTATAGGTGTTATCGTGCACTTTTCCAGCCAGGTGTTTTCCTTTTCCCATTCTTCCCTGTACTTTTGCAGCCTTTTTTTCTTTCTCTGAGAGGAACAAACATTGCTGGTCTAATGCTGGGCTTACACTGTGCGATTTGTGGCCCATTTTGAGCCGATTTTTGAGTCGTGCGACCAATTTGGTGATCGGCCCGATTTTGGCCTTCATCGTGCATCGTGTAGTATACGTGGGGTAACGAGAAGCGATTAACACCTCACGACCAGCTCCCGATCGTCAATCGCTCGTGAGGGCGTCACCGCAGCCGCGCACACTGCTCACGCGCAAACACGTAAACGTCGGTGAAAAAGACGGAGCAGCACGGCAGTGCAGCGTGTGATCTGGACACAAGTGATGGAGGCACAACTTGTAGAACTTTGGAAAGCTCATCCGAGCCTTTTCCACGTGGCCTCACAAAATTATCACGACCACAACAACCGTGAAAATAGTTGGATTTACATTGCTGCTCAAATCACAGCTGCCTGATCAGTGTTTTTCATTAGCAATTTAGCAAAGTTGATGGTGGTGTGTGTCTGTGTGAGTGAAAGACAGAGAGGGAGAGCGAGCGACAGATTTTCTGTTATAACCTTCATTTTATGGAGGCACAGTGTGAGCACTCAGGTCGCATCAGAGCATCGGGCGGTATAGTGTGAGACCCTGCACCTACGAACTTATAACCCATGCGAGCCAATCGTGCAGTGTTTGCCCAGCTTCAGGTGTACTGTCGTCTGAGACTTGCACCGCAAGTCGGAGTTTGTTTCCCTGTTGGCCATGCTTTTTGTTGTGGTCATCTGTTGTCTTCCGGTATTTTCTCCGCAAGCGACCTTTCCTCAACCAATGAGATGAGCGGTAATCTGAATTGTCATAAGTGTGCTGTCAGCTCATTGGTCACAAAGCAGGAGCGGGGCTGGGAATTATGTTTTCAAACAAAGCGTTAATTACATTAAAACTTATAGACTACTTTTGATTCTCACTGTATTACGAGACAAAGTTCGTCCCTTTTCAGCTCAATACGGGACGTGTACTTTTGTTTCTAAATACGCGACGATTCCGTTTTTTAAGGGACGGTTGGCAACCCTACTCATATTAGTTTCCTTCTTTGCCAGGCGAAATAGGTTTGCACGTAAGTTGTTGGACACGTTTGTTAAAATACATTGGTTTAACATTTGTAAGAGACATGCACAACCAACTTAAAGTATTTATAGAAACGTTTTGTTTTTTAATTCAGAGGGAAAAGGCTGACTTCCGCTCATGTTCCGTAATGTGACCTCTGTGAGGCGGGGCGTGCTGTTACCGAGCGAGAGACGAACCTGTCTAGGTGTGGTCAGGATGTTTTTATTGGAAGTCGCAGTTTCACTTGAGCTGTTTCAGCTGAGGACTCTTACAAAGTAGCAGGTTAGTGTATCGATTTGAAATTGTGGGACTATCAGCAGAGGCTTCTTTCATTTTAAAATAACGATCTAAAGATAAGTGTGTTGTTGGATACTCCTCAAATCAATTATCCTATTAACCCTATTATCTCTTCTATGAAGCAAAATTGCTAGATGGTTTGTCATGCTAGCAATTGTAATCTTGGGTTTTTGTCGCTGCATACTAGCACGGTTATGCTGTGGGGAATAAGTCTCTGAAAATGTCTTACAAATATCTTACTATGTAGGTCTGATGTTTGCAGCAGAGTAATTAATAGAGTCAATAATTGTAAATAAAAGAAATGTTCGGTTCCACTTTTTAGTTGAAATGTTGCCTTTTTTTCTTGGTGAATGTCATAATAAAGTCAGCAGATCCATGGACCTTAGGAAGACTTCAGTTATCACCATTTAACAATGATGATACTTAATAGCTATGACAACACTTATGAACCCTAAATGAGATCTGTTTTAACCATAAATGTTCTTGTTTTTTACAGATCAGCACCAAGTGGATCAGAAGTTATGTCTTCCAGTCCAGTAGGAAGCCCTCCTCCTTACGAGGCAGATAATGACCAGTGAGTGTTTTTCAATTAATATTTCTACTGCTGATCATTTTGTATTGTAAGTGTTCATCAGAATGTTCAAGATGATAGTATAGAGTATTACTTTTTTCTTTCTGACTTTTTAGTTTGTCTTCATTTGGGTTGAAATCAGTTTTGTTAAGATTTTTGTTATAGCTTTCATTTACCTTACATGCAAATAAAAAAGGTATATAATTAAAAAATATTTACAAACTTTGACAAATCTAGGTAGAAATGTTGTTTATCTTATTAAATAATCTCGTTGAAAAAATGAAATTTTACTGTTAAATTAATTTTTTTTTTAAATTTTTAATTCAGCCATGGTTCGCATTGCACTTGTATCACATCATCGTAGTAGATGTAGTAGATATATAGTTGTCACAGGCACATACTAGAACTTTATTGATCAACTATCACTATATCTATCTATCTATATATATATATATATATATATATATATATATATATATATATATATATATATAAAACACTGTCTCTTTTGTCTCTCCCCCCCACACAGTAAAATCATTCCGCAGCCTGCCTATTCTTACTACCCAGATGATGAGTTCCAGCATTTCTACCGCTTGACGTCTCCACCAGGCATCCTCAAAATCATGGCTGTCATTTGCACTTTTTTGTGCTTGCTTATATTTGCTTGCGTTGCCTCCACACTGGCTTATGACTCTCAGGGAGCATTGTCTGGTTTTGGAGGCATTGGCGGCTATGGTGGCGGCTATGGTGGCGGCTATGGTGGCAGCTATGGTGGCAGCTATGGCGGTGGCTTTGGCGGTGGCTATGGATATGGAGGATATGGTTACAGTTATGTTGAACCACGTTCAGGCAAAGGGTTTATGATCGCCATGTCAGCCATTGTGTTCATCTTCGTACTCACGGTCTTCATCGTCATTGTATCCCGTCAAAGCCTATCAGAGAGCAGGAGGTTCTACCTGGCTGTGGTGATCATCTCTGCCATCCTAGCCCTGTTTATGCTTATAGCCACCATAGTATACTTGGTGGCAGTGAACCCATCGGCACAGTCATATGGAACACTTCAAGGCAACACCCTTACTGCATTGTGTGCTCCCTACCAACAACCGCAGACCTCAGCACTATTTGTTAATGAATACCTTTACCGTTACTGTGTATTTGAGCCACAAGAGGTGAGGGCACAGATTTGATTTATGTCCATTTCTGTCTTTAACTTTTTTCTGTTTCTAATGTGGTGGTTTATTTCCCATTCCAGGCCATTGCCGTTGTGTTTGGCTTCCTGGTGACAGCAGCTCTGATTATAATGCTGGTTTTTGCACTGAAGACGCGGCAGAAAATCCAAAATTTTGGCAAAAGCAACATTTTGTGGAAGAAAGTGAAAGTCATCGATGACTTGGCACCACCTCAGGATGTAGAGGCATGGGTGAGTGACAGCTTTATATGGGCTTTTGTAAAGATACATTTTCGCAAAAACATTTGTTATTGCAATGACATAAAAAAACAAAACAATTAGTTTGCAATGACATAAAAACAGCTATTTTTTGACAAGGACAGTGCATTTGAAGCCTTTATTTCATTATTTTCCAATTTTACATTGAGTAATCAGTTCAATTTCTTAAGATCCATTGTTAGGCCTTTATGTTTCCTGTTAATTCCACCCAGCAGTCCAAAGCATTTAGTTTACAATGATTGTTTTGTGGTATCACATATGAACACATATGATAAAGACTGCTGGGGATTGGAGCATTTTTGCCATTTTCTATAACTTCTCTTTTTGCCAAGAGAAGTTATAGCCCAGAACTGTCTTTGTGATCTGATGTCATGCAGCAGTAGAGGACTGGTAAAACCAGTTTGATGGTAGTCACTTGTTTATCAGCAGAGAAGGTGAAATGTGGACCAATGAGCTCTTTCTGTCTAGCACTGTATTTTTGGTTTCAAGGTGTGGCGTGCTCTCAGATAACAGTTTCAGTCTCACTCAGGCATGTCTTTAGTCGCATGCTGGCATGTCATTTAGTAAGGAAGGAATTTACACAGCATGAACCAGAGCTTATTATTGTTACTATGTTCAAGCATTAAAACAAAGGTATTTACATTTCACAATGAATGATGTAAAACGAGTTTCATTGGGGTTTTGCAATATATCCTAGTGAGTAGCAACGAGACAGTGTGTCATTTTGAAAGTCATGATGATATTCACTACAGCCAAGTCCTTGCTGTACACTTCACTTTACAGTAGTGAACAGGAAAAGCAGGTTCTACTGGTACTTTGAATTGTATTTATTAAAAAAAAGAACGAAAGAAAGAAAAAGTCATCAGTTAGCCCATGCGTAACTCCACATAAACAAGTTGATTCTTAGAAAGTATTTACTTTACTGGAGCTTATGGGAACTTGCCTGAAAGTGCTGAGGCAGTGTGAGTGCAGCACACACAGTACATGTAGACAGTTAAAGTGTACCTCATTTGTGATATATAGTTAGATTTAGCTAACTAAAATGCATATCAAATGGTGACAGAAAGTATCTGAAAGAAGAAAATGAATAGTTGGCTAAACTAAAGCTAGCTGGTGAATGGAAAAAGTGATGGGGTTTAATAGTTAATGATTTTGCTCAAACTTGCAAATGACCAGTGAGTTTTGGCTAGATGTTGGCACTGTAACCTTTACACATTCACTTGACAAATGAAAGGTTGCTGCTTTCCTGCCAGAGACACTAGTCCCCTTTGGGGTCACATCAGGAAAAGCATCTGGCGTAAATGTGCCAAATCAAGCATGAAAGTAGCTACTTGCTGATGTGCAGTAAAAGTTTTGGATATGGGTTTTATATATTATTTAAAAATATGTTGCTAATTTGTTTACATTTTTGTGAAGGTGAACCATGTGTCTGCTGCACCTGGAGAAGTTCCCATTTCAGACTACCCAGAAAAACTAAGGAGCTCCAGGAGTTATCTGGATGATGAAAGCACAAACTACGACAAACCACCATACAGCTACAGCCCTCAGTGAGTATGCGCCCTGATACAAGTGCAGGTGTTTATTTCTCAATCCTAATTCAACACTGAATCTCATTTTGTAAGACTGAGGACAGCACCCCAAGACCACTGAGATGTCACAGATACGCATCACAGTTTTCCTCCCAGAATCAGTACTGAAGTCTTGATTCTGGGAGTCTAATTATCCATGTGTTTGCAGCCATGCTAGCAGTCACTGCGGTTACTGCATATAACCGTAGAGTATATAAAAAATGGACATAATGTCTGGGTTTGAAAAGTGAAGCCAGTGAGGAAGAAAGCGGGAAACCTGCTTTTTTCATAACGGCCTGCGGTTATGATTCCCCTGGCTCCAAAAGATTTCCAGTTGTGTAGACGTCTGTGGGGAAACTGGCCCTGCTCCTAGGTCACAGTGCTATCAGTACAATCTGTATGACATTGGTCTGCTGCAGTGTATTGCAGACTCAGCTTGAGCCTTGTTTATGCAACCTTGTTTTGCTCCTCGAAACTGATTGAAATTTTTTCTCATGACCCAGACCTAAGCAGAATGAGCTGATTTTTATATTATTATACAATATAAAGAAAACATGTGAGTGCTGGCCTGGTATTGATGAGGTAACACACCAAGCTATAAGGAATCAGGAAGTTATTAAAGGTTGTCTCATACAGTATGAATTTGCAGGTTATTTATGGCGGTGTTTTACTTCCTCCTACATTAGTAGAAGTTTCCTGACACTCGCCTTACATAAAATCTTCCATTGTCAAAATCTTCTGTTAATGTACTAACCTTTGTCATCGATTTTTAAAGAAATTATTGTATTGTCACACAGGCCTGTTGTCCAGGAACTGCCACTGCAAAGCAGGCCTCCCTACAGCAGTATCTCAGAAGTGGCAAGTTCAGCCGGATATTCCAGAACGAGACGACCAGGTCGGCCTCGCCACGTAGACGGACAAGACTACGACACAGATTACAACTCATCTGGAGACGAGCTGGATGACAACGACTTTGACAGGTAAGACATAAGTTTTAATCCTCATAACCAGACCGCTGGAACTGATCATCTTTGAAACATTATTACACCTCAAGTCAAGTCTATCATATATCGGTCTTTTTTTCTTTTTTCTTTTAATTTTTAAGAATGTTTTCACATATGATCTTCTAATATTATTATCATTATTTTCATTCTTTTCTCTTCTCTTTCTTCCCATTTCCTTCCTCCAGTGAATTTCCTCCAATAGCAAATGAGCAAGAGCGCAATGACTACAAGCGTGAATTTGACCACGACCATCGGGAGTACAAAGATCTGCAGGCAGAGCTTGATGCAATTAACCAGAGCCTTTCAGCAGTGGACAGAGAGCTGGATCAACTGGAGGAGGGAAGCCCACAGCACCTGGTGAGATTTTAAAATGTTTCTAGTATTTCTGACATTGATAATCTGAAAACCCAAGTTGCAGTTATGTTGATGGATAAATGTTGGATATTGGATGCGTGATGATGAAAAAGTGCTTTTTCACTAAATTAAAGCTTTTCTAAACAAAAAAGAAAAAGTAATAAATCAGTAATAAATTGACTGCTACTTATGTAGCACCATTTTTCTCGGTTTTTAGCACTCAAAGCATTTTCTACTGCAAGTTTCATTCACCCATGATGTCCATGGTGTTATACACACACACACACACAGCCATGCAGTACTTTTATCTAACATTCACACACTCGCACTCCGATAAATGCATCGGGTGCAAGTATTTTGTATCAGTATCAAGGATGCTTCAACACATGGAAGGAGAGACAAGAGGCCGAGCCTTCCAGTTGGTAGACGCCCGCTCTACCACCTGTCACCCAATCAATGAAAGTTAAATGTGAGACTTTAGTAATCTGACTAAACTTGAAATGTTTGTCTGCCCTTTCAACAGGATGCTTTGGATGAGTACAACAAGATAAAGAATATGAAAAAGGTATGTGGGGAATATTTAATCTATACTTGTCAGTTTTCATTTATTTTTTTATCTATGTCCTGTCACTGTGATACATGTGACTGGACATTAATTTATCATGCTGGTGTCTTGTTAGAATCCATATCAGCTATAGACACATTCTTGTAATAACTTAGCGCTGATGCATAGTAGGGCTGCTACGATTAGTCGACTAGTCACGATTACGTCGACTATCAAAATCGCGTCGTTTGAAGCTTTATAAGATCCCTAAAGACGCAGGAATAAGTAGTAGGATTTAAGAGTGTAATAATGGACTGAAACAGAAGATGGCAGCACTGCATGTACAAGGATGCCAGCTGTCGTTAAACCCCGAAGAAGCAGTGTCCAGTATCGTAGCTGTGTCCAAATTCAGGAACCGCATCCTCCTGTGCCCGCATTAGTAGGCCAATTACGTTACAGCGACACAACGAAGATTGTCCAAATTTGAAGACTCTGACAAATGCCGCCGACAAATGCGTCCTTTATTTCCCTAGATTTGAAGGATGGGTCGGGCATATACTTCGTGGCCCAACCTATCCCAGAATTCATAGCGCAGCCCAGCTCAGTTTCCAACAATGGCGGCAGCTAGTTAGTTTTAATATTACTCTTATTATTCTTTCTGGGTCACAACATAAACGTTTAACATATTTTCAGGCGAGAATGTAGCTGTGTAAACCTCAAATATCTGCTCAGTTTATCAAGACACCACATATTTTCAAAAGCACTCCGACGTTTTCGGAGATGTCTGTTACCCACCAGCTCGATAGCTAGCCGGGGTTCAAGGCTCACTAGAGCCGAAGAGAACACCGGACTCCCGGCAAATCATTTTCAAACCCCCCCCCCGTCTTTCGCTACTCATGTTAAACATGATATATAAGTCACTTAGATAACTTAAAAATGTTATTGTTTGGCTTTTTTCAGTATTTTATTTGTTCCTAAGTAAATCGGTTTGGCTGAGATTAAAGTTATAGTTTTTAGACAGCTGAATAAACGTCAAGCAGACGACTGATTATCAGAAGTGTGAGATGCTCGTGAATATACTCAGGTGTCCTGTTATATTTTAGATAGCAAGGAGCAGACGGCTGAGTTTATTAAACTCCACCAAAACAATCTGCAAATTTCATTAAAATTTAATAAACTATCATCTTGGCTTTTTTTTTTAGTTAGCACATACCTTAAACACTTAAAGCTGTAAGATAATGATAGTTATATAAGAGCAGATGCATGCTGGTGCAATAAGCTGTAAGTTTTACGTCCAATGGATGCATGATCTGATTAGTCAACTATTCGCAAAAATAATCAGTGACTAGTCGACTATCAAAATAATCGTTTGTGGCAGCCCTAATGGATAGCAGAAACGTTATAGACAAAATGGTGACTCTCTAAACTGACCATACGTGTGACTGTAAAAAGTTTTCTCTGGACAGATTGGTCATCTGTCCAGGGTGCTAGTGATGGGTCGTTCGCGAACGAAATGGCTCTTAGAGCCGGATCTTTGACGTGAACGACGCGAGCCGGCTCCTTGACGTGAACGACGCGAGCCGGCTCCTTATCGCGAGCCGTCACGTGGTTTTTCGCACGCGAGCCTTGTGCTTTATGCTGGGCAGAGGGGGGAGGGGCTGTAGTTACACTCACAGCACAGGAACAGAGCTGGAGGGAGAGAGAGAGAAAGAGAGCCAGGGACAACAACGTCACATTAGAAAGGTATAGTAATCATCCACAACTATTTTCGGTTGCAGATGATGATAGTTAAAATTTGAAATGTGAATAGTTGATTTTTGTATTATATAATTTATTTATTACATTTTATGTGGAGTGAATAAATAAAAGTATATTTACGGTGGCCCCTAGAGACAAAGCACATACAAACTTCAAATCACGTACAAACACGTAAAAACTCCGAAGCACGTAAAAACTCAAAACGCGTACAAAAGACAACAGAAGTGCTCCAGGATGCTGGGCGCAGTGTTGAGCTTTTGTTACCTAGTGGCTACACAAGCCAGCAAGTACCAACGACCGGATTTGGTGTGTGGTAGTAACAGGTAAATGAACTTTTTTTTTTTTTTTTTTTTTTAATTATTTGAATATATATGAGTGCCTGTGTATAAATCCACAAACAATACACACATGCTTTCAATTGTGTAATTTAAGTGATCTAGTAGCTCTGCTTTGGAAGTTCAGTTCATGCTAGAAATGTGTTTTGGAGTTTGTACGTGTTTTGTCTCTAGGGGCCACCGCATATATTTATAAATAAACATATATAAATAAAGCCACTTTTTTAACGTTAGTAATTCCTTTTGTGCTTAATTTTATATTATTGTTAATAATAAATTAATTAAAGCAACAAAACAACCTGAAGAGCCGGTTCGGAGCCGAAAGAGCCGGTTCTTTTTAGTGAGCCGAACCGAAAGAGCCGGATCTCTAAAAAGAGCCGGAAATCCCATCACTACAGGGTGCACACTGCCTCTACCCTATGACAGCTGGAATAGGCCCCACCCCCACCTGCCCATACCCATCCTGAATTGGAAAAGAAAATAGTTGGATAGACGTAAGATATATAGGTGCCTCCTGCTGTATGTATAATTTACACACTTCACCTTTTTTATCCACAGTCTTCAGATTATCAGGTGAAGAAGCGCAGGTGTAAATATCTGAAGTCCAAACTGAACCATATCAAGAAGATGGTCAGTGATTACGACCGCAGGACCTGAAATAAAAATGTGTGAGGACTGTATGCCTGTCTGAGACTGGATCGAGTCACTCTGGGATTAACGGCTGGATAAATCTACAGTGACTTACACTGAAAGAGATAAAACTGCCTAGCTGTTCATATTTTAGCAGAAAAAATCAACAACAACAAAAACCCCAAATTGTATTTCTGTCTTGTATTTTGTGCTACTGTTTGTATTGGTATAAGTAAGGACTTTCATTGATTATATTGTATGTGTTTATTTAGCCCCATTTGATCAGTCCTACTACGTGGCTATAGACTGTTGAGCACAAAATCACACACAATTCCAAGTTTGAATGTTTTTTGCTCACAGTAACTTGCTTTTACTGTCTCTGAAGTTTTAAGTCCATTCTACTTTTACACGATAAACAAAAACATGTAAATATGTAGCAAACAATGTTTTTAGCAGTTTGTGGTAATAAGTGACCTTATGTGTTAAAGTCTGTTAATTGATGACAGAATAGACATTTTGACTAAGTATCATTTAATGCATAATGATGTGTTTTTAACAGTGGTTTGTGGTACATTTTTAATATAATAAAATCATTTTTTTCCTTCCAATTCAGTGTCCTTTCCAGCTGACAGTTTTTTAACTGATGTATAATTGAAACAAGCGTAACATTCAAAGTGGTTGATTTACCTGCAGGGAGCTATCAGCTAATTTGGCATGTCACAGATACCTTATATAAACATATGTTACCTTACATTTGCCAATAAATATGTTTTGCATAATAAACCAAGCATAATATAAACTAGAAAAATTTGCATTTCCTGCGAAAATGCTGTGTGGATGCCTTAACGCTGAAGATGTCTTGTGAAAAAAGTTGAAAAGTTGCAAAAAGTTGTATGGCGGTGAAGAAACTGAAAATTCTGCTTAAAACAGGTGAAGAAGCAGAAATGTTTTGCTGAAAAGTGGTGAAAAGCAAAAAATTCTACTGAAAGGGGTAAAGACGGAGAAATTTTTGCTCAAAAGTGGTGAAAAAAACATTGCCGTAAGCAGGATTTGAACCTGGTCCTCCTGGTCTCAAGGCAGCTACTCATCTCACTAAGCCAAACTCATTTTCACAAAGACTAGGTGGAGAGACTGACAATTCTGCTGAAATGAGCAGAAGCTGCTGAGAATTATGCTGATAAGAGGTGAAATGGTTGAAGATTTGGCAGAAAAGAGGTAAATCAGCAGAATTTCATCTCATACTCATCTCACTGAGCCAAACTGGTTCTCATATAACTGAAAAAGGTGAAAAAGCTGAAAATTCTTATTAAAAACAGCAGAAGAGGCTGAGAAAACACTGAACTTTCTGGTGAAAAGAGGCAGAACAACCTGGTTCTGCTCAATTTCAGTCCACCAATCAGAGGTACTGCTTCAGTCTGCTTCATCAGGCTGTGTACTTGTATGTATTTCTGCCATGGACTGTTAACAAGAATCTGAGGTCCATATTAGAAAAGCTGCTAAAATCATAAAACGTTGCAGAATTGTAATAAATCATCAATATGAATTACAGGTCTGTGATAGTGTATCAATTTGTAGTGAAAAAAAAAAGTTGAACAAGGTGGAATCGAACCCACGACCTTCGGTCTGAAGATCTGTTTCATTACCAATCGCGCCACTGGCAAAGAGAGCGGCCGCCTGGAAAACAGGGTGATGAGCAGTCAGAATTAGATCGCGGTGAGAGGCGAAAAACGCCGTTTTTTGGAGTTACAAAACGTCGTGTAACTCAAAAACTAGGTGGACTATAAGCATAATTCTTATACTGGGTGAATCAGCGGACTTTGGTGTACTTTGACTGCGATTTTCATTGCTCTTTGTAACTCCGTCGCGGAGATATGACGAGAGAAGAAACTGCTTCATTTTCAGAGTTTGAAAAATGAGAGGAGGACAGATTTCCACCCCTCAAACAAACGTAATTTATCGCTCAACGGTAAGATGACTGTAAAAACTGCTCCGACCGTGAGTGTCAGCAGTGTCTGAAGATGTATTGGCACAAGCCTCATGTCTTAACTTTGCTTTGTTAAGGAGATATGACGATTTGAAAATGCGTCTCATTGGAGAGTCCCAGCGCTGATTTTGAACAGACTCCCCATTGACTTTCTATGGAGAGTTTTAAGACTTTGTGTTGCTCTGAGGCGATTTGATAAAAATCTGTAACTTCCACAACAGTGATAGTGACATTTTCTGAAAGCCAGCAAAAATACCTACGTTTTGATGTATAATTTGTGGAGGTTGAGTGAAAATTGAGTGAGTAGCAAGAAGTTGTTCGGACATGAAGAGAAACTTCAGGAAGCACCAGCTCTCACTCGGAGTTAATTGCATAGCAACCATAACAACGCATGTATTTTCTAAAAAATCACAAAGCTGCAACTGAAAACTTAAAGAGGCATTAAATGAAAACGGTAACAGATATGAAAAAGCTGAATCACACAGGAAAAGCCCAATCATTTGAGAACATTTTAAAGTTTGAATGGAGTTCCTAGGTGAAAGTATGAGGAAGTAGTTAAGTTTGAAAAACAAGCGACAAGTTTTAGCAGAATTGTGGAAGTTTTCCATTAATTTCAATGGGACAAAAAAAAGGAAAAAAGTGTAATATTTTAAAAAGTATAATAGTAATAAACACCAAAAGATATAGCTGGAATTAGCAGAAATAGCAGAACAGTTTAGAGTTTGAACGGAGAAAATCGGCTGAAAACTGAAGGAGTAGTTAAGTGCCGAAAAAACACGAGCAACTTGAAAAAGAACTAGAAAAATTTGCATTTCCTGCGAAAATGCTGTGTGGATGCCTTAACGCTGAAGATGTCTGCTGAAAAAAGCTGAAAAAGTTGAAAAAGTTGCAAAAAGTTGTATGGCGGTGAAGAACTGAAAATTCTGCTGAAAACAGGTGAAGAAACAGAAATTTTTTGCTTAAAAGTGGTGAAAAGCCAAAAATTCTACTGAAAGGGGTAAAGACGGAGAATTTTTTGCTGAAAAGTGGTGGAAAAAAAACATTGCCCTGAGCAGGATTTGAAACTGCCCCTTTTGGTCTCAAGTAGGCTATTCATCTCACTGAGCCAAAGTCATTCTCACAAAGAAGAAGTGGAGAGACTGGCAATTCTGCTGAAATGAGCAGAAGTGGCTGAGAATTGTGCTGATAGGAGGTGAAAAGGCTGAAAACTTTGCAGAAAAGAGGTGAATCAGCAGAATTTCTGCTGAAAAGAGGTAAAGAAGCAGAAAGTTGCGCTGAAAAGAGATGAATCAGCAGAATATCTGCTCAAAAGAGTTTTTTCTGAAAACAGCTGAGATTTGTTCTAATAAGAGGTGAAAAGGCCGAAATTTTTGCAGAAGAGGTGAATAAGAAGAATTTGCGCATGCAAGCAGGGAACATGTGCGGCAACTGTCACAGGTAGGATTCGAACCTCCGGGTCTCACGGCAGCTGCTCAACCCTCTGAGCCAAATGAGTTCTGGTCACAAGCAAAGATATGATAAGAAGGAAAATGTGCACTGTGGAGCAGAAGCTTAAATTAGCAGAAAAGAGGTGAAGAGGAAGAACTACTTTGTTGTGAAATGAGGTAAAGAGACTGAAATTTGTGCTTAAAACAAGTGAAAAAGCTGAACTCTGAAATTCTGACATTTTTCAGCTACTCATTGAGCCAAACTGGTTCTCACGTAACAGAAAAACTGTGAAAAAGCTTAAAATTCTAATAAAAACAGCAGAAGAGGCTGAGATTTGTGCTGATAAGAGGTGAAAATGCTGAACCAATCAGAGGTACTGCTTCTGTCTGCTTCATCAGGCTGTGTACTTGTATGTATTTCTGCCATGGAGCGTTAACAAGAATCTGAGGTCCATATTAGAAAAGCTGCCAAAATCATAAAACGTTGCAGAATTGTAATAAATTATCAATATGAATTACAGGTCTGTGATAGTGTATCAATTTGTAGTGAAAAAAATGTTGAACAAGGTGGAATCGAACCCACGACCTTCGGTTTGAAGAGCCGTTTCATTACCAATTGCGCCACTGGCAAAGAGAGCAGGTGCATGGAAAATAGGGTGATGAGCAGTCAGAATTAGATCGCGGTGAGAGGCGAAAAAACGCCATTTTTTGGAGTTACAAAACGTCGTGTAACTCAAAAACTAGGTGGGATAGAATCATAATTCTTGCACTGGGTGAATCAGCGGACTTTGGTGAACTTTGACTGCGATTTTCATTGCTCTTTGTACAACCGTCGCGGAGATATAACGAGAGAAGAAACGGCTTCATTTTCGGAGTTTGAAAACTGAGAGGAGGACAGATTTCCACCCCTCAAACAAACGTAATTTATGACTCAACGGGAAGATGACTGTAAAAACTGCTCCGATCGTGAGTGTCAGCAGTGTCTGAAGATGAATTGGCACAAGCCTCATGTCTTAACTTTGCTTTGTTAAGGAGATATGACGATTTGAAAATGCGTCTCATTGGAGAGTCCCAGCGCTGATTTTGAACAGACTCCCCATTGACTTTCTATGGAGAGTTTTAAGACTTTGTGTTGCTCTGAGGCGATTTGATAAAAATCTGTAACTTCCACAACAGTGATAGTGACATTTTCTGAAAGCCAGCAAAAATACCTACGTTTTGATGTATAATTTGTGGAGGTTGAGTGAAAATTGAGTGAGTAGCAAGAAGTTGTTCGGACATGAAGAGAAACTTCAGGAAGCACCAGCTCTCACTCGGAGTTAATTGCATAGCAACCATAACAACGCATGTATTTTCTAAAAAATCACAAAGCTGCAACTGAAAACTTAAAGAGGCATTAAATGAAAACGGTAACAGATATGAAAAAGCTGAATCACACAGGAAAAGCCCAATCATTTGAGAACATTTTAAAGTTTGAATGGAGTTCCTAGGTGAAAGTATGAGGAAGTAGTTAAGTTTGAAAAACAAGCGACAAGTTTTAGCAGAATTGTGGAAGTTTTCCATTAATTTCAATGGGACAAAAAAAAGGAAAAAAGTGTAATATTTTAAAAAGTATAATAGTAATAAACACCAAAAGATATAGCTGGAATTAGCAGAAATAGCAGAACAGTTTAGAGTTTGAACGGAGAAAATCGGCTGAAAACTGAAGGAGTAGTTAAGTGCCGAAAAACACGAGCAACTTGAAAAAGAACTAGAAAAATTTGCATTTCCTGCGAAAATGCTGTGTGGATGCCTTAACGCTGAAGATGTCTGCTGAAAAAAGCTGAAAAAGTTGAAAAGTTGCAAAAAGTTGTATGGCGGTGAAGAACTGAAAATTCTGCTGAAAACAGGTGAAGAAACAGAAATTTTTTTTGCTTAAAAGTGGTGAAAAGCCAAAAATTCTACTGAAAGGGGTAAAGACGGAGAATTTTTTGCTGAAAAGTGGTGGAAAAAAAACATTGCCCTGAGCAGGATTTGAAACTGCCCCTTTTGGTCTCAAGTAGGCTATTCATCTCACTGAGCCAAAGTCATTCTCACAAAGAAGAAGTGGAGAGACTGGCAATTCTGCTGAAATGAGCAGAAGTGGCTGAGAATTGTGCTGATAGGAGGTGAAAAGGCTGAAAACTTTGCAGAAAAGAGGTGAATCAGCAGAATTTCTGCTGAAAAGAGGTAAAGAAGCAGAAAGTTGCGCTGAAAAGAGATGAATCAGCAGAATATCTGCTCAAAAGAGTTTTTTCTGAAAACAGCTGAGATTTGTTCTAATAAGAGGTGAAAAGGCCGAAATTTTTGCAGAAGAGGTGAATAAGAAGAATTTGCGCATGCAAGCAGGGAACATGTGCGGCAACTGTCACAGGTAGGATTCGAACCTCCGGGTCTCACGGCAGCTGCTCAACCCTCTGAGCCAAATGAGTTCTGGTCACAAGCAAAGATATGATAAGAAGGAAAATGTGCACTGTGGAGCAGAAGCTTAAATTAGCAGAAAAGAGGTGAAGAGGAAGAACTACTTTGTTGTGAAATGAGGTAAAGAGACTGAAATTTGTGCTTAAAACAAGTGAAAAAGCTGAACTCTGAAATTCTGACATTTTTCAGCTACTCATTGAGCCAAACTGGTTCTCACGTAACAGAAAAACTGTGAAAAAGCTTAAAATTCTAATAAAAACAGCAGAAGAGGCTGAGATTTGTGCTGATAAGAGGTGAAAATGCTGAACCAATCAGAGGTACTGCTTCTGTCTGCTTCATCAGGCTGTGTACTTGTATGTATTTCTGCCATGGAGCGTTAACAAGAATCTGAGGTCCATATTAGAAAAGCTGCCAAAATCATAAAACGTTGCAGAATTGTAATAAATTATCAATATGAATTACAGGTCTGTGATAGTGTATCAATTTGTAGTGAAAAAAAATGTTGAACAAGGTGGAATCGAACCCACGACCTTCGGTTTGAAGAGCCGTTTCATTACCAATTGCGCCACTGGCAAAGAGAGCAGGTGCATGGAAAATAGGGTGATGAGCAGTCAGAATTAGATCGCGGTGAGAGGCGAAAAACGCCATTTTTTGGAGTTACAAAACGTCGTGTAACTCAAAAACTAGGTGGGATAGAAGCATAATTCTTGCACTGGGTGAATCAGCGGACTTTGGTGAACTTTGACTGCGATTTTCATTGCTCTTTGTACAACCGTCGCGGAGATATAACGAGAGAAGAAACGGCTTCATTTTCGGAGTTTGAAAACTGAGAGGAGGACAGATTTCCACCCCTCAAACAAACGTAATTTATGACTCAACGGGAAGATGACTGTAAAAACTGCTCCGATCGTGAGTGTCAGCAGTGTCTGAAGATGAATTGGCACAAGCCTCATGTCTTAACTTTGCTTTGTTAAGGAGATATGACGATTTGAAAATGCGTCTCATTGGAGAGTCCCAGCGCTGATTTTGAACAGACTCCCCATTGACTTTCTATGGAGAGTTTTAAGACTTTGTGTTGCTCTGAGGCGATTTGATAAAAATCTGTAACTTCCACAACAGTGATAGTGACATTTTCTGAAAGCCAGCAAAAATACCTACGTTTTGATGTATAATTTGTGGAGGTTGAGTGAAAATTGAGTGAGTAGCAAGAAGTTGTTCGGACATGAAGAGAAACTTCAGGAAGCACCAGCTCTCACTCGGAGTTAATTGCATAGCAACCATAACAACGCATGTATTTTCTAAAAAATCACAAAGCTGCAACTGAAAACTTAAAGAGGCATTAAATGAAAACGGTAACAGATATGAAAAAGCTGAATCACACAGGAAAAGCCCAATCATTTGAGAACATTTTAAAGTTTGAATGGAGTTCCTAGGTGAAAGTATGAGGAAGTAGTTAAGTTTGAAAAACAAGCGACAAGTTTTAGCAGAATTGTGGAAGTTTTCCATTAATTTCAATGGGACAAAAAAAAGGAAAAAAGTGTAATATTTTAAAAAGTATAATAGTAATAAACACCAAAAGATATAGCTGGAATTAGCAGAAATAGCAGAACAGTTTAGAGTTTGAACGGAGAAAATCGGCTGAAAACTGAAGGAGTAGTTAAGTGCCGAAAAACACGAGCAACTTGAAAAAGAACTAGAAAAATTTGCATTTCCTGCGAAAATGCTGTGTGGATGCCTTAACGCTGAAGATGTCTGCTGAAAAAAGCTGAAAAAGTTGAAAAGTTGCAAAAAGTTGTATGGCGGTGAAGAACTGAAAATTCTGCTGAAAACAGGTGAAGAAACAGAAATTTTTTTTGCTTAAAAGTGGTGAAAAGCCAAAAATTCTACTGAAAGGGGTAAAGACGGAGAATTTTTTGCTGAAAAGTGGTGGAAAAAAAACATTGCCCTGAGCAGGATTTGAAACTGCCCCTTTTGGTCTCAAGTAGGCTATTCATCTCACTGAGCCAAAGTCATTCTCACAAAGAAGAAGTGGAGAGACTGGCAATTCTGCTGAAATGAGCAGAAGTGGCTGAGAATTGTGCTGATAGGAGGTGAAAAGGCTGAAAACTTTGCAGAAAAGAGGTGAATCAGCAGAATTTCTGCTGAAAAGAGGTAAAGAAGCAGAAAGTTGCGCTGAAAAGAGATGAATCAGCAGAATATCTGCTCAAAAGAGTTTTTTCTGAAAACAGCTGAGATTTGTTCTAATAAGAGGTGAAAAGGCCGAAATTTTTGCAGAAGAGGTGAATAAGAAGAATTTGCGCATGCAAGCAGGGAACATGTGCGGCAACTGTCACAGGTAGGATTCGAACCTCCGGGTCTCACGGCAGCTGCTCAACCCTCTGAGCCAAATGAGTTCTGGTCACAAGCAAAGATATGATAAGAAGGAAAATGTGCACTGTGGAGCAGAAGCTTAAATTAGCAGAAAAGAGGTGAAGAGGAAGAACTACTTTGTTGTGAAATGAGGTAAAGAGACTGAAATTTGTGCTTAAAACAAGTGAAAAAGCTGAACTCTGAAATTCTGACATTTTTCAGCTACTCATTGAGCCAAACTGGTTCTCACGTAACAGAAAAACTGTGAAAAAGCTTAAAATTCTAATAAAAACAGCAGAAGAGGCTGAGATTTGTGCTGATAAGAGGTGAAAATGCTGAACCAATCAGAGGTACTGCTTCTGTCTGCTTCATCAGGCTGTGTACTTGTATGTATTTCTGCCATGGAGCGTTAACAAGAATCTGAGGTCCATATTAGAAAAGCTGCCAAAATCATAAAACGTTGCAGAATTGTAATAAATTATCAATATGAATTACAGGTCTGTGATAGTGTATCAATTTGTAGTGAAAAAAAATGTTGAACAAGGTGGAATCGAACCCACGACCTTCGGTTTGAAGAGCCGTTTCATTACCAATTGCGCCACTGGCAAAGAGAGCAGGTGCATGGAAAATAGGGTGATGAGCAGTCAGAATTAGATCGCGGTGAGAGGCGAAAAACGCCATTTTTTGGAGTTACAAAACGTCGTGTAACTCAAAAACTAGGTGGGATAGAAGCATAATTCTTGCACTGGGTGAATCAGCGGACTTTGGTGAACTTTGACTGCGATTTTCATTGCTCTTTGTACAACCGTCGCGGAGATATAACGAGAGAAGAAACGGCTTCATTTTCGGAGTTTGAAAACTGAGAGGAGGACAGATTTCCACCCCTCAAACAAACGTAATTTATGACTCAACGGGAAGATGACTGTAAAAACTGCTCCGATCGTGAGTGTCAGCAGTGTCTGAAGATGAATTGGCACAAGCCTCATGTCTTAACTTTGCTTTGTTAAGGAGATATGACGATTTGAAAATGCGTCTCATTGGAGAGTCCCAGCGCTGATTTTGAACAGACTCCCCATTGACTTTCTATGGAGAGTTTTAAGACTTTGTGTTGCTCTGAGGCGATTTGATAAAAATCTGTAACTTCCACAACAGTGATAGTGACATTTTCTGAAAGCCAGCAAAAATACCTACGTTTTGATGTATAATTTGTGGAGGTTGAGTGAAAATTGAGTGAGTAGCAAGAAGTTGTTCGGACATGAAGAGAAACTTCAGGAAGCACCAGCTCTCACTCGGAGTTAATTGCATAGCAACCATAACAACGCATGTATTTTCTGAAAAATCACAAAGCTGCAACTGAAAACTTAAAGAGGCATTAAATGAAAACGGTAACAGATATGAAAAAGCTGAATCACACAGGAAAAGCCCAATCATTTGAGAACATTTTAAAGTTTGAATGGAGTTCCTAGGTGAAAGTATGAGTTTGAAAAACAAGCAAGTTTTAGCAGAATTGTGGAAGTTTTCCATTCATTTCAATGGGACAAAAAAAAGGAAAAAAGTGTAATATTTTAAAAAGTATAATAGTAATAAAAACCAAAAGATATAGCTGGAATTAGCAGAAATAGCAGAACAGTTTAGAGTTTGAACGGAGAAAATCGGCTGAAAACTGAAGGAGTAGTTAAGTGCCGAAAAACGCGAGCAACTTGAAAAAAACAGGAACTCAATAGTGTGGATGCCTTTGAGGGCATCCACACAATAAAGAAAGGATAAAGAATAAAGAGAAACAGGAACTCAATAGTGTGGATGCCCTTTCAGGCATCCACACAATAATGCTTTGCTGTTAGAAAATTGTAACATCACACAACCTATAAAACAGTGTGTCTCCAATTCTAATCTACAGGGTGGGTCATTTATATGGATACACCGTAATAAAATGGGAATGGTTGGTGATATTAAAGTCCTATTTGTGGCACATTAGTATATGTGAGGGGGGAAACTACTCAAGATGGGTGGTGACCATAGTGGCCATTTAGAAGTCGGCCATCTTGGATACAACTTTTGTTTTTTCAATAGGAAGAGGGCCATGTGACACATCAAACTTATTGGTAATGTCACAAGAAAAACAATGGTGTGCTTGGTTTCAACGTAACTTTATTCTTTCATGAGTTATTTACAAGTTTCTCTTTGTTCACAGCCACTGACATGTCAAAGAGGTTAACACGTGAGGAGCGGATTTGTGTTGTGTTGATTTGAAATTGAAATTGTGTTGATATCTGGTGAACGCCGTAACCGGGTCATTGCAGCAGATTTCAATGCAAGACACCCTACGAGACCACCCATCTCCCATGCTAGTTAGCAAACTGCTAAGTTTCGTGAAACTGGTTCAGTGTTGGATTTGCCAAAATGTGGACACAAGAAAACTGTCACTAATGAAGAAACATCAGTGGCTGTCCTAGCTTCATTCAGCAAGAGCCCACAGCGTAGCACTCACCGCATGTCACTGGAGAGTGGCATTAGTCGAACATCCCTTCGGCGGATATTAGCTACTCACAAATGGCACCCTTACAAACTCCCAACAAGGATGACCCAGATCGGCGCACAGAATTTGTAGAATGGGCAAAACAAAAATTGGAACAGGACCCTCAGTTCACGCAGAAGATTTTGTTCAGTGATGAGGCAAACTTTTATGTGAATGGTAAAGTTAACAAACAAAACCACCGCTATTGGTCTGACACCAACCCACATTGGATGGATCCCTCCAAGACTGTTGGAACAACAAAAGTGATGGTTTGGTGTGATATATGGGGTACAAAGATAGTGGGTCCATTCTTCATCAATGGTAACCTCAAGGCCACTGGATATTTGAAATTGCTATATGATGATGTGTTTCCCTCTTTATGCACTGAAGCTGGCACGTTCTCTGAGTTTTTCCAGCAAGATGGTGCACCACCACATTATGGGTGCCAGGTCCGAGCATTCCTAGATGAACAGTTTCCTGGAAAGTGGATTGGTCGTCGTGGGCCAGTTGAATGGCCCCCAAGGTCTCCCGATCTGACCCCCTTAGACTTTTATCTTTGGGGTCATCTGAAGGCAATTTTCTATGGTGTGAAGATACGAGATGTGCAGCACCTGAAACTACGGATATTGGATGCCTGTGCTGGCATTTCTCCTGCGGTGTTGCTATCAGTGTGTGAAGAGTGGGAGAAGAGGGTTGCATTGACAATCCAACACAATGGGTAGCATTGAACACATTTTATAAGTGGTGAGAAACTTGTAAATAACTCATGAAAGAATAAAGTTACGTTGAAACCAAGCACACCATTGTTTTTCTTGTGACATTACCAATAAGTTTGATGTGTCACATGGCCCTCTTCCTATTGAAAAAGCCCAGCCGACTTCTAAATGGCCACTATGGTCACCACCAGAGATGGGCAGTAACGCGTTACTGTAATCTGATTACTTGTTTAAAGTAACGAGTAAAGTAAGGGATTACTATCGCAAAAACGGTAATTAGATTACCGTTACTTTCCTGTAGGAACGCTGCGTTACTGCATTACTAAAACCGTGATTTTTTTGCGAGAATGTCTCATGACAATGACGTAAGCGAGTGCGACGTTTGTGACAACAGCTGTGTGCAGATCAACAATGGATAATATATCGAGTACGGGAGAGAGTATGAGCGTGCAGCGTTTAAAGCGTGGAAGTACTGACCTTACTTTGAGTTTGATTCCATAAAAAGTGAGAAAAACATTAGTGTCCGTTGTGCGTGGGAAGAAAACTTATTTTTACAGTGAAAAAAAACCCCTAAACTTCCAAGCAAGCACCGAGTGCGCTACGATGTAATGGGAAATTCACAGAGAAACTTGCGGATTCTTCCACTGACTGCTGCGGCTCGCCTGCACCAGGGCAAACCTCTGCCTACCCTACTCCTGCTTTACAGGTGAAAATAGAGCAAAAGGACCGCTAGTCTTTGACTTTATTTATTTTCTGCTGTGTTTTACTTGCATCTATTTGAAAGACTGAGTGTAAACACAAAAAATATTTTATTTTATGTGCTGGAATGTGCAGAAAATAGGTTTAAATGTTAAACTAATTTATTCAAGTCAGAGAATGGTGCATATAATTTAATATTTACTTGATGCATAAAGTTAAAAAATTACAACTAATAAAACAAGTTAAAAAAAAATAGACTTTTCCATTTGATTACATTTTGTTTGATGGATTATGCAGAAAAAGTAGAATTGGGCTGAAAGACCTATCGCTTTATCACCTATTCAGGTTGTAAATCGCGTTTTTGAAAAGTAACTAAGTAACTAACTAACTAAGTAATTAATTACTTTTGAAAATAAGTAATCAGTAAAGTAATGGGATTACTTTTTTGGGAAGTAATCAGTAATTAGTTACTGATTACTTTTTTCAAGTAACTTGACCAACACTGGTCAACACCCATCTTGAGGAGTTTGCCCCCTCACATATACTAATGTGCCACAAACAGGACTTAAATATCACCAACCATTCCCATTTTATTACGGTGTATCCATATAAATGGCCCACCCTGTATATAATGCACCATCTGCAGCACATGAACACATTGCAGCTGAGAAGAATGTTGGATCATTTCATTGGACTTTTTTGTGAAATGTAATGAAATAAAAGTGAAACTATAATTGTTGGGTCTGTCTAGCACAGGCCCACCGCTGGAACGAGACAATTTAAAAACACAGCAAAAGCATTGAACACCAAGTAGGCAAAGTTCTTCGTGTTACTCATGCATGAGGGAGACCTGCCTGGAGCCAAGTGTCGTTCCACCACTTGACCTCCGTCAGACTCTCAGCCAGGTTCCCCATAGCACTCCTTTTATTGTAGTAACATGAATATGCATAGGGTCATTAACTTATAACATCTTACATAGGTATACATGTGAACAAAGGATTGTGTGTGTGTGTGTGTGTGTGTGTGTGTGTGTGTGTGTGTGTGTGTGTGTGTGTGTGTGTGTGTGTGTGTGTGTGTGTGTGTGTGTGTGTGTGTGGTCAGAGTGTGACCCCATAAAGACTTCCCTAAACCTGCTGGTCTGGAAGTCCAGCAGTCCATCTAAACAAAAGGCACTTAGCCTACAACAGATATAGCCACGTTTATCCTACCATAAAACAATAAGAGAAGGTACGACCTCTCCCATGCTCCCAGAGTGTGGGTGTGGATGCCAGAACACTCTGGAATGCACACAAAGCCTTTGCAGACTATTAAGGATCACACATCCTATCACTACACAATCGATTATACACCTCTACCAATCTAAAACTAATTATAAAACTCTAAGCATATATAAGTAGATATTTCTAAGCATAAATGACAATCAACAATACAAAACCTAACATTCCCCCCTTTTTGACCTTTATGCTAGAAAAGTCCCCAGTTATGAACACCTCATGTCTGACAGTGTCAATGCAAACATTTTTATACTCAGCATATGTCAATCACCCTAAATTACTGTAAAAGTACACAGTTTAACAAATGTATTAGCAGTTATCCCATTCCTCATTGATCTCATCCAGTGGCAAACTGCATCCTACGAGCAAACAAATGAATTGTTAATTTAATAGTTAAAATAAGAAAGTAACATTTTCAAAAACATCCCAGCTCTGCGGTGATCACCCATCATCTGCGCAGAGTGGTTTTAGTTCGGCAGGGCGTCATGAATGTCTCTTCCAGTTGTTTCCATCACTGTCCATAGGACCAGAGTCCAAATGTATGTAGAATAGACATTCAAACATACCAGTTGGTTTTGTTGTTTGTCAACATGGGTCTCAGTTATCTTGAAAGCTGCAGACCTCTTCAGCACTCTAGTTTTATGGCCTCTACCAACCCCCATCACCTCACTTCAGGCCTTCGTCCTGCGAGGGGGATACTTATGACTCCTCTACTGTCCATCCTCTGCAGAAAAACCCCTCTGTGGAAAGGGTGCTGGGTCCAGTTATCTTACTGCTGTTATGATCCCAGCAGTCTTCAGTGTGTCATCGTATGCACAGTACAGTGACACAGCGTTAGGTGATGTTCATAGGAAACTGCTGTCATCACCACCATAGCTTCTGGTTCATGTGCTTTTCATAGAATCATGATGCCATCCTTGGACTCCCTCTGCACTGTCGATGGAGCTTGGCACACTCCCCTTATCCTTCAGGTGCCCGTCTATCGTCCACAGTTTCCTCTGTTGGCCTCTGGAAAGCCCCCTTGGCACAGCTCTCATTCCAACGCAGCTTCATGGTCCTTGCTGTTGCTCCGAAATCTGATCTCATAATGGGCTCCAACCAGCTCGTCCTTTGACCTCAACCACTGCCTGGGCTGTCAGCTATGCCTGGAATGGTTCTTGCTTCTCACTGGGCCTCTGAAGATTTCTCAGGAGATGACTGCTGCACCTGTATTTCCTTGCTAGGAGGAAAAACTTCTATTTGGAAAGCATGTCAACAATCATCAAACCACATTCTTTAGTTCAGTGAACTTCACTTATAGGCCATCAAAGCCTCATCTGAACATGGATGCACCACTTGCATAGGTTTAATACCCATAAATGAACTGTTAATCACACAAATTACTGCAACAATCATAAAAAACATTGTTTCATGTTAATCCTGGACCCCTCCTCTTGACGCATGGACACTCCCATGAGTCAACTCATCAAACCTAGATTCCTGTCTTAAAGAAAAAGGTTAGCTAGATCATGTCCCAGGCAACATCAGGGCATCTCCGCCGGAGTAGCTCCGTAACCCTGCAATAAAATATGTCAGTCGGTTTTGCATATTAAGTTTGCTTAAAACTTGGCTCTGCCAGGAGCCTGCATACACACCATCATGGCCTGGAAAACAAGATCTGGAAGTGAAATCAAACTTCACGCTTATAAACAATTGTATCATAAGAGTAATAAGTATTCAGCACCAGCAAGACAAGTGTCATGTGCAGGTTTTCTCAAATCAGTAAACTACAATTATTTCCATAATTTGCCTCAGACATGGATCATCCCATGTACTCAGTCAACATTAATGTAATCGGTGACTTCCCTTAAGCAAAGTCACTCAACTCATCAATCACTGGGAGCTCAATAGTGGCCAGCTAATGAGCCCCATATTAAACTATTCCATAAACACTGCATCTCTTATTTGTTTTTCTCATGTCACTTGTCCGCTTCTGCTGAATCCTCTACATGCACTCTTAGAAAAACAAACATTAGCAACACACATAGATCATCCTGGTGACCAGGCGCAGGTCGACAGGTTCCAGAGGTGCAATAAAAAGACCATAAAGTTAACCATCCATAGCTGTGGAAAGAAGTGACACTAGTTTCAACAAAGGAAACATCTCACATGTTATTCACATTGTCAAAGTAACCTTCACATTTTCTCAAAAACACAGTGTAACAGCATCACTAACTCATAACCTGTAAACACAGTTTTCTTCACACATAAACCCAGAAATCCTGTAGTAGAAAAACATTAACTAGTTGTGTAATGAACCGCTGATCTGTACCATAAGTCATCCTTGCGGGGGTTGTCGGAACTATATGCGCAGTCGCACTAAGGACAGATGTGCTCAGAGGCATGCCCCGTAACATGTATGGAGCGGTCTATCGCGGCAGGAATAAGTTGTACAAAGTCCATGTAAGTTACGATAATACTTTGATAAGTATGATAAGTGTGTTTCTAATGTAAGGTATGTTGCTGCGTTTGTATTGTGAGCTATCTGAAAACCTTTTATTCTTTACTTACGTTACTTACTTATGTGCTATTTTTTAGCTAGACATGTGTGTCATGCAAGCTAGCAGCACCCCATGAGAAACGGGCCGAAGTGTTTAAGTGTTTACCGGAGTTTGCACCCTTGGCAAGCGGACTGAGGTATGTGATGAGAGGTGATCTGTTGTTATATTTTATTTAACCGAACTGTGTAACCCCTTTTGTTTTATTTAATCTGTGACTGTATATCTCAGAATTACTTGTTTGAACTTACCTGAATTGACTTAAGCTCATTGTTGTTATTACTCATTGTTATAGTTCAAAAGGACTGTACGGTTATCAATTTTTTCTTATTTTATAGTTTTCACGGTGCTCAATGTCCAGAGAATGAGCCGTATGTGGTGAGGAAATAAATGGCTGCACCCGTTAGAGACTCTTCTGTCGTTCTTGATGCCAAGGGCTGCTACAAGTTGTCTTGTTATAAATCACATGATCAAACCACATGAAGAACTGTAATGCTGTAGAGAAGAAAATGCAAATGTTAGCGCTGCGCAGATGTATACACACTTTGTCACAGTTACCTCTGTAAGCAACACAAGATAGTGAATAACACCCCTGGTAGATGCACAGACACAGAAAGTGGCATTGTAAAAGTTAAATCGTCACGCAACCTCGAATGTTGCTGTCATCCTTCTGCTCCTGTAAAAAGAAACACACATAGATTCATCTGCACCTTTGTCAGGTGGGGGTTAACTTCGCACAGTCATGTTACATCAGTAAAGTCTTGTCAGCTTTCGTCAGCTTTTACCAATCAGTTTGTTTTTTCTTTCACTCATTCATTCATACATTCATTCTTTCTTTGCTGATAGTGGAACCTATCGTCGCATTTAGTTTCCACTCTCAGCAAAATGACGTCATTTCAAAAAGAAAAAGAACTTTAGCTCAGATTACATCGCTGAATCCTTTTTGGGCAGGAACTTACTCTCTAATTGTCCCAGATAAGTGACTTTCTCCCGAGCCCATTTTAATGTTGAGAAACTCACTTGTAACAATTTTCTTGACAACGTGTAGCACTTTTAATTCCCGATGTGCAGATCTGCTTAAAGAAAAGAAATTCACAAACAGAAATCAGTGCACTGTTCTAATCGTGCAGATCTGCTCAACAGAGATTATCGAACAAAACTTTCAGTGCACTGTGAAAGTATCAAAATAAAAAGGCCTTGTTAAGTCATGACACATGCTCCTCATCTCAGGAGGGTAAATCATACCATTAGCATGATTTATCATACCATCATACTAATTGGCAGGCTCAACTTCACAACAAAAGAAAAATCATCAGCTAGATTAACTCCAAACCAACCATCAGCTGCACAACACACAACATAAGCCTAATATGTTATTAGATATGAGTTTAATCCCCAGGTCTGTGCTCTTCACTCATTTAGGCCACACACCCACTTTATTCAGTTTTCCTTTTTCCCTTCATCATAAAACATGTGACATGTTGTCATGCACTTCACAAAAGAAGTTTGTTCTGACGTATTCAGAGTTGTGTATCTAGGTACAGGATTCACTCGCACATCAAAACAGGAAACTCAGTGTTTTAGAGTCTCCAC
Organism: Neolamprologus multifasciatus; assembly: GCF_963576455.1. Taxonomy (NCBI): domain Eukaryota; kingdom Metazoa; phylum Chordata; class Actinopteri; order Cichliformes; family Cichlidae; genus Neolamprologus; species Neolamprologus multifasciatus. Next base: position 12,115,349 of record NC_140445.1, read on the forward strand.
TCTAACAAACTCCAACACATCCCATTCACTCGTGCTAGAATTCAGTCACCTTTCATTAATCTAAGAACGATCAACTAATTTGCATATCAGCTATTAACCCACTAAGATGACAGGACAACAGAAATGCATGTTCAAAATAGTATCAGAAAAGACAATTTCCCTCATACAGTAAATTACTTGTGCTGCATCAATCAAGCAGAAAGCATCTCCCAATTTACTATATTAACAACTAAATTTATTGCCTGATCACTGGTTGGTCAAACCAGAATCTTTTTTCCCACAAAAGTTAAACTGTTGTCCTGCAACCTAGAGAGTCAATTTTTTGCATTGGATAAATTCAGCATTTGATAACAAGTGTCTGTTAAATTCACACTATTTTAACACTGATGAGAGACAACAAGCTGATTTTCATTGCATGTGTATTTGTGTTATTAGGCAGGTTTAATCAATGTCTGTGGAGCTGCATATCCAGCAGGGCATGTTCTTAAAGCTGCCTTTCCTACACACTTCTCTGCTATTATTTGATCATTTCTTAACTAATGTGCTATGAGTCCACTGGTCTTTGCATCACACTAAGTGACTTGGACAAGATGGAAAACAGACTCACATGCTTAAGATGTTGTCTAATCTTCATGAGCTCTCTTGTGTTTGTGTTAGTAGCAGAACATGCCCTGCATGTTCTGCTTGTGTGTGTGATTTTGTATGTTTCTTTTTGCAGTGTTTCAGACTCCTTCACAATTTTCCCACTTAAGCAGTCAGTTTTGTTTTTCCCAGGTTTGCTAACCCAAATTTTGATTTCCCAGATTAAACAACAGCATTCTCACTTACTTTCACTCTGTGTTGTTCTCTCCCACTTCAACAGTCCAATAGCTGGCAGTTCTCTTTCAGCTTTGTCCAGTGTTCCACTGTCTCTTCTTGCCATTTTCTCCAAAGGTGGCAAATGTCAAACTCCAACAGTCTCCTCAGTTCTCCTCAAACGTTCTTTTCACATGCACAGTGAATTTGCAGCTTGTTGGAAACACAGTGCCATTCATCCAATCAGGCAGGATGATGGGTTTGCTCTTCTTCTCTGATGCTGTTTGTCCACACTGCTGCTGCTTGCTGGGACTCTTTGCCCAGGACTTTGCTGCTGTCTCTGTCGCTGGAGTAGTGAGAGCTCGCTTGTGAGGTTGAGGGACACATGGAGCTGTAAATAAGTCAGCCAGTAACTTGGCCTGAACGTTTCCAATGATGTTAAACTATAACTTTCTTCCGACCGCTGCATGTAGAAAATTGATTCAGATCTGCTTTTCATCTGAAAGTGACAAACTAAGACATTTTCATTATTGTCATCACTGCTTAATCAACACACATCTCTCTCTCTCTGTGTTTTTGTGAACAGTCCTTTCTTAAAAGCAGAAAATGAGATTGTAGTTGTTCTTGGCTGATAAACACAAAACCTTTTTCCTATGATTATTTTTCATCTACAATGTAAATTTTATCTCTTTTGTACTCTTTTTTTTCTCTTTACAATAGCTGGTGACCTGCAGAATCACCGCTCTCACAATCAGAGGCAATTACTTTTACACAGCGCACAAAAACACTGTGACGTCAGACACATTCACACTCACTTTTTTCATCTGCGTAAATAAATCATTTGGCCAATGGCATGTGCCATGGTGATCCATAAATATGATCACAAGTTTATTTAATTATTTTCAACCCAACAAAACAAATAAACAAAAACATGATGCTGATGTTATGAACACTCTACACACGAGTCAAGATGCAGGAAAACTGCTCACGGAAACTCTGCACACTCCAGTTATCACAGTTATCATAATTCTGTTTCCCTCTCTTTGAAGAGTTCTCAGCCAGCTCCTGATCTGATAATGTGTAGCTTGATCATCAGCTCAGAAGAGACCACAACGCAACCTCACAAAGTGGTTGCGTGCTTTGCCCCACAGTGGCAAAGACTTGCACTTTCATATTCAATTCAGCTTCTCCATCATGTAGTTTTCAGCTGCTTCATACAGGGTTCAGCATATTAGTTGTTTTCACAGGTGTGCTCTATATCTCAACAATGGCTCATAATAAGACGACAGTCTTTCAAACAGGTCAAATGCCTCTATGCACGTAATTAGTTAAAATATGTACCTATATCACTTCATCTCATATGTCATTGTACTTAATTTGAGCAACCCTAAGCTTAATGCAGATTACTTTTAACAACTGACACAGACGTACACAAACAACACAAATAGGTCTTTAACTTTCCCCAGCCTGCGTGAACCCGCACGGCCGTTGAGCTGCTGGACTCGCGTGTACACGCGCAGTCACTGAGCTGCACCTGCCTGCGTGAAACCGCACGGCATAGGCGTCGCTCTCTTTTATTTATAAGCCTGCGATTAACCGCACGGCTCAGGTCCGCGTGAAACCCTCGCGACCGTGCTCGCGTGAACCCGCGCAACTAAGGAGCCGTCGCTCTCTTTCCTTTATAAGCCTGCGATTAACCGCATGGCTCAGGTCCGCGTGAACCCGCGCAGCTACAGCGCTCTTCTTTGTACAGTACTTACTTGGTGTTGCTCTTGCATTAATCTCGAATCCCGTCAATAACCATCCAGCGACGAGAAAAAACAGACAGCTAATCCACCGGCCCGATGACGAATTCTCACGTCTCCGGATTTTACTACAGGAACTTCTATACGTCCTGGCTGACGTCTTTCGGCTTGTCTCTTTTTCCCCTGGGTGAATGTCAATTCTAGGGATCCGGCTTCGAAGGACCAATTAATGTTGGGTCTGTCTAGCACAGGCCCACCGCTGGAACGAGACAATTTAAAAACACAGCAAAAGCATTGAACACCAAGTAGGCAAAGTTCTTCGTGTTACTCATGCATGAGGGAGACCTGCCTGGAGCCAAGTGTCGTTCCACCACTTATCTCCGTCAGACTCTCAGCCAGGTTCCCCATAGCACTCCTTTTATTGTGGTAACATGAATATGCATAGGGTCATTAACATATAACATCTTACATAGGTATACATGTGAACAAAGGATTGTGTGTGTGTGTGTGTGTGTGTGGTCAGAGTGTGACCCCATAAAGACATCCCTAAATCTGCTGGTCTGGAAGTCCAGCAGTCCATCTAAACAAAAGGCACTTAGCCTACAACAGATATAGCCACGTTTATCCTACCATAAAACAATAAGAGAAGGTACGACCTCTCCCATGCTCCCAGTGTGTGGGTGTGGATGCCAGAACACTCTGGAATGCGCACAAAGCCTTTGCAGACTATTAAGGATCACACATCCTATCACTACACAATCGATTATACACCTCTACCAATCTAAAACTAATTATAAAACTCTAAGCATATATAAGTAGATATTTCTAAGCATAAATAACAATCAACAATACAAAACCTAACAATAATCCTATCATTACCTGATTTAATTCGTACATAGATCTGGAATTATTTGAACAGTGACAGTTTTGATTCTGTACTTAACAACAAATATAAACTGAAATAATCCAGATTTTAGCTTTAAGAGGACAATCGAGGAGATTGTATTAACTGTTTGTTACAGCCAATTTTATACACAATACCCTAATTTCAAGAGTACAAATTAACTGCAACACTTTTTTAAAAGCCATTGGTGGACAATTGCAGGGTATTGTTTCATTATTCTAATCAATTGCACAGTTGAATTCCAGAGTGTTTATTCTGGAGTTCAGTTTGCATTTTGAATCCATTTCTTTTAACACACGACATGCGCTACTGCTGCAAACCTAACAGGCAATCCTTAAACCTAAAACCAAAAAATAGCCAATCATTAGCATAGAACATAGAGAATGAAGAAAACAACTGTTCTTGCAAATTCTGCAGGATCTACAGGATCATTTCCATGGTATAAAATAATGTTTCTAAACACCCTGAAAAGGAAGGTCAACATATTATAACCTTACTTCTACCCAAAAAGACATTATGGGAGAAAATGTAGAGGGTTAACAACAAGGTACAAATTGGACATGAGCTATTCTAAAAATAAATTTAAAAAAAAGAAAAAAAGCATACTAAATCATTCAATTCAGTGTGCTTGTTTTTAGTATTCAATAGTACTGTACTGGAATCATTCAATTCCAATTGAGCCCCTGAATGTAAGGACTGTGTCTAAAAATGACTTCAATTACTCAAGATTTAACATAGTTGTTTTCTTTAACAGCCCAAATTTAAAATTACAGTACATCTAGAAAGTATTCACAGTGCTTCACTTGGTCCACAGTTTGTCATGTTACAGCCTTATTCCAAAATGCATTAAATGTATTTTTATTTCAAGATTCTACACACAGTACCCTATTATTACAACATGAAAACAATTGCTTGAATTTTTTTTTTGCAAATTTCTTAAGAATAAAAAACAGAAACATATAACATGTACATATGTATCTACAGCCTTTGATAAAGCCTTTGATAAAGTCCAAGGAATTGTCTGTATCAAGGCACAGATCTGGAGAAGGGTGTAGAAAAATGGAGGCTCTTAATGAGCACAGTAGCCTCAATCATCTGTAATTGCAAGAAATTTGGAACCACCTGGACTCCTCCTAGTCTGCATCGGAGTAGAAAAGCCTTCAGTCAGGGAGGTGACCAAGAGCCCGATAATCAGACTCTACAGAGCTCTAGCTCTGCACACACAGAGGAGAACCTTCCAGAAGGACAATCACTCCTCATAGGCACATGACAGTTTGCCTGGAGTTTGTCAAAAGTCATCTGAAGGACTCTCAGATCATAAGAAGCAAAATTCTCTTCTCCAATGAAGCATGGATTGAACTCTTTGATCATAATGCCAAGCGTCATGTGTGGAGGAAACCAGACACTGCTGATTAAATGGCTAATTCCATCCCTATAGTGAAGCATGGTGGTGGCAGCTTCATACTGTGGAGATGGTTTTCAGCACCAGGAACTGGGATACTAGGCAGGGTTGAGGGGAAGATGGATACAACAACGTACAGAGACATACCTGATCAAAGCATGCACCAGAGTGGTCTCGGCCTGGGACTGGGATGAACTTCCATTTTCCAAAAGGACAACAACCCTAAGCACACAGGCAAAATAACAAAGGAGTGGCTTGGGGCTGAATCCTTTGAGCCTAGAAATCTCTACCTAACCTGATGGGGCTTGAGAGGTTCTGTAAAGAAGAATAGGAGAAACTGCCCAAAAGCAATAGTGCCAAACTTGCACCATCATAGTCAAAAACGCTTGAGGCTGTAATTGCTGCCAAAGGTGATTTGACAAATATTGAGCAAAGGCTGTGAATACTTATGTAAGTTTTATATTTTAGTTTTGTTTTTTTTTGTTTTTTACAAGAATGATCTGAAAAGAAAACTATGGAGAAGGACTGTGTCACTGTGCTGTCTGAAGGATACCACATTATCTGCCAAAGATTGTGAAGGCAATGTTATGGTATGTGCTAACATACACATGCCACAACACTGCATTGACTATACTCTGCTTAGATTCAGCCAAATGCAGCAAAACACATTTGCCAGCACTTTATGGTGCAAATACAATGCAACCCAAAGCATTACAGTAAAATCAACCTAAGAATTCCTCATGATAAAGAAATGGTATATTCTGCAGTGGCCATGCCAGTCACTTCAACTCAACTGAACAGGAGCATGCTTTTCAGAGCACTTTGCTCTCCAACTGCAGGCTTACTTGTTCCTAGAGTATTTAAAAGTAGAATGGGAGGCAGAACCTTCAGTTTTCAGGCCCCTCTTATGTGGAAACAGCTTCCAGTTTGTATTCAGGAGATGGACACTATCTCTACTTTTAAGATTAGGCTTAAAATTTTCCTTTTTGCTAAAGCATATAGTTAGGGCTGGATCAGGTGACCCTGAATCCTCTTTTAGTTACACTTTTGGTGCAGGCTGCTCGGGATTCCCATGATGCATTGAGTATTTACTCTTCAGTCACCTTTCTCACTCGCTATGTGTTAATAGACCTCTCTGCATTGAATCATACGTGTTATTAATCTCTGGCTCTCTTCCACAGCATGTCTTTTATCCTGTCTTTCGGTCGCAGCAGATGGCTGCCCCTCCCTGAGCCTGGTTCTGCTGGAGGTTTCTTCCTGTTAAAGAGAGTTTTCCCTTCCCACTATTGCCAAGTGCTTGCTCACAGGGGGTCATATGATTGTTGGGTTTTACTCTGTATGTATTATTGTAGGGATACTTTACAATATATAAAGCGCCTTGAGGCGACTATTGTTGTAATTTGGCGCTATATAAATAAAATTGAATTGAAATGAATTGAATAAAAAACAATACTGATATTTAAAAATACATTTATTTGTCTGATTACTTTAGACCCTCTGAAAATGGTACTGTGTATAAAAGTTGGTGTAATTCCTAAACTGTTAATGTAATATTTTTGTTACACCTTTTCAATGAAAGCTGAAAGTTTTGTTAGCACATTTCTGCACATAAAGATTTTAAAGCTGCATTAACTCAGCTCTTGAGTGTAGTTAAGCATTTCATTCGATTTTGAACTCACATACTCTTATCCATGTCTTGTGGAAAGAAGTTCTGGTGTGTAATAGCCTACAGCAATAAAAAGATGATTTGCAAAGATAACAAGTAATTAAATTAAGAGAGTGGAATGTCCGGCATTTTTTTCTTTCAGCTGTTGGTGAAAGAAAAAGCTAAACTAAAAAGGACTGAATATTAAACTTAAAATTGTTAAGTAACCAGAGGCATGCCTGCAAATTAAAGCTAACATTTCTTTAACTCCCCTGGATATACTTTCTACTAACTTTCTTCCACCAGAACAATTTATTAAAGTCAAAGAAGCAGGTTTTTAGCTGGACTTTCTGTCATCCAAGTGATCAAAATATCTAAATATAATTTGAGAGAAGATCTATATTTAAGAACTGCACACTAAAGCTATTTGACAAGACAGCACACCAAAGCACAGAAAAATCTATAGTTTATATGTTGTTAAATCCATGAATGTCTGAGGATCCAATAATTTTGCATACACTCTTTGGTTTTCCTCAATTAATATGCACACACCATGGCTCACAGAAGAACAGAATTCACGTCGGAACACGCTTGCACTTTTCTTGCATCCTGGCTAGATTTCAAGCTGTGGCCTTGAACTGTTCAGTCTGCATTGAGTGTCTTCTTAGAAGCATCCGCCTAGTAAGCTCTTTCCGGGGCCCAGGAGGAGCAGAGGGAAAAAATTGCTTTTGGCCAGACTCTTTCTCAGAAAAACGACTTCCATTGCTGAAGTTACAAACATTAAGGATGGGGGTGTTAGTAAGAGGTGGCAGAGATCTTGGTCTGGCCTGTGAGTTAAGATCCAGCAAGAAGGCACCAGAACCTCTGCGCTCATATCCAGAAAGGATTCTCTGACTCGTTCCTGACACCAACTCCCTGGAACCCATTGTGCTAGAGGAATGCAAAGGCGCCAGCCTCTTGCCATCTGTCAGGTCTCTAGCTTTCTGCTCTTCAGGGACATTTTGAATGTTTACAGCTATTTGTGGGTCAGAGTTGTATATGTCTGCGCCTAGCTTGCGTCTTTGAATGACATTATGAAGGCTTGATGAAGCCATGCAAGGTTGCAGTTGTGTTACAAGAATTTTACCAGTGGAAAGCGAGGAGGGGACTGAATCTGTACCAAGGTTTTCAGAATGCAGATTAGGATGGGAGGCAGAGTGAGATGAAATGAGACCTGGTAGTGGTATCTTTTGTCCAACTTGTTTGGCACTATCATTCTTTCCAACTCTTGCCTTTTCATTACTTGCTTCACACCATTTGTAGCTGTCAGAGTTTGGGCTGTTATCCTCATCCAGTCTAGGAACTCTGAATGAGAAGTTATCAGTCAGACTTAAATTCTGGGCTTTTTCTGAGACTGAAGCTTCAGGAGGTTGCTGGGTGAGCAGAGATGCTGGGATCTTCAGCCAGGGTTCAGAATTCAGCCTCAGTAGAGGCTGCTGCAGTCCATTTAGAGGTGCTTGGCAAAGCCCGCGAAATCTTGACGGGGAGCACGGATGGGAGCTTATGCCACAGATCTGTGCTTCTTTAAAAGAAAAGACTGGTTTTGGAGGGCACAAGGTAGAGGAGGTGCACTGGGGAGATGTGATGAGCTGGATTTCAGATGGAGATGCAGGAGCTGGTAATGTCATTTTTTCTGCCTGGTCACGAGGACGAAGGGGAGGCATGCTGAGGTACTGCTTGGTTTGCAGTTTACCACATGGGAATTTGTCAGTTGTTATGATGATCACCTCCTTTCCCTTGTCTTTACATGCATCAAGCAACAAGTTCAGCACCTTTAGGTCTCCAGTCATGACTGCGTAAACCAATGCTGATGTCCCAGACTGATCCTCCAGACTGATGTCTGCCCCACTGGCCAAAAGCAGAGAAACCACCTCTGGGCCAGCCTGCTCCCGGCAGGCATGCATCAGTGCAGATCGACCTTCTTTGTCCTGGATGTTGGGGTCTGCTCCCTTCTCTAGAAGAAACTGGATCAGCTTGACTCGACTGGCACTCTGGGCATCAACATGCTGGGTACGGCAGGCCACCATCAGTGGGGTCTGGCCTTGGCTGTCACTCTCATTGATGTAGGCTCCCCCTTCCAGGAGCAGTCGTGTGAGCCGCAGGCGACGGAGAAACACTGCTTTTAGTAGTGGATTACCTGAATCTATGGTTACACCAGGATTACAGCCTTCTGCCTCCATGCTTCTTGGTCACAGATGGTGATTTTGAAGATGTAGAAAGACAGATTTCTGTGGAAAATAACAAAACTATTTAAGGTTCTGTAGAAGAAGAGCAGTTGCACACAAGCAATTTTAATAGAAATAAGTAGAACATAGTTGTGTAATAGCCAGGCGTATTCTCAAGTCAAGTACATATAGAGTACACATTTTCCGTGTTAGATGAACTAAAATGTTCTGGATTTTAAATACAAATCCAGTACACTGTATTTATCAGTACAACATTTGCCGCACTTGCCATGATGACGATATCAGCAGGAAACCTGTCGAAAAACAGTAGCAACCCACACATGCAACTCTAGAAATCTTCCTTAATTCGATACCAATATGATTCTTGTTTAGTTACGTCAAGGTGCAAAAGGACACAGTTAGAGCTTAGATAAGTGTCATGGTGTGGGTTAAAATTCCAGTCTTCTGGCTGTTGTTAGAAAAGTTGAAAAAAAAAAAAGTGCCAGGTGTCGCATGTTATAATATTATATGTATGTGCTAATGTATTTGTTATCTTTAGTCTTACTTTACAATTTGCTTTTTAATTCATTAACTTTTAATTTAATCTACTCTGTTTATAAGTGATAATTTCAAATGAATTGCATATATTACCGTTTCTTTACCAAAGTGTGAAACAAATAGCCAGGAAAAGATGACTGGAAGATGAAATAGCCAGGAAGATGACTGATAATGATATTGTCATCTTCATTTTCAGCAGTTCTATGTCTGCAGCACAAGCAGAGCCAGCCTCTTTCTACCCGCCTTTGTGCTGTTTGTCCTTGCCATTTTCTATCAGGCCAGAAAAGGCTGCAGTTAACAACGTCTCAGACAGTAACACAACATTTTCTTCAGTTAGTCACAGAAACCAAAACACTACAATGAAAAACATTCCTAGACTGTTTTTTGGTAATTTTTCTGCTTTTTGTATGTAAAGTAGCAACAGTGGGTGTTTATGTGGGACCTGCTTTACCAGTCATATTAGAGCTGTGATGACAGTGAAAACACGCACACACACACAAACACACACACACACACACACACACACACACATATATATCACAGGAAAACATTACTGCTCTTGTCTAGTTTTTCTGGATTTGAACTACAGAATATAGTTATTGTGGTTTTGCATGAGAAAACAGACATCAGCTGTGCTGGGTGGGAATCACAGATGTTGTGCCACTTATGAATATAATGAACCTTACTTCTTGATTGCATTACCTTTAATATGAGCAGGCAACATGTTTTCATCTTGCAACTGCTGTCAGCAGTAAAGTCTGTCTGCTGGCAGCTATTACCCATCAGAAAAAAAACACCACCTGCACCATGTTTGACAGATGAGGTGTAGGTGGTATGCATTCAGTTATCCTGTTCCGTATTTGGCCAAAACCTCTTTGCTGGTGCCCAGGTCAATCACTTGGTTACTGAACTATACATGCATCTCTTGGGTTCTGGCCTTTGGCATTTGTGTCTTCATAACCTTTTCAGCCACATTATTACAGTATTAGCAGAGGAATTCGAGAAGTATCTCACAAGCCCAGATGTGACACTGACATATATAATTTATAGTGTGCACATTATAAATGTGGATGTCTAAGGTAGCATGAAACTAGCATACAACAGATTTGGGACAACAATTTGGGATGACAATCTACAATGTAGCTTAAAATCTTGACTCTACCCTTATGCTGTCCTTATTTTCCCTTCAAATGCTTACTAACTGCAGTGCAAACATTACACCTTTTGTCTTCCTCTCTGCAGATCTCTAACAGTTGAACAGTTGAATATCAAAAAAATCCACCTCACCTGAACAGTATTAGCTCAACATTCATCCTGTGGAAGACCACTGTGTGTGTGTTTGTGTGTGTAGATATATGTTTACTGCAAGTGTGTTGTTCATGGTGAGAATCCTAGAGCCATATAATTACAATGCTATCTTTGTTACTTCAAAGATTAACATCTTTTGTGCATTAAATTCCATTCAGAGTTATCAACTGGTTGTAAGATAAGCAAAATAATAAAATTAAGTTGCAAAGTTGAGGAATCGCTACTGTGTATCTGTGTGACTCACCAGCCTCCAGTCAGTCAAGATTAGTCCTCTCCTGCAGACATTCACTCTCCTGTTGCAGAGCTGCGACTGGCGTGATGCTGGAAGGATTGTGTCACAATAACTGAGAGGAGAAAGAAACTGCAGCAACCAAGGTTTTCCAGAATGAGTCTGCTTCTCAGACAAAATGTGTTATGAGCGCGAGTGATACAGACTTGATTTCAGGGAGGTCTAAGAAATGGTTAATCCATCGCTACAGCAGCAGCAGCAGTTGCAGAGAGAGAGAAAACAAGGAAGGTTGACAAAGATGAACGCACAAGGTGAAGCACTATAGCAACAACATGTTCTTTCATCAAAGGGGGTCTGATTCAGTAAAGGCTTATTAATTGTGAAATTAGCCACAGAGGACGTTTTTTTTTTTACTTATGTGCAGAAAGGAAACTGCATTTTCTCCACCTTATCAATGACATCTCCATGACAACCATCAAGAAGGCTGAATGACGGCACACATTGTAATTGTGCTGGAGGAACTGTTCTTTGTCTGTATGAATGTGTGTGGGGGGAGAGTGTGTACACACCTCTGTGAGAACCAGATTCTTTGCATGTACCTTATTTTTTGTAATATGAATGCTTGAATATGAAGGCTTGTAACAGGGACTCAAGAAAAACAAGGATTACTTACAATTTATTCACCATAAAAAGACTTGTAGTTCTTAACAAATAATTATCCTTATTATTTTAAGTCTGATGTGTTTCCCATTAATGCAACTAATGTGGCTCTATAGATCATATTTACTTTGTGTTGTCCAGCCCAGCTGGACCAAATGTTCAGTTCTCCATATAGTATGTAAAAGCTGTTTGTGGTTGTGTATGTTTTATATCTATTTTACTGTGATCCACCCAGTAGGAAAATATGCTCAGCAGGAAGCTGTCAGTAGCCTCATAACAGTTTTCAAAAGCTTCAGTTTCTCTTGTGGCTACCTTAGGCTGGCTCCAGAACTCTCATAGTAAAATGCTAAAGCTAAATTAACTAATTAAAAGCTTTAAATGCTGATAGAAAATGTTTTAGTGTCAGTGAATAGTTCCCTAATTTAAAACTAATTTACAAATTATAAATTGGTTTTATAACATACTTTCTTTCTTTCGTTCTGTCTTTTAGTTTGTCTGTGACCCAGTGCCGCTACTGCCAAATATAGTCACTTCTGGCTCCAAAAAAATACCATGAAGGTGGCCAGAATGAGTTTGAGGCTTCAAAATGTGAAGTCCAAAAACCATCAGGTGATATCACTGTGGCCACGTCCATCTTACATATACAGTCTATGCACACTTAAACAAATCAGCAAGTGCAGATAAATATGTCATTTCAAGGTGACTGGGTTGGATCATCCTTAATTCACTCACTGGCTTCTTTTAATCAAAAACAATAGTTTTAAATGGTTCAATAAAAGATCATGCCAGAGACGGGGAAAAACAGGTTATAATGAAATGAATGGCCATAAATAAATGCAAAACCATTAGAGCACAGTATTTATAAAACTTGCCATGCTTCTGACTTTTTTATATTCTTTGCACATTCTGCTAAGGCTGTTTGTAACCCAGCTGTTACAGTAATTGTCCAAACAATGGTACATGGTTTTTATCACTTTGCTGTAGCCATAGAAACAAGTGTGAGGTCACCTCTGAAGTCTGAGCTAGAAGTGATGTCACTTCCGAGTTGAGCAAAGAAAACAGGGTTTTGCTGCTTACAGCAACAGTGTAGAGCCATTCATGGATTACTCGGAATAGGTATTTTTTCCTCTACCTTTCTTTTTTAATTCTATTGTTATTTAGCAAGCCACACCCACACACTAGTGACAGTATCCATTGCAAGTTTTACCTATATTTGCAAGCCCAGTCTTATATCTTGGATTGTTAGGTAGGCTGTAAAGGGTTTGAAATCCCAAGTGGAAACTCGGAAAGACGAACTAAGAGTGCAATATATAATCCCTCCACAAGATGTTAGCATCGGACAGTGTTTTTCCATATGAGGTCTTATTGATATTTTATGGTCATTTGGATTTTATTTATCCGTAATAAAAGCAAAAAATGTAAACACGCCTTTTGTTTGTATGGTTAATCAAATACTTTTATTATTCAGTTTTTGACTTAGAATATAAATAAAGCAAATTATTTGAGTAAACTGCAATTTTACTGAGCCACTTCTGTGCTACTAAGTCTCTTGTAAAGGTTATGTCAAATTATGGTCCTTTAAAAAAAATAGTTTAAAAAAACTATTTCAAAGTATATGTAAAAAGAATCCTTAAACAAGCACTTTATATTAACTCAAGCAGCTCATATTTATTATTTTTAATTGCTTTTTTCCTCATTTTAGTTAGTAAAAGATTAAACATTCCATTTATGATTAAAAGAAAATGATAAATACACACTTGTAAGTTATTGATATTTGTTTATTGTACATGAAACAGAAATTTCTCTAAAATCTTGAGATCTTTGTATGTGTGTATATACACACTAAAAAATGCTGAGTTATGGGTTAGGGTTAGGGTAGGGGTAGGGTTAGGGGTTAGGGTTAGTCATGGGGGGTTAGGGTTAGGGTTTTATGTGCAAACACTTCAGGCATGCTGTTGAGTTGCTGTGTGATGCATTGTTTCCATTCTAGTTGAACAGTGGAGTCACCAAAACTGAAAGTTATAGTGGGCTCTTGGGAGGATGGAATCTCTGGCGTTCTCTGTGGTGGTTCTGACTACTTGGTCTTGTTGTGCTCCTTTAATAGGATGGTCTGATAAGCACTAACCTCTGCAATAGTACACTTGGCAGGGAAGACAATGTCGTGGTCAGACTCGTTGCTTATAACAACTGGCAACTTGTGGGGCCGCCGCTGGGGGAAGTCAACCAGACATGCTTTAAGTAGCAGGCCACTGGGCAAGGGGGACGACAATGGATACTCAATGACAACGGAATTTTCATCCTGAAAGCCCCTGCCAAGGGCGACTCCCTCCACCACTACGGTTGAACCAGCTGGAATGACTTGAGGCATCTTGCATTTGTGTGTTGACTACCCCCTGATGGTTTTCACTTGTCTGCTTCCGTCTCAACTCCATGATTTTAAAGACTACTTTGTAGCCATGTGTAAGGGGTTGATGACCGGCTAAGTCAGTCTTTGAGTAGATGTTGAACAGTAATCTAGAGTGTTTGTGCCTATGAGCACGAGGGATTGTGAAGTGTCAGGGACAATTAAAGCAAGTGTATTTACATCTACTGGAACACCTATAAAGTCCTTTGGAAAAGTTATGGTCATTTCTATATAGCCAAAGTAGGGCACTAGCTGGCCATTAGCACCTTCCACTTCTAAGAGGTCATGTAGTGGCTTGATCTTCTGCTCTGAAAGGTGCTGTTTGTAAAATGACTCAGTCTGTTTTAAGCCAGAATATGCTTGTGCTTTGACGTTCTTTGCTGGTGTACTTACTTTGTTAACCTCAGCTGTGATTTTGTCTTCATTGTTTATGTCTGAAGGACGTTGTTGACTCTCCTCAGCTCCTGTTTGTCCCACAACAGGAACTGTTAGTTATTTAAAGGTGAGTCTGAACCATCTTGCACTTCCCACTGGCACTGTTTTGCCTCCAACTGCTTCTTTTTTTCTGCCACTAGGTTGGGGTTAGCAGGGTCAACACAGCATGGGACGACGTGCTCATCTTCACCGCAGTTGAAACAATTCCAGGGCTTGGGTCAGTTTCTTTGTAGTCTGTCTTTGCATACGTCCATCTACATCACGTGGCTTTGACATCTTACTCTGCGGCTTCCCTGCAGATCCCTTGGTGTTAGCCAACTTTGGGGTTTTTTTCTGTGACATGAATGTAGTTAGTTGACTGTGCAGCCTCGCCACGTGGTTTCTGAGATCCTCAATAGCAATAATGCTACTCTCGTGTTTCTCCTCTGGTTAAAAAAACATGTGCACCTTGGAACTGTAACTGAGTTCTTTGCTTTGTGGTGCCAATGTGTTTTTCCGTAAGCTCTTAACTATATCAGCTGCTGGTGGGAGAAAGCTGTCATGGATCTTTCTGGATATTTGCAGAGGGGACATGCTGGGATCATTTTGGAGCAGTTCAATGTGTGTGCGTCATAATCAGTTTCATTGTTAGGTCTGGGAACCTTATCGGAGAAGGAACGGAGTCTCACCTGGGACTGGATGTGTGGGACATCTTGCCTTCATACGATATGCTCTACCACGACCTTCTGAATGTCAGGTGGGTTCAAGTCACTTACTAAAAGGGACACTGCTCTCCTTCCATTAGTAAGGGGAACATGATCAGTGGCACCAATATCACTTGGTGTAACATCTGAATGTGAGGTGTGACACTGTTGCACTTTAGGAGCAGGCGGAGATACGACAGTGGTCTCGACATGTGTGGGGGAAGGATCTTCAGTGGTAGGTGGCATGGCTTCCACATCCCCCCCCCCAATATGACACATCATCTCCTTCAGCACCTCACCATAGTCTTTGCTACTCAGCTTAGCTAGTTCCTTGAGCTCAGCTAAGTAGGTCTTCGTATATTACTCCCAACTAGGGTTTTAATAGTTTTGCAATTTTCATTAGTTTTTATTTTTATTTAGTTTTGACTTCAGATTTTCAATTTTATATCAGTTTTAATTAGTTTTTACCAATTGTTTGCTAGTTTAGTTTAGTTTTTATTTTTTTTTGAAAATTCTTAGTTTCAGTTTAGTTTTGATTAGTTTCAGTTATAGTTTTAGTTGTGTTTGCAATAATTAAGTGTAACAAAATCCCAGTTTCATCATATCAGTCATTCTCTTCTGCTTATCCTTGGGTATGTTGCTATTCCAGCTACCATACCCTGCACCCTGGACAGGTCGCCTGTCTGTCGCAGGGCTAACATGCAGAGACAGACAACTCACATTCCCACCTATGGGTTCTTTAAATAAATAAATAAAGGCAGATGAACAACCATTGATACCAGGCAACTATAAAATGTATATCTTGGCCCCAATGAGACTATTAACTCTTGCAGCACCGGGTGTTCGTAATTTTGGTTCAAGTGAATTGATAAACTTTTTGAAGGTAACTGACTCACACAGTTGTGTAGATATCCCAGTCCTGTTGTCTCGGGATGCATCACGCTGCCTTGCCTGGGGTTAGCTTCTGTTTTCTGGGGATGAGGGTTGAGTGTGCTCCCTTACCCTCTCAAGGTAAGCTAGGTTAGCCTTCTTGTGTGAGCTTTTCAAGTGCATTTTAAGGTTTGTGGGATTTTTTTCCCTTTAGAAATGTCCCTCATAATTTGTCTGTTTCCACTACAAGACACTTGCTTTATCCAAAACACAGTCATATTCAAAGTAATCCCAAATTGGACTCTGGCGCTTTCTTCCGACTTTTCCTGACATGATTCTGCGCGTGGATGGAGCAGCAACACAGACGACTCGACTAACGTGCTGCCACCTGCTGGCATAATGAGACACAGCAAGAAAAAAAATATGGAAACTAAACTTCATTTTCACCCTTGACTATTGTATGACACGCACACATCAATGAAAACTAAACACATTTTTGCTATAAATTCAGTTAATTTTAGTTCGTTTTGTGAACACTCATTCCAGTTTTAGTTAGTTTTCCTTTTTTTGTTTTTGTTTTTATTTTTATTTCCGTTAACGAAAATGTTTTTTCACTTCTAGTTTTCGTTATTTCGTTAGTTTTCGTTAACGATAATAACCTTGCTCCCAACCTTGGTAGTGTACACGCTACTGAGTGTCTTAATTTCATAGACAATGCTGGGGTCAGCTTGTGCTGTGTACGTGTAAGGTAAGCAAGGTTCTAAACCTTCTAAGGCTGAACTGCAAGAATATTCAACAATCAGGTTTTGGTAGAAGTCGGACAGTGAATCATCAACAAAAAGGACTCTTCCAATTTTACCATACTGTTTCAGAAAGTCAATGAACTGTTCATCTTTTTCAGATACTTGTGTTATCCCAGTGACAACAACTGCATTAGATATTTTAACAGCAGACTTTTGTATGAAATCCAAACTGGTCATCAGTGTTGGGTAAGTTACTTTAAATGAGTAACTTAGTTACATTACTAGTTACTTCTATCAAAAGTAACTCAGTTACTTCAAGTTACTCGTTACTTTCAAAGTAACTAGTTACTAGAGAAAGTAACTTTGGTTTTACTCAGAATTCTCTTGTTAATGTGTTGCTTCCCTAACTTTCCCAGCAAGATTGCCAGTCTTCTAGCTTGCTTACTTGCCACAAGTGCACTGTGCCACCTACCAACAGAAAGGAAAAAATAATGTACATATTTCCACGACAGAAATCCCACGCCTGGACCCTCGTTGACCGCGGCCATGATTCTAGCCTACGTCACCGCGTCATGTGCGCTTTTTACATCCAACACGAAAACTGCAGTCGTGGTGCTTTTGATTGTACTCAGAACTCGGAAATTCTGCCTCCTGAATAGGAAGATGTAGGTAACACCAGACTGCAGATGAGCTGCATACAGGGCTAGACTGGGACAAAAAAAACTGGGCGTTTTGACTAGAGACCAGCCCACCATTATAGGAAAAATCATAAAGCCTTTGAATGAAAACAAACACTGGTGTGACAGTGATGTACACTGTTTTGATGGTATATATGTATCAATCTATAAATTGTTTGTTGTAAGATTCAGATAATTATTTTTTAAAAGCTAGATATTTTAAATGAGAATAAGAAAGAAAAGTACTTCTTTGTGCCCCCCTCTGATGTGAACAGTTAAGATAAAGGAAATAATACCCTCTCTTCCTTTATCATTGGTGAAAAAGTGTTTTTTTCATCTGGGCTACACTAGTGTTTAGGAAACACATGATTTATATTCTTTTATCAATGTGTCATTTTTTAAAATTTTATTTCAGTCTAACTCTACAGTATCAGTAGTAAATGCTGTTTATCATGCATGCCTATGCGAGGATCCTCTGTGGTTCAAAAACCACAAAACTGCTGCCTGATATAGCCATATGGAGTGTTTGAGCCGTGCACAGCAGCAAAAACAAGTGCCTATTACCTGCTGTTTCTCTACCCTGTTCTGATGAAAATCACCACTCTGAACAAGTACTCTCAGCTGGAAGCAAGAGACACCCACAGCACTGTATGTTTAGCCATCATGACTAACCAGGCACCTGCTTGATTTCCCTTTAAGGGAAAGAACACACTTTTGAGATTTTTTTTATAGCTAACTTTCAAGCAGTTCACTGAATAGCAGGTCTATTACTGACACTCTGCTTTGGAAGAGAAAAGAACAAAGAAATTATGGAGGTGTACATGTATCTTTTTACATTAGCGCAACTCACTTGTTCATTTGTAATTAAAATGCATTACAAAATTACATATTACATATTCAGAGACAAAAAAAAAAGGTGAGGATATCCAATTCATGTGGCTAGCAAGGCTCAACACCAGAACCTCTCTTTCACTGATTCTATTTGTTTGTGTTATGTAGTATAAGAATGAGCCATATAAATCATTGTCAGCTTAGTCAGAAACTGTTGATGGATCAGTCCCAGGCTATGGAGTTATTATATTACATAATATTACACTGGTGGAAGAATCTTATCTTAATATCTCTTTGGCTTATGATTGCCTTTGATGATAATGAGACTTGTTTTTCCAGAAAGGAGACGCTGCTCCACATCATCACACTGTCTAAACAAAAACCTTTTACCCTAATGGTCCAGCAGTCAGAATAGCCTTCTCACCCTCTTCTCCATCCATCGACCCTATGATCCAACTGCTATAGGCAGAACCTGGAGTCATCGCTGAAAACGACCTTCAGATTCCAGTGCACAAGTTGTTGACACCAGTCCAAACATTCCTGATTGTGAAAGACACTAATAGCAGGCCTACTAACTAGCAGTCCTGTGAGACTAGTTGTGTGCAGTCTGTTCTGCATTGCCTGGGTACAGAGCTAGATTGGCTGTATCTGGGTGTCAGCAGCTCAAAACAAGAGTGAATAACAGAATAAGTTGTTTGGCATTGGCAGGGAACAGTTGGCATTTTTTTCATGGGTACAAACCACCCTTCTGCTGCTCAACACACAAATGCATTTTCATTACAAATGTGGCGCCATTTAAGCGAAAGTAAACAGGCTTTCCAACAGTATATGATTTATTGCCAAGAAGCACTGGTACAACACTTAATACATTGATCAAGCATAAATTTCCTAACTTTTGTGCTAAGTTTAGCTATGAAATAAGAAAACAGTAATATATATTCTGCAAAACTGGAAGCTATTACACTTTTTCCCAATAACATATGGATACAGATTATGGTCAGTAATGTTTAGAGATGTATAGTATATGTTTCAGGCATAGTGGTAGGCATGTAGTAAATAGTAATCCTCCTTAATCCTTTGCTGGCTATATCTAAAGTTGTCAGATGGAGATCTACAGAGAGTATTAAAACTCTGTATGGCCCCACTAAGGACCACCCACCATGCAATGCTGCTTGCACAACAAATAAAACAAGATTCAGTTTAAAATGCTAAAGTACTTCATCTATTTTACTGCCTAAAATGTAAAAAACATTTTACTTTATTTTGACAGGCAGAAGGAAAGAAGAAACGGCACACAGAAAATTTATGGATATAGTGAAGGAGGTGCATGCAGAGGGTCTTTACAGTGCTCTTACAGTTTTGATGAAGGGAAAGCTGAAATTAAGAAATAATTTTGGCCGACTCATTTTTACCACAAATGAGCCTACACAAGGCTATGTATACATACTCAACAGTTTTCATAACTTCACAAGAGAAATTAAAAAGAGAGTTACTTGTGGTGAAGACTATTTTAACAGCACTTTAACAGCTTTATTTTTTTTCTGTTTGCCATCATCATTATTATCATCACTACAAAAACCCACCTCTGAACTCTAGACATCTGTTAGATGTGTAATAAAGTAACTCTTTTCTAACAATGAACAACTTCCATGCATAAACCCCCAAACAAAACAGCCATAATAAAAGTAAACAATTATTACTGTTTTATTATTTTAAGATAACGCTGTAAAACCTTGTCTTTATGAGTACATAAATGCCTCTGTTTACATTGTACATGAACACAAAGAGACATGCAATGGATTATACAGTCTTGCTACCTGTTTCACTCTCCTTTGCTGATGGAAGGTGTAAACAATGTACAATATGAATTATCCAACAGCAGATGTTGTGTAAAGATAAAAGAACACTTTCAGTACATTTGTTAGTTATTAAGGTACCCACAGTGCATAAAAATAATTTGTTAGCTTGCCCACATAGTCTTTGCTGTATAATGTTTAGCTTTTTATTCTAAATGATACAGGTTCTTAGCCATTTAGTAGAGGAAAAGCTTCACTGATGTGCATTCAAAATTGTACATTTATTACAGCATACTGCTACAGTGTATAACAAAGGTGTGTGCTGACAGTTGGTGTGATGATTATACTGCTTTTAAGCTTACAAATTCTCAGTATAAGCAGTATTCACCTCCAAGCTAAATACAATTTAAACTGAGCACTATGTGTCTAACGGCAGGCACTGATGCAACATGTCCTTGTCCACTCCTTTAACCTCAAAGGGTTTGTTTGCCTATTTGCTCCTCCCCTTGTAGCTCTGCTCATGATATTAAGCTGCAAAGGGACTTTTTCCCCCCAATTGTCAGCATTGCCACTGTCTGCCTGTGGACACAGTAGTCAGATGTGGCCTTTTAATACTCTGAAACTGATCAGACATGACAGGATGAGGTTAATCTACCTCAGGAGTTAATGGGCTAGCTCACCAGGACTTCATAGTCGGCTGTTTACAAAAGGGGGGATTATGTATGTGCAATATCAATGCCTTACTTTCAGTCTTAACACATTCATTAATTCTCACTTTTTACCTTTTTAGGGGGAAAAGAATGTGCTTACAAAGTGCTTACTAAAACACTTCAGCATTACCAGTTGATCATTATAAACTTAGATTTAAGGAAGAGTTAAAAGGCAATACAACTAGGAGAAATTACACATACACACACAGGTGCAAATACATAGAAAATACTTTCTACAGTTTTTCCAGTTACATTTTTCCCTTATTAGCTTCTCATTATTGGCTTCATTCAGAACTGTATTTACAATCCATCTCCTCATATACTATATCTTGATTAATCAGGACCCATTATATCTTAAAGACCTTGTAGTATCTTACTATCCTAAAAGAGGACTTCATTCTCACATTGTAGGTTTACTTGTGGTTACTAGAATTTTCAAAACCCTCACTCAGTTATGCTGCATTGAGCTTAGGCTGTTGGGAGGCCTCCCATGATATACTGTTTCTTTTTCATTCATTTCTTTTCGCTTCTATGTATTTATAAACTTCTACTATATTTAATCATAAATACTTATTAAACTATTAAACTAAGCTATTTCTTCCATAGTGTGTCTTTTGTCCTGTTTCTTTCTGCTCTTTCTCTCTTTCCCCTCACCCCTGACTGGTTGTGGGAAATGGCCGCCCCTTCGTGAGGCTGCTTCTGCCTGAGATTTTTTCTCTGTTAAAAGGGAGTTTTTCATTCACTCTATTGCCAGTAGCTTGGTTGTGGGGTTCCATGTGCTTGATGGAGTTTCTTTCTTATATTGTAAGGTCTTAGATTTATAATATAAAGCACCTTGAACAGAGTCTTGCTGACAGTTTATGTGGGTTGTATGTAATTTTAATAGAACAAATATGGATTAAATTTGATTTTTAATAAAAAAAAATCAAACAGTGGCAGTGTTTTTCTACTTTTCACACTCACATTCACACCTATGGACGATTTAGAATTATCAATTAACCTAACCTCACCTCCTCCCCACTCCATGTCTTTGGACTGTGGGAGGAAGCTGAAGTACCCAGAGAGAACACGGGGACCACGGGAGAACATGCAAACTCCACATAGAAAGTCCCTGATCTGATGGTAAAATTGAAGTCAGGACCTTGCTGTGAGGCAACAGTGCTAACCATAGCTGCTCCATGATGTTATTCAAATTTCTATTATTTTACAGTACTATTTTGACCCCCAGCTCTCAGAATATAACCTTCTTAACAGGTCAATGCAGAGTGGAGTGGAGTTAGACTTCATCATGGTAACTGATACTAAGCTGCCTAACAGATTACACAGGCATTGGCTCTGTTTCACTGTGCCTTTTGATAAAATAATCTGTAATAACTGAAAGTAGACATAGATGAGGTATATAAAACTAGGTATAAAAAGTATAGTATTTAACTTTAAACTAACAAACAAATCCAACAAGGGCGGAGGTGGTGCAGTGTTTGGCACTTTTCCCTTATAGCAACTATGTCTTGGGTCCAAATTTACAATCTGACTGGGGCCTTTCTTTCTTTCTTTTCTGGTGGGCCTTTCTGCATGGAGTTTGCATGTTCTTTTTATGTCTGTGTGGGTTCTCTACAGGTACTATGACTGCTCCCACAGTCCTGAGATATGCAGTTAGTGGAGTAAGGTAAATTTGTGATTTTAAATTGGGTTTAGATATGAATGTTAGTGCGAATGGTTGTCTGTCTCTCTGTGTTAGCCCTGTCCAGGGTGTACCCTGCCTCTTGCCCCATGGCACCAGCACCCCTGAAACCAGAAGAAGATGGATGAAATAAAAATAAAAAATAGACAAGAGCTAGCTGAAATTATACAATGTGCTTACAAAACTATCCTAAATAAAAGAAATAAAAAAATAAAATACAGGAACTGCTTTTTACTTTTTGTCAGTCTGACATAAAGAAGAGGTTTCTTAAGAGGTTTTGCACAGAGATCTACGCACACAAGTGAAATGCAAAGTCTGCGGCACCTTAACTCTGTCAGTCATTTGTCTCTGCATGTGTGCGACACATACAAACACTGACTACTAAAGCATTACAACATCTGTTTCAGGCTGGATGGGACTTTCACCAGCCATCTTTTGATGCAAATAACCACTTTATAAAAATAGAAACTTCTGCTTTTGTCCACCTTACAAATGTGTGTTAGAAATGGACACACAGAGACACACACACACTTATTAGTGCTGAAGGCATATCTACTCTAAAGGGAACTACCATAAGTGTGATAAATATTTATTTTGTTATATTTTAAGACTCCTTGAGAACACAAGTGCTATGTTGATTTTAAAGGTCAAATCTTGATACAAATACACTTATGCTTAGACATCACTTAGCATAACAACTTATTTTGTAAAAGAAATAATCTGAGAGATAAGTAAGTAGGTTTGCTTTTGATTTAGGTGATTTGGAGTCTGAAATGTATATCAGTTGGACTATCAGTCAGACCTTTGAAAAGTCACTGCAATATTTGCTATTTCATGGAACAAATTTCACCAAATGTTTTGGAGGACTGCAATTAACATTACTCATAGAGCCACATGACTAAGTTGAAATAAATCACCAGAGTTGTTTAAGAAGGCCTATCATGCTATTGTGATTTGCACATATCCATTTCTCTGGCCACTTTGTTAGGTATACCTGATCAACTGCTCCCTAACATAAATATCAATCACCCACACATAGCACTAGTTTAGGTAGGAACCACAGACATGGTCAAAATGAACTGAAGTTCAAACTGACATGGGTTTTTAGCGTGTGCTGTTTGTCTCAAAAACCCCAATACAGCCTGGTTTGAAACTGTTGATCTGCTGGAATTTTTGTTGCACAACCAACTCTAGGTTGCTTTGCTGATTTCAGAGGTCAGGGAATAATGCTCATGTAAACGTAACAAAATTAGGCTGAAATAGCTGGTAATGGACCCCCACCTCCCTCCCAACACACACACACACACGCACACACACACTTAATAGCAATACACCTTACATATACTTTGTTCTCTTGTTTTGATAAAATTGCTTGCTGTTGGTCATCAAAAAAAAAAAGAGGCATTTGGAGAAAAAAGTAGGCTACAAGATTTATCCGGTTTAATATGGGCACCAATGTCCAAACTGCTGAGTAAAAAAAATCCCCAAGTTTGATGTCAACAAACCTGCGAACATTTTTATACCAAACCTCTAAAGGAGGCAGATTTCATGAAAAATATCACTATCGACCTGAGAGAACCAACAAACTGGACCTGAGCAAAGCGGGAACCAGCCCTCCTCAGCAGGGACTTTTTTTCACAGCGAAACGTGTGCTGTGTAAAACTGTGGGTGTGTAAACTTTGGTGCGCTGCCTAAATGGAACTCCTGCGAGGCTTCGCGCTCAGAGAGCAGCGCGCGGGCTGCGGCGATCTAAGTTGATGTCAAAGCCGATTAGCGCTGATGTCCGTCGTGATTCTGTTTTCACCGTCTGTTCACTGAGTCTATTTCTGTGTGCTGTTGTTGGCGGTACTACACTCTCCGTCGTTTTCCTCATTTTTTTAACCACCAGGACAGAAACACACTGGCTTTCTAGGTCATGTTCGAACTTTGCAGCATGGAGATGTGTTGAAGCGGTGCTGCTTTTCAACGGTTCAGCTTGACGGGGCAGATCACACTGGAGCCTGTATTTGACAGTCTGGTAAGAGTGATGCACTCTCTAACTTTTTATGCCATCGTAAACCTGGATTACCTTTTTATGCAGATGAGATGTTAACCACTTTCTCTTCAGTATCCATCCGGTAGAGATAACGGTAGCGATATCGAGGATGCGTGATGTGATACATATGTTTGCTCTTTGAAGTTGGGACCAAAATAAGGACAGGACTCAGTGTAAACATAATGCAGAAGAGCGTGCGGTACAATGAGGGCCACGCTCTGTATCTGTCAGTGGTTGCGCGCAAAGAGGGGACCAAGCGCGGCTACCTGAGCAAGAAGACCACAGAGAACAGTCGCTGGGCTGAGAAGTACTTCGCCCTCTACCAGAATGTGCTCTTCTACTTCGAGAACGACCAGAGCGCACGGCCCTCAGGTATATACCTGCTGGAGGGATGCACATGCGAGAGGGCACCGGCGTCCAAAGTGTCCGCCATCAGCAAGGATGCTATTGAGAAGCAGCAGGTGCGTCCCACGGTAAACGTGCTTTTAGCGTGAAAAACCGTCAATTTTCTTTGCTCTTTCATTTCTGTCTTTCTTGAGTCCCTTTAAAAAGTCCTCACCACACATACACGGTGTCATGAGTGTTGCTCAGCGTTTCTTTATTTTCCCTCCCAAAACTCTAGCTATCAGGAATTCAGAAGGTAATTAGACATCCTTCATGATACAACCTGTAACTTATGGTGGGATATCCCACCAGGTAATTTTGATGAATTTAGGTTTAAAATTTTTGCGCTTAAAATGAAGTGTTATCTCCTAATTATACTTAAAAAGTATTTTTTATTCGAAGCTGTGTCTCTTTTGTACTCAGTGCATACACGTTTACATTCAAATATAGTTATAAAATAATTAGTTTCTGGTTTGTCTTAAAACTGGCAGTTGCTCAACTATACTTATAATAATATGCAACACTATTAAAGGGTGAGTATTTTTAGGTATGAAAAGTTACACCATCATTCACAAGAATTACTTAGTAAAAGTTGGGAAAGAACACCGTCATTAAAGTTAGTTATTAACTTTACTGACTGACTAACTAACTAACTAACTAAATACAAACATTTACAGTGCTTATAAAAACATACAAACCATTAGTAAGAATTATGTATAGCAGTTTTAGTTAGTAAAATAATTCTGTCACTATTTAAACACAGAAATTACAAGAGAAACCTATTAAATGGACTGATTCTTATATAGCACTTTTCTACTCTCCCAGAGTACTCAAAGCACTCTATACAACATGCCTCATTCACCCAATCACACCCATTCTCACAAGCACTTTATCTATACTTAGTGCTTTCTAACTACATTCATACACATTCATACTCCGATGGATGCATCGGAGAGCAAGTTGGGGTTAGTATCTTGCCCAAGGATACTTGACATGCAGACTGGAGGAGCCAGGGATCGAACCACCAACCTTCCGATCAGTAGGTGACCTGCTCTACCTCCTGAGCTACAGCCACCCCACACTAAACAAGTCACACAAAGGGAGTTGTGTTCATTGTTGTATTCTTTTGTAATTTAAAGTCTTATGTCAGGCATATGTCAGGGACCAATTTTGGGGGCATCCTGTTTTGGGGTTTAAAAGCCACGGAGACGCGGTGTTTAAAAAAGATGTGTTTTAACTGTTCTGATACTCCTGCCACATACAGGATACACCATGGAGAGGTGGCCAGTCGGTTGCAGGGCTAACACAGAGAGACCATGCGCACTCGTGGGCAATTTAGAATCACCAATTTATCTATAAATCAGAACAATGAGCTGAAAGAGGCTAAAATGAACTGTCAAGTAATATTAAAATAATTACTAAAACCGTTTGTACTCCTATAGTTAGTAGTAGCAAAATATAAAGCAACTAAAAGAAATTTTTTTCTTCCCCCTTCTCACCATGCTTAATGCTAATGCTGCTGCCCATTATAGGCTCACCCATGTGCCACTTGACTGATGTGTTTCCATAGTGATGAAGTTGGTAGTTGGTGAAATGGGACATACAGTAAGTTTGACGTTACACAATCAGAGATATGAAAATATGGACGTTTTCTTGAAAGGATATCTAACTGAGGCTAAAGGCTAAATGTGATAAATCACACTAGTGTGTTTTTAAATAATGAAAATTGATTCTGATGTGAATATGTAATACTTTCTGTTTGTGAGTTTGTATCCGACATGTGGTACTGCTCTAGGATGATGCTGTGCTAGACTAAGAATAGCATCCTTGCTCGTTGTTTTGCCTGCAGTCACTGTCTGAATACCAAGTCAACACAACTGCATCTCACACATGGATGCTGCTACGCACTAGTGCTACCTGTGTTATTGGGAGACTACCTTTTACTGTACTCTACTGCCTTTCTATGAGTATGGTACACATGTAACCAAATAACAACAAAACCTAGTGTAATTTCTTCAAAATAAGTTAAGTGAAAAAGTCCAAAACAATGTACGTATTTTAAATATGGCACAGTCCTCCTTGGTATGTGTTTGCACAGTGAAGTTGTGATGTAAATCCTGTGTTTGATCATAATGCTTGATCTGTAATGCTTATTTCTACCTCAATATTTTTATTCTTGGATTCTAGTAAGGTAGCTTTGGATGATTCAGAGTTCAAAATAACCAAAGCTTGGGTGCTGCCCCGCAACTCTTCTTTTCCCCTTGCCTTTTTTGATTGGCTCCTTCTTAGAAATGGAAGGTGGGCCTTTTGTGCACTGTGTGGACCATATTAGGGAGATCCACTCATACTGGCAGACATTCGGGAATAGAGAAACAGTTTGTAACTGAGCTTTAATAGAAAATCTATTTGATCTATTTCAACAGTAATTTTTATAACCACAATGTAGGTTGATCATTTAGTGAGTGTGCATTTTTGCTAATTTAATAGCATTAAAAAGTGCAATAACATGAGATCTAGTTTTTTAGTAGTCTTTTTAAATACAAATCATCAAATATTCCCTTTTTCTAGTTTTCTGAGCATTCATAATTGTTGCATTACTGAGTTCAGCAATCATAACTTCTAACTCCTGTTCATGTCAGTTTAAGTTCAGAAACAAGCTAAATGTCACAAAAACACTGTGTTGTGTTTAATTTCTGTGAGTGTTTAAACACTGAGATCGGTTTCCAGTTTATAACCACTTTAGCTGACTTATTATCAGGATTAGTGCTTATGAATCACTTTTCTAACTAACGAAGGCCTCTCTTCACAAACAGCAGCTACTTATTACAACCTGGGACAGCTGAAATGTTAGCCAAAAAATGAGACAAGAAGTTACCTTAGCTCAGATCAACTAAATATTTACTTTAATCTTCCATGTGTGACACAAGCACACTGCTTCATCTTCATTTCAACACTTTTTAATGAATTGAGTGGGGTACATGTGAATTTCTCAGTCCCAAACGTGTTTTTGTAATTACCATGACATTTTATTGACATTTTATTTAATTATACATTAAATAAAATTATTTATACTCCTGTCAGATTATATTATCTTTGAAAAACAGATTTTAATGACATCCTAATAATATAGTTAATGTCTATTATATTTTTTATATAATTTAAAGACAATGATTCAGTAATGAAAATAACTGTAGTGAAAACCACACAAATATGTATTGCATAGTATAAAAAGTAGCCCAGACCGCAGCTTATGTCCTCAGTGCTCTGTGAGTGAAAGCGAGACGAAGGAAGTAACACAGTGCCATTGTCCTGCAGGTCAGGTCGTGTTGAAAGTGGTCCTGGCTGTAAGCGGGAGCTCTCATGTTTGCATCTGTGCATAGCAGACTGATGAAGTGTTTTTTTGTGAGTGAACGCGGTGATGCTCGATGCAGGGCAAGGCAGCTTACAGCTCCCTATTTCTCACTCTGTCTGTCCCTGTCCGTCTGTTCGTCTCACTTATTGTTATCCTTGTGCTTAAAGCAGGCTTGTGAGCGGGGAAGCCGCATTAGCAATGCAAGGATGCTGCACAAGCCTTGATGGTTATGTAACCCCCACCCTACCCCCCAACGCACACAAACAAGCCCTTAAGCCTCTCTGGTCTGTAGCCGACACACGCTAGCAAGTGTCCCTCACCCGTTTTTTGTTACATCATTACTATACAGACCTGCTTTCTCTCTGTGGCACCCTTTTAGCAAACTATATTGTCAGACAGAGGAAAGGAAAAAACTGATATTCAGCAAGTAATTTATATGTTTATTTGACCCATATATCATGGATCAGAGGGTTGTGACTTTGTTAAGGACTTAATGTTTGGCAAATACAGACTATAATGACTTAAATACAACTCAGTTTAGTAACATACGCAAGGATACTTCGACGCATGGGCTGGAGGAGCCAGAGATTCATCTCCTACCTCCGGATTGGTAGATGACCCACTCTACTGCCTGACCTCAGAGAATATCTATCCTATTTCTCTGAATTAATAAAATAGTAATTTTCCTGGAAAATTAGTGCATAACCATGTTCAAATTTCTGCAGTCGTTTTGGGTTAAGTTGTCCTTGAGAAAAAACAGCAATTTATTTTGAATTCATATTCATTTATTAACTAAAAAACAGAGTTTGTCATGTGAATGCACCTCTGCAGTTTCTACTTTTAACATATTGCCTATTGAAAGTTTGTGTCACTCCTGGATAATTTTCTTTTTTTAACGTTTTGTTGTATTTTTTTTCTCCTGAGCCCGTAGGGTCGCTTATGTTTATGAGCTTACCAGTGTGGAACCTTGGTAAGCCCGTAAAATATAACGCAGGGGTGTGTGTTAAAGTTCAGTTTTAATTATTTTTTTATGACAAATTCAACAATACAAGTTATTTTATGTGAAATGTTGAAATACAGGGTTTAACTAAGGTAGTTAGAGACATGCTAAAGTTTTCAGGTTACTGTAAGGTTATTTTTGTGTATCTTTTGCTTTTAAATGGATAAGTACTCCTAAAACTGCCATGCAAAGGAGTTTGGTGTATTATGAAATCCAAGTCTTGATGAACTGCTGTTCCTTGTTACACGTGCTAACCTCATTAGTATGGTTTAGCAAACAGCTGAAGGGACAACGATATGACAAATGAAAAAAAAAAAGGACTGACACATGCATTGAGTTACTGGTGACTGCTTTTTGAGTATTTGATGATGGGCTCATTCCTGTCATACTTTAGTTAGTGCATTTTTAAAAAACTTAAAATATGAAATTTAAAAATGTGATATGGGATGGATTTTCACTATGATTTAAAGGGATTAGAATCTTGTATTCATGCATAAAGTGGAACAGGTGGAGTCAGGATTTGTATTTGTGTCTTTGCTAAATTATGTATACTCTTGTCAAATGCCCCAGTGAACTTAAACACGATAAGTACTTGTAAAAAATAGATTTAGCCTGCAATATGTATAAGTAGAAGTCCCCACTGAGCTTAAATATTACAGCATATTCATAAGCTTAGGAGTCAATGGTGGTATTGTTGTCTTCAGAAACGACACAAAAAGAGAACAAATTGGCTTTAAAATGAGAAGTTAGGCAGTCTTTTACCGCAGAGGCAGCAGCAATCTGTATCAACTGGATGGCCAGCTAATGCTAATGTAAAGAAAAAATCAGCAAAAACCCTGTGCATAATTATAATCATACATCCAGATTATACTCAGAAAAATGTGATGTGTGGGGTGACTGTAGCTCAGGTGGTAGAGCAGGTCATCTACTGATCGGAAGGTTGGTGGTTCGATTCCTGGCTTCGCCTAGTCTGCATGTCAAATATCCTTGGGCAAGATACTAACCCCAAATTGCTCTCTGATGCATCCATCGGAGTATGAATGTGTGTGAATGTTAGCTATAAAGCACTTAGAGAGATGTGCTTGTGCGAATGGGTGTGAATGGGTGAATGCACAAGTTGTGTAAAGCGCATTGAGTGCTCAGATGAGTAGAAAAGCGCTATATAAGAACCAGTCCATGATCAGAGTTCTAAAACTGCAAAGATCTCAGCCTTAGATTGCAAAGGCAAAGTGGGAGAAAACCTGGAGATATTTTCTCTAAATGCAGAAGGGGCTCAGCGACCTGTTGATTGTGAGCTCACAGAATCCTTAACAAATTTCTATTTATTTTTGAAATTTTCTAGCTTCACAAACAAATGAATAACTGTAAACTACAGTGGCGTGTCTAGAAAATTTTTGTTGGGGGGGCCAGGTAGGGGCGCAGATTTGGAGAAGGGTGGCAGATGTAATTGGCAGATAATGTTAAAAACAATTCTACCAACCATTAACCATAATTCAACAACCCTATAAACCTAATAACCGAATGCGCTTTTAACGCTTATTAGAATGAGATTTTAACCACTACGTTTTTTAGATACTGCGTTGATAAGGTACAAGAGATACAATCAGTGCTTTGTCAGTGTTTATTCAGCATTCAAGGACAGCAATATTTGCATAGTATTTTTACTGACATGTAGCAAATTAGCCAATGCAAAACTTTATCTGCCTATTAAAAAAAGAAGATAATCTTCTCACAAACTGGTGTTTGATTTTAAAACAGGAAAAAAGTGGGGAAACAAATGAAAAGACTAACATTTGAATAAAACCTGAAAGCAAGTAAATACTTTCTATGCTGCCTTATGGTAAACTTTAGTAATATTGATGTAGAAAGAACAACACTGGCTGATGATGAAATACAGTCAGCTGGCATGATGACACTGCCAGTGTTAACCTGCAGGGCTGGACTGGGACAGAAAATTGGGCATTTTGACTACAGACCAGCCCACCAGGTATTAAAGCCATAAAGCCTTTGAATGAAAACAAACGCTGTTGTGACAGTGATGTACGCTGTCTTTTTGGAATATGTATGATTTCTATACATTTTACGTCAGATAAAAACTTTGTTTGCAAGATTCACATAATTATTTAATAAAAGCTAGATATTTTAAATGAGAATAAGAAAGTAAAGTATTTCTTTGTGCACCCTCTCCCTGTTAATGCCCTACCTGCCCCCCTGGCAAAACTTTGCTAGACCCGCCCCTGCACAGTTACTATCAGCTACTTACAAAAGGATCCTGGTGTTATTTGTCTCTCAGAAACAGTTCATAACTTCCCTTCAACTCATTCATGTCACCTAAAAGGTAAACCTGTTTCTCCATCACCTGTTCAGCTCTGATGATTCAGTAAGGACATCTCCTGGTTTCATCTTCATGTTTCCCTCTCACCACATATTCAAACCGACATCATGACCAGCAGCTTTTACAGCTGTGCCTCCAGCAAACATCAGCTGATACTAGAAATTAATATTAAATAAATTCTAACAACAGCTGATCAAGCTTAAACATGCTGCTGTTGTTTAGCGCGACATCAGCTGGTTTCCTGTTTCTGGCACAAAGTGGGCAATAAACAAACGAGAGAGACGATCAGCTGATCATTGATCAGTTTCATGATTGAAGTAGCAACAGGAGAGAGAGGGGGAGAGAATGAGAGAAGAAGAGGCAGCTGCAGCATAAAGACAGAATAACTCCAGCTTTGTGTCTTTTTTTCATTCTAGCTAAAGTCCGGGACAAACTGTGTCTCTTCTCAGCTCAATACAAAACGCGTAATATTTTCTCTGGATACAGGACGATTCCATTTTTTTTAAGGAGCCGTTGGCAACTCTACTAACTAACCTTATGAATAAAATAAAGTTCACTATCAGTAACATCATAGCACCCACCCAGCAGTACAGTACGAGTTATTGTAACTGACAGTAAAAAGTCAGCACAATGAAAATAAACTCCACCTAAACTTGGTTTATATCTGACCCAGATAGACTGCAGGTCATAACTTCTTACCTGAAATTCAGTTCACCTGATACTCGGACAGGCGGCTGCCTCGAGTCTCTCCTCCTCCTGCCTCCCCTTCCCTCATCCACCTGCTGGCCTCTGTGGAAGCTCCGCCATAGCCACCACCAAACAACTGAGTTATTTTTACACATCAATCCACAACCTGTCATTGTTCATGCCGTTACAAAAAAAAAAAAAAAAGCCATCAGGGCAGGCTGCCCGATGGCCAGTCCAGCTATGTTAACTTGTTAATCTTTCGCCAAAAAATTGTTTTTTGCGGTGCTGTCTTTTGTGCTTGGCTCTCCTTCCTTTGCTAACATGATGCTCATAGTGCAGAAGCCGATGCTGCATTCACTTACAATGGGATATCTGAGCTTCATTGTGAAAACATAATCGTACATTTGATATTTCATTGAATTTTATTGTTTTAGCTTCGGGGTGGCACCTGGGGTAGCCAGTCTGGTTGGGGGGGTGGCCTGTGCCCCCCCAGGCCACCACGCTGGACAGCCACTGTGTGAACATGACCCAGTTGTGACCCAGTTGTGTTCTGTACATTTTTATTGTTCTGTGCACATCAACACCACCAACCCAGTCAGGACCCAGTCCCATATTTAAGATGGCGAGGCATGATTGTGGAAGCTGCGCAGGTGCGTCCACCTTCCCTGCACGGCACCACAGGCCACGCCCCGCCACATACCCCCATCGCCCTACTGAGGCCAGGGAGCCATCCGGCTGATGCTACTCCCCTCCCCCCGCGAGCGGGAGAGAGAATCGGCCTGGACAGTTAGCATCCCTAGCCCCTCTTCCTGCCAACGGCGTGCTACCGCCACCTGCTCCTGCTGCGTGGCCGCCAGCTCGGCCACCATTCTGGCCAGCTCCTCATTCTGCTTACCCAGTCCTGGGTCTGCCGTGCCTCCCGTCCTGGGTTTTGGCACTACTGTGAACATGCACGTTGGACCCAGTTGTGTTCTGTACATTTTTATTGTTTTGTGCACATCCACATCAACACCACCAACCCCCAGTCAGGACCCAGTCCCACGCTGTGTCCCATTTCAGGGTCTGCACGCTTGAAGTACACATTTTAAGTGCGGTTACGTCACCGCCACGCGACGACGGCTGTCCCAATTCGAAGTGTACTTGAAATGCATACTCCAAATGCGCCGTCGATTTCCCCAAATATCAAGCGTGGTCCGGTGCACGCTTCGTGGTCCCATATATCCCACAATTCATAGCGCGGCGGTGGGTGTGGATAATTTTGCCGCAAAATACGGCAGAAGGGAGCGGCCGAAAAGTGAACTGTCAAAAGTAAGTACTGAATATGACGTCACTTATTCATGTGCGAATGTTTAATAATGAAGAACATTAAAACATTGCTGTTGGCCACATGTCGGCAAAGTTATGTGACACTAGTGATGTTTGTACTTTCAGCATTAACTTGGTTTTAAAGCTTCTACTTCTAAATATACAT
This sequence comes from Neolamprologus multifasciatus, assembly GCF_963576455.1. Lineage (NCBI taxonomy): Eukaryota > Metazoa > Chordata > Actinopteri > Cichliformes > Cichlidae > Neolamprologus > Neolamprologus multifasciatus. Next base: position 12,148,893 of record NC_140445.1, read on the forward strand.
ATAGTCGACCTTAATCTTACAGAGAATCTGATGATTTTATGGATAATTAAAGTCAGTCATATATCCACAAACACAACAAGCTGAAAGTCAGTGATATAGATTATATTTATATTATATATATCATAATAATCTGACAATACTATAATATTGGCCATATTATATTTACATTACCATAGTGAGATGACTTTAGTCTCATGAACAACATTAACTAATTATTATTTACTAGCTAATCTTAAATGACTGTTCAGTACAGAAATGAAGCCCTTGAATCATGTTTTACAGTCCTGTGGTCTCAGCCTCAGATACTCAACTAATCAAAGTGATGTCATGACAAAAATTATTGACCAACAAAACAATTTTCTCCTTCATTTCTGTCAAACAAAGCTGTATGTAACGTGTCTCGCGGTCAGTATCATGGTTGCTAGGCAACCTGAACAGCGCGACGAAGCATATACCGTCCCATTTCACAAGCCTCTCACTTCCGCACTTCTCGTACTTATAGTACGCACCGTATGTAGTACGTAGTGCGCGTACTTCAAGCGTGCAGACCCTGAAATGGGACACAGCCCCATATTTAAGATGGCGGGGCATGATTGTGGATGCAGTGCAGGTGCGTCTGCCTTCCCTGCACGGCACCACAGGCCACGCCCCGCTACAATGACCTTTTGTAAATTTTAAAGATACATGGCGCTTCCCAAAGTTTTACATGCACAGGCTCATCTGCTGAGTGTCCTCGGCAGTCATGCTGGCTGCCACAACTGCTGCAGAAGCACTAAATAGCACTAAGTAAAATGACTAAAAACCAGAAGTTGAAGTGTGTTTATGATTACCTTGTTCAGCCTTGAAACGATTTAGCTTGATATGGTTTTGCTTTAACACAACTGGCTTTGTTTTTATATTTGCATTTTTCTGCTTCATATTTTATTTAACCTCCTAAGACCCGAACTCTTCCACAGCATGCATTTTGAATTTCTCTTTGATATTTGGGCTGATCGGAGCCCAATGAATGTAAAAACAAAGAATTACCAGATTTGTTCTTTTACCCACTTTTTGTTTCTAAGAAAAATGACATCCACATATGAGGATATTCGTTTAAAATTTTGATAGAACAGTAGCAGTATAATGTCCTCGTAAGTGGATATCAGGCCCTTGTAGAGCAAAATTGAGTATTTGGGTCTAAATAACCAAAAATGTGATGTCCATATATGTGGACGCCAGGTCCTAGGAGGTTAATATGTACACAGTGAAAATTACGCCCATGTTCATGAAAAGCACTCATTGGTGTCATGGTATAATTTTACAACTTTATCTTTGCCTGTCTCTAGAAGTACAAGCCTTGTCAACGCCTTTGTGTAAATCACATAATTTGAACATAGGCATCTAGTAAATGGATAAGAAATACTTTTGAAGTGTAGTTTTCTGTTCTGTGCAACCATTCCTGTGTAGGTTTCTAGGGATTGTCTTCTTTGAGACTACAATTCCCGACTTTCTCAATCATTTGCTCGAGTCTTGGGAGCAAGCAATCGTTAACGAAAACTAACGAAATAACGAAAACTAGAAGTGAAAAAACATTTTCGTTAACGGAAATAAAAATAAAAACAAAAGAAGGAAAACTAACCAAAACTGGAATGAGTGTCCAATTTGGGATTACTTTGAATATGACTGTGTTTTGGATAAAGCAAGTGTCTTGTAGTGGAAACAGACAAATTATGAGGGACATTTCTAAAGGGAAAAAAATCCCACAAACCTTAAAGTGCACTTGAAAAGCTCACACAAGAAGGCTAACCTAGCTTACCTTGAGAAGGTAAGGGAGCACACTCAACCCTCATCCCCAGAAAACAGAAGCTAACCCCAGGCAAGGCAGCGTGATGCATCCCGAGACAACAGGACGGGGATATCTACACAACTGTGTGAGTCAATTACCTTCAAAAAGTTTATCAATTCACTTGAACCAAAATTACGAACACCCGGTGCTGCAAGAGTTAATAGTCTCATTGGGGCCAAGATATACATTTTATAGTTGCCTGGTATCAATGGTTGTTCATCTGCCTTTATTTATTTATTTAAAGAACCCATAGGTGGGAATGTGAGTTGTCTGTCTCTGCATGTTAGCCCTGCGACAGACAGGCGACCTGTCCAGGGTGCAGGGTATGGTAGCTGGAATAGCAACATACCCAAGGATAAGCAGAAGAGAATGACTGATATGATGAAACTGGGATTTTGTTACACTTAATTATTGCAAACACAACTAAAACTATAACTGAAACTAATCAAAACTAAACTGAAACTAAGAATTTTCAAAAAAAAATAAAAACTAAACTAAACTAGCAAACAATTGGTAAAAACTAATTAAAACTGATATAAAATTGAAAATCTGAAGTCAAAACTAAATAAAAATAAAAACTAATGAAAATTGCAAAACTATTAAAACCCTACTTGGGAGTTGTTCTAAGGGTCTTAAGACACATTTCTCACTAGTTTTCTTTCCTGATTCTTTGTAATCTTTCACTCCAAACCTCTTCCAGGAGAGTTCTGTACTGTGTGGTTTTCTTAAGTGACAACTCTTACTGAAGTTTTACACTGTGTGTGGAGATAACCAAGCTAAAGAACATCATTGCACAGAAAAGATTTTCATGGGCTAAAAATGTTGACCCTAGTATTTTTTTTCTGAAATAATAATAATAACAATAATAACAATAATAAGAATACTTTAAAGAAAACTAGTATGTTTAGAATTGCCCTTGTTGAAAATTTTGACAAAACTAGGGGTAATACCCTCCTAATGGGATGTGGACATTTTGGGATGTCCAGACCAAAATACTTAATTTTTCTCTACAAGGGCCTGATATCCACTTACGAGGACATTATACTGCCACTGTTCTATCAAAATTTAAAACGAATGTCCTCATATGTAGATCTCATTTTTCTCAGAAAGAAAAATTAGGTAAAAAAAGAAAAAGTGGTAATTCTTTGTTTTTACATTCATCAGGTGCCAATCAGCCCAAATAGCAAAGTAAAATTAAAAATGCATGCTGTGGAAGCGTTCGGGTCTTAGGAGGATACTAATCATTTTGTCCTCATCTTTACAGATGCATGTATGTAAGTGCATCTGTATGTACTTCGTGTTATTTTCACTAATTCTCATTTTGAAGTGGAGTCCTTGTACTCTTCCAATTATCACCTCCACTCATGAGGAAGCAGGTCTGTTTTCTGTGTGCTATTTTAGTGTTACTTGTGCTCTTTGTGCTGTTACTTGGGGCAAGAACTCTGACGAGGAAGCTGAATATGAAAATGTGAACCAAGTGTGGATGTTCCTTAGGGCTGCAGCCAACAGTTATTTTCATTAGTCCGTGTATACAAGGTGTATAACAATTGGCTTAAATTATGGAATTTATCACCGCAGCTGGAGGATGTTCATTCATCTTTTCTACTTTGTAGCCAATAAACAAATAACAGATTTGACACAAAAACTCTCGTTTTTGAGACATACAAGGAAAGTGGCTTTTCGAGGCATTTACTTACTATATTATTCAAGCTGGTTCTAGTTTTCTCTTTTGAGAGATCAGCTTTATAGGACTCTTGTCAAAGACAATTTCTTTCGATTTCCACCATAGAGTTTCAGCTGGATTGAAATCTGGACTGTTTCCTGGCCTTGTCACTTAATTATTTATGTGTCCAACACTAGACCTTTAACAAACAAAAGATAATAGCAACAAAAAATGACATCAAGCAAGAATTCACAAGACAGCTGAAATTAAAAAGGGAAATTAAAAGCGCTTCGGTGTCTCACTCCTATTTCTTCTTGTTGCATGTTGAAGCTCTACTTGGAACCTTGTTAAGATCCAATCACGCAAAACAGGATTTTTTTTGCCATTTTTCAAGTGGTCTTAATCTTTTGATTTGGACTGTATGTTGCACACATACATTAATGTAGTTTCATTAAACTTGAGGTAAAAACATATAATAATTCTGTCATTGTCTAGTTTGTAAGCCTGAATAAACCTGTTGAAAAAAATACTCTGACCTAAGATTAGATATCTTTTTTCCAAGCATGAAGTCACATTACTTTTTGTCTCTTTTCTTTCACATAGTACTACTTCATGGTCAATTTTGGCCACGATGGGCAGAAACCTCTAGAGATGCGAACAGAGGATGAGTTGGACTGCAATGAATGGGTGGAGGGCATCCAGCAGGCCAGGTATGAAGTGACAAGAATTTTCACTCTTTTACAATGTTATAAAATATTGTCATTTATGTATTTTCATCTGTATACGACTTGATCTTTCTAATGGCTCCATACTGCAGTGGTTTAGATATTTCCTTGTAAGTGAAAGGTTTTTAGTTTAATTCCAGCCAGCGATTCAAATTTCCCTTGGTTGCATCAGGAAGGGCATGTAGCATAAAACTCTGAAAAATGCCTGCTGTAGAGCAAGAGTGTGTTTATTTCCTGTTTTTATGCCTGTCTCATTTGTTCTGTATAGTGTCCTTGGGTGTTTTAAAAGGCGCCTTTAAATAAAATGTATTATTATTCAGAGATGGGAAAGCCATGCAGCAAAGGGCTGCAGGTCAGACTCAATCCTGCATTGCTCCACTCAGGCCAGGTAACATATGGTTGCCAGATCAACCACTGAGCTAAACCAGCACCAGACGGCTTTACCTGTCTAGGGTAGTTTTAGAGTCTCAACGTGAACCTTAAAGTAGATAACCCATAAGTAACGCGTATAAAATTACATCTCACTAATTTAGAAGATCTTTATTTTGTGGAAAAAAGCTTTTGTTGCTCTATAAAAAAGCCAACTGTGAAGCTAAGAAGCCATACTACTCCTCACTGATTGAAAAAAATAAGAAAAACCTTTCTCTCTAGCATTGAAGCCATGCTGGCCAAGAGTCAGAGCTCTGTTGGAACTTAACTAGTAATGACGTCATGAATTTCTTCAGAGGTTTTAACAGTTACGAAAGAAATGACTCATAAACATCACACATACTATCTATACTATTGATACTAATTTTGTTTCCGCCTGATTGATACTGATTCTGATTCTGAGTTAACTTCAGTAATCATTTCCTCCAAACCATCAACGTGTCTGTTAGAGACCACTCCTTCATTACTGCTCAAAGTCTTACCATTGATTATTGTTTTAATCTTACATATGATATTATATCCATGACACAATATACTATAAGCCAAATGTAAGCACAAAAGTAGTCTAGGTATTGGTTTCCTTGAAAACTTGCACTAAAAGTATAAAATAACTGCTTAACACATCAGTTTAACAACAACTAAAGTAACTTACTCTTGTAGTTCATCAGTAACCTGCATCCATCATGTAAGTACATAATTACTTTCTATCCACCATTTACTCTTCCTGTTATGGAGGGCAGCTTAATTCAATTCAATTCAATTTTATTTATATAGCGCCAAATCACAACAACAGTTGCCTCAAGGCGCTTTATATTGTACAGTAGATCCTACAATAATAGATACAGAGAAAAACCCAACAATCATATGACCCCCTATGAGCAAGCACTTTGGCGACAGTAGGAAGGAAAAACTCCCTTTTAACAAGAAGAAACCTCCGGCAGAACCAGGCTCAGAGAGGAGCGGCCATCTGCTGCGACCGGTTGGGAGAGAGACAGAGATTAATAACAAGTACGATTCAATACAGAGAGGTCTATTAACACATAGTGAGTGAGAAAGGTGACTGGAAAGGAAAAACTCAATGCATCATGGGAATCCCGAGCAGCCTACATCTATTGCAGCATAACTAAGGGAGGATTCAGGGTCACCTGGTCCAGCCCTAACTATATGCTTTAGCAAAAAGGAAAGTTTTAAGCCTAATCTTAAAAGTAGAGATAGTGTCTGTCTCCCGAATCCAAACTGGAAGCTGGTTCCACAGAAGAGGGGCCTGAAAACTGAAGGCTCTCCCTCCCATTCTACTTTTAAATACGCTAGGAACAACAAGTAGGCCTGCAGTGCGAGAGTGAAGTGCTCTAATAGGGTGATATGGTACTACAAGGTCATTAAGATAAGATGGGGCCTGATTATTTAAGACCTTGTATGTGAGGAGCAGGATTTTGAATTCAATTCTGGATTTAACAGGGAGCAAATGAAGGGAAGCCAAAACAGGAGAAATATGCTCTCTCTTTCTAGTCCCTGTCAGTACTCTTGCTGCAGCATTTTGGATTAACTGAAGGCTTTTCAGTGAGTTTTTTGGACATCCTGATAATAATGAATTACAGTCGTCCAGCCTGGAAGTAATAAATACATGAACTAGTTTTTCAGCGTCACTCTGAGACAGGATATTTCTAATTTTAGAGATGTTGCGCAAATGGAAGAAAGCAGTCTTACATATTTGTTTAATATGTGCATTGAAGGACATATCCTGGTCAAAAATGACTCCAAGGTTCCTCACAGTTTTACAGCTTAGTCAGTGCGAGTGAGATTCGGAGATCCTCACAAAGTAAAGTGTGCTGTTAGCACAATTCAGTGGAATTCTGAGGTGTGCAGAATAAACAGGAATAGAGACTGGACTGTCCCCTCTCTCTGTTCCTGAGAAAAATGTTGTCTTTCTTTCTAGGTATTATTGTTTTGCATTTTGGATCAAATGAAGGCATTTCAGGGATGAAGAGTTTTCTTATAATGTTAGCAGTGTTGGGAAGGTTACTTTTAAAATGTATTCCATTACAGAATACAGAATACATGCCCCAAAATGTATTCTGTAACGTATTCCGTTACGTTACTCAATGAGAGTAACGTATTCTGAATACTTTGGATTACTTAATATATTATCATGCTGTTTACAACTGCGTGAATGTACTATTGCTGTGATTTATTACTGTTACTGAAGGTCCGCGGCTCCAAACCGTAGTAAAGGACCTCTGGCTAATACGGTGGGTTCTGTGTCGGGCTCCTAGCCGAAAACTAGCTTTACTTTGTTGTCTGGGTCAACTTTGCTAGCGAGAGACAAGAGAGAGGGGTTAAAAGGCTGCTCCAACGGAACTTATTGTTTTTGGAGGAAAACACGGACACGGTGTACAGTCGAGTCTTAATAGCTTACTTACAACTGGGCTCATCAGGCACTCTTCTTGGCTGCAGTGGTTATTATTATATTTACATGCTTCCAGCTCCCGTTTTTGCTCGATGACAGCTCCTACTTTTCCTTTTTCTCCCTCCCTCGCTCACAGACACATAACGGGTATGGCAGTCCATTCTCCCTGCAGCACGGACTACACTGCCTATGATGCTACATTCTTTAGAGCTATGCCTGTAGCATTCTGCCTATTAGCTTAGCACAACAACAACAAAAAGGCCTCTCTCACCCAGGAAACACCAGAGAGAGAGCGTCACTCTGTAACCATGGCAACCGTAACGCTGCCGCCTGGAACAACAGAACGTAGCTGTCAAACAAAACCCAAACAGTCCTGACCCGCCACAATATGAAACAGGAAAGTACCGCCGTGTAATCCATTTATTTCAACAAAGTAACTGTATTCTAAATACCAACTTTTTAAACGGTAACTGTAACGGAATACAGTTACTCATATTTTGTATTTTAAATACGTAACGGCGGTACATGTATTCCTTACTCCCCAACACTGAATGTTAGGTATAACATAATACTGCAGAAGTTACTCTTGATACGTCTGGTACATTTTGATGGTAAAACTGACACAACAGGGCCTTTATTTGTAATGAAATATGTATGTACATGATAATGCTGTTTGTTTCACTACCTTCCACTACAATGAAAATCTTTTCCTTCTTATTATCTTGTAGTAAAATGTTCCACAATGTTCATCTTGTTGTTCCTACACTTTTTGTGAGAAAATGTGCTGTGCTGAAAAGTGCGACTCAAACTCTACCTTCTGCTCTTTTTGTGTGTTTATGCAGATTTGACACCACTACCTCATGTTGTTCCATATTTGTTTAACATGCCTGTGTGCATTTGTGTGCAAGTGTGTGTTCTTTCTGCTCACAGCGGTTCACATTTAGGTCACACTGGTGCTGTAGTGCTGCACTGGTTACATCACAGACTTGATCTCGTAACTCGACCTCTGTTTTTCTCTGGTCTCACTTTCTGTGTCTTTCCTATTTTTAGTGTAACATTCAGTAGAAAGTATGCCTCTACTTGCCCACAATGACATATTACTGCAGGTGTCAATAATATCAGGTTACTGCCTGATCATTCGTTTAAGTCTATAACTAAAACAAATTGGCACACAAAGCTCTCTGTACATGTTAAATTACCACACTAACCGACTTCAGTACTGTCCTCCTGTGCTCTTTTTAGCTACTCTGACATCATCATTGAACGTGACATCCTGATGCAGAAGTACATCCATCTGGTCCAGATCATGGAGACTGAGAAGGTTGCAGCCAATCAGCTTCGTACTCAGCTGGAGGACCAGGACACAGAGATTGAGAGGCTCAAAGCAGAGGTATGCATGAGTGCATCTGCATGGCTACATAAATGCACATACTGTCACACACAGGCACCCACATACACTCGAAAGTCAAAGCATGCAGATTCCTAAATTAAATCACAGCAGGATTCCGCTGATTCTGGGGCCTATTATTTGTTTTTGTTTTGTTTTTTTACCTTTTAAAATGTTCCCATGAATGTTTTATATTTTGTTTGCACATTTTTTCATATGGGCGCTGTTGTTGTGTTGTTGCAGATTACAGTATTGAACAAAGCCAAGGAAAGGATGCAGCCGCACCAGAACAACCAAGACGAGGAAGACCCCGATATTAAAAAAATTAAAATGGTAAAGAATTGTAACTGCATATTAAAATGTAGAGAGACAAGGTTGTGAGAGAAACTTAGTGTGCAATGGCTATACAGGTGCAGAGTTTCATGCGTGGCTGGCTGTGTCGGAGGAAGTGGAAAATCATTGTCCAGGACTATATCTGCTCCCCTCACGCTGAGAGCATGAGGAAGAGGAACCATATTGTGTTCAACATGGTGGAAGCAGAGACAGAATACGTGCACCAGCTTTCCATCCTGGTGAATTGCTTCCTTAGGCCGCTCCGCATGGCCGCCAGTTCCAAGAAACCTCCCATTCGCCATGATGATGTTAGCAGCATCTTCCTCAACAGGTGCAAATCTCTCTTTTTTTGTTTTGCGTAACTTTTCACACAAATCCTGTATTTCAGCTGTTTGTAATAGTTTGTAATAAAGTTTGTAATAAACTATATACTAGATATAAAATACTGATGTCACACATCGATTTTTGAACAAATATGAGAATGTAGTAAGTCATCAGCTAACACTTGGCAGCCTGGTTAGCAAACTGCTTCTATAAACTGTCTAGGTGTAACGCCTAGGTAACGCACCAAACCTAGATCCTTCTTGCGGCCTTCCTGGCCTTACAGTTATACTACTAAACTCATTCTTGGTGAATTGAACTCACTCCTCTCTCTCTCTCTCTCTCTCTCTCTCTCTCTCACTATGAAGTGAGACCATCATGTTTCTGCATGAAATCTTCCATCAAGGTCTGAAGGCCCGAATTGCCAACTGGCCCACTCTAGTTCTGGGTGAGTGTTTCTCAGCTTACACTTTTTTTTAACATAAGCTGTGGTCAGAAGGTTCTGCTACTACATGTATAGAGACAAAAAAAAACCCAAAAAAACCCACACACCTCTGATTTACATGTAGCTCATCTTCTTGTGTATCAAAGCTTCCAGTGGAGCTTTCTGACTGCTTGCATAGAACAGGGTGGTCTGTGGAAGTAGACTAGAGTGGTACATGATAAATGAACTGGTTCTTTTCTGCACTTCCTGAGTACTCAACAAGTTGCCTCATTCAGTCAAGCACTTTTTTAATGCAAGTGCTTTTTGTCTAACATTCACACATACAATCATATGTCCAATAGATGCACTGAAGAGCAACTTAGGAATGGTATCTTGCCCAGGAATATTTGGCATGTAGACTGCAGCAGTGTCAGGGATTGAACCACCAACCTCCTAATTAGTAGATGACTTACTCAACCTCCTGAGCTACAGCCACCCCAAGTTGCTGTCTGAAATCTTGATTGGAGTGTAAACATTAGATAGAAGGCACGTGGGTAGAAAAAGCATGGAAAAAAGTGACGGTGTTAATGGGTGAGTTAGACATGTTGTATATATTTGAGTGGTAAAGTAGAGTAGAAAGTGCTTCATTTACCATGGTCAAGGCTAATGATGAGAACTGAGTTTCTGACAGCAAGACAGAAAACAAATAGAAGTTTTAAATGAAAGTGTTTCAGTTTGGAAACATGAAGCCAGCAGGAGCTTTGACCGGGAGCGTGTTAATGGTTTCTTTGTTAGATTCACTGGGTTGTTCACCATTAATGAATGCAAACGTCTACTATTACATCCTAAGGCATCTGAGGAAGAGCTTTTGGTGCAAATGAACTAAAGTGCAGCATGTGTCATCAGGTGCCTGCTCATAGCATATCAAAAGAGCAGGATTCTTTGCAAAGTTTTTTTTTTTTTAGGTGAATGCAAAATGAGATTGTGTTTAATGGATTTTTGTTTTGGTCAGAATGGGACAAACAGGGATCGATCTGCAAATTAGCAGAAGACATGGGATTGATGCAGGAATGCTTGAACAGATAACTTGAAAGGGAGATCAACCAAACTAATCACTTTATCACGTGTGCCTGTCTAGTTGTGGGTTGGACCTACGCTTGCCTTCAGAACTTCCTTAATTCTTCATGGCAGTGATTCAACAAAGTGCTAGAATTCCTCTGAGATTTTCACATTTACACAATATCAGCATGCAGTTGGTTGCACATTTCCTGTTTTCACCAAATCCCGAAGATGCTCTATTGGACTGAGATCTGGTGATTGTGGAGGCCATTTCAAGTACATTGAACTAAACATGTAATGTGATGAACAGGGTTACCAAAAGTACCAAAACTACTGAAGCAGGCTGTGGTCCTAAGAAGCCCACAGTGTGCCAAGAAAACATCCTGAACACCACCATCATCATCATCATCATCTATCATGGAACATGATAGATAGCCTGTGTGAATTGTGGGCTCACTTTCTTGTTCTTCACTAACAAGACTAACACCCAGTATGGTTTTCTGCTGCTGTAGATCATCTGCTTCAAGGTTTGATGTGTTGTGTGTTCAGATTTCAGAAATACCTTGTTTGTAACAAGGCGAGTTACTGTTGCCCTACTATCAGTTTGAAGCTGTCTGGCCATTCTATTCTGAAGTCATCAACAAGATATTTTTGCATCGCGCCAGATATGTTCTCCACTGGCCATTTTCCATGAACCCTAGACATTGTTATGTAGAACAATATCAGTGCATCAGCAGTGTGTGAAATACTCAAAGCAGCCTGTTTGCAGACAACAATCATACCACGCATCAAGTCACTTAAATCTTGCTTATTCAATACATTGTTTGAATTTAGCAGGTCTTCTTGACCATGGTCACGTTGATAAATGCACTGAATTGCTGCATTATGATTTGTATGAAGTAGATATGTGTGGGCCACAAATAAAGTGGCCCATTATTATAAATCACTTTTTTGTTTTTTTGCTTTTTATAGTAGAACAACCTTTTGATAATACATTGTGTAGTATGCAGGTTTGAGATTTAACCTCCTAAGACCCGAACTCTTCAATGGCATGCATTTTTAATTTCTCTTTGATATTTGGACATATTGGGACATGATGAATGTAAAAACAACGAATTTTTTCTACCCGATTTTTATTTCTGAGAAAAATGAGATCCACAATTGAGGACATTTGTTTTAAATTTCGATAGAACAGTGGCAGTATAATGTCCTCGTAAGTGGATATCAGGCCCTTGTGGAGCAAAATTTAGTATTTGGGTCTAGACAACCCAAAATGTGATGTCCACATATGTGGACGCCAGGTCCTAGGTTAAATATACATCTTGGATTTTTACATGTGATCTTTTTTTTTAAGCTTAATAAAATCTAGAAAACCTTCAATGATGTTGTCTTTTAAACTTCTTTTTGACACCCAGCGGACCTGTTTGATATTCTACTGCCTATGCTGAACATTTACCAGGAGTTTGTGCGTAACCACCAGTACAGTCTTCAGGTGCTGGCAAACTGTAAACAGAACAGAGACTTTGACAAGCTGCTGAAACAGTATGAATCCAACGCGGCCTGTGAGGGTCGGATGCTGGAGACATTCCTCACTTATCCAATGCTTCAGGTACTTTTTACATTAAATAATGTAATCCATTAGCTGCTGTTTTAAAAACTATGTAATATGCTTAACTGTAAGGCTTAATAATTTGCAACAAACACTGATGATACAATAAATAAAGACAGCGTTATATAGTCAAAGTATAATATTTAGTCATATAACATGGTTACTTTTAAATGCCTTGACCTGATATATTTGCCCTCATATACTGATATACTGTGTATGAGCTCAAAAGGCAGGATAGTAAATTTATTTGCATTAATCTAAATAACTTTGTTTTTTCATCATTCACAAAGACCTCTAATATCTTTGTTTCACTCTGTGGTGGGGCGTGGTCTGCAGTGCCACTGCAGGGGAGGCAGACACCTGAGCGGCATCTGCAATCACGCCTCATTGGCTTAAAGGCTGAACTAGGTCCTGCAGTGTTGGTGTTGTTGTGTGTGGCTGCAAAGCTGCAGCCGTCTGAAGTGTAATGCAACCGTATTAATAATAGTAGATGCTGAAAAGCATGAGTACATGGTTTGGTCTGTGGTGGATCTTTCACACAGTCTCTTATTTAAAAAGTAAATTTCCCATTCTGAACTTTTTTGGAATAGCTTGGATGGGATTTCATGGTTTAACCATTTACAATAAATTCCTACAGAAGTGCTGGGTGTATTTCACTAATGGTCACATGGGTTTTTTTACATTTTAGATTCCCCGTTACATCAGAACTCTCCACGAGCTGCTGGCGCACACACCTCATGAGCATGTGGAGCGCAAGAGTCTTGAGTTTGCCAAATCCAAACTGGAGGAACTGTCAAAGTGAGTGTGTGCTTATAAATACAGTTTAAGAAATTTATTGTATTGATTAAATACTCAGACTGTTGTTGAATAATAATAAATATATATATATAGGTTAGCTTGAATCAGTTATTTGGTTTCTGAGGTTTATATGAACCACATAAACATGAGTTACCAGTGTTCTGCTTAAAATTGGCTTTACCTGCAGCACATAACTGCCTCAATAGCCTCAGTACTGATGTAGTACATGAAAAGTGACAGTTCACTAGACTACAGCGCGCAAAAAAAGAAAAGAAAAAACAAAAAAAACAACAACAGTGTTTGAAAAGTAGTGAAAGTTCTTAAACTCTTCATTATATAGAAACAATTACCCCATATTAGATTTCATATCATATTAGAAACAAAGTGGCTATTGAAAGGAGAACGGTAAAGATTTTATGCTGGCAATAATTAGGTGGAAAATGAAATGAAAGACAAGTATCTATCAAGCTACTTAAGTGAAATGGCAACACGCCATCTAACAGAAGTTAAGCAATCTCTAGATGTTGTTTAAGTAGGAGGAGTACTGTGAGTCATGTTGTTTGTTGTTGCTTTAAAAAGTTACATTTCTCAGAACAAGAATGCTATTTTAAGACATTGTTTTAATCCTGAGAGCAGTGTATTAAAGGTAATGGTTTGCAATTATTCTTTAAAAACTGCAAAATGGGAATCTGCAGGTTTAAATTTTGTGAGAGAAACCCATATATTTCTGATTTATCAGACACCTCCAAAGAAGCAGCGTGTGAAGTGCATGCTGATGATGTAGTCAGTAATATAACAGCAAAAACTTCTAGGAAAAAAAACCAAACCCAAAAAAAACTGTATCAATGTGTTCCTCGTAAGTAAACTATGGAATAATTATTCAATACTTATAGATAAGAAATAAATTAATTTAAAAGTTTGGGAGTAATACTTGGGCCAGGCAACCAAATCAACCTGTAATGTCAAGCTACAAACAAGCTTTAAAAACATTTTGGATTAGAAACCAGTACAATTAGAATTATTTTAAATTTGGGAGGTTTATATGTTAAGCTTTGATGGATGTCTGGCTGTGTAATCTGTAGACTTCTATGAAATTGCTGTAGGCAAACCTAAGTTCGTGGATTGAATTAGGTTGATGTCTACTCTTCGTTATAGTCAGCTTTCAGCAGGCTTTAGGTGTCATGGTCTGTGTGCAGCAGGCAGGAGTAGAGGACCCAAAATGCAGATTTGTGGAGGCACAGCAGAAAAAACAAAACAAAAAGCTGACTGAACTGAGAAAACAAATAACTAGCTGGCAGACACACGGCAGAGAATGATGGCAATCATAGATAGACCAAGGAAAACAGAGGGCTTAAATACAGAGAGTGATAACGAGGGAAATTAGACACAGGAGGAGAGCACAGCTGGGAGTTATCGAACATGACAAGACCAAGGGGAAGCAAAACTGAAAATATTAACATGGGACGTAGAATGGCAATGCAGACCTGACACTGAGATAGAGACATGAAAAAGGCATAACACTGAATAAAGGAAAGGCATATTAAACAGAACCTAAGACTGGAAATCAGGAGATACTAAAGAACTTAGGGCGCTAGAAATATAAACAAACAAAATAAAAACTAGACCTAGGCACACTAACATTAGCCATGAAAGAAAATATTTTTAAAGAGCATGACTAGCAGACCAGAACATCCATTGTCCATCCATCATTGTTTGTTTTGGCAGGATGATACATGATGAAGTCAGCGACACAGAGAACATCAGGAAGAATTTGGCTATTGAAAGGATGATTGTAGAGGGCTGTGACATCCTTTTAGACACAAGTCAAACTTTCGTCAGACAAGGTGAGCTTCTGTCTTTGTATTTCATGCTTTACCAAGTCATGTAATTCCAGTTCTTAATCAGTTTACTCATTCTCATTGTTTGTGGGCAGGTTCTCTCATCCATTTACCATCCAGCAGTGAACGGGGTGTTCTCAGTAAGGTGCGCCTGGGCTCTCTCTCACTGAGGAAGGAAGGAGAGAAACAATGTTTTCTCTTTACCAAACACTTCCTCATCTGTACCCGAACATCGGGAGGGAAGCTTCACTTGCTCAAGGTCAGCTTCACCTGTTCACAACTTTGCATTTTATTTATTCAATGGGCAGTGCCCTTTGGTTTGAAAACTCTTTGCTAAGGTAGACCTAACCAGCACTGATGCATTAAAAGTTTTAAACCACTAAGCATAATATCAAAAATAAAACAATAGTAAAAGCCAACTGGTGGTCTTTAAAGGTTATACCATTTGTATCATTAATTATACCATTTTTCAAGGTTAAAATGAGCAAAATCAAAATTAAAACTAAAAGGAGCCATCTTGGTTCCATTGTGGTTAGCATGTTCATGAATTTTATTTCCCATCAAAGCAGAAAACTTGAATGCCTTCCTTGCTCTGTTTTTGCATCAGCACACACAAAAGATAACGGTCTTGTGATTTAAGATAATAGGGAAAAATATTAAAGGAAACATATGCTAATTCCCATCTCAACATTTTTATTATTGGAATCTTCCATGATTCATACTTCAAAATATTTTTTAGCTTACACCAGGCTTTGGTGTAGCCCCTCAGTTTGTTATCTGTCTGATACAAACCATATCTATATGATCCAAGCCACAGACTTCTAGTAAATGGTCGGTATTTGTATTGCGCTTTACTAGTCCCTGAGGAAAGTGCTTTACACTGTCCAAGTCAGGGCTCGAACTGGCAACCTTCCGATTACAAGGCGAACTCCCAAATCTTGAGCCACAATCGCCTTCTCTGTTATTTGCAGAGAACACAAGGATGTCTCTAAGTGCACATTGTACCAGGACATGTTAGTTCGCAGGTTGATGATTAATATTGTAATTGCATCATCAGATTTGCAGCTGCATGTTCTGGACACTTGGGTGATGAGAGGAGCTGTGGTGGTGAGTTGGATCAGGTGGTGGGGGAGGATGCTGGACAGACCTGGCACACCCAAACATATTGTGAGGGTGTGTTGGGAACGCCTGGCAGAGGCCCTGATCTGTGAGATCTATAACTCCCACCTCCTGCTGAACTTCAAAAGCATTCCAAGGGAGACTGGGGACATTGAGTCCAAATGGACATTGTTCAGCACCTCCATTGCTGAGGCTGTAGCAAGGAGCTGTGGCTGCAAGGTGGTTGGTCCGTGCCATGGTGATTTTGGCCAAACCAGTGGGGTTCTGGAAATACTGTCTGGAGCTATGGGGCAGCGTCTCTGATTTGGCAGACTGGGGTGGTGGTTCCTCTCTTTAAGAAGGGAGACCAGAGGATCTGCTCCAACTATAGGGGTTCACACTACTCAGCCTCTCTTGGAAGGTCTATGCCACCGTACTAGAGAAGAGAGGATGTAGATTAGTTGAACTTTGAATACAGGAGGAACAATCCAGTTTTTGTCCTGGATGCAGTACACTGGACCAGCTCTTTATCCTTTCAAGGATATTTGAGGAAATGTTAAAAACAGCATTCAGCTGCTTCCTATTTTTTTATTTAGAAATGTTCATATTATAAAATTAACGATTATTTTGAATTTTTACTTTGCTTTTCCCTCTTCCTTTGGGAAATATTCTTCTAAATAAAAAGTGACATAACTAACTTAAGCTGTGTTTTTTCTTCCAATAACAGCAGGGAGGAATGTTGTCCCTGATCGAGTGTACTCTGATTGAGGAACTGGATGCCACTGATGAAGACTGTGAGTGTCTTTCTTCAGTCATTATTTCCTTTTTCCATGCATAATAGCTCAACTGAGGTGCGACTAATGTTTTGTTTTGTTGTGTGTTATTTCCAACAATGCAGCAAGTCAAGGATTTAACCATCTGGAGTTTAAAATTGTGGTTGAGCCTCCTGACGGTCAGTCCTTCTCCATTGTTCTCCTGGCTCCTTCCCGCCAGGAGAAAGCTGCCTGGACAAGTGATATCAGCCAGGTAAGAAGTCAATGGTACAAAGATGGAATTGAATTTACCTACCTGTGGCAAGGTTTCATGCTTTTTTTCTGCTTTGTGTTTTAGTGCATTGATAATATCCGATGCAACGGCCTGATGACAAGCGTGTTTGAGGAAAACTCCAAAGTTTCTGTGCCACACATGATCAAGTAAGAAAAAATTAGTGAAAAAGTGCAGTATAAATAACTACAGTCGTAGCTGGAAGTTTATATATTTGTCATGGTCATAAAAAGAAGAATTGGTTGTACAACTTTAAATAGAATTTGAATTTTGGGAGTTTAACAATGTTAGAACTACTTCAAAGAAAGTTTCACTAATGCTGGCTAACAGCAAAAACAGAAGCACTTGTCCAATAGAAAAGTTCAGGATATCCTCAACAATTCACCTCAGTATTGCTACCATTGAATGGAAGTGAACTTAACTGAGTCATTGACTCATATTGGACTTCTTTCACAAAGATTTACCAGAGCCAGTTTTATAGGGGAAAAAAGCCTATACTTTGTTGACTGCAGTTTGCAATCTTACAGAATCTAGCATTGAGATGTTGTATCTTTAAATTAACAGTACTGTGCTAAAGTTTTGAACCATTCCTGATTTCTTAAGATTTACAATGACAATTGAAATAGAATATGAAATGAACCAGACTTTCATGTCATCATGTAGTATATTCTTAACATCCTCAAGAGGACATCCTGGGCTTTCTATTGATGCCACATTTGTTGGGGTTGGGGTACAACCCCCAGAAGCTGATTAACTCCCCTAAACATTCTGATTTAACCTGACTGTGGTATTTTCTTTCTGAAGGTCTGATGCTCGACTGCATAAAGACGATGTTGACATTTGCTTCTCGAAAACGCTCAACTCCTGCAAAGTCCCGCAGATCCGATACGCCAGTGTGGAGCGCTTGCTAGAGCGTCTGACAGACCTGCGCTTCCTTTCCATAGATTTCCTCAACACATTCCTCCACACTTATAGGATCTTCACCACAGCTACTGTGGTCATCGACAAGCTGGCTGACATCTATAAGAAGCCGTTCACCTCCATACCTGTAAGGTACATGTCATCATTTGTAACAGGCATCCAAATATTCATGAATCCTCTATGTGTTTCCCCCCTTCATGTTTAGCATGTATAGCTGCCTGCAGCACGTCTTTCCATTTCCACATTTTGTGTTGCTCCTTTCATCCTCCTCATTCCTTCCTTTTTCCATGCTCTTTTTGTTCTGTCACTGCCCCAGGATTGAGCAACATTCATGTGACCGTCTGTCCATCATGTCACTCTGTCCTGACTACAGTCTGAAGATCACACAGCTTGCACTGGACCAGTCCAAGTAAAGACCCTCAGTAGGACTGGTGAATCATTTGAGTGTGTTCTTGTCAAGCACTGCACATCAGCTAGTTTCCTTTCTCTTAGATCCCTGGAGCTCTTCTTTGCAACCAACCAGGGCGTGTGGGGAACTGACCCTTTGAACAACAAATCGCCAAGGCTGTGCCGCAAGTTTTCCTCTCCTCCTCCTCTGTCCATCCCCTCTCGTACCGCTTCCCCTGTGCATTGCCGAAAGCTCTCCCTGAACTCCCCTATCAGTGTGAAAACAGGAGCCCTAGACCTGTCCACCACTCGTTCCTCTTCTGCAGCCAACTCCCCAACCTCTAGTCACAGCCCATCCATCGCCTCTCCTCCACCTGGCTCTACCAGGGCGCCCTCTGGCTTTTCCTCCCCTCCACCCACCGCCACAAGGTCTCCTAGCCTCCCCCAGGCCTCTGGGGTATCCTCACCACCCCCTGTCTCCACCAAGGCACCACTGGATCTCAGCCGTGGTTCTAGTTCCCCAGAGCTGAGTCCAGCTGCAGGGGAGGATGCCAGTGGAGAGCTGCCTCGCATTGATGCCTTCTGTGGGAAGCTGAGGCGCAGCTTCCGCAGGGGTGGGTATCTGCAATACAAAGACATATGATTCACACTCTGTGAGACCCCTATATCAACACATTTGTAAGCACATGCCTGAGAGTCAACTAGTATAAAATAATACATTAAAAACAAATATGTTTAAAAATTTGTATCATCTGTTTCAGAAGTAGTCTTACATTTTTCTCCTCTAATGAACTTTTTCTCCTCTAATCATTCATTTATTCCTGATAAGGCTTGCCCACCTAAACAGACTCAGTGAAAGACATAAATGGGTCACCATTACCCAACACAGGAATAATCGTGCTCTTACATCACCATCTGGCTACAGCTGACAGCCTGCTCACTATAAAAACAGCACTGAAGCATTAGATCAGAAAATCTCTAACAAACAAGGAAGAGAATGACAATAAGAAGATAAAGAGAGCTTTCTACTTTGCTATTGACCCTCTCCAAAGTCCAATAGCAGTCAGAAGAGCAGCTTGTAATCCACAAGTTCAATCATTCACATGAACACTCTGTCTGGTGTTCATTTTAAGGTTGCTTTCTTTTTTTAACTCATAGCTTAGTTATCTGTGGAGCCTTTTAGATTAAAAATAATAACAATTATAATTTTTTAACTGTCGGTACGATTTCTTTAAGCTGTCACAAAAGATATGTAGAGCTGTATAATTAATGCAGACATGTTTTTTTTCCTACCATCAAAGTGTTTTCCATGTAGACTTTTCTTGGGTGGGTGGGTGGGTGGAAGGGGGGGGGGGTGTATATTAATGGTTTAGCATTTTAGGGTTGTCTGAGACCATGATCAATTTACTAGTAGACAGTCCTCACACTTTTATTTTGTAAACCTTCACTTTTATTTTTACAGCAAACCAGTAAGCCACGGGCCTTGTTATATCTAGTTTCCCTACCAGCAGGCAGGTTGCTTTTTTGTCACAGCCAGGCGGAAGCTGACTGTGTGTTGAGGGAATAATGGACCCAAATGCAGACAAAACGGAATGTGGAACGTGACTTGAATTAACAAAAGGCAAGCCGTTTATTGAGGCTAATAAAAAGGTGCAAACGAAGGGGCAAGCTAAACTGATGCAAAACTAAACATAGTAGAAACACATGGAGCTGATTAGAATAATGACACCACTGGGAAAGTGAAACTAAACAGAATGAACATGGGACACCACAACTCTTCAAACTAAAACAGGAACATAACCCGTTATATTCCTGTTTTATGA
The DNA here is from genome assembly GCF_963576455.1 of Neolamprologus multifasciatus. Taxonomy (NCBI): domain Eukaryota; kingdom Metazoa; phylum Chordata; class Actinopteri; order Cichliformes; family Cichlidae; genus Neolamprologus; species Neolamprologus multifasciatus. The sequence goes on from NC_140445.1 coordinate 12,168,984, forward strand.
CATGACATGACATGAGCTTGACAACATAGGACACACAGACATGAAACACATGACAGGCTAAGACACGGACTTAACATGGTGGACAGACAAGGACAGACTTGGGGACTAGGAAACGTTTTGTATCAGAGACAACACAAACTTCAGTACTGTCACGACTGGGTTCAAGCTGTTAATCCCCTCATTATCCCTGTTAATCAGAATATCATTTTTGGTTTTTCTTACATTGTTTTCCCCAGTCTTAGGAGTCAGGCAGCAAAGAAAGAAATCATTCTGATGCACATCATAAAGTACACACATTTTTTTTTCAAAAAAGTTTCTCCTAAATGTAGGTTTAGAGTACAGTTAGGGTTAGGGCCTTTGAAATCTATGTCATCATAGATCTCAAAGGGTTAAGAGACTAGGTTACCAGTGTAACAGTAATTGGGGTTGTGTTTGGTCCATGTCATTTGGGATTGCTTGGCGGCTCAGTTAACTTGTTAATCTTAGATAGGAGATGGCTTATTTTCAGCATGTGCTTGATATTTAGAGTCCCTAATAATATTTTAAGTTACTTTTGTTCTCTGTGTGTTTTACACTACCACGTGATTGTTTTCTACCCTCAGTACTGTATACTCATTAAAAATGCTCCAATACTAATTTCAGATGTTACATGCAGTATATTCCTTAACAGCTGTCCTGGAGTCAGTATCCCTGGACAAATTCATTCCTGAGTCACCAGCTACCAGTGAGCCAGGTGACACATCCCCCTGCCGCTCGCCTTCAACACCGAGGCATCTCCGCTACCGTCAATCGGGAGGTACCAAATACACACACACACACACACACACACACACACACACACACACACACACACACAATTTTCTAAAGGCTCTAGAGGCATGGAAAACAATGAGTACACTAAACATGGTTTTAGTTTATTTTTTTATATATATATTTTTTTGTTTAAACTGATTCATTTTATTATTTCATGAAAAATATTAGCTTATTTTAAATTTTATGGCAGCAAGATGTTTCAAAAATGTTGGGATCTGAGTATGGCAGCATGGCAGCTGAGGCAGACCCCTTTTAATGGTCAAGGTGGCTGACAATAGAGGTGTAACCCCTACCAGTTACACCTCTATTGTAATTTTATAGTTATAGTAATTTTTCCTGATTTGAGGTTTGATTGCTCATTACACTGGTTGCTGGTGTACGCTGGTACTATGTGGGAAGAGCTGTGGAAACCCCACAGGTACCTTCACAACACCACTTATATTCGTTTAATAATTTTATTTTTGGTGACTTTCTTTTTGGTCCCCATGCCAAACAACTTTCACATGAGATGACTATGTAAACAGATTTATGTCCTCATAATATGATGATTACCAATAACACAAACATATTTACACATTATTTATAACAGACTGTGTAAAGAGAGCAGGCTCTCTTTTTCTTGCTGTTTTTAATGTTTTTGACTCCTTGCAGTTACATCAGGGGAGACCTCTCGCTGCTCTATGTCACCAGCTTCAGCTTTTGCAATCGCCACTGCTGCTGCTGGGCATAGCAGCTCCCAGGGTGAGCATGTCAACTCATCAAGATCCAAAGATGCACACCAGAGGAAGGGAACTGTTGCTTTGGTGTCATTTAAATTAATATTAAGAGGTTGCTAGATGTAATGATGGGCTTAAATCATCTGCTGCAAAAATGTTAGTGCTTAGAAATTCACAGCTTCTACTCTGGTACTCAAAAACTTTGATTCAGAGGATATTGAAATTGTTGACCCTATTTATTTGTCTCGGGACTCCATCAGGATTTTAAAAACAGTAGCTAAAAGCCTATATTTATAAACTTTTATTAGTTAAAATGTATGTGCAGTCGCCTTGTTGTGATGATGTATTTGATTGTAAAAGTCTCAAAGTTCTAATACTCTTCCATTTTTAATAGTACTATGCCTTTGTTTGTTTTTTGACATTTATATACTGTTACACTGGTGAATGCTCATATTCCATTCCCAGGGTTCCAAATTATGAGATAAATATGATTGTAAAGAAACTCTGAGCCCAAAGCTCAGGAAACAAACTCAGGCATTTTGAGGGAGTTTTTTTTTCCACTCTGGCTCTTTATGATGTCACGGAAAGTAGAAACGCTATCCTGCCAAAAATATTCACTGGTCTGACTTCGCACCCTCATGAACTTCACTGATATCCCATTCTGAAACCATAGGATTTAATATGATGTCGACCCATGTTTTGCAGCTATAGTAGCCTCAGCAATTCTGGGATGGCTTCCCACAAGGTTAAAGAGAGTGTTTATGGGGATTTTTGACGATTTTTCCAGAAGTGTATTTGTGAAGTCAGACACTGATGTGGCTATCTAGTTTTCAAAACCTATTTTTTTGAAGGCAGAAAATCAAAATAAACTGTTTCCTTTAGACCAAGGGTCTCAAACTCATGGCCCACATCACCTCTGCTCGTGGCCCGTATATTGACATGAAGAAAAATAATGCAATTTAGCCCATTACTTTTTGTTAGGGAGGATTTGTTTGTTGTTTGTTGAAATATTTGGGTGTTTTCTTGTTTGTTTGCTTTTTGTACTACTTGAGCAATAAAGATGACAGTGTCAGCAGTGGCCCACGGCTCATTTAAGTTTGAGACCCCTGCTTTAGAAAGTTGAGGAGCTTCACCAAGGCCCAGTATAAGACAAATACGCATCAACAAATGATTCGTGCAAAGCTACTCTATTAGAGTCCAAGAAAAAAAATATATAACTGGAAATGTTGTTGTTGTTTTATTGGCTTATTATTAATTTCCTTTTTTTTTCTTTTTCTTTTTTTTGTTGTTGTTGTCCCGTTTGGATCTTTAGCCATCAGAATTGTTGTCTTAAGGCCAAGAAAAATGCCAAGCGGATTTATTTTACCAAGTGGATCATCATGGCCTTGCCATATTGGTCCATTTGATTGACCTTTATTATAATTATGTATTTATTTTATTTTATTTTTAGTTGCTACAAACGGTACAGAAATGACTGGGGGATAGGACAGGGAGAAAGAATGAAAGAAAGAGAGGGAGAGAAAGAAAAACAGAGGGGAGAAGAGACGGGGAGAGAGGGGGAAAGAAAGAAAGAAAACCAAACAAAACACCTGGATCACCTGTATGGAGAAAAAGAAACAGAAGAGAAAACAAACAAAAAAGAGCAACATAATAAAAACGGCACCATCACAATAAACTAGCTAGCAGTAGATAACAGTAGATACTAAATATTAAACGCTATTGTGCAGCACGCAAGATAGACAGCGCACAATGTGCTTTGAGGCAGCAGCCAAGAAAGGTGTAGTCAGTGTCTGTGAACACCCGTGTGTACACCTGTGTGCACACCTGTGTGGATCAGCATGCTTGTATTCCAAAGGTTTCTCCATGTAACAATCTGCTAGGGAGTGTGGGGAGCCATAGCCCCGTCCCCCAGGGCATGAAGCAGGTATGGAGGAGATCCAGGCCCCAGACATCCAGAGGCCCCAGAGTACGAGGACCCGAGGAAGACCACCAAAGGGGGGGAACTGTGCCACCCTGCACCCTGCTGACATACCTGCACCCCAAGCCCTGCGTGTGTGGGTGGGTGTGGTAGAGCGGGAATAGGGAGGCAGCTGAGGATGGGAGGGAAGCTCCCCCGCTGACCCCAGTAGGCACCCCCACACTCTGGAACCCACCAGGGCAAGGGGGCCCAGGCCCATCCGGACCGAGGCCCGCAGCAGCAGCACCGCCCAGCCCCACAGAGTCTGGGGCAGCCCCCCGACTCCACCCCAGAGAAAACTGCGCCCACCCCATCATCCAATCATCTCCCAAACTACACAAGACAATAGACACCCAGGTTGAGTTCATTCTCTACCTCTCCTATATCTCTCCCCCACCTGCAGAGTGAGCTCCTGTAGAGAGGAGACCACCTGCAAAGATATAACAGCCTCCCCACCAGTTAGAGAGCCCCCTAGCTGGACCGATGCACCAGAGGTCCCCTGCACTGGGGCTGAGCCCCCCTGCACCCACCCGCCCACAGCTCCGGCGACACAACAGCCAGGACCCAAACCCCCAAGGCCCAGCCAGCACCCCAGACCGGGGGCGGAGCACCCCCAGACCCCCAAGCCTCCACGCCCGTCCCGGACCCACCCAGGGGCAGCCAGGCTACCAGGCCAGTAACCAACGTCCGCCAGCGCAGACCCTCCCCCATCTCCGCTGTACGCAGCCACAAGGAAAACACCATCTAAGAGCCACCAGAGCCCCTAACTAGGTCATGGCCACATCCCCTGGGTTAGGCCCTCCAGGGAAAACGTCCCTAGGGACTCCCCAGACGCCCTAAGACTTATTATTAATTGGCACCAGTATTAACCTTTGCACCTTGTAAACTTTAGCAACACTTTATGATTTATTATCTTCTCCATTTTTTGTAAATAATTCTGCTGTTTTGGTGCGGATATAGCTCGTTTGGTTGAATGGACCACTTATATGTTATAAGGCTACCTACTGGACAGGTGCAGGTTCAACTCTGCCCTGGGAAATTTACTGCATGTCATTCCCTCTGCTTTATTGTCAGTAAAAGCTAAGAGCCAAAAATAAATATGAATTTAAAAAAAAATACACACACAACACACACACACACACATATATACATATACACATTTATGAGTAGGTTGAGTACTGCTAGTAACTTAAAATTAAAATTAAAGCCAAACCCTGAAAGGACCATGAAAATTCTCTTGATACCAAAATAATAAATGTTGCCTGACATAACATCTTTAATGGCCATGATCTCTGTTTTGTCCTTCTAGGTTTTAACAATTCTGAGAAAGCCTGTGACAAAGAATTCATCATCCGCAGAGCTGCTACTAACAGAGTTCTCAATGTGCTGCGCCACTGGGTTTCTAAGCATTCCCAGGTAAGTCTTCCAAATAAATTCACCTATTTAAGGACTCTGGTGATTTTCTGTTTCAGTATAAATAGTTGTTCCTGTGTAATGTCACTGTAGCTGTATAGTTTAGAACTCTGGGTAGTAGAGACAGGAGTCCCCAGACAGCAGTCTTCTTGTCTTGTGTATATATTTAATATTTATGCGAAAATATTTATGCAGCTGTACATGGGTAGTCTTTGATGGTGTCATTAGAACAAGCAAAAGCTAAATAACAAAAACTATCAGCATGTAAGTGACTAATTACATGCTGATAGTTATGTAATTAGAAAAAGCTTTTGTTTTTTTTAAACAAAAAACATGTTTTTAATTTAGAGTAATGTGGTATTTTAAAATGCGTTTTCATTAGCTGGAAACATAGTTGCAAAACTCCTTGCATGCTTCACACTAGTTGAGAACATATGGTCCAACACACATTAAAGTTAAGCTAATTGCCAAACTAATTTTTAGTGAAAGGCGTTATGGACCTTTGATCTTCTGGAGATAGCTCTTTATCAGGAGCAGTGTATGTTTTGGGTCGTTAGCAATTTGGTAGATAAAGCAACAACTCAAACCCAGTTTTCCTGCTGACTGCTGGAAGTTTTCTTTCAAAATCTTTACATATCCTTCTGTCTTCATGATTTCTTCCACACTGACAAGATTCCCATTTCCAGATGCACTGAAGCATCCCTACAGCATAATACTAGTGTGTTTCACTATGGGAGTGAAACCTCTCTCTTCTTTCTATAAACATGGCAGCATCTGTATAGGCAAAAAACGCAATAATTTCTTCTCATCTCACCTAAGAATGCACTTCCAGTATGCAAAATCGGTCTCCAGGTTGTCCTTTGCGTACTGGCTTGAAGCTGTGTCTTCTGCAGACGTCTGCACCCTTATAGTCCACTCTTTAGTCCACTGTCCAGGGCTCTAGTGATTGTCTTCTTTGAAACTACAGTTGCTGAAGTTTTTATACTATTTTGAATTTGACAAAAAATTAAAAATGGGGGGGGGGGCTAATAATTTTGCCTCGATCTGTAAATTTGATATATGTATATAGCACTATAACAGCAAGCCCTAGTGCATGGTGCAATAAACCACTTTTGCTTCATTTGTGAGGGGTGAAAGTGGTATTAGTCAATTTGTCCATTCTATTAGAGCTTCTTTGGAGGAAGAGACCTGCTGAATAAAGACGTTTTATTGCCACTGCAGAGAGAAGTGACACGGTAGATCTGTTGCCATTGAATCATCAAGCATTTTGGACCCATCACGACAGAAAGATTTTACCACATTAACAGAATGAAGAGCTGGACTTTAGGTGTTCTCTATAAAGCTAGGGTAGTAGAAATTGGTAGCAATTATACTGAAGATAAATGTTGCCTTCATGGCTCTTGTCATCTCCATGAAGAAGTTTTTAAAACAATGTTGTCTGTAGAAGCTACTTTTCAACCCAAAGTGGGAGGAGGAACTTCATGCTGAGCATCTAACCTATAATAATACTGTGCTGCTGCCTTGTATGTATATAGCTGACAATAAAAAAGTCAGCCATGTAAGTAAATGTGACCTAAGTAATGACTCATTTGCTCTAGAAAGTTTATAAGAAACCTAGAGCTGGCTAACTGGACCATTGCTCAGCCCACCTGAAAGAGTTTGTTGTTGTGTTTGTTTTGATTGTGTCTTTTCTCCCGTCACTTTTTTCCCTCATGGAGGTACTTTTTGCTCTTCATGTCTTGTCTCCCACCCAGGAAGCATGGAAAAAGGTCAGCATCTTCCCCAGGGTAGCGAAAAGATTATAATTTTCATTTTACATTATATAAGATGCTATTTTTGCAACTGAATATTTTAGCTTGGAAAGTAAACTTCTGTTGGTTGGTCCTAGGTTAAGTGTTATGTGGCCATGACCTTTAATTTCTTTTAAATATCATCCTACAAAAGTCAGTTCAGTTTGTGGCTTTTTACACGCTACTACTGCTGGCCTTATAGTTTTGATGTAATTTTCTAGACATTTTTATTAATTTTTTATGATGCTTTGCCATAACTAACTTATTATAACAACATTGTAAACAGTGTAAAATGTCTACTTCTTCCTAAAAACATGGTCTTAATTGTTAACACTTATCTCCAAATTGCAGCTTTAACAGAAAAAAAGGAGCCTAAAAAGTGACAAGTACTTTTGGGGTTTGTTTTGTTGTTGCATTCCCAGGACATCTGCGGTCACTATCATTTTCAAAGCGGGTGAAAGTGATTCACATTGACTTATGCTTCATAACTGGAAAGATTATTACCCCTGAAGTTGGCTTTGTGTTATACTGTAATGATCAAGTGTTCTCATTTATTTATTTATTTATTTTTGAGAAATGTACTTTAGAGCCTCATGCTAATCATCCAGTAAGGTCTAAGGAATCTTCCAAGAATGGTGAGACAGAGAATTAATGGATCATAATTTCATTTCTTTTTTGGACCCTAACCTGCTCTGGAGGAAGTTAGGCCTGCAGTCTATGTTATCATGGCAATGTACCCCAATGGGATGTAAAAGATGCTGGGAAATTTAAAAACAAACGAACACAGAAAAATTAAAAACCATTGGTAAAGTTTTCAAAAGTGCATGTTAGAGTTATAATGTGTCTAATTAGTAGGTATATCTGATATCCCTGTGTTGGTGTTGTTCCTGTGTCGTCATTATAGGAGCAAGGTAGTTGTATTCACCTGTTTACCATACCTGGTATTGACAACTATAAAGAGGTGAGCACGGGTCAGATCAAAGTACCAACAGCTAACTTGGACCTGTTATTTCTTTGGTGGCCCTGTGGCTCTCCAATGCAGATGTTAAGATGCTGACTCAGAACCCAACATTTTAGCCTTAAATCTGATCCATGCTCACTCTACCTTAATGTTCATCAACACCAGGTCAGTTAGAATGCAGAATGGCAGTACAGATTTGCAGGCACCTCATTTCTGAGCTGTGTAAGTTTTGCTTTGGAGAAATGCACAGAGGATAACAGGCAGCAATTCAGACTAGAGGTTGTAGTCACTCTTCTATGGGGTTTTTATGTAGATGATTGTCTCGTCACTATTGGTTCTGAAGAGGAGGCAGCTTCAAGCATTTGGTCCTCTCTGTGCTTAAGGAGGCTTTAAGTTCACCAACAAGCAACAGATTAGTAACAGACGAGTTATGCCTGCTACCATACCTCAGCAGGAGATATCAAAGGTTAAGGACTTGGATTTGGACAGTGAAAACTTGCCAGTAGAGAGAGCATTGAATGTTTAAATAACATGTAAGAGCAAACCTCTCACAAGGAGAGGGATATTATCCACTGTAAGTCCTCTCTATGACCCATTTAAGTTTTCAGGACCTGTTATGTTGTGTTATGGTATCTACTAACATCTGGGCTGGGATGCACATGCACAAGCATGGACAATCTAGATGGATGACAGCTTGTACATTATAATACTGAGAGGTCCTTTAAATCTTATAACTTTGGAGATGTTGCTTCTGCTTCTACTCAGTGTAATTCCACTGAAACAAACTAGCATTCCTCACATGCCCTTGGACATGTACAGCTGATTTAGCTGCGAGTAGAATGGACAAGGTGTTTAGAAAGGAGTTGGAAAAGTTGATCCTGAAGTCAAGGCAGTGATCCAAATTAATATTTGGACAAACTTTTGGATTTCATCATTTAATTTTCTTTCTAGATTGATCCGGGGGAGGGTTGCATGGCTAATTAGGTTCATTTGGAGCTTAGGAAGGAGACAGCTAAAAACAGCTTTGAATCTAGCCTAGGTCAGCTTGCCTGGCTTGAGGCAAGGCTTCAGAGTTAGTATCTATTTGCTAATTCAGGAGAAGAAATATTCAGATGAGATCAGTGGTTTGCAGAAAGGTGAAAATATGAAGAAGAGCAGTCACCTCAGCAGGCTTATTCTCAAGCTTATGGATGGCATTTTAAGAGTTGGGTTAGGCTTAGTGGAGCGGCTATACCAGAGGGGGCAAGTCATCAGGTTTTATTGGCTTGGGATCTTCACACTTCTGACCTTGTGCTTCAACATGTACATCAAAAAACATGGCAGAGTGGACATTATCACATGCTTTCTCAGTTTCAGCAAAGCTTTTTGTTTCCAGGTGCAAGTACTGCTACAGTATAAGGAGGATTTTAGCTAAATATAGACTTCAAGCAGCAATGGGACGTCAGCTGATGATCTTTCCAGATGAATCTCCATTTACTCAGATTAGAGAGGATTGCTTTGGGCCTTCTTAGGTTAAGTGTGAAAGGCGTCTTACAGCGAGAGCTGTGCGTCTGGAGGTGCTGTCATCTTTGAACACAGAAGCCTTTATTAATGGTCTTGGGGCAATTTATTTCAAGACATGAGAATTTGAGGTATGATAGGATAATGTCAGTAATGAATGAGAACTGGAGTAACTGGAGGATGGAATCGGGCACAAATACATCAAATTTTTGCTAAGGTAAAGGTGTAGATAGGTTTTCAGTCCCCCCACTGGTTCACATCATAGTGAACTGCTAATAGGGTTTGTTCCGTCTTGAAAATACAAAATCTGGATGTGTCTGTCTCGCAGACCTGCATCTCTTCACCTGCTTCCTGCTCTCACTATAGATCACAATGTCATCTGCAAACATCATATTCCACAAAGACTATGTCCTTGCATTTTTCAGCCTTTCAGATTCCACCTTCTGTGTAAGATGTAGTCCAGCTGTGTTTACTTTCCTCCATTCTTATGCTTCACCCCATGTTCCTCCCTATCTTAAAGCACATGCTCACTAAAGTCATTTCCATCTCCTTGGCAAATTCTTGTTACTATTTGTTCCCCTGTATTTCTCTTCTTAACACCATACCTATCCAACACCTCTCATCACCTCTGTTCTCTTCACCTACAACCTCACCCTCTCCCCTTCCCACTGTCATATATGAGTGCAAGCTTAATTAGATGTTAAATACACAATAAACCACTGAAATGAATCTTTCTGTGAGTGCCCACTACTCTAATCTTAACTTTAAGTCTAAGCTTCCCTATAAATATATATGCATGTGTTGTTTCAATCAGGACTTTGAAATGAACAGTGAGCTGAAGGTGGGGGTGATCAGTCTACTGGAAGAGGTGTTGCGAGATCCAGATCTGCTGCCGCAAGAGAGGAAAGCTACAACAAACATATTAAGGTACAAAGGGATTGCTGTAAATATCATTGTGTACTTCTTTACACTGTCTTCTACACACTGTCCTAGAATTTTTTTTTCTGCAATAGGCAAGGTGAAGCCATAGACTGTGCATACAAAATAGACTTAGTTAACATGTTGTCACCCATTAGTTTGCAGGCGGAAACTTCAGTGTAAGTGTTTAAGACCCTATCTTGCTTTTTCTGTAGTCAAAGTTTCCATATTTGGAAAAGAAGCTGGAGTGCTAAGATAGCACATTCTAGTGAGTTTGGTTATAGCTGTTATTGATAAACTGTAAGGGGGCAATATGCAGACAAAGTTACATAGTGCAATTAGTAAAAGACTTATCCAAGACAAGAATTTCAATCGTCAAAACTGAAGCACAAATTTCTTGTGATGGTCTATCCAGAACAGCTGCCTGTGTCTGTGCACCTGTCAGTCCAATCAGTTTAAGTCATACAAGTGTAAATTTAGGATGAGTGAGTTAAACAGGGTTTTGAGTGCCGTTAACCTAAGCATTTTAACACTAGAATTTATGCGGACAAAGTCACATTTATAGCAGATTGCCTCTAGGGTGAAGTAGGTAAACAGCAGATTACATATAAAAAGAACTGATACTGCTAATTCAGCTCCCTGTGTTGTTAGCCTCATGACCCTGCTTTTGCAGGTCCCTTTCAATACCATAAACTTTATCTGAAAGATAGGCGTAGCTACTGTGCTGTCACCCATTAGTTAGTGAAGACCCTTGTTGTTGTCACCTAACTATGGATGAATTACCTTTTCAAAAATTCATGCAAATTTTAGATCATGATTTTGAATGTTTAGTTGAGTTATTTTCATTGCAACAGAAAGTGTTGTAGAGGTTTACATAATGTTCATGAGTACAAATGCAGAACAGCTTTCATATGACTGGCACTGCATGTATGTAATGCTATTTCATTTTTGTTTTTCAGTGCACTTTCTCAAGAAGAACAAGACGATGCTCAGCTCGGGATGGAGGACATATTACAAATGGTCAGTACTGCCATTTAGCAGAACGGGTTTCATTAAAGATTTTCCTGACAAGTTTATAACTTGTTTGTTGAAATCCTTTATCTCATGAATGACACAGAAGAGCTGCCCACTTCTACACTTCATCGTGGTAAGAATAATGTCAGTAATGTCATGTCCTTGCCTTGTGAAAAATAGCCGCTGTGGTTACTCTGTATTGAGGAGAATTATCTTACCTCCCTCTTCAAATATCCACAGGTCGTTTCCTTATATGTGGACTTAATTTGTGTTTGTGTGGTACTGTAGTCCTCTGAAGAGCTTTGCAGTTTAGTACTGTTTTTTACACATGCAGTTTGTTTGTCTGTGTTTTCAAGGCGGAGAGTCCTAAATCAGAGTGTTTTGAGTCACTCTCAGCCATAGAACTAGCAGAACAGATCACCTTGCTGGATCACATTGTGTTCAGGAGTATTCCTTATGAGTAAGTATGTTATACAAGACATTCAAGCTCTCCTTGCATCACCCTGGAGTTATTTAATATGATCATCTCTTTAAAATCTCTTTGTACAGCGTATTTGCCTATATTGAGTCTAGTTGGGTATCTCAAGAATACAGCTGCCCAGTTTATAGTAAGTTAGCAAGTTAACAAATTGTACAGTAATTTAACTAGGATTTATTGGCTTGCTAAAACACCTTAAATTAGATGTGTAGAGGACTATAAGCCTGGATCCCAGCAGAATAGCTGATATCATTGGCAGCCTACTACATCTATATCAATGATATCAGCTGATCTGCTGGGATCCAGGCTGAGTTTGATTTTATGGTCTACCTGAACTAACACTATCCTTGATTAATATGATTAGCATAAAACAAAATTACACTTAAAGAAAAGTATTTGACTCAAATATAACTTCCCATAGGGGGCTAAAGATTTGGTGGTGTAAAGCTCAGAGACTGTAGGGAACAGATTATGACATGTGGACATACAGTATGTGTAACCTATGATTTTGGATATTTTCTGTCCCGCAGGGAGTTCCTAGGTCAGGGCTTTATGAAGCTGGATAAAACGGAAAGGACTCCATACATCATGAAGACCACCCAGCACTTTAATGATGTAAGATGGTGACTTTTTATCCTGAGCAGTGATGTAGTGGTGGGGCTTATAAGGAGTTTTATAAAAAGTCTGTGGTACAACAGTTGTCTCTCTTGTTCAGTCAGGGGCAAAAGCCAGACAGTTTCTTAAAAAGTGGCCAGTGACCACTACTTAGAGTGCAGTACACTGGCATCTTGCCATGACATCCCTCTGTAAGCTAGAGGGAGACAGAACTGAAAAAGAGGATTTAACAGACTTAATAATACAAAAACATTCAGTAATCAAAAAGTGGAAATGGAAAAATACAAGTAAGAGCAGTGCCTTTAATTAAAATATATTTCTACATTTTAAATACTGGATTCTCACTGCTGAAGAATCAAAGGACGAGCTGCATTTAATAGCTGTCTTTCCTAAAATTTCAGTCTACAAAGAATAAAGCTTTCACAATCAAACTAAATATATATGATTATCCACATTAGATTGGTGGTGTATTCTTTTGCCTACTAAAGTATGTCCACTAATATCAGTGACATAATTTGGCATATCACTGAAGGCAGACAGATTATTGGAAACATCTCTCATCTCTCTATACCTTGCTTCACAGATGAGCAACCTGGTAGCGTCTCAGATAATGACCCATACTGATGTGGCCTCCAGAGCCAGCTCCATTGAGAAGTGGCTGGCAGTGGCTGACATCTGTCGCTGCCTCAATAACTACAACGGAGTACTGGAGATCATTGCTGCACTCGAAGGCAGTGCCATCTACAGGCTTAAAAAGACCTGGGCAAAAGTCTGCAAACAGGTTGATTCTCCTTTCAGAGAGCTGCTGAAAATAATACCACATCTGTGTACTGAAAAAATTACTCTTTTTTTCATTATTTTCAGACAAAGGGACTGAGGGACAGACTTCAGAAGATTGTGTCATCAGAGGGACGGTTCAAGAACCTCAGAGAGACACTGAAAAAGTAAATCTAGCCAGCGAGCAGAGGAAAATAATGTACATGTCTCAAATCAGTTCATAAACACTGTATATTTCTGCTTTGTCTGCACAGCTGTAATCCTCCATGTGTCCCTTACCTGGGCATGTACCTCACTGACCTGGCCTGCATTGAGGAGGGGACACCCAACTTTACAGAGGAGGGCCTTGTTAACTTCTCTAAGATGAGGATGGTAAGGATTACACTTTCCTAAAACTGGAATTTGGCACAAAACTCACAATTCACTGTGCCTTAATGGTCTATATAGCAGAAAATCTTTAAAAACATAAAATTTGAATCTGGATGTCAGTTATTGAGCTGCTTAAATCCGTTTGAGGCACATATGCCATACTGTATTGAATACTGACTAACGGTCATCTAGGACTTGATTATGATGATCTATTTAGACATTGAACATCTATGCACACAACCCCTGTTTTTGTCCATCTTTGTGATATGATACTACAATACCTAAAGTCACAGTTTCCAGAATTGTGGCTTAAATAATTTAATACTTGCACTGAATATCTACCTTTACTACTGCTGGAGGCCTAAACAATACTATTGTACTGGCTCTCAAAAAGGCCTGTACTCTGTGCATCTTTTTTAATGAGTTTGTTTCAGATATTTTCTTTGAAATACAAGCATGTAGCAGGGAGTAATTTCAGGTTATTGGTTAGAGACTGACAAGTCTCTTACCAGGACAGAGAGTCAACCCCCACCCCCTCACAGACACACACACACACACACACACACACACACACATACACACACACACACACACACACACTAGAAAAAAACATCTTGTCTGAAGCATTCCAGTAACTTTGTCCTTGGTATCTCAGATTTCTCATATCATCCGGGAGATCCGTCAGTTCCAGCAAACACCGTACAGGATAGAGCACCAACCAAAGGTGTGTCTAATTAGATATTTGTAACGTGTAATTATTGTTAATGATTTTTTAAGCCTGGCCAAGATAGGCAGCAGCAGATGTCTCACAGTTACAGAAATTACTCAAACACAGGCAGCAACAACACACATGCAACAATAAGTGAAAGAATACAAATAAAATTCAATAAAATTCAAATAAAAATAAAAAAAAGTCAGTTAAAATGACAATCAATCTAATTGAAACAGTTGCATGTTATGGACTTGGCCTCAAGGATTCGTAGTTTAGATTTAAAAGCACTTAATGAAATGAATTCAGTCATTTTCCATTCCTTCTGCAGTTTGTTTAGCTGTTTACATAATTAAAAAAATATACTGAAGCCAGTTTAGCAGCAAAATGTGTTTAATAACAAACAATCAATATCAGAGTAAGTGTATAATTTTTCACTGCTTAACCTTGAAAAAAATCCAAAATCTTTAAATTTAACCTATCTCATTCCATTCCAGGTGACTCAGTTCCTGCTGGATAAAAGCCTAGTGATTGATGAAGATACCCTTTATGAACTCTCACTCAAGATTGAACCCCGACTACCACCTGGCTAACTGCATCTTCTAAACAGACATATAGTTGATATATATACAATTTCTAGCTCAGAGCAACACATTCATTCATTCATTACACAGTAGGGGTTGTTACATAGAATGCCATCAATCACTGCGCTTGGGAAACTCAGGAGAAAATGTGCCTTACTGAAGTGTATATTTAGTGAACAGACTATAAAACAGTGGTACAGTTCTGTTACCTATTCAAAGTTTTCCTTACAACATATCAGTTTTCTGTAACACAAATCAAATGAACACAAACTAGTTGCTACACAGTAAGTTTGGGGTTGTTGGGGACCCTGTAGCAAGTAATCAAGTAATTGCATAATTGAGTAACTGAGAAAGTGTGTGTGTGTGTGTGTGTGTAGACATGCTGGGTTTCCTAAACAGCTGGAGTACGTCACATATTTTATCTACTTTAATACTGTCTGTTTCACAGGAGACGTTATCTAACGCTTCGCTTTTTATCTTTTTTTAATCTTACGCTATGATAAAAAGGAAAAATGAAAGCTTTATGTTCTTACAGATTCTCTTGCATGTCAGAGCAAAAATCCTTAAAGTTTAAACACATTGCAGGTTTTGAAATATGCTCATTACAGTTTTTAAGACATTTTTCTTTCTCTTTACAATCAGATCCTGTCTTTTGAGTTTTTTAATGTTTATGATTTTGTACACAAAACGTTTTGAGATTCACTTTTTGAGAGTTGGACTCAAGGGGTTCTTTCATGCTACAAAAGCATATTGCCACATATCAAGAATATGTGGCACTATTCTTAATAGTTCCTGTCAATGTGATCAATTTTTCATATTCATATTTCAAACTCTATTGAGTCTATTAGTGAAATAGTAAGATCTTTGCACTATTAATTTATTATTAATTCAAAGATTTTCATTAGACTGTAATTTTGATTATAACATGAATATAGTGTGATTTCCCCTGTACTTAAAATTTTGTGCTTGTTTGATGTCTTTGGGATGTGGCAGGGATGAGTTATTGGGTCTGGGGGCGTATTTTTCGCCATTTCAAAGGTCCGGAATTTGCTTTCTTACACTGCTGCATACTTTGAAGTTACAGTTTTGCTAATGTATTTATAAGCTTAAAAATAAAATAAAAAATAAACTGTTCAAACTGTAATTCTGATGCACATTGTTGTTTTATCAAGCAGAGAGAGGACACATAAAATCATCAAAAAGAAAAAAATGAACACACACAGTGTTGCCAAAATAAAACTTGCACACAGACTAATGCAAGTTCACTGAGAGGAGATCACTTGGAAGAATTGAGCATAATCTACTGAGATATTGAAAAATAATGGATTTCCAAATTAGACTCATGACCCATCATGGCAGACCAGAATCTCAGCAGTGATAGGATTTAGGACAATCAAATAAAACAAGCTGCACTGAAGTTTACCCATACCCATGCAGCTTATTAGCTGACAGTGCATTGGGAGGACAGTACTTGTGTACAAAACTCTAGGGTTTATACTGGGAGATCTAGTTTCTCTTGGTATTGGCTACAGTGAGTCTAGTTTAACTACCTATCCACATAGGATTTTCTCACTAAATTTTATCCATGGGATTTTTGTAATGTGCAAATATTGAATCCTCTAACTCAGGGCATGGCTGCTGCTGTACATAGCTCTCATGGTCACAGAAGTGGAACAAGAGATCATTTTCAAATATCAAGGTCAAACTGGACAGTGATACTGGAGCCTTGGTGGTCATGGTTAATCATGGCTCAGCAGAAGCATACTATACGTCCATTGGCTTATAATTATTTCTTTCTGAACTTTTGATTGGCTCCGACCTTTTAATCCCACATGACGGGGTGGAGCCTTGTGTAAGAGGAGAGTGAAAAGCTGTTTAACAAGAGACCCTGAGCAAGAAGGCAGCAGCTTTTCTACAGGTACTGTATCTTCTTTCTCTTATTTCTCCTACAGAAAGCCTTCATTTGCTTCCAATACTACAGAAAAATTATTGAGCTGGTTGTAGAGCTGGTATTAAAGATCCAGGCTGTATACAAAAAATTTGCATGCTTTTGACATTCAAAATTAATGTGAAGTTTAAAAGCTATGGACAAGGAAAGCAAAGGTGGAAGGTGAAGCAGGATTTGATGATGACTCCAAGGTGATATGTAAGCAAGCAACAACAGGAAGAAACGTAAAAACTTTTTTTTACATGAAAAGTTTCCAGTTAAAAGGTCACAGCAACCAGGGGACAGTGATCTTAGAGCATCTGTAAGATCTCATAATTTTCAGTGTTGGTTAGTAGAGGTGGTTTCTCACAGGCTGATCTCTAGAAAGAACTCTTGCACTCTCTTTCCACCTGTTTTTCATCCTGATACATCAGCTCTCCTGTGCACTTCACCTTCCATCTGCCTTGTTTCCATCTGTCTGTCCTACTGCCTTATGAGGTTCTGGTCTTATGACCAGTTCTGAATGTCACCGTCTGAGCCAGGCATGGCTTGGATCTTGGCACTGAATCCTGGCAGTGCAACCGCCTTCCACCAATCTATAAATACTACGCCCATTGACCCACAGAGTGAACTGCCTTTAACCTACACAGTGAAAGGAAAAGCAATAGAGTGGGACAAACGGAGCTCATAAAAATCATGTGACTAACTGAGTGACTTTTAATTTCAGGTCTGACTCGGATTAATAGGACTAACAACGACCTCACAGCTCCCCTCTATATAAAGACACACTCTCATGGACACAATCCACAGAGGATAAGCTAAAATTTGACCTTCCAGGCCAGGTCCATGAAACTAAATGAATTGCTTTTGTGGGACATTTCGACAAAATTAACAAGAATGATTATTAAAGCCATTTCTTTTTGAATAAATGTCGCATTTTTTGTTAGCTTATGGCTGACTTCTAACTGTTCAATAGCAAAGCATTAGTGGTCATATGAAACCTGCCATTCTGTATCATATGAAACCTGCCATTCAGACTGCGATAATAACACTAAGAGTGTTTGCCAGAGCCTCCCATGGTCTAAGCTTGATATAATATTGAATAAAACTTTTCATGGGTGAAAGGTCATTAGATAAGAGCAAGTTAGGCCTAGATTGTTCTGGGTATCCTTAGAACTCTCACTACAATCACATCCCAATCCTCAGCCCTAACCCTGACCTGATCCTTTTTTGGATATTTTTCTCAGTGTACATCAGCAGTTTTATGCTACACCCCAAAACTATAACATCATGACAATGTGATTGGTCACTTGCAATGCTGAATTTACACCAACATTTATTATGATGATCCAGGAACACCACAACATGAGGATACTAGATACACATCAGGTGTCCATTTCCACTTTGGTACTAACATATACATGTATAGGCATTCACAAGTCGTCAACAAAACCTTGCTTTTGTGTTTTTATATGTAGTCCTTTTGCTACTGAAAACCCAGCTAGCAGAAAAATGGCAAGCTCTTTCACACGCCTGATCTCCAAGCGCAATACAGCTGTGCTGTTGGCCGGCTTGGGAGCAGGAACTGCTGGATTCTTGTTGAGTGAAAACAGTTCTCTGGCTGCTGAGGCAAAGAAGAAGCTTTACCCTCCCAGGTAAGACAGGTCAACATTAGCACCACTAATGCCACCAAGGGGTGACCAGTTGTAAAAAGAACTTGGTTGGCTAGAAATCTGTTAGAAAATTACCATTTGGCTTCCTTGTTCTATGACCTTAGTAGTTTTTTATTTTTTTGAAGAATTTATGATCTCAGTGCAACTAAAGCTTCACTTTGTAAAATATGACTACAGTTTAAAAAAAGGAGGATAAAACCAGGTGTGCTCTAAGATTCAGCCTACATTACCTTGTTATTGACAGGTTGTTACAGTATATTTACACATTGCTCAGTCACATCTGCCCCTCACTGGCTATGTATGGCAGGGGTGTCCAACTTCAGGCCTCAAGCCAGTTTTAGATATCACCCTGGGTCAGCACACCTGAATCAAATGATTAGTTCATTACCAGGCCTCTGGTGAACCTTAAGACAGGCCATTTATATAGCCCTATAAATCAGCTATGTTGGACCAAGGACACATCTAAAACCTCCAGGACACCGGCCCTTGAGGCCTGGAGTTGGACACCCCTGATGTGTGGTTTCAAAATACCAAGTGGCAAATGATACAATTCAACTAGTTAATCTATGGGCATGTCTGAAAGACATGAAGTTCCTGAATCACATTCTAAATTTAGAGAAAACTAAGGTTATTTTACTCTACCCTAAAAATATTAAAACATGGCCTCTCACCAGAATCTTATGCTAGGTGGCCTTACCTTAGCCCCCAGTAACAGTGTGAGGAATCTTGGAGTCATTTTTGACCAGGATATGTTCTTCCATTGACAACATATGCAGGGATATCTTCATCCATTTGGACAATACCACTAAATTGAAAATTAAGTTTAAAACTTTTTTTTTTTTTGATAAAGCTTATAATTACTGCTGGTTTAGTGACCCTGAACCTCAATCCTTAGTTCTGCTGCGTCATCTTTTCACTCTCTGGATGCTATACACCACAATTATATTTAACCATTAATAGTTAATGGCTCATAGCGCGCCTTTTGTCCTGTCTCTCCCTGCTCACTTCTATTTCCCTTTCCCCCAACTTCCCCTTGAGCCTGCTCGAGGCTTCTTCCTGTTAAAATGAAGTTTTTCCTTTGCACTGTCATCTAGTGTTTACTCATAGGGTTGACTTTCTAATATTGTTGTGCCTTTACACTAAAATATTGTAGGGTGTTTACCGTTCAATATAAAGTACCTTCAAGCATGAGTTGGTAGTACACAAATAAAACTGAATTGAATAGAATGATGTCACAGTGGCTTTGTACATCTTTCATATACACTCTATGCTTAAGCAAGAAGAAAGACAGTGAAAAGTGAGGTGATGATGAGGTTACATCATAGATGACAATAAGAGATGTGAGGATTGAAGCAAAAAGTTCTTTCTGCAGTAGATGACCTTGACCAGTCAGTGAGTAGGTATTAGACTGCAATTATCTCCCTTAAAAACAGACAGACCAACTACGTGCCTCACATCACTTGAACATTTCATAAGAGTGACTCACTACAAAATGTTTCCATAACAGAAATAAGCAGAAGGTGACATCACTAGACTGTTTATGAACTACATACTGTTTTGTATTTTCTATATAACAAGTTATTGTTTCACAGCAATTTCCCAACTTCTGGGATAAATAAGGGCTTTCTGATCTCATCTTATGCACTGAGCCTGCAGAATTAATAAACATGTGTGGATTGTGTCAACACAGTCCAACTAAACATCTGAGAGTTTCAAAGAGTACACAGTGTCATGTCAGATATGCTGGCGATGTCTTGCAAGATCAGTGACGCTCTCACATTTCATCTGGGTTACTTTTGGCTCACTCTCACTTACTCTTTCACACTGTATTTTATGCTCTCCCCTTTTACTGCCTTTACCCACTCATCCTATGCATACATACAGTGCACTTGCTTCTCTGGTGGCTGAAGATTTTTCTCATAGTGTGCTCATATTTAGGCTCCAGGATAAATTTGGAATGATTAGAAGCCTACTTAGTGCCACTGCATGCTGGATCAGAATCTAAAAGCACCTTAAGTTCCTAATAGTTTTACACAATATAAAGATTCAGAATTTGACCACTGACTCCATATACTCTTTGTCCAATATTAGATTCCTGATATTGATGAACTCTCTGATTCCAGAGTTATAGGTACTCTTACCCCCTAAATGGCAGCTAAGTTTAACAGCTAGTTGAGGACAAATGGGAGTCACCAGTAGCTATTATCAACCTCTGGCTCTCTTTCATTGCATGTCTTTTGTTCTGTCAAATGGCTGCCCCTTCCCGAACCTGGTTCTGCTGGGGGTTTCTTCCTGTTAAAAGGGAGTTTTTCCTTTCTTCTGTTGCCAAGTGCTTGCTTAGATAGGGTCATTTTATTGTTAGGGTTTTTCTCCATTATTGTATGGTCTTTACCTTATAATATACAGTGTCTTGGGGTGACTGCTGTTGTGATTTGGTGCTATACAAATATCCATCCATCCATCCATCCATCTTCATCCGCTTTATCCGAGGCCGGGTCGCGGGGGCAGCAGCCTAAGCAAAGAGGCCCAGACCTCCCTCTCCCCAGCCACCTCCTCCAGCTTATCCGGGGGAACACCAAGGCGTTCCCAGGCCAGCCGAGAGATATAATCTCTCCAGCGTGTCCTGGGTCTGCCCCGGGGCCTCCTCCCGGTGGGACATGCCTGGAACCGACGGACCGGTGCAGGGTCTGCATTACTGCAGCTGCAGCCCCAATCCGTCTGTCGATCTCCGGCTCCCTTCTCCCATCACTCGCGAACAAGACCCCGAGATACTTGAACTCCTCCACTTGGGGCAGGAACTCATCCCCGACCCGGATGAAGCCAACAGAACCACATCATCCACAAAAATCAGAGATGAGATTCTGAGGCCACCAAAGCAAAAGCCCTCCGCCACTTGGCTGCGCCTAGAAATTCTGTCCATAAAAATTATGAACAGAACCGGTGACAAAGGGCAGCCCTGGCGGAGCCCATCACCCACCGGGAACGAGTCCGACTTATTGCCGACAATGCGAACCAAGCTCTTGCAACGGTTGTATAGGAATCGAATGGCCCGTAGCAATGGGCCAGACACCCTATACTCCCGCAACACCTCCCACAGGACACCCCGAGGGACACGGTTGAATGCCTTCTCCAAGTCCACAAAACACATGTAGACTGGTTGGGCAAACTCCCATGCACCCTCAAGTATCCTCGAGAGGATGAAGAGCTGGTCCAGTGTTCCGCGACCAGGACGAAAACCGCATTGTTCCTCCTGCATCAGAGGTTCGACTAGCGGACGAACTCTCCTTTCCAGCACCCTGGCATAGACTTTCCCGGGGAGGCTGAGGAGTGTGATCCCCCTGTAGTTGGAACACACCCTCCGGTCCCCCTTCTTAAAGATGGGGACCACCACCCCGGTCTGCCAGTCCAGGGGTACTGCCCCTGATCTCCACGCAACATTGCAGAGGCATGTCAACCAAGACAGCCCTACAACGTCCAGAGCCTTCAGGAACTCGGGGCGGACCTCATCAACACCAGGGACTCTGCCACCAAGGAGTTGTTTAACTGCCTCAGTGACCTCGCCCCCGGAAATTGGTGGGTCATTCCCCTCATCCCCAGACTCTGCTTCCTCCTCGGAAGTCGCGTCAGTGGGATTAAGGAGGTCCTCGAAGTATTCCTTCCACCGCCTGACAATTTTCTCAGTCGACGTCAGCAGCGCTCCACCAATTTCAATTCAATTCAATTCAATTTTATTTATATAGCGCCAAATCACAACAAATGTCGCCTCAAGGCGCTTCATAGATACAGAGAAAAGCCCAACAATCATATGACCCCCTATGAGCAAGCATTTTGGCGACAGTGGGAAGGAAAAACTCCCTTTTAACAGGAAGAAACCTCCGGCAGAACCAGGCTCAGGGAGGGGCGGCCATCTGCTGCGACCGGTTGGGGTGAGAGAAGGAAGACAGGATAAAAGACATGCTGTGGAAGAGAGACAGAGATTAATAACAGATATGATTCAATACAGAGAGGTCTATTAACACATAGTGAGTGAGAAAGGTGACTGGAAAGGAAAAACTCAATGCATCATGGGAATCCCCCGGCAGCCTACATCTATTGCAGCATAACTAAGGGAGGATTCAGGGTCACCTGGTCCAGCCCTAACTATATGCTTTAGCAAAAAGGAAAGTTTTAAGCCTAATCTTAAAAGTAGAGATAGTGTCTGTCTCCCGAATCCAAACTGGAAGCTGGTTCCACAGAAGAGGGGCCTGAAAACTGAAGGCTCTCCCTCCCATTCTACTTTTAAATACTCTAGGAACAACAAGTAGGCCTGCAGAGCGGGAGCGAAGTGCTCTAATAGGGTAATATGGTACTACAAGGTCATTAAGATAAGATGGGGCCTGATTATTTAAGACCTTGTATGTGAGGAGCAGGATTTTGAATTCAATTCTGGATTTAACAGGAAGCCAAACAGAAGAAATATGCTCTCTCTTTCTAGTCCCTGTCAGTACTCTTGCTGCAGCATTTTGGATTAGCTGAAGGCTTTTCAGTGAGTTTTTTGGACATCCTGATAATAATGAATTGCAGTAGTCCAGCCTGGAAGTAATAAATGCATGAACTAGTTTTTCAGCGTCACTCTGAGACAGGATATTTCTAATTTTAGAGATGTTGCGCAAATGGAAGAAAGCAGTCTTACATATTTGTTTAATATGTGCGTTGAAGGACATATCCTGGTCAAAAATGACTCCAAGGTTCCTCACAGTGTTACTGGAGGCCAAGGTAATGCCATCCAGAGTAAGAATCTGGTTAGATACCATATTTCTAAGCTTTTCAGCGCCGAGTACAATGACCTCAGTTTTATCTGAGTTAAGTGCAGGTAGAGCACTGCTTTCCCCTCCTGAGAGGCCTGACGGTTTGCCAGAATCTCTTCGAGGCAGTCCGAAAGTCTTTTTCCATGGCCTCTCCGAACTCCTCCCACACCCGAGTTTTTGCTTCAGCCACTGCCCGAGCCGCATTCCGCTTGGCCTGTCGATACCTGTCGGCTGCCTCCGGAGTCCCACAGGCTAACCAAGCCCGATAGGACTCCTTCTTCAGCCTGGTGGCTCCCTTCACCTCTAGTGTCCACCATTTGGTTCGGGGATTACCACCACGGCAGGCACCAACCACCTTGCGGCCGCAGCTCAATGCAGCAGCTTCGGCAATGGCGACGCTGAACATGGTCCATTCGGACTCAATGTCCCCCGCCTCCCTCGGAATGCTGTTGAAGCTCTGCCGGAGGTGTGCGTTGAAGATCTCGCGGACTGGGGCCTCTGCTAGTCGTTCCCAGCACACCCTCACTACGCGTTTAGGTGCACCAGGTCTGTCCAGCGTCCTCCCCCGCCACCTGATCCAACTCACCACCAGGTGGTGATCAGTTGACAGCTCAGCCCCTCTCTTTACCCGAGTGTCCAGAACATATGGTCGCAGGTCTGGTGATACGATTACAAAATCGATCATCGACCTACGGCCTAGAGCGTCCTGGTGCCACGTGCACTTATGGACACTCTTATGTTCGAACAAGGTGTGCTATACAAATAAATAAATAAAAACCCCTAAGTTAGCAAAATAAAAGAACAAAAATTACCTGAAAATCTTTCCCCCAACCCCAAACCAACAATTTACACATCAAATTGTCTATTTGCTTACAAATGAGATTTCTCCAGGTTAACCAACTGGTATTCTGTACCACAGTTATATGCTAGATCAGCACTGAATACGTTGAAGGGAAAATTATGTTGTCAACATTAGCTGGAGTAGGAAGGAATATTATTCCAGGGGTGTAGTAACTGGGTGTAGTAACTCTCAAAACTTTTACATTTCTTCAATCCATCTCCTCTTGAAGCTCTGATTACCCTGACCTGAGGAAACACAACAACTGCATGGCCTCTGCTCTTACTCCAGCCATTTATGCCAAATTGAGGGACAAAGTCACCCCCAACAACTGGACCCTTGACCAGTGCATCCAAACGGGAGTCGACAACCCTGGACACCCTTTCATCAAGACAGTGGGTTGCGTGGCTGGTGACGAGGAGAGCTATGAGGTAAAACAAAGTGGGTTTTGTTTAAATTATCCACTGAATAACCCGTGCTTATCTTAATAATAATCAGTATATTGATTAATTGTAAATCTGGTAATACGTGAGAACTCAAAAACTGAGGCAGTAAGGTTAAAAAAAGCATGCCTCATATCACTTGCACATTTCATAAGAATTACTCACTACAAAATGTTTCGACAACAGAAGATAGCAGAAGACTTTTTATGAACTGATTCATATGTTCATAGCCAAAGTATCATGCATACTGTCAGAAATGATGTGTCATTATACAGAGTGTAGTACCTGAATGAATGTATGGTTGAAACAGTCTTTTTTCCCCATTAAGCCAGTAACTGTTGATTCTTTGTCATAGAGCTGATGATTATCCTTATTATAAAGGTGCAATTCCACACCGTCTATATCATAAGACATCAACTGTCAAAGTAAACTTCTGACTTCCTGAAACAAACCTACACTGCAGACTTTGTTTGCTGGTGCTTCTAGGTGTTTGCTGAGCTCTTTGACCTTATCATCAAAGACAGACATAATGGCTATGACCCCAGAGTCATGAAACATCCTACTGACCTGGATGCCTCCAAGGTTAGACCATAGCTTATTTCCACTATAATTTCAGTGCATCCATATTCGATTTCTACACGTATGAAACACTTTTTTTTTTTTGCCTTTGTCCTTTCCAGATAACCCACGGCATGTTTGATGAGAATTATGTTCTGTCATCCCGGGTGCGTACTGGCCGTAGTATCCGTGGGCTTAGCCTCCCCCCAGCCTGTTCGAGGGCTGAGCGCCGTGAGGTGGAGCGGGTAGTAGTGACAGCCCTAGCTGGCCTTAAAGGAGACCTGGCTGGACACTACTACAGCCTAGGAGACATGACGGAAAAGGAGCAGCAGCAACTTATTGATGTCAGTTAATCATTTCAGAGAAATGTATACGCTTTCCTTTACATTTAAACTTATGATTTAATGTTATTTTTAATTATTATTTTGTGTGAATGGTAAATTTAAAAAGGGTAAACATAGAGATTTATGGGGTGGATGTTTCTTTGGCACCCAGCACTTTGTTGGGTATCCGTTTAGCTTACTGGTTAAACAGGCACCATATACCTTACAGCTGAAATGCAGTGGCTTGATTTCAGTCTAACCTGCAGCCCCTTGCTGTATGTCTTCTCCTTCTCTTTCTCACCCTCTTTCCTGTCTACTCTTCACTGCTGAACTGCCAGATAAGGACAAAAATAAATCTTAACAAAATATGTTGCTTAAATAGAGTTTAAAACTTTCCAAACTGAAATAAGGCTTTCAACAGAAGGTGAAGAAACAGCAGTGGCTGTTCAGGTCATCTGCAGGGATATCAACTGACAGTGAAATGGGATAAGCTGTACTCTTGCATAATACCACTTTGAACCACAAGATGGTGCAGCAACCCCGTGTAGCTTCTGTAAAGGCTGTTCATCTATATTTATATATATATATATTTATTTATTTTTTGAGAATATATTTTTTTAAATCCATTTTTTAAAAACAAATCTCATTCCAGCCTCAACAATACCTATTAAAAAAGACCAATGCCCTCCCTTTTATATGACTCTTTGAAATCTTTTCATCACCAAATTGTAAAGAAGTCTTTCTTCCCTTTAAAATCTAAAAATCTACATCTCTTTCCTTCTTGATCCTCCCATTCCCACCTGTAGGATCACTTCTTATTTGACAAGCCTGTCTCTCCACTGTTGACATGTGCCTTTATGGCCAGAGACTGGCCAGATGCCAGGGGGATCTGGTATGGTCTATTCAGTTCTTGTGCATGTCCGCTGCTGTGTGACCATGTATGAGTTATTATTGTGCCTGTTCCTGGAAACTGAGCCACTAAAACAGCTTGAAGTTTGATGCTGTGTTTTCCATTTGGTGTGCATAGCTTTTTATAAACGCATGTTTTTGCACAGACGACAAGTGTGTATATCAAAGTGCCTCGTGTCATGAGTCATCAGCAGTAATGAAAGACGAGTAGTTTTCTTGTTTTCTTTTCCTCAGGCACAACAATGATAAGACCTTCCTGATCTGGGTGAATGAGGAGGACCACACCAGAGTTATCTCCATGGAGAAGGGCGGCAACATGAAGAGAGTGTTTGAGAGATTTTGCAACGGACTCAAACAGGTACAGTGGAGTGTGATGTCAAACAGAGTAAAGGGATATCATTTTGATAATTAGCCAGTCTTTTTTGTGGCTGCTAATGTTGCTGAGTTGTATCAGGCTGAAATATCTCAATTATTACTCGATTTATAAACATTCGTGTTTATACACGAATTGTGTCAAATTTCATATTTGACACATCTTCATTTCAGTCATCAAAAAGGATTATTCTTTGTGACACATTAAATCCACTGTGAGGTGCAAACTCAGCTGTTGTAACTCTGTTTGGCCACTGGTTTAAAAAATAAATGCATCACACTCCCAAACTGTATATAAAAGATGGGCAAAGCCACCATGCCATTCCCGACAGGTTTTGATAACGTTTCAGCATTTTAGTCATTGTCATGTTGTTTTTGGGGACCAAAAGAAACCATATTTGGACAAGAGGGTAGAACTTATTAGCTAGTACTACCTAGCTCGATTAGCAGGTTGGATCCATTAACTATTCAAAGACATATACCTGTTAAGTAGCAGACTTATAAAATACTAGAATTTCACTCACCAAAATTATGTGCATTGGCTTGATTATGAGCCAGGCTCCAGTGGCCACTAGAGGAACTGCATTTCATCAATTTAGCTATGTTACTTCACATGTCAGCACTATCCAATTTTGGTCATTTGGGGCACCTGAAAACAAGTGTCATAATTCTGAGTCTTTGATCCAGCACTTTGAGTGTTTTAAAATTCTGTTTATTAATAAATAATTTATGTTTGATGACTAGTTTACTTACAGTCTACGTTTGAAAAAGGGAACAAATATTATATATTATCTATCCTGACTCATAATAAAAGAAAACTGCATTTATTTCATTATGTAATTATTTTGTTAACATGAAAACTCCTCAAATTTCAAACTTCTCAGCTCTCAACTAAAGCGCTGCAAAAAGTGATTATCTTGCTCAACTATTATGTATAGATAAAATGTGATTGGGCAACCATAAACATACTGTTTACAGGTGGAGCACCTGATCCAGGAGAGAGGGTGGGAATTCATGTGGAATGAACGTCTGGGATACGTCCTCACGTGTCCGTCCAACCTGGGCACCGGCCTCAGGGCAGGTGTCCATGTACGCCTGCCAAAACTAAGCAAGGTAATATAATGACACTATAACACTATAACTTTAAGTTCCATTCACTTTTATTTAAATATTTTCAATTTACGACAACAGTTGTCTCATGGGGCTTCTGTCAGCACCAGCTGACAGAAGCTAATTTTTAAAGGTTTCTATAATCCAAATTCTTCCTCATGATCTCATCTAGAATTTTTTTTAAATCCCCAAAAAACCCAACTTCTATTCATGTTATTATTTCTGTTCTTGAAAAATAAATCTTTTAACTACAGTTTCAACATGTTATAAATGATTCCAACTTACAGGACCCACGTTTCAGCAAAATCCTTGACAACCTGCGGCTGCAGAAACGCGGCACAGGGGGAGTCGACACGGCCGCTACTGGTGATACCTTTGACATTTCCAACCTTGACCGTCTGGGCAAATCTGAGGTGAGGATATTCTTTTGTTGCCCTTTGCACAATTTCCTTTTTCATGCTAATAAGCTCACATGCATCAGTTCTATATGACGCCCTGTCTGAGCTATTCTGTTGCTGTGTGCTTCTAGGTAGAGTTGGTCCAGTTGTTGGTCGACGGCGTCAACTACCTGATTGAGTGTGAGAAACGGCTGGAAAAAGGCCAGGAAATCAAAATCCCATCTCCCATTGTTCAGTTTAGGAAATGAAAACTGAACTCCTCAGTTTCCTCGGTGACCTGATCAGTCCTCCCTCTCAAACTGAGCCTGCTAGAGCACCTGAGAGGGACTCCCATCAGCGAGGAGAAAGCATTCTCTTTAAGTTTCCAAGACAGAGTGTATTTCTTTAAGATAAATCATCTTAGACATGTTCTTTAGAGGAAAACTCTACCTCAGGAAAATTGTAACCCCAAGTTCAATGAATAAACACTATACAACATTTTATTGCTTTCATTTTGTTTTTTGCTGTTGTTCTGTTTTTCACTTTGGCTGGACAATAAAGTGTAGAAAGTGGTTCAGAATTCTTTCACTGAAGCACGGTCTTATTTGTATGAAGATAATGTCAGTTTTGTAATTATTAGATGGCTGTTTATTTTCCTATCATCATCAGCCACTTTATTAGGTAAACCATGCTGGTGCTGGTTTGGAACCCCTTTTGTCTTCAGAACTGTCTTAATTATTAGTGGCAGAGATTCAAAAAGGTGCTAGAAACATTCCTGAGATTTTGGTTCATACTGTCACGATAGCGTCAACCAGTTGCTGCAGATTTTCCAGTTGCACGTGATGGTTATAAAGGAATGGACATGGTCAGCAATAATACTCAGGTAGGCTAATAGTGCTCTGTTGGTACTTACGGGTCCAAAATGTACCAAAAAAATACCCTGCGCACCATTTCACCACCACGATCATCCTGAAACATTGACACAGTATGGATCCATGCTTTTATGTGCATGCCGATTCTGACCCTACCATCTGAACATCACAGCAGAAATAAAGATTTTTCCTGTCCTCTGCTGGCCAATTTTGGTGAGCTTGTGCACATTGTAGCCTCAGTGTCCTCTTCTTAGCTGACAGGAGTGCCATCTGGTATGGTCTTCTAATTCTGTAGCCTATCAGCTTCAACGCTTAACATTCAAAGTTGGTGTTGCTGTAACAAGTAGTTATTTGAGCTACTGGCACCTTTCTAGTGGCTCAAAGTAGCCTGGTCCCTTTCCTCTGACCTCTAAAAATCTATAAGTTAAGTGAATACGCTCTCCTTTCCTAACCATTATCTAAACCCTAGAGATGGTTGCGCAGTAAAATACCAGTAGATGTGCAGTTTTTGAAATCCTTAGATGAGCCCATCTATAGCATCAACAACCATGACATTATCAAATGTCAATCGCCTTTCTTTACCTCTCCAAAGCTGGACCCAGCTGTAAATCTGGTAAGGATTATGCCTCAAAATCCCACTACAGGAATAGGAAAGATCCTGCATATGCCTCTGTATTTCCTACTGGCTTCTCACATTTGTAAGCATCAGTAATTTTGTATCTTATTTTTACATCAGTAATAATGGATCTTTAATGTAATGTTCACTGACAACATGCACTTTACAAAGGGGCCAACAGAGGTGGAAGAAGTTTAATAATATTTCTAAAGATACAAAAATGATTCAATGACTTGAATGTTGTTGCATTTTCAGAAGTTTCTTTGCTCCTGCGTGAATTTTGCATGAGCAACAAATTTAAATTCTGCCACTGCCACGGGTGATTTTACAGATCACGGTGTATCCTAGGGGGAAAACGATTGAAAGGAGTAGACGACAAATATAACCCACAGCATTAAATGCCGTCAAGATTTGAAACAATGCTTAAAAAAATCTGTAAACAGGTGTGCATAAGCTAATGATTAATCTAAGAACACATTCAGCATTAAAGTAAGCAGAACAGCACTTTTCAGAGATTTCACTTTCGACGATGCCACCTCAGAAAATTTTATTTTTTCTAAAAAGGAAAGAAAAAAATCAGTAGAAAGAAGTCAAAAACAACCAAAAGGTGACACTTTGAGGCCAGAGCCTGCCTGTGCACCAAAAAGTCCTGCTTTTCTTTTTGGCAAAGTGAAACAGCAACACAAGCCTCTATTAAAGAGTGGTTGGAGAGTGCTAAACAATGCAGGTTTGGAGAACAGGCCATCTCTGTGAAATAAGGGGATAAGAACAGAGAGTCAGGCTGGGTTCTTTGAACAGGAAACAAAAAGGAAGTCTAAGAGGCGGGTCGTCAGTCCACAGGTCGCTTTTCACTGTGTTTCTTTGTGAACTCCTCTGCGTTCTTCATGAATTTCGCACGGTCTTTAGTGTACTCCTCTGCCAGGTCAGCCCTCAGTGGATGCTCTGGCTGAGGCATGTTCACCATCGCAACCAGACACTGAATCACTGGCAGACAGAGGGAATGAGAAAAGAACATTTGTGAGCATATTTGGTACTTTTTGGAACAGATATAAGAAAGCAATAATAAGATGTGGATGTCCATTTTCACCTTGGCAGGTTTTCGTGGCTGGCTTCCAGTTCTCCACACTGATGATGGGCAGGCAGACCTGGCCCTTTTCATCAATGTTGGGGTGGTAGATTTTTGTCTTGAAGGTTATCTTAGGTGGCTTGAAAGGATACTCTGCAGGGAAGATGATCTCAATCCGAAATGCTCCTTTGTCATATGGAGGACAGTCCTTGAAGAAAATAAGTATGTGTTAATTTCAGGAAAATTGAAATAATATTTAGTCAACAATAATTACATAATTTAATTAATAATGCTCTTTGACTTTAAGATGACTTGGTGGGGGTCATTTTTATGTGCCCCTTTGATAGTTTTAATAGTGAAAATTAAAAATGTTGCTAAAATGATTTCAGTGTTCTTCTCTAATAATGTTCTTCTTTTTTATACTTCTGAACATAGTAAGGATGCCCCTCTCTACAGCATTAAACAGAACCAAAACTTGTGTCTGACACTTATCAAAACAGAAACCTTAAAAAAATAAAATAAGTGAACAAAAAACAAGTAAGCTGATAATTTACTGTTCACAACAGATATATATAGACTATATAAAACAATATGTTTCATACAAGTCAACCCAAATTTCTACCAAAATGTTCTTCTCGAACTTCACAATGTGTGATCTGAAATTTGAGCCATTAGAGAAACAAAAGTGGGAAAAATGTATAGTTACATAGGGTCAATACTTACAGGAACAATAAGCCCTTGCCAGTTCAAAATATTAGATTCATCCACTTGAATGATTCGGAAATTCTTTATTCCAGAATCGCGAATGTCTTGAATCTCCTGAAACAAAACATAATTGATTGAAATTTGGTGTAAAATTATGCAGTGACAGAACAGGAAGAACAAACAGACAAATGCGTGAATGTATAACGTAGAGTAATCAGCCACAACATCTCCAAACTGGAAGCCAGAACCTACTAAAAGTGATCCAAGGAAGGAGAAATGGTGACTCGGCAGGTTCAGAAAGGGCAGTACTGGACCATGCCGTTTCAGCCCACAGAAAAACAGTCTTCAGCTGGCTAGGACAAAAATGTGTCAGCACACAAATTGCTGTGCATGACACTGCACAAATGCAGACTGTCAGAACCTACAATGACCACATGAACAACACAGTGCTGACTTGGTCCCCAAATTTCCAAGATCTCAACCGAGACAAGCATTGTTGGGATGGGTGTTCTTTTGGTGACATTAGGGTGAGCGCCACATTATGAGGTTGTGGTTTTAAACTTGTGGCTGATTGAGGTCGATAAAACGTGAGGAAAAGTCAAGAAACCAGCTAAGAAATACAATCTGCTGGGTGTAGGTGATTCAGAGGAACTGTGTAATATGGCCCTGATGGACCGAGTCCCGTCAGACAGTAAACAGTTACATCACTTCCTCCACAATGACTCATACCCGCTCATTCCTCGGTTCAGATTACTATTCACACAATGCATTTTTCCTTCCAGGCTGTTCACATAAATACTGCAAAAACAATTATGGTGTTTTAAATTTTATTAACATCGGACAATGATGGCCCATGTGAGACCTTCACCTCCACTAATACAGTTTTGCATACTTACAGGGCAGCAGTCATAGATTCATACTAATTAACAATAAATAAATAAATGAATAAAATAATGGGTTTCCAGACTGTGACCTTTGCAATGACATGTGTGTATGGCAAACAGACAGAGGTGGAGAACTCAGTTTTTTGCTATGAAGGCCTGTGATGTATGAAACACTCAAGGATTCATATAGACTAAGCTTTTTAACATAACCCTCAACAAATTAAAGAAAAAAAATTAAAAAACAAAAACCTGAAATAGCTTCGAACTTAATGGGTATTGCATCTTTAAGATGTGCGTGTGCAGCAACATTGGCTGAGGACTAATGGTTCCATGATGGTTACTTTTAGTTATTTAAAAAAAACAACAAAAAAACCCAAAAAGTGTTTAGTTTGTGACTTGTTAACCTTGTTTGCGGTTGACTGATTTCAGGTATAAAGCAAAGCAGTTGCAGAGAATATCAAGGAGCAGCCTTGTGATAACAGTCACCTTCAACCACCACTACCAGCTGTTAGCTGAACACTAGCATTAGTTAAAAAAAAAAAAAAAAGCTTAAAAGCATTACAAAACAAATCCATTTGGTTACTCAGATCAAATATTTTTCATTCATATGGTCAAAAAGTCTGCCAGTATAAATTTCAGAAGAACATCTAGGTGAGATAGACAAACAGGAGGAAGAAACTAGTAAATGTTATCAAACCGCTGAGGTCCTACAGTTGCAAGTGATTGGCAGACAGAAAGTGACAGTCAAAATATTTTATACCGATCAATTCAAGCTGTACATTTCTACAGTCCCAGTCATTTCAGATAATTCTCTTGCAACAGTTTTAACTGAAAGCAAATAGTAGAAATTTTCTAATTCCCAGTGGAATTTGGAATTTACGTGAACTGTAAAACTGAACTGTCAGGGGACTTCAGGAAGTCGTGACAGCACACTACACCATTTTCTTTTTGGTATGAGGAAATTACTAACATAAAGCAAATCAAAACTAAAACGAGTCAGAACAAAAGAAAGTATGAACGCCTGGCCAGCCACTACACTGTTTACAACATTAGCACACAATTCATTTTTTTCTCTCTTTAAAAATAAAAATCAATGTCTACAATAGCCACATTTTTCTACATACTCTTTTAACTTACAGGAACAATTCTTTCCAATTGTTACACTTAATTCTTCATAATTTATTGACTACTGTATTTTGTTGCTGAAATAATAAAGGCATTACTCCTTCTGTTTGTTTCATATTGCGTTTGTTTACATGCAAGTACATGACCAAGTCAAAATAAATCAAAATAACTTTGTATACTGTTTTGTAAATAACTCACTCTTAATCCCCCTAAACAAGAGAATAATATGTCTTACTTATAGAAAAAGATATATATATATATATATATATATCACTGTTTATTAAACGTATACGGCTCAGATGAGGTCTGACGTCACGTCCCAACCCCAAAGTCTCCATGTTTTCGCCTCCGCGGCTGCCTTCAGACGGCGACAGCGGTTAAAACGAGCTGCTACAGTTTCCACCATGCTCGCCTATTAAACACCAGCTTGCTTTCCGACTTAAAGCCGTAGATGACAGTTTTATCTTAAAGCTTAATCACGCTCTGCTGGTATTTCAAATTAACAAGTAAACCCCGAGTCACCGTCTGTCGGCCGTCATTATCCTTTCGTTTTGTCAGACACTTGAGCGACAAACACCCGGACATTTTCTCTTTGCTCACGAATCTGTAGCTACACTCATAAAGTCGAAACCATTGTTTAAACCATGTCAAAGTTGCAGAAATCCAACAACTAAGACCTTTTTCTTACCCTAGTTAGTCTCCGAGCCGAAGTCATTGTGGTACCGATTCCGTCTTCTCCTTCTTCTTCCTTTTTCTTTCCGCTCTACCTCGACTTCTTTTCAGTTTGTTTTAAAACGGATGACGGGCGGGATTCTCTTGCGTTACCGCCCTCTTTGGGCCCGGAGGGTTACAGATTTTAACCAAATTTTTACCGCTTTGCTTTGGATATGTGTTCCTGTTTCCTTAGGTATCCCCATTTCTTTAAGACATCCTTTTAGAATAAAACTATTCTATTTACCCATCTATTGTGGTAAGCTAATCCAGTATTTAGTTCCGTTTAATTTATCTAATACATACATTTAACCATGGCTCATTTAAAGGAAATGTGGAAAATCGATGCAAAACCGTTAAAAAAAAACAAGCACACATGAATTATTTTGAAATTAAAAGACAATTAAAGAAAAAAAGATAATTTCCCCACATTTCACAGTGATGAAATGGGAATGTCCTTTTATCAAAAAGGTTTTTTTTGAAAAGTGATTCTATTAAATTTGTCACCTGTTAGTGACAAGTTGTTAACAGACCTCTCTGCACTGAATCATTTGAATCATTACTTGTTATTAATCTCTGCCTCTCTTCCACAACACGTCTTTTGTCCTGCTTTCCTGCCCTCACCATGAACCAGTTGTGGCAGATGGCCACCCCTCCCTGAGCCTGGTTCTGCTGGAGGTTTCTTCCTGTTAAAAGGGAGTGTTTTCTTCCCACTGTCACCACAGTTCTTGCTCACAGGGAGTCTTATGATTGTTGGGTAGGCAATATAAATTGCCTTGAGGCAACTGTTGTTGTAATTTGGTGCTGTATAAATAAAACTGAATTTAATTGAATTGACAATACAATGACATAATAATGAAAATGTAAGAAAAAAAATCACAGAGTCTAAGAACATCCTACTCTCACTGGCTGTCAGAAATGTTCTAATTTACTCATAATTCTCTAAATTACAACCTTTTAAGTTTGACTCACAGTGAGGAGCAGTTTTCTTTTCAGTCGCATCTTATATCAGGTGACCTCAATCGTTCACATGTTAGGGTGGGTTAAGGGATCACGCTGATTTCACCTGAAACCACTAGAGGTTTTTTCACACCTTATGTGAAGAGTCACATGATTAATAGTGGGTCAATTACCCCCTCCTAAGGGACACTACCAACTAAGGTTTAAATATCTGTGACTCTCCACTTTTTAGCCTTGGATGAGAGGTGAAATGTCTTCAACAAAATTAAAGAAGTCCAGCTTAGGACCTTTTTAAGGTCCTAAGATTCCTCTAGGCAGAAATACCTTGTTGATGCTACAGGTCAAAAGAGACAGGCCAGGCTGCTTTGAGTTCACAGGACGGACACAAAAATACAAATAACAACTTGTTATAACATAGGTATACAGTAGATGACTCTTATTGTTTCACAGTAAGATCCACCATTGCTTGTCATTGATAACTGTGAACAAACTCATCTGGAGCTATCACACATGACATGAAAGATGGCTATCATGTTGCCATCTACTCATTTCTGAAGTCCCATTTTGAAACTTTGAGATGAGCCTTTGCAGCATCACAATCTCAGTATTAAAAAAAGAAGAGGTGATGGGAAATGGAATGGTTCTTATATAGCAAAATAATAAAATAATAAATTGCTATTACACAAAAGCACAAGGCAGCCTTTGTTCAACTTCCAATTTTTTATTCTTTTTTTTTTAGAATAGAAAATTATATTTAAAAAAAATAACAGAGAAATTTACAGTGATTACCTTTAAGAAACTCTAATGTTTCAGAACTTGCCTGAGAAAGATTTTGTCAAGGTTTTTTTTTTTCTTTCTTCTAATTTCTCGTTTGTATGTAGCTCCCAGGAAGAACAAGTTTACTCACCACCACTTCTGCGCTGGTGAGTAAACTTGTATGCCAGCCACACAGCCTAAGCATATCCTGTGACCTCCCGACAGTCTGCATGTTCAAGATGGCCGCTTAAGTGGAGAATTTACACCTCTCCAGTAAAACTAATCCAGCAGCTAGCTGGCCGAACGACTTTTACCGTGGAATTACCCTAAGATACCAGCAACGTTTTCTTATGCGTTACATCTGAAGCGAAGCATAATTGTTGAGGTTCGACACATGGAGTAAAACATACTGGTAAGAAATTCGTTAACCCCCCCGCCCCCTTCCCCATAGTTTGGTAGCCACATTAGCCAGCTAGCCTGTTCAGTAACAACTAACGGGCTAATTTTAGCAACACCTGGCGTAATCGTACTAATTTCAGTAGACGTACAACAGGCAGTCCAAAGGTGGCTCACCTTTAAACAGTTAGCCAGAGTTAGCTGTAAAAATAGGACTCTGGCTAACTGCTAAGTGGGTTTGTTAATGTGAAATGTAAGTGCTAATGTTACCTGCTAACGTTTCATATATGATGGGGTTTGCTAGTTTTGTTTACCTTGCTCGCTCTTATACTGCGTTTTTGGTTTGTGAAAACCGTTTTAAACGAGAGCAAGAAAAATGTATGTAGTATGTGTTGTTTACGCCACAACCGATATTTGTAACTTCAGCTCTAAACAGCCATAGTGAATGTGTTGGTACTTCTCGTTTCATATTATTTGTCATTGCATTTTGCCAGTCTCATAAGCAATGAGCAGCAGAACGACATGAATTTTAAATGACAGAATACTTATCAAACCTCAGTTCAGAGGGTTGTTGAGACTTCATCCTTCCCTTAAATATTAA
Source organism: Neolamprologus multifasciatus (assembly GCF_963576455.1). Classification (NCBI taxonomy): domain Eukaryota; kingdom Metazoa; phylum Chordata; class Actinopteri; order Cichliformes; family Cichlidae; genus Neolamprologus; species Neolamprologus multifasciatus. The sequence goes on from NC_140445.1 coordinate 12,205,607, forward strand.
ACCTTGTTGGAAACTAGTTACTGAATGACAGCAGCAAAAAGAGGCTCTCTAAGTAAGACCGGAAAAAGAAGTTCTTCCCACTTTGTGGGAAGCTTAGTGGAGTGAAAGAAAATTTTTCTTTTTTTCCAGCGTTCCAAACTTCAGCTTGTTACTGTAATTGCTAGAAAAACATTTACTGAGAAAAAGCTGGTGGAATTCCTTAATTAAACCACGTGTTCAGAAAGCTCCAACGTGAAGAAAAGTGAAATTAGTATCTGATCCTATCCACCACTGTTTAGTGAAACATCTTTAGCAAAACTACAGAAGATAAAATAAGATATGGAGACTATTAGCTTAGTCTGACAATGTTTAAAGCAAGCCATTCCTGGGGCTGGACACTGAATTATTATAAACAATAATTATTTTTGTACCATCATCATGTCTGTTTTCTGCGACAGGAAAGGTTGCATAAAAGCACAGGGCTAAGCATAGTTCTGAGAATGTTGATATGTTTGATTTTCTTCATTGCCGCCACCACATACTCATTTAAAAAGCTTACAGAAACACTCACTGATTTACTAGCATAGTTAAACGTACAGAGGCACAAACACATACACAAGAACACACACCTAATCTACCCACAGAAGATACAGTACTTACAGACCTATTTTCAAACATATAATATAGGGTATATAAATACAGTGAACACGTTTAACTCTTTGGCAGATGTTGTATGAAGTTAAACTATTAAAAGCATTGCTATTTCTAAAAGGGAAACCAATGAGTAGTTCATTTTGAAAGACCAGTATTTTTTCTCTTTTAAGTAGGGATGGGTATTGATAAGATTTTCACGATTCCGATTCCATTTTCGATTCTGTTTAACGATTCGATTCTTTATCGATTCTCTTATCGATTCTTTTTAAAAAAGGAGAACACTAAGGTCTAATAGCTTAGAACTTTGTTTTATATCTTCTCTTTGAACAAGATAGAAATTTAGGAGTAACATGGCCTTACAAACCCAACAGTGAGATCTTAAGAGATCCACAGCCTACGGCTCTTCAATGGGGTGTCACAGGGTCCCCAGGAAAAAAAATTGTAAATGTAAAATAATAAAATAAATATTCTTCTGTAGCAATAACAAAGTATAACATCAATTATTCTGTAGCTATTACACAACAATATCCAGTAATGTCCCTGCCTACAATTAAACACATTCACTTACCGAAAATCATCTGCTGTGGCAAATGGGTGCAAACCTTTGACCACAAACTTAGTCACTGCTCGGTGACATTCGTCTATCCTAGCCTGAAAGGAGACGCTAACGGTAGACTGCAGTGAGAACTGCCAGCATCTGAGCCAGACTCTGTCTGTCTCTCTCATCATGGTCATCTAAATGCACAGTAATGGCAGGTTTTGTAATAAGGCAGATCGCGCTAACATAATATGCACTGTTAGTTGATTATTTACCTGCCGCATTAACGGGAGAGGACGTGCAAACGTTACCGCTGCTGGGTTGAGATTCACGAGTCCGGAGCGGAATTAAAAACACGACATTCATTTAAGGTCATCGTGTGTTTTGTGAGCAAATGCTTTTGTATATTTGTAGTGTTTCCTCCCTTAAATGAAATATCTACTTTGCAAGTATTGCAAGTTGCCCTGTTGTCATCCATTCTCGTAAAGCAAAACCAAACTTTTGAGCGTTTGAGCCGCTTAGGCGCCGTGTTTCCTGCCAGGTAAATGACGCTCCGCAACGTGGTGACGTCATTCGGGGTTACTGGAATCGATAAGGGAATCGTTTGCAAAAATGGCAAACAATTCCAAGGAATTGAAACACTGGGAACCGGTTCTCAACAAGAACCGGTTTTCGATACCCATCCCTACTTTTAAGTATTTGTTATTATTTCTTGTCCGATTACTTGGTTAATCAATGGCATAGTCAATTAGTGAAACAATCAATAGCTGCATCCCTATTTATTTCCTTTTCTTTGTTCATGGACCTTTACTTTAAGAACTATGTAGTGATAAGCTTTATGAGTTAAGTTGAGACATTGAAGTTGTGGGAACTGCATTCTAGTACCAGTATGTACCTTAGCACTACTGTGAATCATTCATACACGTATCCTTCTTGTGGTGTTCCTGTTAAGTTACCCGAGGATTGTATATCACCTAGTTCTCCTTTCATTTATCGCTTCCGTCTGGTAAAAGTACAGCTGAACTACTACTACTTCTACTACTACTCTTCAGCTATAGACTACTGCGCTACACAAACGAGACATAGTTGTCATTAAGTAGTGTAAAAACCCACAAATCACAATGAGTAATAGTTGAGTGACACCAGAACTCACATGGTTCATATCATGTGATGGCTGTGAAACTGGTTTGTGGGAGGGTGACAATTCATAGTTGATACGGGTTTGTATACACTCTCAGCTTTTTGAATTCATGTTGGACTAAATTCTAAGTAAGATGGAGGCTTGCTCTGAAAACAATGACTTGTGTACTGAGGTTTGGCGATTGGATGAATATATCAGCTATCGATGATAGGCTTTTTGCTGATTGTTTTTACAAGAGCGATTTATTTATTTATTTGACCATGAATAAGTTTGCTAATAATGTTGGTTGAAGCTAAGAGTCGACAGAAAAAATAATAGCACTGTTTTAACAGCACCCTCTTCCAGCTTCCAGCAAATGCACCCTCCTCAGAGCACAAATGCAGCGATTCATTTACTCCAACTTATAACAGAAAGAAAGAAAGGCAGTAGCCTATGTTCAGAAAAGGAACCCCCACATTTTATTTAAATTAAAAACTCCACAATGCTGGGGAGGTAAACAAAGAGAAATTGGCTTCTTTTTTCCACCAATGGTTACAGGCTGTTCCAGTGTTTATCTGTCTTACACACTCCACCAAACAAAAAATACAAAATTAAACAAAAAGTAAAAAATCTCAGATAAAATGTTAAGTCTTTTGCCAATTTGGCGCATCTCAAGAAAATAAATAAATACATTAATTAATTCATAATCTAAAAAGTAGCTATATTAATACTGAAACAAACAAGAAAAGAAAGTAAAATATTCCCTCCAAACAAAACTTTCTAAATGTGCAAATAAGTTCGTGGATGATTGCTCTGCCCATCAAAAAGTCTGTGCCTGCGTGAATATATTGCCTAACGTCGGTTATTGGACTGATGATTGTCGGTTGGAAAATTTTTACATATCTCCCAACCTTATTTTGTTCATAATACAAGATAATTTGGTACAAGATTCAATGATGTACTACTTGATATTAAGATTAATGTCTATGTCACCAGTGCTGTCTTTACTTCCTCCAGCTGACACTCAGCTCTACACAGTAATGCCCCATCTCCTCAGTAGTTTGCATTAGGGCTGGGCCATATCATACCGTTCACGGTAATACCGGTATAATGTTGGGCAACGATAAGAAAATGAAATATCACAATAGAATATGAGTAAAACGCGCATGTGCAGTGCCTTTGTTTTCATACGCACATGGTGGAAAAAGCATGGCGGAGACGGAGAATAAGAAGGGCGAAAGCGGATCGTTGAATGAAACAGATGAACCAGAATTGGTTTGTAAAAATGGCGTGGAACTGGTTAAACTGTCAGCAAGGAATTTGCATTTGCACTGTTAAATTTTTATATAACTTTAATGCACATAAAAAACAGCTGCTTGTTTAAGTGAAAATACATTGATGGGTTTTGGTTTTTTTTTTGCACTAATAAAGTTGTGGAGTTGCAAAGTATTTTGTCTAGTGTCAATTCTATCGTCAGTTATATCGTTATCGCAAAATTTCAAATGTATATCGTGATAAATATTTTTGGTCATATCGCCCTGCTCTAGTTTGCATTCAAGACACTGAACAACACTTCACGAGTGATCAGTAACTGCATTCAAATGTTGAATTATCACACCCATTATCACAAATATTAATCTGGTTGGCCCACATGGTTAATAATGGACCTGAGTGTAATTATTTAACAGTTAGCACTTCCTTTTGAAATAAAGTCAACAAACAATAACAATGGAAGTGATGGCATCAGTAGATCACATGACTGCTATTTGTTTACTGTAACACAGAACTGTGTCCTTGTCCTTATTTCTTGCAGTAGTGGCTTCTGTTGCTTTTTTTCTTTCTTTTTTATTCCTTAACTCTTAGTCCCCTTATTGCCTACTTAAACCATATGTCTGAATAATAATTGTTATGTCTTGATGCATGCTCAATCATCCAGGTAAGTAAATCTCCAAAAGTTGATTCTGTTCATCTGGACATAGCGTTTTGTGGGAGAAACATTTTGTCACTCTTTAACAACAATGGTCAAGTGGTTGTTGATCAATGGTCATGAGAATTTGCATAATTAAGATTAAGGAACTGATCTCCCAGCCCATTGTTCCTTCAGTGGGCTGGTTTCAGTCATTATGCAAATGTACTGTTTATAAGATTGGGGAAACCTGCAGTCAGCTGAGACTGAAGAAGTCACTTGGATGAGTGACGAAACGTTTCTCCCACAAAACTCTACGTCCAGATGAACAGATTCAACTTTTGGAGATTAATTGTTATGGTTTTCCATTGACTGTTTTGTGTTAATTTCTGGGTTCCTACTAATGTAGCTTCTACCATAGCCTTGTTCTTTTTCTGTTAGCCACTTTGATTCTTTTTCCTTATTTATACTTGCTTTTCTTTTTTTTTATTTGTTACCAGAGGGGATCTCCTAAAGAGGAATATCTAAATTTTCACTGCAACATAATTATGGAATTTTAGTGTTATATGAAACTGTGCTTATTTAACACTAATGGAACACAGTTATTGCTGTGTCTTAAGCTGATAAAGACTATAATGTCAGAGATTTCTGCTTCTTCACCTCTAAACAACAACATTATCAGCTCATTTTAGCCACTTCACACTATCGTCATGTCACTTTGTGCAGAGTACTGACAATCTACCACTAAATGGGATGATCCCTGCTAAAGATATTCATTTGCAGCTCAGCGTCATGTGCATTTGCACTTTTGTTGTCTTTACCGAGGTCCTTGACTGGTGTAGTAAATGTTTACTAAGCTGTAGTTGGCATGTTAAGTGGATTTTTACTCCACCACCCAAACACCAAAGAACCTGAAAAACAATCCAACATTTGAAGTAATCCTTTCTTCACCCAACAGACCTGTTTTTGTTTTTCTTTTCAGAAACTGTAGGGCATAAAAAGCCTCTTTCCTTTAGTGCAGCATGGACAGCTTCTTCAAGGCAGCTGTATGTGATTTGGACAAGCTGCTAGATGACTTTGAACTCAATAGTGGTAAGACCAGTCACACATCACATGGACAGTAACATCTGATAAGGGATAGACATGATTCATTGTTAATGGATTTATTCATTTTATAGTTTATCTCAGTAAAGATATAGCAACTGATAACACAAGTAACAAAGAATGTGTATGGAATTATTATATTATACTATTATATGTCACGTGTGAGAAAAAACATAATCTGAGCAAATAATTTCATTTCACAGGTGCAATTAAATTCCCTGTGTTTAAATTCAATAACTCACATGTGTAGAACTTAGCAGCCACACACAGAAAGAAGCCATCGCAAACACAAGAGTGTCTGCTTTGAGTCTGCTGCAGTTTCACACTTTTGGCAGGATTGGACTGACTTTTGACTGTTTGGAGACGGAGCCCAAAGGAAGTGTGTGTCCTATTCTGATTGGTAATTTTGATGCTCAGTTCCGTTACGGCATTAAACTGAGTTACACTGTAGCAGCAACAGAAGCATTGTTTAAAACTGTACTTCTTTACAATTTGGAAAATAAAGTTTGCCAAATTAATTATCAACAGTTGTTGATTGCTGGGTAGCAGTAAAAATACTGACAACTGTCACTGAATTACTTTGATGATAAAGAAAATCCTTTAAACCAGAGGATTAAGGAACTTTTGAAGCTATGGCAGTGCTGTTGTCCCAATGTGTTGTACAGTACTCCATAGCTTTTATAATTTAAAAAAACAACAGCAAAAAAACCCTAACTCGTAACGAGAATCAGGAAAGGGTGTGAAAAATTAGAACTTTCGCTAAAATACATACATTTAAAAAAGTTGCTCAATCTGCAGCCAACACATGTAACTGTACATACCATAACTTGGAGTGCTTCACAATGTGCCCTAGATTTCTGCGGTTTTAGCATTTTTTTCCCCCCAGTGTTAAAGTGAAGCCAGTGATTAAAAAGTCGTCAAATCCTCAATACAGATGTGTATCAAAGATCAAGCCTTTCATACTGATTTTTGATTTATTTAACAACTGATAACACAAGGAACTGATGTTTTTGTTTTTCATACAGCAGTGCAGAGACTTGCATTAGAATCTTCTGCTTTCAAACATTTCTTCAGCATTAAAGTAATTCAGTGACAGTTGTCAGTATTTTCACTGCTAAGAGCAACCAACTAACTTTTGTTTTTGTGAGCACTGCTCAGAAATGGCAAAAAAGAGTAAATCAGACAATCTTTACAAACAAGATATTTAAAAGAGATGATGTTAAAAAAACACCACATTTTGTGCAACTTCTTGGTCTGTGTTACAAAACTAGCAACCTTTGTCACACCAAGTTAACATGCATACGTTATACACACACACACACATCTATATCTACACACAGACATGCACATAGATGTACATGCATACATACACATTCATCAGTGTACCTACAGACAAATATTTTCTCTTATCAGCAACATGTTGATATTTTCATTCTATACAATAGTGCCCAGTGACTTCTTTTTTGGCCGGGCAGTGCATATACAGTGGGGCAAAAAAGTATTTAGTCAGCCACCGATTGTGCAAGTTCCCCCACTTAAAATGATGACAGAGGTCAGTAATTTGCACCAGAGGTACACTTCAACTGTGAGAGACAGAATGTGAAAAAAAAATCCATGAATTCACATGGTAGGATTTGTAAAGAATTTATTCGTAAATCAGGGTGGAAAATAAGTATTTGGTCACCTCAAACAAGGAAAATCCCTGGCTCTCACAGACCTGTAACGTCTTCTGTAAGAAGCTTTTCTGTCCCCCACTCGTTACCTGTATGAATGGCACCTGTTTGACCTCATCATCTGTATAAAAGACACCTGTCCACAGCCTCAACCAGTCAGACTCCAAACTCCGCCATGGCCAAGATCAAAGAGCTTTCGAAGGACACCAGGAAAAGAATTGTAGACCTGCACCAGACTGGGAAGAGTGAATCTACAATAGGCAAGCAGCTTGGTGTGAAAAAATCAACTGTGGGAGCAATCATCAGAAAATGGAAGACATACAAGACCACTGATAATCTCCCTCGATCTGGGGCTCCACGCAAGATCTCATCCCGTGGGGTCAAAATGATCATGAGAACGGTGAGCAAAGATCCCAGAACCACACGGGGGGGACCTGGTGAATGACCTGCAGAGAGCTGGGACCAAAGTAACAAAGGTCACCATCAGTAACACACTACAACGGCAGGGAATCAAATCCCGCAGTGCCAGACGTGTTCCGCTGCTGAAGCCAGTGCATGTCCAGGCCCGTCTGAAGTTTGCCAGAGAGCACATGGATGATACAGCAGAGGATTGGGAGAATGTCATGTGGTCAGATGAAACCAAAGTAGAACTTTTTGGTATAAACTCAACTCGTCGTGTTTGGAGGAAGAAGAATACTGAGTTGCATCCCAAGAACACCATACCTACTGTGAAGCATGGGGGTGGAAACATCATGCTATGGGGCTGTTTTTCTGCCAAGGGGACAGGACGACTGATCCGTGTTAAGGACAGAATGAATGGGGCCAAGTATCGTGAGATTTTGAGCCAAAACCTCCTTCCATCAGTGAGAACTTTGAAGATGAAACGAGGCTGGGTCTTCCAACATGACAATGATCCAAAACACACCGCCCGGGCAACAAAGGAGTGGCTCCGTAAGAAGCATTTGAAAGTCCTGGAGTGGCCTAGCCAGTCTCCAGACCTCAACCCCATAGAAAATCTGTGGCGGGAGTTGAAAGTCCGTGTTGCTCGGCGACAGCCCCAAAACATCACTGCTCTTGAGAAGATCTGCATGGAGGAATGGGCCAAAATACCAGCTACTGTGTGTGCAAACCTGGTAAAGACCTATAGTAAACGTTTGACCTCTGTAACATAACCTTTGTTGGCAATAACAAAGTATTGAGTTGTATTTTTGTTATTGACCAAATACTTATTTTCCACCCTGATTTACGAATAAATTCTTTACAAATCCTACCATGTGAATTCATGGATTTTTTTTTCACATTCTGTCTCTCACAGTTGAAGTGTACCTCTGGTGCAAATTACTGACCTCTGTCATCATTTTAAGTGGGGGAACTTGCACAATCGGTGGCTGACTAAATACTTTTTTGCCCCACTGTAGCAGAATATATATAGCAGAATCTCTGTCAGGTCTGGAAGCCAGGAAGGAAGAGTCTCACTCAGGCGAAGCCGTTTCCGATCTAGAGACACCGGATTTTATTAGTTATTAGTTAGTAAATATAACCATGTATTTGTATTTTAGCACTCATGGTTCGGATAGCAGCACAACTTTGACCCCAGAACCACATTACCAGATGGGGAAAAAAAACCACCAAAAAAATCTAGCAAAACAGAATTGACAGTGCCAGTGTATCCAAAGTACAGCTCAAGTATAATTGAATTAACTGTTTTCCTTTTTTTGGATTGCAGAGGAACACGAAGGCAGGCCTGTTTCCCTGAAGCCCTCTGTGTACCCCTTCTCCTCACTTGGCCCTCAGTGTTCACCTACAGAGCTGTCCCCAAATCCACCAAGCCTCCCGGACCTTAATTCTCTTCATTATGGATTGACACCCAGCTGTCCTGATGGTTCTGCCAGTCATAACCATAACCGCAGCACTGATAGAGAGGTCAAAGGTCAGCCTCTCACTGGTGTGGACCTTCTGTTGTCTGTGGATCGCAGGTCAGCCAAAAGCTCTACCCCTCCCTGTCCAGACAGAGCTTTGAAACCTGTCTGCGACCTTGTGAATGACACAAGCTCAGCCATTCTGGTCAGGTCCAGTAGCCATGATGCCTTCAGTAAGCTGGACATGGTGGAAAAGCAAATGGAGGAAGAGGAAGCACTGCTTGTGGATTTTAACAGCCCCGAAGTAGGACAAGAGCAAGAGGGTGCATGCCATAGTCGAGACACCCAAAAAGAGCAAACCCTTGTAGGGAATGGGAAGGTACTGTTGAGTCTAGATTTACATCAGCAGAGTGGTGGATACTCTGCCTCACTCAGTCTGCTTGATGTCATTCTCCCCGCAGCAGTGGAAAGGAGCTGTGATCCCGCAGATCATTCACTATCTTCAATAGCTACTGATTTAGCTAATAAAGAGGAGGGGGACAGTGAAGGGGGGGATATCTCTGACCAAGTAGTTGAGAACTCTGTGGAACAGAGTGATCTGGATCCTGTTGATGGTGTTAAAAAAACTAGAACAATCAAAGTTAGTAAAGAGAATGAGTCTCATGAAGTCTTGGATGAATGTGAAGCCGAGTGTCTTCCAGGTCAGGAATCCAAAACCTCACACAGCAAGCCGGTAGCCCTGTCATGTTTACCCATAGCTGTGTCCATGTGCGGCGCTCTTGTGAACCCAAAGACCACAGAAGATGATTCAGGGGAAGCTGAGCTATGCATTGATGCAGATGTGTCTGAGAGCACAGAGGCAGAATCCCTGTCATGCCTGGAAGCCAAGGAGGAAGAGTCCCATTCGGAGGCACCCGCTTCCCACCCGGAGGCACCCGCTTCCCACCCGGAGGCACCCGCTTTACCTGCTTTTATGGTCCAGGAGGTTGCAGAGGGCAGACAGTCTCCAGAGGGGCAACAACAGATTTTTCTTGAAGCTTCTACAGATCTTACCTCCACCAATTGTTCAGAAACCAGCCTTGTAGATCCTCCAGAGTTTGGTTTCAAGTACCTGCCTGAGAGCGACCAGGCTGAGCTGCTGGTTACAGATGAGGAGTTGGATGCTTTCCTGCAAGCACATGCTGAAGCAGAACAGGGTGTTTCTTATCCTGAATCTCTCCCAGAATCAAACAGGACTCCAGAGGAAGGGCTTGTAAAACAGGACTTAGAAGGTCTACCTTTTCCAGAAAGTGATCAAGCAATATGTATATCTGCAGAGGGGAGCATTAACCCTGGTGCTCTATCAGTATCAGAGGACTCTTGCAGACCTTGGCAAGACTATTCTTCTGGGGCAAGCTCTCTGACCAGCAACACTTTCCAGTCCCAGCACAGCAGTAGCCCTGATCTACAACCCTCCTATGGAGGTGCAAGACCTAAACAGCTGCACTGCCAAACTGCAAGATCTCCAGCAGCAGGAGAAGAGGAAGAGGAGGAGCTGGCTCAGATGTTAAGTGCTTCTACAACAGTGCCAAGTACTGCAGAGGATGGAAAACGTTCACCAATAAACCCCAGTATTACAGATGAGCATTCCATCAACTTTAGGGATTCTAACACTTCATATGCAACTCAGGAGGATCAGGATTACAGTGTGGTGTATGATGAACTGTCAGAACCCCCACCTTACCCTGGGGAGTTTACCACAGACAGTGCCAAGGCAGTGAGCTGCAAAAGGGAGGGAGTGGAGGAGCTAGGGAACAGACAGCCTGCTTGGGTGCCAGACTCTGAAGCTCCCAACTGTATGAAGTGCAATCAGAAGTTCACTTTTACCAAAAGGCGGCATCACTGTCGTGCCTGTGGGAAGGTATGTTAGTCACTGAATAGAATGTATTTTACACTTGAATTTTAGATTGTGTCAGCATCATGTCATCTGTAAATACAGTGTGGCTGCAATTAATGGTTGTTGTGACATGTTGTCAAATGGCTTTTTTTCTCTGGCTCGCCGTTAAAAAAAATCCAGTGGCTTTCAGTGAGAAAGAGTAAGATTCATTAATTTAGAGCCACATAAATTCTGTGGGGTGTGTTTTTTTTTTTTTTGTTTGTTTGTTTGTTTTTGTGGGGGGGTTTTGGCCAACACAAGTCATTCCTTTTTTGCCCGTTAAGGCCCTTGGCCTAATCTGATTTCAGGGTCAACTTTATCCTGTATTATGATACCAGAGTTTTGTTTTAATTATACCAATAACCACAGTCAGCCTTGAGGAGTCCATATTGGTTGATCCCTAATGTATAACCAACTGTTACTTTCCACAATAACAGTGGCTCCATAGTGTTAACGAATAGTTATGTCTATAACTTCTGTTCCCTGAAGGCGAGGAACGGGGTACAACACATAAGTAAGAGTTATCACGCCCTCGCGTGTCCTGGCTGAAGAAGCCTTTATTCACGCCTTTAAGGCAGATGACGTGTGATGACACACGCACAGCCTCGCCTGCACATATCGCCGCTGTCATCACAGTCATCCCTCAGTTCAGTAGCCGCTCTTCACTGAGCCAAACTGCTCAGTGGGGCCACCTTGTGTTGTACCTTGTTCCTCTCCTTCAGGGAACAGAAGTTATAGACATAACTATTCATTCCCTTTCAGTTGATTCACTCGGTACAACACATAAGTATGGGACATACATACACGTCCCGCAGAGCAGCCACCGAACTGGAATTGGACCACCACCACCTTAGTGAGTGATAGATCCAGCAGAAAGGACAGTATGAGCCACCGAAGGGGCTGTAAAGTCCAACCGATAAAACCGCACAAAAGTATGCGGTGATGCCCAACTAGCTGCCGCACAAATATCAGCTACAGGCACCCCTTTGAAAAGAGCCCATGAGGTTGCCATCCCCCTGGTGGAATGAGCTCTCACCCCCTGGGGCAAAGCAAGACCTTTGGCACCGTATGCTAGTGAGATAGCTTCTATAATCCAGTGGGACAGCCTCTGTTTAGACAGAACTCTACCTCTATTTGGATTAATGAAGCAGACAAACAGCTGGTCACAGGCATCGCACATTCTGAGTGCCCTCAATGTAGGTGCATGGCACATGCACTGGACAAAGAGAATGCCTCCTCCTCTGCTCCTCAGATGCAAAAGGAGGGGAGCAAAAGCTCAGCAACTCAAACTCTAGATCGATTGTTGTAAACCAGGGGTGTCAAACTCAAATATACAGTGGGCCAAAATTCAAAACTGGAACAAAGTCGCGGGCTAACATTAATATTTATTGAAAAAAATCTTCCTCCAGATATAACAAGGAACCTTTTCTTACAGACTCAAATAAGTTTTGCTGAAAAACTGAATATGGAATAAGCAGCGCTTAATACTGAACGATATATAACTTATATAAAAATATATAACTTAATATTGCACACATGCAAAATTGAAATTCCAATTAAATAACATATCACTGGAATGCATTTCTTAAAAAAAAATTGTATTTGCAGCCTTCTGAATTAAATTTTAGCAGTAAACTTTTTCCCCAGGCTAATAATAAATGTAAAAATAAAATAACAATAATAAACCACTTAACTAATAAAAATATAATTAAACGTGAAACCATTCAAGCCCATGTCTGGAAGTAGCAAGACAAATTGCACAAAGAAAATGTTAATTATAGCTCAGTTTGCTACACACTGATCTACTCTGATGCGTCCAAGCCAGATACCTGGCATCTCTTCTTGGATGCTAGTTCCTCAATGTCTGGGCTCAGGCTCTGAGCTGAGGAAATCCTCAGGATCGAGTGAAGGTGTTCATCCGTCAGACGTCTCCTGTGAGATGTTTTAACCATCTTCATTGAGGAGAATAGTTGTTCACATAGGTAAGTGCTGCCGAACATGGAGAGCATCTGAGCAGCGTGGGTGCGGAGCCCAGGCATTGTGTCAGGGATGAAATGTGGAAATTGTGAAGCGCCCACAGCATCATACTTTGATTTCAGCGTGTCACTACACTGGAGTTCAATCAGCTAATTTGGAGGTTTGTTGGTGCTTTTGCCACGTCAACTGCAAAAGGATTACTGAGCAGTTCAAATCGACATTTCTGGGCATCAAAGTCGGCAAACCGCCGGGTAAACTCAGTACTGAGTACACAGAGTTTTTCAGCAAACTGTGCACATGGGAACAGCAGTAGAGATTTGCATGTTCATCGTTTGGCAGCAGGGAAAATGGCCCAGGTTTCCTTGTAGCATCTGATTCTGCCACAGGCACAATTTCGTTTTAAAAGCCCTCACTGCAGCGTACATATCTGTGATGATACGCCCCCGTCCCTGAAGCTGCAGGTTCAGCGCATCGAGATGGCTCGTGACATCACACATAAAGGCCAGCTCACACAGAAACTCTTGCTCCCTGAGCTCAGCTGTGTCTTGCCCTTTGCTTTCCAGAAACTGAAATATTTCCTCACGTAGCTCGAAACATCTGTTCAGTACTTTTCCTCGGCTTAACCACCTCACCTCCGTGTGATACGGCACGTCTCCGTATTCCGAACCACACTCCTCAAGAAAAGATTTGAATTGGCGGTGATTCAGACCTTTGGCTCTTATAAAGTTAACCACTCGTGTTACTGCGGTCATAACATGTTCCATCTTTAGGGCTTTGCCACAAAGTGATTCTTGATGTATGATGCAGTGATAAACAGTCAGCTCACCTGCACAGTTCTCCGCTCGCATCTTCTCCCGTACCCTGCCCACCAGTCCGCTCCTTTGACCGCACATCGCTGGTGCACCATCTGTCGTTAACCCCACAAGTTTTTCCCATGGCAACTTCATTTAAGTTAGACATTTGGAAACCTCTTCAAATATTTCCTTCCCTGTGGTTGTGCCATGCATTGATTTTAATCCTAAAAGTTCTTCCGTAACACAGAGAGTTGAGTCCACACCACGGATGAAGACTGAAAGCTGGGCAGTATCAGAGGCGTCGCTGCTCTCATCCACAGCGAGGGAGAATGCAACGAAACTGTTTCCCTTCTCCATCAGCTGGTTATTTAGATTGTTGGCAAGTTCACGTGTGCAATCAGCTACTGTGTTTCTGCTCAGGCTAACATTTGAAAATGCTTGCTTTTTCTCTGGGCACACAACGTCGCAAACTTTCATCATACAACTTTTCACAAACTCTCCCTCACTGAAGGGCCGGGCTGATTTTGCGATCTCTGCTGCCACAACAAAACTAGCCTTTACAGCAGCCTCACTTTGTGATATGGCTTTTTTGAACATAGTCTGTTGTGAAACAAAACTTCTTTTCATCTCTTCTGCTTTCCGGCGCCTTTGAGTCATGTCCAGGTCCTTGTACTTCTCTTGGTGTTTCGTTTCATAGTGTCGTCTAATGTTGTACTCCTTGGTTATAGCCACATGAGCTCCACATACAAGACAAACAGGTCTATCTATTACATAGGTAAACAGATATTCTGTCTCCCACCTGTCCAGAAAGCTCCTGTTTTCGTTCTTTCTTTTCACCATTTTGGGAGAGGTAGCGCGGCAGTATTTGCACGGTTGCTATGACTACGGTCAACAGAGGAGAGGGCGTTAATGGGTCCTGTCCTGACTGACGCGCCAAAACGCCAACAGAGCATTCTAGGATTTGTAGTATTAGTAGTACATGTGCTGTATAAGACCGGCGGGCCAGCTCTAATAGTAGTTTGGTATGGCCTCACGGGCCAAATGTAATTACAAAACAAATTTGGCCCGCGGGCCAGAGTTTGACACCTATGTTGTAAACCAATCTCCCTGGCCGAGTGCATTCAAGAGCTGTCTTGAACTTGTACGTTCATAGGTACGTTTAAGACTCGCGGCTTGACCCGGAACTGCAACCGGTAACCCATGGCAACGGTTTGCAGCACCAACGGAGAGGGGGCGCAAGTGCGCCACTGAGGGAAGTGAGCAGCCAGCCGGCTGACCTGCAGCACTGTCTGCGGGGTGTTGTCGCCCCCCCAGTGTGTCTGCAGGAGAATGCATCACCTGCCTGACCTGGCTCATTCTGCCTGCAGGCTGAGCATTTGTGATTGTTTGAGAATAAACAACACTCTTTATTGATTGGTAAATGCTAGGTCCCTAGCGAACAAAACGTTTATCCTGAAGGATTTTTTCACATCCCGAGGACTGGATTTTTCCTGTGTATACGAGACGTGGCTGAGCGCCGGTGAGTGCAGCATCTTCTCAGATCTTCTACCTGGCGATTGCTGCTATTTTAATTCCCCACGTATGTTGGGCCGAGGAGGAGGAATAGCTACGATCTTTAAAAGTCATTTTAAATGTAAGCAGCTATCAACCCCGTCGTTCACCAGCTTTGAACTGTCTGTGTTTGAGCTGGGCTGCTCTCACACAGTGTTGTGTGCGGTGGTTTATCGGCCTCCAAAATACAATAAGGACTTTGTGAGTGACTTTGCGGACTTCTTGGCTGAATTCATGCCAAAATATGATCGTGTTCTTATTGTTGGGGATTTTAATATTCACGTGTGTTGTCCTGATATGCCCATGGCGAAGGGCTTTTTAAACCTTATTGATTCGTTTAATCTGGTGCAAAGTGTGACAGGTCCCACACATGAACGTGGACACACACTTGATCTTGTTTTATCTCATGGTTTTTCTGTTTTTAACATAGAGATTTGTGATGCTGTGTTTTCTGACCACAGTCCTGTGATGTTTGAAGTTCCTCTTGCCTGTGCCTCAGTTAAACCTCGCGCTGCTGCTCAGCACCGTCGTGTTTTTAAATCCCCCACTGCTGAACACTTTTCAACAGTCTTTGACCAGATCTGTAAGATCCCGGATTTTTTATGCAGCCAGACTGAGGAACTGAGCTCATGGTTTTATTCTACCTGTCGGACTGCTTTGGACACTGTGGCTCCATTAAAAACCAGACGGCCTAAAACTAAATCTGAGCCCTGGCTGAACGACATGACCCGAGCTGTCAGGCGTGACTGCCGTCGAGCTGAGCGCAAGTGGAAAAAGGACAAACTACAAGTGTCGTTCCAGATGCTGAAGGACTGTTGGCGTCAATATCAAAGAACTGTAAAAGATGCCAAAAGAAAACACTTATCTGACATTATTTTGTCAAACTGTCACAACCCGCGTGTTTTATTTAAAACTATTGACTCTGTTCTTAATGCACCGTATACTGACTGTATCGAGCCCTCATCAGATGCCTGTGAAAATTTTTTACACTTTTTTATTGAGAAGGTCTCCTCCACAAGGGCTCAAATCTCTCCTTGTGCTTATGACCTCTCAGTCTCTGTTTCCTGCTCTGCTGTCTTTGACAGGTTTGAGCCTGTGACTCTGTCCTTTTTAAAGGAGACTGTTGGTCATCTTAAGCCTGCAGGGTCTCCAAATGATGCTGTCCCTCCTCGACTTTTAAAAGAGGTGTTACCCACAGTTGGTCCTTTGGTTCTTGAGCTGGTAAACCATAGTCTGATGTCAGGTGTTGTCCCTAAAGATTTTAAACATGCAGTAGTCAAACCCCTGATTAAAAAACCGGCTCTTGATCCTACGGTTCTTGTAAATTACAGGCCTATCTCCAAACTACCTTTTCTTTCCAAAATTCTGGAAAAGGTAGTTTACAGCCAAATAATGGCCTTCCTGGAAAAGCAAAATGTTTTAGAGGCTTTCCAATCTGGTTTTAAACCCTTTCATAGCACCGAATCAGCCCTTTTAAAAGTTTTTAATGACATATTTTTAGCGACTGATGCTGGGGACTGTGTTGTTCTTGTGCTTTTAGATTTGACAGCTGCGTTTGATACCGTGGATTATGCCATTTTATTCTCTCGTTTGGAGCACTGGGTGGGCATTAGGGGCACAGCACTGGAGTGGTTCAGGTCCTACTTGGCGGGGCGAACTTTTTGTGTCAGCCTTGGTGACTATGTGTCGTCCTCCGCTCCCCTCTTGTGTGGTGTCCCACAGGGCTCAGTTCTAGGCCCCCTCCTCTTCTCTTTATGTCTGCTTCCTCTTGGTTCTGTACTGAGAAAGCACGGCATTCCTTTCCACTTTTATGCTGATGACTGTCAGATCTATGTCCCTCTAAAGAAAAAAGGCAGATACCTTACACAGCCATTACTTCAGTGTCTCGATGACATTAAGACTTGGATGTCTGTTAACTTTTTAAAATTCAATGATAAAAAGACAGAGGTGATGGTTTTTGGTAGCCCCACTGAGACCCCCAATGTGTATGTAGATTCCCTGGCACAGTATGTTAAGCCAACTGTCACAAACCTGGGGGTCAAAGTGGACTGTGATCTGAAGTTTGATAATCAAATTAAGGCAGTGGTAAAATCAAGCTTCTTTCACCTCAGGCAGCTGGCAAAAATAAAGCCAATTCTTTCACGGCAGCACTTTGAGACAGTGATCCACGCCTTTGTTAGCACTCGGCTGGATTACTGTAATGCACTTTATATTGGGGTCAGCACATTATATATTAGTCATCTACAGAGGGTGCAAAATGCCGCAGCTCGTCTTTTAACTGGCACTCGAAAGTTTGAGCACATTTCCCCTGTTTTAGCTTCACTTCACTGGCTGCCCATTTCTTTTAGGATTCATTTTAAAATTCTTTTATTTACTTTTAAAGCTCTCCATGGCCTAGCCCCATCTTATCTCTCTGAGCTGCTACAGCCTTATACACCCACCCGCTCTCTCAGGTCAGCTGATCAGCTGCTCCTGAAGATACCCAGGACTGGGCGTAAACTTAGAGGTTTTGCTGTAGCAGCTCCAAAACTGTGGAACGAGCTTCCTTTAGAGATTAGACAGGCCAGTTCTTTATCTGGTTTTTAAGTCACTCTTGAAAACCCACCTCTTTACCCTGGCCTTTGACACCACGTGAGATGTTGGTTTTTTATTTTTTATCTTAGTTGTTTTTAGGTGATTCAATGCTGTTTTATCTTGTTTTTGTTTTAATATAGGGCTATTTTAATTTTATGTTTGGTGTTTTACTTATTTATTTTGCTGTTTTCTGTTATTCTATTGTTTTAACTTATTTTCTGTACAGCACTTTGTTCCTATGCTGGGTATTTTAAAGTGCTTTATAAATAAAATTGGATTGGATTGTAACATGGGAACATGTACATTCATACATTTTGTTGGAGGCACCTAACCTGGGGCACAACAATGAAAAACAGCAGGAATTTTATGTGCAGGGGGTTTGCGCTTGGGAGACAGTGTTAGGAAAGTGCAGCGCTTTCTGGGGCTGACAACCTGAACAGAACTTGAGCAGCACCTCTTGGGCGGCAACAGAGGGGTAAAAGCAGCGTCTCCCTGCCGCTCGACCCCTTCTCCACTCGAAACCAGAGCTAGGAAGGTTGAGGCTTCTTCCTCCTGGGTGTTGGGTCCCGCCAGGGGCCCGAGGGTTGGCCTTTGCTCCAGGCCGACTGGCGTGGAGCTCGGCCGGAGCTCGCCGCTGGTGGCACACCCACTGCAGCAGTGGGCGTCGATCTCTTGCCAGTCGGCAGAGGAGCGGCGGGCCTGTGAGAGCTAGCTGTGGGCTTGGGCTTCGCCTGACGTGTGGGAATGATGTCGTGCAGAGCTTCAGTCTGCTTCTTCCTCAGATTGAATCTAGCCCAAATGGCTTCAATTGAATGTCCGAATAACCCAGCTGCAGACACTGGTGCATCCAGATATACAGCTCTGTCTCTATCCGGGACATCAGAGAGGGTCAGCCACAGGTTCCTCTGCGCCACTACTGATGAAGCCATCCCTCTGCCCAGGGAGAGCGCTGCACAGCGGGACGCACGGAGGATGTAATCTGTGGCAACTCTGGCCTCGTTAAAAAGAGGTGCCAGTGGGCTGTCATCAGGAACCAGCGATCCGAGCTCCGCCAGACACTTTGCCTTGTACATCTGGAGCATGGTGATGGAGCTCATGGCGCAAGCAGTGCAGGCCTGAGCCCGATAAATCTTCTCCAGGTGCGAAGCAGAGAATCTGCAGTGCTTGGACGGCAGAGTTGCGGGGCCGCTGACACCATGGTTATGGGACAGGGCCAGATAAACAGCCAAGGACTGTCCATAGCCGGGCTCAGTGACGCGGGCAGACAGAGGTTTATCCCATGATGCTGTTAGCTTGCATACAAAGTCTGGGAACATGGGAAGGCAGTTTATGGCCGTTGGGCTCCGGTGGGAGGAAAAACCCGGAGCTGGAGGAGGTCCTCTCCTCCTCCAGCTCAGAACCGTGACGGCTTCTGAGCTGGAGGAGGAGAGGACCAGTCCACCTGCAGCTTCTCAACAGTACGGCGTAACAGGGAGAAAAGACAGGTGTCATCGTGGCCGACCAGCGCAACAGCAGTGGCGGCACATTGGGCCGACAATGAGCTCTCCCGCTCATCCTCTGACAAACCATGGATGTCCAGGCTGATGTCCAGCACGTGATCGTGTTCCTGGGGAGCGCTGGTGGGCTTCAACCCAAGCTGAACCCCGTCAGCGCTCCTGCATGGTTCCGGCTTGTCATCAGCTAACCTGTCAACATATCCCATGTGGTCAGCCCAGCTAATTGCCCGAACATCGACCGGATAATCCTCGTCTTCGGACGAAGCCGGGGCTCCAGACTCGGAAAGGAGAGGGTCATGCCGTGCCACAGCCGAG
The DNA here is from genome assembly GCF_963576455.1 of Neolamprologus multifasciatus. Classification (NCBI taxonomy): domain Eukaryota; kingdom Metazoa; phylum Chordata; class Actinopteri; order Cichliformes; family Cichlidae; genus Neolamprologus; species Neolamprologus multifasciatus. The sequence goes on from NC_140445.1 coordinate 12,225,062, forward strand.
CGTCCCAGCGCTATTTCCACAAACGCCACCCGTGTTTCCAGGATCGAGCGCTGGAGCTGGGCGACAAAACGCACAGGCTTCAGGCTCCGTCAACGCTCTCCTAGCGTGGATGATCCCCAGGCAGACAGGGCAGGCATTGTGCTGGTCGCTGTCGTGCAAAAAGAAACCGCATCCCTGAAGACAGGGCGAACAGAAGATTTCTGCTTTGCTCGCATCAGTTTGGAGTCCATTCCAAAACGCAAAGCCAAACGCTGCACAAGAAAACTCGAAATTAGCGCTCCGCGGGCAGCCTACGGACCAACTGCGCGGTGGAGGTTGACACCAACAGGGGCAGTTAAGCTAAGTTCAAGTCGGCAGACAACGGAGCTAACTAGTAGCAGCTAGCTAGCCCAACTCAGTAGAGGTGTTCTCAGCGAGGTGAAGAGCATAAGAACTGAGGCATGACTGTGATGACAGCGGCTATATGTGCAGGCGGGTCCGTGCGCGTGTCATCACATGTTATCCGCCTTAAAGGCGTGAATAAAGGTTTCTTCAGCCAGGACACGCAAGGGCGTGATATCCCATACTTAGGTGTTGTACCGAGTGAATCAACTGAAAGGGAACACCAGTGCCTAGCATGCGAAGGTATCACTTTCAAAACTGGGAGGTGATGCAAATTCCTGGATGGGTTGCGTCAGAAAGGGCATTTGGCCTAAAATTTATGCAAGTTCAGACATGCAGATCTATTCACTGTGGCAACCCCTTGCAAATAGCAGCTGAAAGAAGTCAACTTCTGCAGTAATAGCCAAGCAAAGTGTAATTAGTCAGCTACTAGCCGCACAGCATTTACCTGACTTCGGTAGCTTTGTTAAATGCAAGTGTTCAGGTAGACAAAGAGTGCTACATAATAAAGCAATACAGCTGTTGTTTCACATAATTATTATTCCTTTATTTATCCAGGTAAATATCTCATTGAGATTAAAAATGTCATTTGTAAGAGAAACTTAAACAGTTTAATGCCGTTAAGCTGGGCATACACTGCGGGTTTTTTTTCAGTCACATTATTCAGCTCCTGCTCAAACTGTACAATTAAATCGCAGGGGCTAGAGGTTCGTCTGTCATGATGCAGGGTCTCACACTATATGGCCCGATGCTCTGATGCAACCTGAGTGCTCACACTGTGCGTCCATAACATGAAGCTTATAACACTAAATCTGTCTCTTGCTCTCCCTCTCTGTCTTTACTCACACAGACACACACACCACCACCATCAACTTTGCTAAATTGCTTATGAAAAACATTGACCAGGCAGCTGCTGTTGAGCAGCAATGTCCATGCAACTCTTTTCATAGTTGGTGCAGTCATGATAAAGTTCTACAAGTTATGCCTCTATCGCTTGTGTCCAGATCACACGCTGCACTGCCAAACTGCTACTTCGTCTTTCCACTTCCATTTCTGTTTGCGCATGCGCAGTGTGAAAGGCTCCGTTGACAACCTCACAAGGGCCAACATGATTTCAAACAGGTTTGATTTCCTTGCGAGCATACGATTGATGATCGGGAGCTATTCGTGAGGTGTTAATCGCTTCTTGTTACCCCATGTATACTCCACGATGCACGACACACAATTAAGGCGAAACTTGGGCCGATCCCCAAAACGGTCGCACAACTGAAAAATATGCTCAAAATGGGCCAAAAATCACACAGTGTATGCCCAGCTTTACAATTAAACAGTTAATTGACTCAGAAATGCAGAGTTCACTGTTGAATAATCAGATTTTTCCTGATTACTTTATACAAAAAAATCTGAAAACTGTGAAAAGCATCCATCATAAAAATCTAGATCCCAACAGTGATTCTGATAAATAAATGTAAATCTTATGGATTCCACCATAGAAGTGATTACCTAATGAGCTTCTTATAAATGCCTGTTTTGCATTGCCTGTTTTTTCTTCTTGTGTAATTCAAGGTATTTCTGGAAGTTTTTAGCATGTAAGGGTAAAATTTCTGATGAAGTGAGGACCAAATATAGCACAGTGAATTGATGTAAGCAGAGAGCATGAGTCAGCAGTTCTTTTTTTCAGCTCTTCTATAGGTCTGTGCTGAGTTAAGTCCCTCAAAGGCCTCTTATTAAATCAGACATGATTCGGTTCTACTATTGTTTATAGCACAATCTTATGCTGTTTGAAGGACCAGATAGACAAATACGTTTCAATATCCTGTTAATTGTTGTCTTCTTCCAGACGTGAATTTACTGTCCATGCAGATTGCTGTGTAGCGTATCTATGCGTCAATGTCATCCTCTCTCCTCTGTGGCAGGTTTACTGTGCTGTGTGCTGCAACAGGAAGTGTAAACTGAAGTACCTGGAGAAAGAGGCTCGTGTATGTGTCCTCTGCTTTGACACCATTCACAGAGGTAAGGTTCTTGTTTGGTTTATTTGTATGCCTTTATTAAGATCCCCATGTGTTGTACCATTATAAAATACATGATTATATAGCGAGTCAAACAGGTGGTTGGCGGCGTGCAAGGGGTCACCTGTGATGGCCCTGGTGAGAAATTGAGACAGAAGGAGTTGGCAATAGCCTCCAGGGGTGGCAGAGGGCAGTAAATGATTTAACTGCTCATCCAAACATGAGTGAGTAATGAAATTAAACTGTATTATGAAAACAAAGAAAGTAAATAAAATACAATAAATAAAGACAATAAAAATATTATTTGTCCTTTTGTGAGGACCAGTTTCAGGGCATGAGAAAGTTAGAGCATTTGAGCTGGCCTTTATATTTTCCTCACATTTCTTTAAATGCCTGTTTTGGAGTCAAAACTTTTAGAGTTAAAGTTGAAATCAAGTTTGAACGTACTTAAATCTAACATTGTTTGTATTTTAACAATGGGTTGTGTTTCTTACATTAGTAGAAGGGAAAATGAGTTCTGATGGTTTTGTAGATTTGGTGTGTGTGTTTTTGTGCATGTATGTCTGTGTGTTCAACTATGCTAATGAATGAGTGAGTTTGTCTGTAAACGTTTAAAGTAGAGCTGGGCGATATAAGATTTTTTCATATCATGATATGTTTTCTTCATTTCGGGCGATAACGATATATATCACGATATAAGCCAAATAACTATATTTGTAAGATTTAAATGTGCCGTTGCTCACAAGTAAAATGTGAAATAATCAGCAGCTTGTTTTGATTTAAATATTTATTTCCCATAATAAGTTCAACAGGGTAGATGTACTTAAGAAACATGAGACTTCTTCAGATAAATAAAGGCAAATATTGCAAACTACACAAAAGGCAGCCGCTAAAGCGTTTAAGTTTCAAAATAGAACAAACAAAACAGACTACTACATTGTCAGTTCCACTTAGAAACAAAATATTAATTCTAAAAATAAATCTTAGTTTGTTTTACAGAAGAACAGACAAAATTTTGTCAACTTTTGTCAATATCAAATAAACTAAGAACTAAAAGGAAATTCTCAATCTCTCCTTGTTGTATAGCTTAGCTTTTCAAACAGTTTTAACAGTTACTTTAGTCTGACAAAAACCGAATGACGAATTAGCGCTTCCAGTCAGAGATTGAGCATGCACCGGTTTATTGTATTTCCAGACTTGCTTTCGGCACAATTTACAGTGCGCACTACTCTGTTTTTTGTCAGACTTGAAATAGCTGAAATACCTTCACAGTATGGAACTTCTATGGCTCTTCCGTTCGACAATCTCTCCGGCATTGGAACCATCATCTGTTTTCTCTTCGGTAACCTTCGGTCACGCTCTCGGTTGATTTTTCTCTAGACGGCACACTCATTTCCTCCATTACCCGGGCGGCACGGTGGCTGGCTGCTTCCCAAACAAATACACATGTGCGGCTTGGCACTTGTGCTGTACGTAACAAGTCACGTGACGTGACGCTGTGGCTGTGATTGGTTCGGCTCTGCCCTAGTTAATTTGGATTGGCTGTTCTTTTTTTTTTTTTTTTTTTTTTTTTTAAGAGGACAAGAGAGATGAGGCCTATCGCAATAGTTTAACTTTTCTATCGAGAAAAAGTTATTTCGCAATACATATCGTTATCGTTCTATCGCCCAGCTCTAGTTTAAAGGAAGATGTGGTGGCTGCATTGAAGAAAAACAAAGTTTTCCTCCGACAAGAAAGCCTAATTTCTGCTGTTCAGTACTGGAGGAATTTAGACTTTTACAAATTATTGCTTAGCTGTGTCTTTAATAAAACCTCTGTAACTTTGCTCTACTTTACTTAAGCAGCATCAGGTAATGTTCTTATGTTGATTCATCGATCTACTGCAGTACATTTTTAAGGTGGTTATCTGCTATAAAAAGTTGAATTGGAATTGAATCGATTATAGAAATCAAAATCAATACCCAGCCCCATTTCTATCCTAATGAAAACACATACAATCTTTCCTTTAGTATTTAGGTAGGAACACAAAGCTGACAGCACAAAGCAAAGATAAGAATCCTAAATTTTGGGCGATGTAAATCAATTTACACATTAACATATTTCTGAAGTTTCTTCGTTACAGTGATTCCACTGTATAAACATGAACAGGTAGAAACAAAGGCTGCAGCCTGACTGCTCATCCATTTGCTATCTGAAGTTTAGGGTCTGGCTGCTAGGCTGTCGTGTGCATTCAACATCACTCTGGGTTCTTGGCTAGCTTAGTGTTATCATGCTGTCTAGGCAGGTGCTTGCAATGAGCTGAATAATATGATGAAAGCCTTGAAATAAATATGGTCTAGTACACCTCATGCCCCTCTTTAGATTTACTCCTGCTTGCTCCAAGTATCAGTGCAATAGAGAGTGGTATAGCTGCCACAGTCAGCCTTCAACAGGCTACCTAATTTAAACATCAGACTAAGTTAACAGTTCATTTTTCGCTGTGTAAAACAAACAATGGTGGATTGGAGCAGTTACAAAGTTAGCATTAGATTAAGTGATGCTGTTTTGGAGACTGGGAAAAACATTTTCTTTAACTGTCTGTGAAGGTTCTCAGTCATCCAGGTCATCGTAGTCAAAGGAGCTTGCAAAGAAAAGCGTCTGGACTTCTTTAAGTTACTTGAAGACGTTTCACCTCTCATCCGAGAGGCTTCTTCAGTTCTAAGGTCAAATGGTGGAGAGTCCCAGATATAACCCTAGTGGGAGTGTCCCCCCACAGAGGGACAAAAGGACCCCCTGATGATCCTCTAATCGCCTGAGCCAAGGTGTGGAACTGGGTGTGGGTCCCAATCAGCCAGAGTTTCAGGTGATTTCATTGTGAAACCTGGCCCCACCTTATCATGCGAATTCCTGAGGTCAGATGGCCCAGGGTGTGAGTGGGCGTTAAGGCGTCTGGGAAGGGATCTCAAAACTGGATTATAGATGGCAGAGAGTTGGTGTCGTAAACCACCGCCTCTGTTCAAAGATGGTCGCTCACAGTGGACATAGATGGCTTCTTTCACTCCTTTCAAACCATCTGTCCTCTCTGTCCAAAATGTGAACATTGGCATCCTCGAAAGAGTGTCCTTTATCCTTAAGATGCAGATGGACAGCTGAATCTTGTCCTGTGGAGGTCGCTCTTCTGTGTTGTGCCATGCGCTTGTGAAGTGGCTGTTTGGTCTCTCCAATGTAGAGGTCTGGGCATTCCTCGCTGCACTGTACGGCATACACCACATTGTTAAGTCTGTGTTTTGGCGTTTTGTCTTTCGGGTGAACCAGTTTTTGTCTGAGTGTGTTGCTGGGTCTGAAGTACACCGGGATGTCATGCTTGGAGAAAACCCTCCTGAGTTTCTCTGATACACCGGCTACATAGGGGATGACAATGTTGTTGCGCCTGTCCTTCTTATCCTCCCTCGCTGGTGTCTGAGTCTCAGTGATTTTCTTTAACTCTCCCTAAGCTCACCATCTTGGTAACAATAAAAGACGTGGAAATAGGCACCTTTTTTTTTAGCTGGACTGCAGCAGTGATTTGGAGAGAGATGGGAGATCGGAGTTGATTGGAGAGGAAAGTGATAACAGGACACTATTACTTGTCCTTGAGCTTGTGAGTCTATGTAGTACAGGACCACCGAGTGCAGTGGACATGTGATGCTCACATGCTGTCTAAATTAAGGAGGAGATGGTCCACTTTAGTGGCTTTTGGATGCTCGGGCAGTGTGTTGCAATCCTTCTCTTCTCTCCCTCACACAGCTCCTCCTCTCCTCCCCTCTCTTGCTTTCCTCTCCCTCACTGACATCAGTATACGAGGCTTACTGCATACACCTCAGCCTACAGCTAATAGCCTGTTATTATTTACGAGAGGAGCCGCTTCAGAAAAGCTGTGAGGAGTGGTCTGATGTCAGTTGGCAAGAGAGATTTGTCATAATGTGGATTAATTGTGTTTTAGTTGAGGAGGAGATGATGAGGTAAGATGTTTCTTACTGGTAATGAATAAAATGTTAGAAACTTTGTACTGCTGCTGTGCTGGATTGTTTGAGTTTAGAATGTGTGCATATATTGCAAATCAGTGTTTTGTCTCCATTTTAAGTAATATATTTGGTTATGTTACCGTTGCACTGAAAATGGGGTCAGTAAATAGCCTTAAGCCTTGGTTGACTTTTTTTCTGCCATGTCATCCTTTCGTTGCACAGCAAGGTGAATAACTGTTCTTGCATTGATACTAATTGAATTATTGATACTAATTGAATTATTGATACTAATTGAATTACTTAAAAGAAATTATAGAAACAAGGGTCTAAATAACCATAATATCGTTGTAATGTTTCAATCTGCTGTGGTTGCATTCCTGTGTTTTTGAAAGCGACATTGTTGTTGCTGTCATTACATACTGGATAACTAAAGCTATGTGATACATAATCAATATAATACGACATAATTGCTTGATCAGCAGCGCTGAGAAAAGCTGCTCTGAAAGCCTCTCCACTATAGCCAGTTTTCCTGAAAGTAATAACTCATCTTATAGCAATGTTGGGGACTGAACCAATATCCAACTGGAACAGCTTTAGAAAAGCTGTTATGCTGATGTAGTAGAGGTGGGAATCACCATACATCCCACGATACGATATTATCACAATATCATAATAATATACTACGATATTATTGCAATTTTTAAAAATATTTTGCGATATTCAGATTCTATACATAAAGGTAAACTTTATCAATATTCATTTTATCTAATAACAAAGTCTCACACTCAGTCTTTCTCTCATTTCAGTCAGTTTTATTGTTGACAAACTGAACGGTTTGTATTACAGTCTAGTCCAACTTAACTGAATGCAACCATCTGGTACAATTATAGCTATTCTGAACTATGCAATTTATGAAAACTATGCAGCCCCTTCAGCAACTGAAGAATTTGAAAGTAAATTAAACAAACAAAATATAATTTTACATTAAATAAAAAAGTTTTAAACTTAATTAAAATAAAACATGTCTTAAATTAAAATAAGTAAACTGTCATGTTTATTGCTGCCAAAAAAAAGTTAAACACATTTGGACAGTGAAGCAATGTCAGGATTCTTGCTCAGAAAAAGGATCAACATGCTCTGAAGTCAGAGCACAAAAACCTTTTTTGTAACAAAATATCGATTCCTGCTGTCCCTGTATCGATACATTATTAGCAAACAAAATATCACGATACTACACAGTATCGATTTTTTCCCCCCACCCCTATGATGTAGGCTACAGTCCTACACCCCAACACTGAACTTTATGAATACAGAAACTTGAGAACAAGCCAAGAAGGAGTTTGAAATTTATACGTGTGTATATATAAGTGTACGTCCTAAAACTTGACCTCATGATCAAGGATAGCGGTCACATTTTGTGAACATCTTGTGAATGTGATAGTTTGAGAACGTAGGATTTTGAAACTGATACCATCGGTGTATCGGCTTAAGGGTACCACTGGCTGCCACCAATTTTATTCTTTTAGTCAGTGAGCTAGAGGAAACGTGTAGCGGCACTCTTCTGTATCGTTCACCTGCTTCTCCTGCTGCATTAAGAGGGACTCCAACTCCACCATCTTGGACTGCAGCTGGTAATGATAGCTAGAGAGCCACACTTAAGGGAATGTGGAGCAGGTGGAAAGTGGTTCAAGTTCCATAACAACACAATCACCGAGGCAGCAATACAGATGGAGGGCTACCAGCTGCAGTCCAGGACAATGGAGTCGATGTCCATCTGTAAGAGAACTAATTTGAGAGGCGTTTTGTTATTTGTCAGGATTTTTTTAAATAAAATTCCTGCAGTGGAAGTCTGTGTAAATATTATATACTTGACAAATTCAATATTTAAACTGCATTTAGACGCATTTAGATATATATCTGTGTTAGTCCATTATTGGTCAGATACTGCTAATATACTGTCCAGCTTTTTTTCAACAGGCTTCTCTGAAGAAACTTATTGATAGAGATGCTTGTCTAATTTTTGTTCTAATTTTTCCTTCTCCAGTGTCCTCACTTATTTTCCAAATCTGTAACAGAACCGCAGAAAGTGGAAGTCCTTTTTAATTAAACCAATGAAATATAGCTATAATAATATGTTGCAGTGCTCTCCTTTGTTCTCCACCACTTGCACTTTCTAAACACAACTTATTAATTACAGGAAAATTATTCACAATCTTGCATTGCAGTAGACATGTCCCCCCTTTTATCTTCTGATTGCTTTTTTAAAATGTTGTTTTAATTTTTGTAACAACCATTAATTAATTGTAGATTAATTGTAGTTTTTTTTTTTTAAAGGAAAAAGAAATATCCTGGTTCTTTGTAGCAGGGGACAAATTTAGGCTGAGTGGGCCTTATAGGCCTCAGTCACACAGACCTGTAAACTGGGCCACTTGGGAAAAATGTATGCTTTCCAACTGCAAGCAGTTGCTGGATTGCATTCAAAATAAAAGTTGTGCCTTACTACTAAAACCAGCATGTTTCAAAAGGCACAGCCTTTAATTAGTTCTCCAGAAATACAATAAACTTTAGTAACGAAAAATCATTTGACCACTGAAGTTTAGTTTACTCTAAAGAGGACTTGAAAATCTAAATAAAACCTCAGATTAGATTGCCACCATTTCACAGACATTCAGACAGTCATATTCAAGAAACTAGTCTCTACATCTAAATGAGTCAGGTAACTAGGTTTTTAGACTCGAGTTAACACCTTTAAAAAAAAAAAAAAAAAAAAAAATGAACATGCTTCTAACAGCATCCTTCTGTTGTAGCCCAGGCTCTGGAACGGATGATGAGTCCTACAGGTCCTAGCCCAAACCCAAATGTCCCATCTGAATACTGCAGCACAATCCCCCCTTTACAGCAGGCCCGTGCTGCTGGTACTCTAAACTCCCCACCACCTACTGTCATGGTGCCTGTGTCTGTTCTTAAACACCCAAGCAATGACGGTAAGGTTATTCTTACACAGTCTGCTTTACCTTTCACTTGTTTTCCTTAACTGTACCCCTGAAGACACTTCCTTTTTCTGTGTTATCAGGTTGTCCTCGTGAGCAAAAGCGCGTGTGGTTTGCTGATGGTATCTTACCCAATGGAGAGGTGGCAGACACTGCCAAGCTGTCTGTGATGAGCCGCAGGAGCTCCCAAGAGTTCAGTGGTGTCACCCCAGATGAGACAACAGTAAGGCAATCATCCTCATAGCTCATCTATCAGGATTCCACCTTTTTAGAACTTTATAACCAGGGGTGCACATAAGTGGTCCGCAGGTGCGCATTCACTGTCAAAATAAAAGACGCGCACCAGACAAGAAGTTGCAACGCGCCTTTGCGTACATATAAAAGGCACTGTTTTTGTCCGCTAGAGTGGGATTTTCACGGCATATTTTGCACCACATCTCTGTGCGTTCATCATTTGTTTGAAACCAGCTCACCTCCTGCAACCACTTTTCCGAGAATGCGCGCTTCTTTTGCGGTTTGGACTCCTTTGGACATTTCTTTGGAGATGGAGGAACACCAATGTAATTGCTTAAAGGAGCTTGCTTCTTCGACATCTTTAAGAGTTCTGAACAAATCTTTGTCCTCCTCCAGAAAATCTTATGTACCCAAACACGTGTTGCAACTTCTTATCTGGTGCGTGTCTTTTATTTTGACAGTGAACCCGCACTTGCAGACCACTTACGTACACCCCTGTTTATAACTCAACAAATGGCTCAAATTACTGATCCCTTGTTTTGGTACAAATACATTGTAAATATCTACATTCATTTAATAGTTAGTATTATAGTCAACATGCCCATCTGTCTTGAAAGTTCAGTCACTACTGACCAACTAGTCCCAGCTAACTTTTTTTTTCAGAGTCGGGTTTCTCATTCTGTGGTCCCACAGACTCCACTCCTATGGCGTTATTTTTGTGCCACTATTATGAGCGCATGTAAAAAAAATTTGAGCACAAGTAAGAAAAAGTTTGCAGGTGCAAGTGTTGCATTTTGAGGAGAAATTTATTTTTGAGTGAAGAAAAGCTGAATTTGAGTGAACAAAATTCATTGCTGCGTGCAAAAAATGTATTTCAGTGTTTGCTATTTTCCATACACACACACAATAGCAGCCCCTCTCGCTCAGTTTTTGTATTTGCGCTCGCTCGCAATTTTTTTTTCTGCTCTTGCTCTTGACGAAGGTGGTCGCACTTTTCTCCTCTCCTCTTCTCCCTTACCTTTCCTGCTTAGCCTCTTATCACACATATGATAAGGCTCCACCCCTGAACATATTTCAACTGCCATATTTGACATCAAGGACAGCGCCACCTAGTGGGAACAGGAAATGTCATGTTTTACACTTTGGGGTACAGTATTGTGATGGGTGACATCTGCAGCCTGAAATTTCTCCAGGAAAGCCTTAAGGAGTTGGTCTTGGGTTACAGTGAAAACTGTGACTTTTTGCTAAAGGGTGTGACCTCAGCAGCATGGCAAACTGAAGTCTCGCCATGAAGAAACAAATTAGTATAACTCAATGAAATCCAGTCTTATCAGTACAAGACTTTAGAGGCGTGATGTCAGACCCGCCCTGAACAGATTGATGTGCCCATTGTCAGGAATACGCAGAGCGCCACCTAGTGGGAACAGGAAATGTTATGTCTTTCACTTTGTTGTACTGATTTTCACAGGTTCATCGTGGCCACCTCAAAAGCGGTGAATATCACCATCAGTCCCTCATGATGGTTCAGTGCGAAAATTGTGACTTTAAACTGAACGGCGCACCCTGGTGGCAACGCGGTTCACCATGAAAGATGAAGTGGCTTTTGAGGGGCTTGGAATGTTTAAAAAGTCTTGAAATTTGGCGCACACCTCCAATGTGATGAAGGCTTTGTTGTTATGTGATCATTTCAATTGAATAGCGCGAAATCGCTCCACAGCACCCCCTACAAAATTTCAAAACATCAGCCCTTGCTCTGTGTTTTATCTATGAGTCTGAAACCTGGTAAGCTTATGGAAGATATTAAGATGCACAAAAAAGTATCTTGGAGCAATATCCCAAATCCAACAGGAAGTCAGCCATTTTAAAATTAATGTGTAATTTTGGCGACATTTTCCCCTCTTTTCAGGCACCGTACTTTGACGAACTCCTCCAAGGGATTTCTTCAGATTAAACCGATCTCCAGTGCATGGAATCTGAAGACCTTTGTGATGTTAAATTGCGAAGTGTTTTACGTTCAGGGAAACGGGTGGTCATGGCGGCACGTGAAGTTTCAATCACTCGCCAAAAAGCAGTAATCTGCTGTCACTCAAAAACACAATGTCCAATCTCTCCCAAAGTTTGCAGGCGTGATCAGAGTCGAGCTCGGAAATGTTTGATATGCGATTTGTCAGTAATGATTAGAGCGCCACCTAGTGGGACGACTATAATCATGATTGAATGAGATGAAATGTTAGCTGGTGGTTAAATGCATGAATTCCATCAATTTGACATCAGATCGGACGTGCTGGTTTTAGGTGTTGGGCGTGGCTCGACACGCCGGGGTGTGTTATTGCCTCTCATTTTGTCATACATTGTCCAATCTGGACCAAAGAGCACACATATGATAAGGCTCCACCCCTGAACATTTTTCAACTGCCATATTTGACATCAGGGACAGCGCCACCTAGTGGAAACAGGAAATGTCATGTTTTACACTTTGGGGTACAGTATAGTGATGGGTGACATCTGCAGCCTCAAATTTCTCCAGGAAAGCCTTAAGGAGTTGGTCTTGGGTTACAGTGAAAACTGTGACTTTTCGCGAAAGGGTGTGACCTCAGCAGCATGGCGAACATTGATGTCTCGCCATGAAGAAACAAATTAGTATAACTCAATGAAATCCAGTCTGATCAGTACCAGACTGGTCATGGCGGCACGTGGAGTTTGAATCACTCGCCAAAAAGCAGTAATCTGCTGTCACTCAAAAACACCATTTCCAATCTCTCCCAAAGGTCGCTGGGATGATGAGACTCAAGCTCGGAAATGTTAGTTATGCCATTTGTCAGTAATGGTTAGAGCGCCACCTAGTGGGAGAACTATAATCATGATTGAATAAGATGAAATGTTAGCTGGTGGTTAAATGCATGAGTTCCATCAATGTGACATCAGATCGGACGTGCTGGTTTTAGGTGTCGGGCGTGGCTCGAAGTGATGGGGTGCGAGGGCCCTCATAACGCTGCTTGCAGCTTTAATTTTCCTCTTGTGCTTTCCCATTGTAGTGTATATTTCTGTTTTTTTTCTGTAACGCTACCGATCTCCGACCTGTATCCCCATGTGATGTCTGTGTTGTGTGTGTGTAAGGGATGGGGGAGGTCCTATTTCACTGCAGGGCAACCTGCACGTGGCGAATAAAGCCTTGATTGATTGATTTACGCTCTCAACATTTCTGCCCGTGCGCGTTCAACTCTTTGTGTACGCCGTTATATTTGTGCCACAAAACCAGCCAATCACAGACTTGGATGCAAAAATATCTGATTGGCTGTTCTGGTCTCCAATCAGCTCGAAATGACGAAATGCAATATCCCAGAAACCATTTCGTCCAAAACTCAAACGAGGCAGTGGCGGAGGAACACAGAGTGGCGAAGTTTGAAATATTACTCTTTCTGGGTCACAAAATAAACTTTTAAGATATTTTCATGCGAGAATGGTGCTGTGTAAACTTCAAATACCTGCTCGATTCATCAAGACATCACATATTTCCATAAGTGCTCTAACAATTTCGGAGATGCCTGTTAAACACCAGCTGACCGCATAGCTGGACAGGCCATTGGGCATACTGGGCATTTGCCCGGTGGGCTGATGGTGATTTTTCATTTTTATGTTTTGTTTATTTTTGTAACAGTATAAACAATGAAAGGTGGTGGATTAGCCAATTGGTCATGATCAACTCTGGGCTGGACCAATTACAATACATCCGTATTGAGAGGAAAAGGAACGCGATTAGTCTTGTACTTCAGCTAGAATGAAAAAAGACAAAGCTGGAGTTATTCTGTCTTTACGTTGCACAGCTGCCTCTTCTCCCCTCATTCTCTCTCCCTCCCTCTCCTTTTTTGTTGCTACTTCAATCATAAAACCGATCAATGATCAGCTGATCGTCTCTCTTGTTTATCTCCCACTTTGCGCCAGAAACAGGAAACCAGCGGATGTTGCGCTAAACAACAACAGCACGTTCAAGCTTGATAAGCTGTTGTTAGAATTTATTTAAAATTAATTTCTAGTATCAGCTGATGTTTGCTGGAGCCACAGCTGTAAAAGCTGCTGCTCATGATATCGGTTTGGAAACATGAAGGTGATACAAATCATACATATATACCAACAAGACAGTGTACATCACTGTCACAACAGCGTTTGTTTTAGTTCAAAGGCTTTATGGTTTTTCCTATAATACCTGGTGGTGTAGTCGGCCGATTTTTTGTCAGTTGAGCTTTATATATTATTTTTAACCCGAGTGACCACCCGGTCAGCTGGTGGGTAACAGGCATCTCCGAAAACATTAGAGCATTATGGAAATATGTGATGTTTTGATGAGTCGAGCAGGTATTTGAAGTTTACACAGCACCATTCTCGCATGAAAATATCTTAAAAGTTTATTTTGTGACCCAGAAAGAGTAATATTTCAAACTCCGCCACTCTGTGTTCCTCCGCCACTGCCTCGTTTGAGTTTTGGACGAAATGGATTCTGGGATATTGCATTTTGTCATTTCGAGCTGACTGGAGACCAGAACAGCCAATCAGATATTTTTGCATCCAAGTCTGTGATTGGCTGGTTTTGTGGCACAAATATAACGGCGTACACAAAGAGTTGAACGCGCACGGGCAGAAATGTTGAGAATGCGAGCAACACGTTGAGAGCGCGAGCAACACGTTGAGAGCGCGAGCAACACGTTGAGAGCGCGAGCAACACGTTGAGAGCGCGAGCAACACGTTGAGAGCGCGAGCAACACGTTGAGAGCGCGAGCAACACGTTGAGAGCAGTGGATTTCAGTGTTCAGCAAACACTGAAATACATTTTTTGCACGCAGCAATGAATTTTGTTCGCTCAAATTCAGCTTTTCTTCGCTCAAAATAAATTTCTCCTCAAAATGCAACACTTGCACCTGCAAACTTTTTTTTACTTGCGCTCAAATTTCTTTGTTACGTGCGCTCAGAGTAGTGGCACAAAAATAACAGCATACACTCCCAGTGTATTGAACTGCAGCTAAGGTCACTGGCCCTTCTACTCCATATATCCATGTCAAATATCAGGGCCAGAGGTCCTAGAAACTCTTTCATAAATTGAAAACAAGTGCTGCCAGCTGCTGTCCAACGTGGTCAAGTTGACGTTCATACAATGATGAGAAACTCTTGAGAAGCAGCTGATTTATGTGCTTCTTGGCAACCTGGCATTTTCTAGTACTGCTACACTAAAATAGACAATTAGATAGACAATAAATAGAAATTAAAAAAAATGGACAATAAAAATTAGTCCATTGACGATGGTATTACATAAAATGACATTCTTATTTCAGCCTGGCTTACCTGGGGCAGAGACCGGAGTTAACAGTGCATCTTCCCCTGAGGCTGCTGTGGCAGCAGAGGTAGTTTGCCGCCCAGTGTCTGGACCCTGGGATTTCGCGTTGCTTTGTGGAATTGGTTCTTCAGTGAACAGGTTTCCCAGTCTGCTGCCAGACAATGAAGACGAGCTGCCTCCACTGCTCATTGCCACTGGAGAGGACCAAGGAGGAGGTGTGTTTTAGACATGAATCTCTTGGTTTATTTTTGCACATCTGGACATCTTATGTCTTTCTGTTGTGCTTGGATCAGAGTGAAATGTAAGTCTCACACTGGCTTTTATCCAAAATACTTTAATAATCGCTCTGCTGTGTTTTCTGTTTAGATGTTTTAGTTGAGGAGAATCCTGCTCCATGTCAGATTCTGCACTTACTAGAAGAAGGCGGACCCCGTCCTCTGACATTCATTCTTAATGCCAACCTGCTAGTCAATGTCAAACTGGTGACATGTAAGTGAAATATGAATAAACAAATATGGAATTATGTAGTATACTAAAGTGTGAAATAACTCAAAACATGTTTTATGTTTTAGATTATTCAAAAATAGTCATCCTTTGCTTTGATTACTGTTTTGCACAGTCATGGCATTCTCTCCATGAGCTTCATGAGGTAGTCACCTGAAATGGTTTTATGCAGTCTTGAAGGAGTTCCCAGAGATGCTCAGCACTTGCTGGCCCTTTTTTCTTCACTCTGTGGTCCATCTCATCCCAAACCATCTCCATTGGGTTCAGATCAGGTGACTGTGGAGGCCAAATGAACCTGACAAGGCACACCTTTGAAGTGAAAACCATTTCAGGTGACTACATCATGTAGCTCATTGAGAGAAGACCAAGGATTGGCAGCGCTGTCAACAAAGCAAAGTGTGGCTATTCTCAGGAATGTAAAATATAAAACATATTTAGAGTTATTTATCTTTTTTTAAATTATTTTTTTGCTACATAATTCCAGATATCTTCCGTCATATATTTGATGTCTTTAGTATGTATCTACAATGTAGCAAACAGTAGAAATAAAGAAAAAAACATTGAACAAGAATGTGTGTCCAATCCTTTGACTGGTAGTGTATCTCATATTTCCTCTTTCAAATCTTGTGAATCCTCACATGCCTTCCAATGTATTAACTCTTGTGTGTTTTATCTTCCAGACTCTGGCAGGGAATGCTGGTGTTTTGGCTCTAATGGGCTGCAAGCTCTGGGACAGAAAGAGTTGGTATTTCTGTTGGAGTGTTTGCCTCAAGAAAAAACTCTTCCCAAAGACCTCTTTACCATATATCTCAGCATTTTCCAGGATGCCCAAAAAGGTAATACCTGCCTTCAGCCTGCCTTTGCAACTTTTAATAACTACACCTTTAGCTTATAAAGGATAACATAATCATTATCTTGTGTTACAGGGAGGTTTGTGGAGGAGCTGGATAATGTGACTTTTACAAGTAGTTTCTTGGGCAGTAAGGATCATGCTGGGATGGTATTCTTCTCTCCCACCTGCCAGTCTCTAGACGGCCTCACTCTCCCTTCACAGCCATTCTTGTTTGGCCTGCTCATTCAGAAACTGGAGGTGCCCTGGGCCAAAGTCTTTCCACTGAGACTGCTTTTGCGTCTTGGAGCTGAATACAACTGTATGTAAATCTTTGTTGCTCATGACAACACTGAGTGTTATTTCATATTAAAACATAGTAATCTTAAACTTTGATTTGTTGAAAATGAAAAAAACCTGCTCTTCTGAAACATTATGGTTATTAGTTTATTATTATTGTTAAAATTATTAGTTTCAGCAGTTTGCTGAGTAAATAAAAAATACCCCAGTTCCACCTTCTCATTTGTAAAGAGCTTATTTTACCTTTAACTTTTTGCCAGTATACCTGATAGTAAGTTT
Source organism: Neolamprologus multifasciatus (assembly GCF_963576455.1). Lineage (NCBI taxonomy): Eukaryota > Metazoa > Chordata > Actinopteri > Cichliformes > Cichlidae > Neolamprologus > Neolamprologus multifasciatus. The sequence continues at coordinate 12,241,897 of NC_140445.1, forward strand.
AATTTATTTAGATTTTGGACTTTTGGACAAAATTGTATTTGTAAATGGTGATATATTTGTTTATAGATTACGTTTTTTTGTTCATTTCAGTTCAATTCAGTTTTATTTATATAGCTCAAATCACAAAAGCAGTCACACTAACACATTTTATACTGTAAGGTAAACCCCTCTACAAGTTAAATTACTAAACCATTGTAAATTACTGTCTGTAAGCATATAGGCTGTTCTAGGAGAGACACAGGGACAAGTGATACATATTGTGCTTTTATGGTTTATTTACATATAATGTTTTTGTTTTTCAGCGTATCCCACCACACTGATAAGTATCCGTTTTCGGCAGTCAGTGTATCGAGAGACAGGACACACCATTATGAATTTATTGGCTGTAAGTAGTGCAAAATAAGATTTTGCAATAAAGAAAATAAGATTTATTTATAATTGAGAAGCTTGGCAAAATTTTGTTAGAGCTAAAACTACACATAATTCTTAACTCCACTCAAGCCACATTTTAAGTAATGCAGATTTCATGGGTGTCTGGCAGAGTAGTTTTTGATTTTGATGATTGACAGTTTAAAATTAATTTGTTTTATACTGGGCTTTTGGTGAAAGGTTTTTGAACATAAATGTTTTTAGGACAACAGTCATAGACACTTTTGTGATGCTGATTATTGGCAGACTTGAAAAAAATTGATTAGAACACTTTGATGAGTTCAGATTCTATAAACTGTTCTCATCCAGGATCTAAGGAACTACCAGTATAGCCTGTCAGTGGTGGAGGGCCTGAGGATCCACATGGAGATGGGCCACAGCTACATTGACATTCCCAAAAGTAGCTTCAGTGAGGTAAGAGTTCCTTTAATTTTGTAAAATAAACTTGTTCAGATTCTGGTTAGGATTTAGATAAACATTGATAATGCTTGAATATGTCATTTGTCACAGTTGCAACTAAAAAAAGAATAACTTCTCAGGTGTTTTGGTGCCCAAGCTTCATGTACTTGGTTTCAGTAGATGTTGACTTCTTTATTTACAAGTGCTTTGGGTTAATTTTTTGGTAATCAAACTACAAACTACCCCCAAAATTTCTGTAACCTCTAGAAACATATTGGTTTAGAAATTAGGTTTTTGTGGTCGTCCTCTAACTCCCTGCAAAGGATAACTGAAAAGGGTACAAAGTAGATTAAATCAGTTGAATGATCAGTACAATATGTTTTTCTTTACTTTCTTTTGTAAATTTTCCTGCCACATGTTGAGAAATTGTCTTGTACAAACAAGTCAAAGCTACTTAGTTTTATATAGTTGTGTTTTAGGGCCATCGTTGGCAAATATAGAGGTAGCATTTAGAGGAAAAAAAACCCCTATTAAACCCTTGATAAATTATCTATTAAAGAATGTGTAGTAAGATCTGTTTTGAATGAACAACCAGAAAATGATTCCCTTGTCGTTTTAAAATTCTCTTTACAACAGGCCAAAATCAAACAATGTATGTATGTAAGAATAATAAGTAAATAAAGCAAAAGTTGACACACAGCAGTGTTGTACAGAAATGTATATTTTTCTGTATTTTTCAGGTGCAGAAGGTGATAAATGCATCCAATGAACATGTCATCAGCATTGGAGCAAGATTCAGCTCGGAGGCCGACTCTCACCTGGTCTGTTACCAGAATGAGGAGGGAAATTACCAAACCCAGGCCAACAGCATGCCTGGGAAGTCTCGGACAGGTGAGTATCTTTAGAAATGCTCCATACTCCTGTATTTTTGAAAAATAAAACATTAGAGGCAAGCATTTTGTTGTACTATGCATACATGAACTTCTGGGGGTTTGTGTTTTGTTACAGTCACTGGGGCCAGTTTTGTGGTGTTCAATGGAGCACTTAAAGCCTCCTCAGGTTTCATTGCGAAGTCCAGCATTGTAGAAGGTACTGTGACTGGTTGTTGGCTCTGAAATACTTATGTCCATTCTGTTATTGCTGGGCCAGACTAGTCAATTGTTTTGTTTTTACCAGATGGGTTGATGGTGCAAATCCCTCCAGAGACCATGGAATCTCTTCGCTCTGCCCTCAGGGAGCAGACAAACTTCCACATACCCTGTGGCAAGATTAATGATGAGCAGCTCAGAGAGAATGTGACTGTCCGCTGGGTGGAGTGGAATCCACCTGTCAACACAGGGTAACTGCACGCAATGATTTACTCCATGTGTGTATGTGTTTGCCAATGCCGGTATTTGATCATATTTTAACTAAAACACGATGCAGTTTAAATCTCTGGGAAAACAGTACTTTCTAATGTGACCCTGTGAATTTGTATTCCTGCAGCAAAACTAGTGGAGTTGATGGAAGATCCCTAGATGGAGTGTGTAGTGTGAGGATGCAACAAGACACTGAGTTTGAGTCAGACAATCGGCTGATTACATGCACTGAGGTAATTTTTCCTTATTTCACATCAAATTGTTTGCTCCTATCTGACACCTTCTGTGAACTGAATGAGGTTTCCATTCTGAGTTCTAAAGCCATCTAAAAGTCGTGATGTGTGCATGACCTGAACTGTATTTCTGTTCAGGTATTCTACCAGCTGAAGTCTCCAGACTGCAACCTGGCATCTGTCTTATCGTCCTGCAGTGTTTTTCAGAAGGAAATAGCGTTGGCAACCTGCAGCGCTCTCACTCCTCACCTCGCCGTTCTCACTTCCAGTGGCATCAACTCACTCTCACTGTGTGTCTCGACACAGGCTGACATGGTAAACAAGCAGTGTTTCAGGTTAATATTGTAAAACCTTTTTAAGACCATTCTGCATTAGCAGAGTGGTCTTACAAGGTATTGAAAATGCAGATGCAACAATAGTGATGTATTAATGATGACTGACTGTATTTAAAAATCACACACTAGTATCACCACTCTAATGGTCATTTTTGAATTCTCTTGGTCAGTTATGGTTACAGACTTTCTCACCACCTTCATATGCTTGTGTTTTGAGTTTAACCATATGTGTGCGTGTGTGTATATGTGTGTGTGCGTGTGTGTATGTATGTATATATATATATATGTATGTGTGTATATATATATATATATATATATATATATATAAATAACAGGGTAACTGCACACAATGATTTACTCCATGTGTGTATGTGTTTGCCAAAATTCACCGAACCGTGAATTTTGTGTATTGTTGCACCCCTAGTATGTGTGTGTGTGTGTGTGTGTGTGTATGTATATATTAGGGGTGCAACGATATTCGTATTGATATTGAACCGTTCGATACAGTGCTTTTGGTTCGGTACGCATATGTATCGAACAATACAACATTTTTAATTTATTTTATCAACTTTCCTTCTGACGATGCTGTCTGTGTTGAGCGCTCAGTGGATCTGCGCTCAACAGTGCAGCCTAGGCGGAGTAGTCGAACGCAGATTCACTGAGCGCAGGGCAAGCTAGCGAGACAGAAGTTAAGCTCTCGTTGCAACATGGCAAATTGAACCTCCCCTACCCTCATTCAGATCTGGCGTTTGGAACTATTTTGGTTTTCATGTGACGTATGACCCTGAAGGTAAGCGCGTCATGGACAAAAGAAAAACAGTATGTTGGCTGTGCCACGCAATGCTCAACTTGTGGGAACTAGTGCGTTAGCACGGTTAGCTTGTTAACGCGTTGACGCCGTCCAGCCCCACGCACGGGGCGATCCGTGGTAACTCATTAACGGAGATTTGCCGCGTTATGGCGTTAATGTCATTTTAACGACATTAACGCTGACAGCACTAGTGGGAACACAACGAATATGACTGCACATTTACGCTGACATCATCCTAGTGCAAAGACAAGTGGAAGCAGACAAAAACAACAAGCACACATACTACAAACTTTACCCGAGTCATTTAGACAGCCTTTAGCACATGATTCTCCTTATGGTGACCTGATATGTTTAATATGCTCCTGAGAGTATACCCCAGAAGAAGCGTATAGTTTAGCTTTTATTTTGGAAAGAGCCATTTCTCTGTAATAAACTCTTTTCCAAAGATGAGTGATTTCTCGATCAGATAGATTTTTTTTAAAATTATTATTTCGTTGTTTCAGCAACATTAAATTTAAAAACTGTACTTTTGAGTTAAAATATATATTTATAATTTTAATAAATGACAAATTAAAAAGGCATGAACATTTTTTTGTATCGATAAAAGTATCGAACCGAACTGTGAATTTTGTGTATCGTTGCGCCCCTAATAATAGGTTTTGGGAAGTTTTTTTGACCACAGTAATCGTGAAGTGAACATCTGGTATTGTGACAGCCCTATTTGGATTTATTGTGTTAAGCACTTAAAGCTTTTTGAATATTTCTTTACTGTTTTTTCTCAGGTGGAGTACCAGGCTGGCTCCAAAGGCAGTCTTCTCCCACAGCGCTACATGAATGAGATGGACAGCGCTCTGATCCCTGTCATCCATGGGGAGAGTGCAAGTGTGCCACAGACTGCCATGGACATGGAGTTCATGTTCTATATCACACATGCCATTGAATGTGCATGTAGACCATGACACACTCAAAGTTTTGGAGGCAAAAAAACAAAGCTGCAGCTTCAGGCAGGATGCTCGTTCCCAGCTGGAGCAGCAGCCACCCACACAGGAAGAAAAACATTTCCACCCTGAGGTTTGTGATTTAGAGGGATCAATGATTGGATGATGGTCTTCTGTTAAGAAGCCATTGTACTTTTGAGTGTTTCATGTTCACCAAAGCTGCTTTAATACAAGAAGCCAAACACTAAACAAGAAATATGACAACATGACCAAAAGCAACCAAACTATTCAAAGCGCTTTCCTCTGCTCTGCCTTCCAGACTCCCTGCTGGCCTCCGTCAGTGTGGAGTACCTCAGTGAATGTTTCCTACAGACAATATGGAAATGGCTCTCATTATTTTTACATTAAAAGTAGGGACATTAATGAGCGTAGACAGGTGATCAGGTGCTACTGTAGAGCTACTTGACATACATAGTTGGCTTGTTCTAAATGCAGACATCACAGGGCTCACTTTCTCTCAAGGTACTATGCTTTCATTTGACATGATGGTTGTGATGATACTGCACAGGAAAACAATGGGCCTTCTGCAGGAAACCTTTTTGTAACTATGTCCTAGGGCTGGGCTGATGAATGATATTTGATTTAAATTCCAAGTTTGCCTTTTAATGATAATTTATAAAAACTAAACCAAACTTCATTACAGTGCACTTCTCTAAAGGACACCTATCCACGTGCCCAGAGTTTCTCCCGGTTTAACTCAAGCTAAGAAAAGTAGAGTGTTTGATCAACAAGGTCTATCTACAGGGAGGATTAACAATCGCCTTTATGTCTATATTGCTCAGGGTCTGTTTTTTTTTTTCTTTCTCTCAATTGAGTCTGCTTTCTGCAACAAGTAGCAGTTGGATAGCAGAGGCTTCAGCTCTCTTCCACTCACAATGTAACTGCTATGCAGGTCTCTTGGTGCACACACATCCACTGCTGCTCCCTGCCCCGTTTGCAGCAACAATCTCCCAACCAGCATGGCATGGACCAGTGATGCTAATTTTAGCTTTATGTTAAAAACAACTCCCAATTATTTCCCAGCTGCCTACTAAAACACTCTGGTACTCTCACGACTCTCCCCTTTTTTCATTTATATATTTGTTTTTCATTTAAATTATATTTGACATTATATCCACTGTTAACAATTATTGAGTTTTTACATAAAGTGTGTTCATTTTGTGTGACAGAATCATTGGTTTAATTGACATCTAGACCTGTCATGCTTTGTTACTTGTTCTGCTTTATTTATTGTCAGTTAAGTGTTACACAACAACTAATCGTTGATGCACAACAACCTAACAAGCTGACAGTGAATAACGTGTACAAGTTATGTCAGACTTTAAAGAAAAACGACAGCCATTATGACAAAAAATCCAATGAAGATGTATCCAAGTCAAAGAAACACATTCCAATGTGGATAAAAGCAGAGACTGTGCACTACATTAAACGACAGGTCTAGAATATACATGAATTTCACACAACAAAAGTGCAGGATGCGACTCATTCAGGGGAGGCAGCCTCACCAGTGCAAACTGTTAGCCCAACTGAGCTGCCCAGATGTTTGGCCGTGTCTAGATGACACTTCGTAATCCTCTCAGCTGAAAGCATCTGAAAAACATTTCTCTGAGCCCTGATTGTACAACAGCAGCAATAATCAAGGATTTATTTATTCTGTCAATTATAATTCGTAATTATAAGGCCACACTTTCCTTACAAGCAATGAGAGTGATGGAAACAAACCTGTGGGAGTGAGTCTTTCCTGCATGAGGCCCAGTGTGTGTGTCAGTAACATAGCTGAAGTTTGCGTCTGGAACTTTACAAATGTTTTTTTTATTCCTAAAAAGTGAACATATGACAGGTATATTTTGGCAGGATTAAGAGTGTTGACCTACTGACCTTGATGAAACTACAGAACTATTTGTATAATAGTATTACAACTGGTGGAGGTGAGGGGTTAAAATATTCTCTTGTAGTTGAATTTGTCTTTCTTGGTGAGTAGCTGACATTAAAGCTGCTCATTACTGAGCTTGCAGGTGTAGCTCTTCTCAGAGCTTTAGTTTCCATCATCCTGCTGGCACCAAAATTGATCCAATAGTATGTTTGTCTTAAAATGTTTCCATTATTATTTGATCATCCATCTTCACACTGAGGTTTCATTTCACACTGAGATCTTACAAAAGAAAAGATGATGTCAATCCCGACAATATTTCTCAGAAGGAGGTGTAAATTTAACAAAGAGGATGCTATATTAATTGTAAACACTCTGCTTCTGGATTAAAATGTCCAGTCAGGGGAGTTAAAACAAAAAATCCCCTCCTGTTTTTCACAGAGATGCTCTTTCAGTGTTGATGACTTCTTGCCAGATCAAACACAAAATACTAATGATTATTTTCCCCTTTAAGATGTTTTACGTTATCTGCTTCAGTCTCAGTTAAATGTTGTTTTTGCACAGCTAATGAGAACTCTTTCATTCAGTTCATCTCACAACTTTTACTAGTTATTTAAAAAAATGAAGATGATTCTTTCAGATGAGAAGATTGATTGCACTATTATCAAGTCACTAACACAGATTGTATATAAACGATGGAATTGGCCACAGTAATGTCACCAGTTATGTGGGACTGAAGGTGCCTGTTTTCATTGTGAGCATTGTAGTGTTTTTGAATTGGATGTGAGGCGTGATGGATGGATCAGACTGAAACTATTGCTATTCAGTTTGGTCGCCTCCTGTTGGCCATTTATAAAAATTCAGAGTTAAAGCTCTTCCACATTGGCTCCACTTTACAAGCCCAGAGGCTACCTCTATCTTTTATATAGTCTATGTTCACGAATTAGCTTAGCTTAGTTCAGTGTGATGGGTAGAAACGGGTAAAACTGTGTAGCCTGGCCTCATTCAGCCTTCAAGAACCATCAAAGCTTACAAATTATTCTGTATATTTTGTTTGATGTTTAGAAAGAAGGATGAAAGCCACTGGAGTTAATTGAGTTAATTGGTGGTTGGTTTTTAGTCTGTTTACATGGATAGAGCAGCTAATTGTCTTTACCAGCTAACATCAGATTTAATGGCTGCCATTGACTGACACATTCAGTGACAGGTAACAGTAGCAGTGACACACTCAAGTATTGTCACCTTAATTCTGTGCCGACTACAAGATGCTGAAACAACTGGTTATTTTGTTCTAATGAAGACTTTGGTTTCTGTTGCAGAAAAGGCAGAACAATAACATTTTAATTATCAGCCAAATTATTATTTTTAAGTGTTGTTATTGGCCCAACTTTTCAGAGCTAATTCTCTATTGACCATTTCTTTTAAGATAAATAATTCCTATGCTTGGTCTCAATTTTGTTCATAATATTAGTTCACTTCATGTAGTACTAAAACTACTACTACATACTGACTTGCCTAGTATGTAATTTTGGACTGATTAATTCTCAAATGGACATGTCACGTTCTGCTCTTAAATGAAATGCCATTCTGAATGTTGGACTCCGGTTGTCCCGCGATCTACTGCATGTCCTAAACTTGTTCTGCCTCTGACCACCCATATGGACAATTTGCTGTCTGCTGCTCTTAGCTAGTAAGCTAGCAAAGCCACTATCATCAGTGCTGATGATTACAGCCTCCTGCTGGCTGAATCTTGTTTGGTGGTCCTTTTCTATCATTCAAGTAGCCAAGAACTGAGACACGACGGTGGTTTCCAGTCTAAATTCAAGTCTCATCTAGCAGCTTTGTGGCTTTAGTTTAAAATTAACACACAAATATAAGCGTGGTATCAATCTTCTCATCCAGGTTTTGTGCAGAAGGACAAAAAAAGCTAATTTCCTCAGTTTATTGATTGGAGTAGGAGCTGTTTTGTACTGGGTTCATATTTTAGCATTATTTAATGTCTTTATAACAGCTTTAGGCACTTTATAAATATCAGTGTGCTGATGTGTTAGAAAAAAAAAAGGTTTGGTTTGACAGATGCCTGAAGGCAATCTGGCAAACCAAACCTTTTTTTTTTTTTTTTGGTAATGATATTTCTGGATCCAAACCGGCAGTTATCTCTTATGAGTCGGAATAATAAATGCTCCTGAAACTCAGAGTACACAGAGGTTATGTCCCTGTAAAATGCATTCACTTTTGTGTCCACTGTTTGTAGCAGTGTTTTGCAGCCTCCATTTGTCTAAAGCTAGGTCTGAGTTTGTTTGTTTTCTTTCTTTCTTTCTTTTTTTTTTTAGGGCAAAGTGCATTGTGTCACATCTCATCTCACTTTTCAGTCAGGACTTTTTTCCCAAATGTATAGATGATATCCTGTATACATAGAGATTGTATCAAACCTTGTGCATTTTTTAAATATTAAAAGTTATTTTTGAAATGTTGGTATAAAAGAAAAAAAAGTTAATATTTTTGATAGAAGGTTGGCTACATTAATTCTGCAGTTTGTGTAGCAAGCTGTTTGAGAGGAGAAACAAATCAAGAAATGAATTAATTGTTAGAAGGTGGAAATATCTAATCTCAAAATACATGAAGCGCTTTCGTTTGACATGAATGTTTTTGGTAAAAATATAAATACTGAGCTTAGTTATGAACTCTTCTGCAAGTCGTGCTCTAATTCTTAGCAACAACTGGGTTATTATGAATACTCGTGTAAAGACTTGTAAACCTCCAGGTTGATTGCAGTCTTCTAGATGTATGAAGGTTTATATACAGGTTTTTTTAAATCACTGAAATCTGTGAGTTGTTGATTAACTTCTCCATGTGAGATATGTTTATTAAACACTAGAAAGGTCAACTGCCGTAACTGACTGTGTTGATTTTTAGCCATGCATGCAATGACTGAATGTTAAATTGGGAGGCTTTCTAGCTTCAGTAGAAATCTCTCACCCTTTGGAGAGGCCGTGATCTATTGCCTGAAAACTGCATTCATGTACACCTAATCTGCAGATGATATTTTCTGCTAACATAAATGGTTGTCCAAAGATTTAGATTGGCTATAAATCTGACCTGTAAAAAACCTATGCAAACGAAATGTGTTCAGTGGACTGAATAAGCTGAGTCTGAATCTGTATTTATATTGAATCTGTATTTAAGGTCCTTTACTAAACACCAACCACACTTTAATCAGGAGCTCACAAAGACTTACTCTTTTCCACCTAAAGCCGCTTTTGTTCTTTATGGTGGATTATCTAAAGTTGTTATTATTACCATTACCACCATTATCATCATTATTATTATTGTTGTTGTTATTGAGTAGTTTGAAAAAGGAAAAATGTGAGTTTTGATTCTGATGTAGAAAGCGGGTATGAGGGGAAATTGTGCCGTTTATACTGCCGTGCAAACATCTCTGAAACGTACGGCAGTGGTTTATGTAAAACTTATTGATTTTTACAAAGTCCACCTTTTTTCCCCTCCATTACAAAATGGACATGTTCTCCTTCCACAGTCCAAAGCCTAATAGCTTTGGATTTTGGGACGAGAACATGTCCATTTTGAGAAATATTTTGGGAGGCAAATTATTCAAATTTCTTTCTCTCTCGGGTCGTTAAAACAACCTTCCACTGTGTGAAAATGAGAAGTATTGATTGATTTGATGTAAGTTTTTGTAAATCATCCATTTATTCATAAGACCAGCTTTACTTTTTGAGGACCCTGCGGTCTGCATCCTAACCAGTTTCTGAATAGCCTGTGTATTTAAAGAATAAAAGAATTTTATGAAAAAACTAAACTCAACCTGCCTGTTATCTTTCTGAAAGTTAAAAAAAAATTAAAAATAAAATATTTAACTGGAGTTTCCACTTGCTTCACAGAGTCAGGCCCACAGACTCGCTACTGTTGTATGCTGCACAGCCAGGCCCTGATCATATGCTGGGGATGTATATATGTAAAAGTTTTCCGATGTACACTGGTGCATGTCTATACAAAGCTCTAAAATTCAAAGCCCCAATATTAAAGTGAACTCCAAAGTTAATGGGGATTTGGTGTAACTTAATTAGCAATGGTGTGATAAGTGAGCACTTAGAAAAGTTGCACTTATGGGCCTTACTGAACTGGCCCAAAAGAGAGGTGAAAGTGAACTAGTTTATCGGGTATCCACCCGACTCTCCCTATTAGTCATGCCATCCATGCCCACAAATCTGTCAGGGGAAAAAAACAATGACTTCTGTTTTATCTTCATTCAGTTGAGAACAAACAAGCAAGTATCAGCTGAAGAGATTCAGATATAACAGAGACCTTTAAGGCCTCAAAACAGAACCTTGAGGTACACCATAGGGAGAAGTGGAAGAGGAGCTTTACTTGGAAGCAGCCACAGAAAAGGGTCATTCAGATAAATAAAACCACTGCAAAAGCCAAACCCCTGTACACACAGTATCTCAGTCGATTGAGCACAATGTGATGGTCAACAAAATCTAAAGCATTTTAGCAAAACTCCCAAATTACACTTATAGATCACATAAAACTACACAGTATAAATGAGACAATACTGTCCGATGACATAACACATGCCAAATAACAACAATAAAAAAGGCAGACTTGGTTAATAGAATAAAAGCGCATTCAGTCTGCACTAGAATTAAACTGGTGGGGTTTTTTGCACTTTTGCTTGAAGGTAGCTATAGAATAAAAGCATTTTATCTCTGTTACTTTTATTGCATTACTTTAATTAAGTTTGTATAATTTTTAATGATTATCATTAAAAACATTATGGCGTATTATCAACTTTTATTGATCCCTGGGGGAAATGTACAAGCTACCCAGCAGTGTATGAAGCAAATCAAAGTAGCAACATTAAAAGGATTACACTGATAAATGGGCATGTCCTGTATAATTAAGTGACAGGATTATTTGGGGGTTGCTCATTGTGCAGTAATGTGAGCCTTTTTGAATGCCTCACCTGTAATCAGGTTTCACAAGGTGACAAAATATAAACAGATCTTTAAGCTAAAAGATGAAAGTCCACCTATTTGTGTGAGTGTTTAGTGTGTGGGCAGATCTCTGTGTAGGGATGGGTCGGTGTGAGGGGGTGTGGCTTTTTTACTATTCTATCTCAATTTTCCCCAAGTGCTGTTCATTCACATAGGCTGCTTCCATTAAACACACAAGGTCACAGAGATGAGTGGACGAATAGGAGACCTGAGCCCAAAGCAGGCTGAGATTTTAGCCGAGGTAAGACATTTACAATTAACGTTATGCAGATATATATGTTCAGTTGAATGGTTTAATTGTTCTTATCTATCAAATTGTTGTATCTGTGGGCTTGAGGTAGTGTCATATGCAGTAAATCATTGACATTGGTCTTTGGTCTCATCAAAATTGGTTGATGTTATGCTGTGAGTTTACTGGGATGTATCTTTTTTTTTTCCACACAACGAAACACACCACTTTATGTTAATGTCTTGTCTTGTAACATAAATTTAGGGTGGTTGGTTAAGCCTAGAGGAAAGTTTAACTATTCTCTTTTTGAATAAATTGAAACTACAAATAAATTAAAAAAAAAAAATCATTTTGTAGCTTGAACTGATGCGGCCAAGTTAGTACTTTTTGGGCCATTAACAGTCTTTATTATGCGCTAGGTATCTCCTAGTTGTAGTTTCATATATTTGTATGACCAACATATATTTGATTGCCTGTAATTGCACACTGTTATGTACAGACATGAGAGTGGTATCAAACCTCTCTTACTTTGCAATAAAGCGACCAAGTCTAATTCTGCAAATGTAAAACTGTTCCTTAAATATTAAAATAACTTTGTCTTCTCTCTGGTTCTCTCACTTCCAGTTTCGGGAGAGGATTCAGGACATCCTTCCAAGCTTGCCTGCGCAGCATGATCACTACCTCCTGCGCTGGCTCAGAGGTGAGACTTGCATTTATGTACAACACACACTGAAACCACCTATTTATAGCAACAATCACCCAAGTCTAGAGTGACTAAAGACGAATGTAAAAAAACAGAACCAGCTGGAAAAGATGAGTGACAATTAACAACAAAAAATCACGTGGAAAGGAGAGATCTTCGATTCAATACACTAAATGTATGCCAGTCTCTCTTTTAAAGAGGCTGCCATATGTTTAATAAATCGGTTTTACTTTGACACATATTTCATATATGTTAGTGTTCTGTGTATTTACAAATATTTCAATGAAAGTGCTTAAATATTGCCACTTACTGTTAATTTATTCTTCTGCCCTACTACAAGAATGACTTTGTCAATCCAATTACTTATCAGACTCCAACCCTGATATGAAGTGTGCATTCTCACTGTTCAGGTGTGTTGAGAAGCTGTAACTATCTTAAGATAAGAAAGATAAGATACTTAACCTTGAGTGAAACACAACAAACATATAACAAAATAAGTGGAAAGGTATGAGGGTCAATAAAAGTTAAAAACGAAACGTAAATCAAAGTAAATTGACTCAATTAAAATAAGGATGAAGTCGGATGCAAATATGAAATTATTTATTAAATAACAAAATAAAATGTTTCAAAAATCAACAAAGGAAAAATCTGATTTCAAACGGCTTAATGAATATAAACGGCACATATCAGATGGCCCAGCGTAACAGAGGCCAGAGCATTGTGTTTGCGTCTGTTCTCTGCTGTAACAGTGAGCGAAAAGATGATTTTCTGCTACGCAGACATGTTGTATTTTAAGGACTATTGGGTGACATATTAAAGATTTCCTGTATCAGTACTTGTGGCAGCTAACAGACATAAAAGCTGTTAAAGACCCTCATATAGAGGCTAAATAACTAATAATGCTATAAATTAAAAGATTTCAGTAACAGGGGATATTTTTGCACAGAATGAAAGCTTGTGGTATACCACAAACTTTTCAAGGCTGCCATTATACTCTACAAGTATACTGGCAGCCTTATAATGCCTGGGGCTACCTTCAGTCTCTGGTAAACTTTGATATTTAAAGCAGTTGAGTAGGAATAATGATAATAATAATAATAATAATAATGGATTGGATTTATATAGCGCTTTTCAAGGCACCCAAAGCGCTTTACAATGCCACTATTCATTCACTCTCACATTCACACACTGGTGGAGGCAAGCTACAGTTGTAGCCACAGCTGCCCTGGGGCAGACTGACAGAAGCGAGGCTGCCATATCGCACCATCGGCCCCTCTGGCCAACACCAGTAGGCGGTAGGTGAAGTGTCTTGCCCAAGGACACAACGACCAGGACAGAGAGCCCGGGGATCGAACCGGCGACCTTCCGGTTACAGATACGCTTCCCAACCCCCCTGAGCCACGGTGGCCAAACAAACCTGTTCCGAACATGAAACTAAATCCAGTTTCAGTGCAAGAGTGTAGGCATACCAGAGCTGGAGGGTTCAGTATCGGCAGAATACTTCTTTCAAGGGACTGATCTCATAAATATAACCTATGCATTCATGTTGATTATCTATTATTGCCTACAAATTTGAGTTTTTCTTTTCTTTTTTGGGGGGGGAGGGAATACTGCATTATATTAAATTTCATGCCTCCAACACAAGAGGGGCAAAACGTTTTATGTAGTAAGTTTATTGTGTCATTTTACTAAACGATCTGAATCTGCAGTGCGTGGTATAAGGACTCCAGACTTTTAATAAGGTGGTTTTAAATCAGTCTTCTTGTTAATTTCCACTGCCAGTGAAATAAAAGTCATTGGGTAATGCATTAAACATGTGAGCTTAGAATGAGGGAGAAGGGCTCCCTTTCTCTGAATAGCATTGGAATTGCATTCTATCTGATGCTGTGTTTAAGGGTCCAGTGAGACCTAAAAAGAAATCAAACCTGACTGGAGATAAAGAAACATAGTATTTTCACATGGGCTTATACTTGGAAGGAAGTTTACTAACATACAAAAAATAATTAAAGATTTTATATAAAGGAAGTGGAGTAAATGAAGTAAACAAAATTTAAATGTGGAAATACCTCATACAGTACTCGAGTAAATTCAGTTATCGCAACTGATTATGTAAAGTGTAATAAATCAGAAATTAGAAGTAACTTCAGTTTTATTATGTTAGCTTGTGTTTCCAGTTATTAAGGTTTAATGAATGGTGATGATTTTTTATCACCATCTATTCTTTCCATACAAGCAGAGCAGCTGCAGGAAGAGCTGATATACATCAGAAAACATTGTTTTGTTTTGTTTTGTTTTTAAAAACAACCTTTTCTGGCTGCATTAACTGACTTTCCATTCTTTGGAAAGTCAGTTTATCGAATAACCTGTCAAATTAATATTACTGAATCATGGTTAGTGGTGGCTCAAACAAAAGAGGACCCTTCTATCATAGGAATGTATCAGGATAAATTCTGAATGTATTTATTTGCATGAATAGTAAATGAAAATGTGCTATATGTCCAGTTTTCACATATGGCACATATAATCATTTTGATTTTTTTGTACATTGCAGTTGATTGACTGAAATAAATATGACCCAAACTGTTAATATTCACATTTTCTGTTTCTACATTTTGAATCTAAATTTCAGATTGATGTAAAAATCAACCTGAAATTTGACCTCATTCACTCTGCATTCACTCTGAAAACTTCTAATCTGACATATTATTCTGTGGTTTGCATGTGACATTAGTTTCTGTTGATGAGTAACTTGTTCCATGTGTTAAACAGCCTGTAGCTCCTGGTACCCACACACCAAGAAGCACTGCAGAATGAATGTAAACGTTTGTATACTTATAAATACTAAATTAATTAATTATTAAGCATTTACTTCAGTGATAAAGCACAGAAACTAAGATCATAAAGAACTGTCAAATGAACATAATACCAAATGTGAAAAAAGTACTACCTAATTAGGATGAAATAATTACTAGAATGCTCAATTAATAAACAGTAGCTTTAAACTACCATCAAAATGGGTTAAAAATTGCTTCCCTAACCTTAAAGAAAAATCACTCATCTTGGGTTTCTTGGTGCCCTCCTGATCCACCACTTGAAACTGATACTTAAGCTGTCGGTTGCATTAGAATTTGCATTACTTAGGCTAGCTAGGCATGTCTTGAAACTAGTTTTTGTGAATGCAAAGGTGCTAATGACAAGGGGGGAGGGGGTCTGTATCAAAGACTGAAATGTTTTTTATTTCCCGTAATCTGATGGAAAACATGTATTAAAATGAAGTGCATTTACATGCTGTAGCTACAAATGTCACTCTTTTGTTTACCCTCCATTCCATGCAGCTCAAGAGGGAAAAACTGCCCAGAAAAACAGACATGAAAACATGTTGTCCCAAAGACACTTGTGTTTTTAACAGAACTGCATTTTAAATTTCTTGTACTGATAAAAGCTGGTAAAGACTTACTGCTCACTGTTGCACTCTTTAACTGAAACATGATGCTCAAACTTGAAAAGACTTTCCGATAGAACATGTCTCCTCCAGCTTCTTAGCATAGACAGGCTGTATATAAAATATGGGCATGGATAAACTTGGACTCTTTCTAATGGCCAGCAGTGAGCCATTACTGAGTCAGACTCAAAGAAGTCTAAGCTATTGACCCATCAACTCTTGTGATCTGTGACCTCAGTAAACAGTTTGTTGAACAGTTTATGGTTTCAGTGGCTAATTTCAAGGCTTACTGAACACATCATGATGTTTACTTTTAGTTCAAAGGGAGGATAAAGCACCGTGAAACTGACCATTGGGCTTGCAGTGTCCCTCTGTTTCTCAGTAAGATCCACTCAACTTTAATCATGACTGAGTTTAAACACCAAGATGGTGACAGTGAAAAATCTCAGCTGGTATTTGACGATGTAAAGAAAGAAATCAGTAATTAACTGTCCTGCTTTTGACTACTTGCATGTGTTCTGTGTCGGCTTCAAAAGGTTAACCATATATTTTATACTTGAACCAGAGCAGGATGATGCATTATGATGCATTCAGGGAAAGCCCCCCCCCCCCCCCCCCCCAAAAAAAAAAAACACAGGAGGAAAGTTTTATTTTTTTGTATATGTAACATTCTTTTATTAGATTTGTTCATGTAACCTGTGAACTCAGTCATTCCATCTGTTGCCTCTCTTTCCGCTAGGCTAATGACCTACTGGCTGCCATCTTTACATGTGACCTGTTGTCTTATGTAATGTTTTAGCATTTAGTTAGATAAGCTTACCTTCCAAAAAAGTTGTGATATACTATTTTTATGTGACATATAAAGTGGCATATATGGCATAACACTCTCTACTAAAATGCGGTGTACTAACAACAATGCCCTTTGTTTTGTTTTTTAATTAGGTTATTTATGAAAGCCTTAGTCGTCTTTCAGTTAATCATTGATTTCTTACCTATCACTTTTGTCTGACAGTTTAAAGAGTATGAACATGGAGTCAATGCCATTCTCAGTGTAAATGTTTGTTTTCTGCTGTGCAAAACCAGACTTGGTCTTGGTCTCCAAGCTTGATCAAGAGTAAGCTTCAAAGCACTGACTGCTGCTGTTTCAGCTGAGCTACAAGTTTAATTAAGTTGTCCTGGTGATTTTTAAAAAGACTGTGATATTTTTTGTCTTCCTGTATTTAACAACACAAAAGTCAAACTGAGTTCTAAATCTTTATGAAGTATCATGAAATAGGTAGAGCTTTGAGGGCAGTCCCTACGAGAATCATAGTTTCTAATCATTTTGAGACTTGACACTAGCTTTAGTTTTGTCAAATTGTAAACTGCAGTAAAAGTATCATGTCAGCTGGTCAGTGCATTCACTCCATGATGCTACCATGTGAAAGAACACATCAGACTATACATTAGAGTTTGACTGATTAGTTTAAGGTATGGTTCGAGTGAAGAACAGATTACAGTCTGGGTGATCTGGTTTAGAAAGTTAGATACAGATTAGAATGCTCGTTTGTTGTTTTCACCTTTCACCAACTACAGCACCCATTGTACATGTGTACATGGGTGCTGGACGATGCTCCAACAGAAACCAGAACAGTTCTACAACAACAGCAGTTTGACACTGCATATTACCACCAAGGTCTAAATTTGCTCACTCCACACCACGCATGAATTGATTCCCTGAATCCAGGAGAACATCTGGACCTGAAAGCCTGTGATATGTTCTTGACAACCTCAAGAAAATGTCTCACAATTTTGCTTATTTCAATTTGATATGTATTTCAAAAATGGTAAATAAATCTTTGGTGAATTTGTTGATTAGGATTGCGTCCAAAAGTCACATTGTTATTCAAACCTTTTTTTATTATAATTTTTAAAATAATCTGACAAAGAAACTAACTAAAATACACACAACACCAATTAATTTCCCTGTTGAAGCTAATAATAGGGTAAAATGTTTGAAAGAAGACACTTTTCTAGCAATAGTCAGCTCTGACTATTTCAGATCTTTCTGAACAGAGAGCACAAACACTCAGAAACAGTGTTTTCTTGGTTGGAGATACTGTTGCGGCATTTTGAATCAGTGACTTAGGTGATTTATGCTCTGATCAATAA
The DNA here is from genome assembly GCF_963576455.1 of Neolamprologus multifasciatus. Lineage (NCBI taxonomy): Eukaryota > Metazoa > Chordata > Actinopteri > Cichliformes > Cichlidae > Neolamprologus > Neolamprologus multifasciatus. The sequence continues at coordinate 12,259,873 of NC_140445.1, forward strand.
TGCAGGGCCCTGTCTGTTCACTCAGCTGTTTAAAGGTCCATAGTTCAGAGGGACTCAGATAAATGGGGTCGCTGTGTCTGCAGTTCAATATTTGTGTTAACCTTGGCCAGTCTCTTTGCTTGAGTAAAAAAAAAAAAAAGTATCATAAGGTTTCTGTTTTATGATCATCAGATATTGTTGATGGTCTTTTAAGTTTACTTTCCTCTTCTGTATGCAATCATGATCAATCTACTTAAAGGGCTAATTATTTGTATTAAAATGTTTAATATTGCTTGGATAGTATCATGGCTAACTTTTTAAGGATTCTTTTTGAAAACATTTTTTTCTTTCTCTTTTGGTGGTGATTTGTTGAGATGTTTGAGAAAAAAGGGGAGGGGGAAGAAAGAAAGATTTCTTTTCAGGTGTCCTGTAGTTTTCCATTTAAAAAGTAATAAACTGGCAACCCCAAACCAAATTTAAAAAAAAAAGAAAAAACAAAACTATAAAGGAAGAAATGTATTTTCTTTGTTCTTAGTTAAAATAGGTATTTTATTTTCCCAGAAGATGGTGTCTCCTCATAGTGTCTCACAGTAACCTGGCATTTCAGTGTTACAGAAGTGGCGTTGTCAGTTTGATTGTATGTGGCTAATGTGGGATTTTTTTCTTTTCTTTTTTCCAGCCCGTAGCTTCAATGTTCACAAAGCTGAAAGCATGATCAGGAAGGTAAGCTCTGTGTTGTTCAGACAGTGAGAGCCTGTTTGCTCTTCAAGTACCCAACTAACACCTAACACGTATTTCTACCTGGTGCTGCTTTTCAAATCTCTGTACTAAATGTATTAAATTCATTAAAACTGTATTTACCTTTTAGATATTACATAAAATGATGAGTTTATATAACACAGCGCAATGTTAAAGATTAATCCAGTGTTTGATTTGTGGCCCTCTTTCTAGGGAATTTAGTTAGTGACTCTTTTCATGTTCAAGGACAAAGTAATATAGGACAATGTATAGTAAAGTAAATTCATGGAATTAATGGATCAGACTTTATTCCTATAGTTTTAGGGAACCTAGTGCACATATTTCCAGCTATATATCTTTTCAGGATTCACAGCTTAAAATAATCCTCATTGTGATTGGCTGAGTGATAAAGTGATAAAGGCACAGGTAAGTTGGGCTTATGAAATACACAACCAGAACTGTGTAGTTGAGATGATCATATTAGTGATATCTGCTCTCACTGACATCAAACAAATCCAAGAGTGGAAAAACTTAGTGAAAGCAGAATGTTTAGACCAGTCTGAGGGCTGAGCATTGGGCTCACAGAGGTTACTTAATGGACTCTTTGTCTGAAATTCTGGACATATTTAATATAAGCAGCCAACCATTGTAACGGTATATATACTGTATATATGAAACAGAAAATAAAGTAAAGCATGAAAAAAGCTTCTTCCATTTCAAAACATGAAATCATTTCTAGAATAATAGCTATAGAGTGTCTTTGACAGCTGGAGCATTTGTGGGGATAGACATTACTCTGTGTTTGTCTGGTTTTTGTAAGCTTTAGTCTTTAACTTACCCAGCCTTGTTGTCTTCGACCTCTGCAGCATGTGGTGTTTAGGGAACAGATGAAAGTAGACACCATCCTATCTGACTGGAAACCTCCAGAGGTAACCTACTGCATTTTCTTTTTAGCTAATATTTGTGAAAAAGTAGTCTGAACTGAGGATGCAGGGGACTGTTGTTAAATGAGCAGTCTTTCAGACTCTTTAGTTTTTGAAGGTCACATTTTTTTCTTTATGAATCCATCTCTCAGGTGATTGAGAAGTATGTATCTGGAGGGATGTGTGGCTATGACCGTGAGGGAAGTCCAGTCTGGTACGATGTGATTGGCCCTCTGGATCCTAAAGGTCTGCTGATGTCAGCCACCAAACAGGACTTCCTGAAGACTAAAATCCAAAACACAGAGATGCTACGGCAGGAATGTCAAAAACAGTCTGAAAAGGTCAGCCAGGAGTTCTCTGTTCTTCCCTTTCCACTCCTCTCTGCTCGTCTCTTCTAATGTTACTGTGTCTCTCTCTCAGTTGGGGAAGTACATTGAATCCATCACTCTAATCTATGACTGTGAAGGACTTGGATTGAAGCACATTTGGAAACCTGCTATTGAGACCTATGGAGAGGTTTGTTATCAGCTTTTGTAACAATCACCCACTCATACACACGAAACATCTATGTGTAATTACTGCTTTCGGCCATGTAGATCCTCACCATGTTTGAAGACAACTATCCTGAAGGCTTGAAGAGGGTGTTTCTCATCAAAGGTACATAAGACCATCTGTCTGCATATTTGATTTCCACGTTCTGTTTTAGTATTTTGGTTGATAATTTGTATCTTTTGCTGCAGCGCCCAAAATGTTTCCTGTGGCCTACAACCTGATCAAACACTTTCTGTGCGAGGAAACACGGCGCAAGATCATTGTTTTAGGAAGTAAGACAACTTTTCTTTATCCCAGTGTTCTCTGAGTCTTTACTTGATCTTGATGCTAACATTAGCATGCTGAAGTAACAAAGCATAAAAAAAGTACTTGCAAAAAGCAGAGATGGGATTCTGAGACCACCCATGTGAAAGCCTTCCATTATTTGGCTACGTCTAGAAATTCTGTCCATAAAAATTACAAACAGAATTGATGACAAAGGGCAGCCCTAGTGGAGATCATCATGAACGAGTCCGACTTATGCTATGCTTAGGCTATGCGGACCCAAGCTCTTGCAATGTTTCTATAAGGACTGAATGACCCGTAGCAATGTGCCAGACACCCCATACTCCTCCCAATGCACCTCTCACAGGACATTCCGAGGGACTGCTTTCTCCAAGTCTATAAATCACATGTAGACTAGTTGGGCAAACTCTCATGCACCCTCAAGTAGCCTTGAGAGGATATAGACCTGGTCCGGTGTTTCACGACCACGAACCACACCACGGCCACAGCACAGCACAGACTTCGGCAGTGGACATGGTCTATTCTGACTCATAATGGTTTTGAAGCTCTGGTGGAGGTGTGTGTTGAAGATCTCGTGCACTGGGGCCTATACATTTAGGCATGCCAGGTCTGTCCAGAGAAGGGCTCGAGTTGTCAACTCGAGCCCTTCTCTTTACCCAAGTGTCCAGAACATTTGGCCGCAGGTCTGGTGATACAATTATAAAATCGATCATCGACCTACTGCCTAGAGCTTCCTGGTGCCATGTGGACCACCATGTTTTAACTTATGTTAAAACATGGTGTTTGTTTTGGACAAACTGTGGTTTGCACAGAAATCCAACAATAAAACACAGCTTGGGTTCAAATCCAGGAGGCCATTCCTCCCAATTATGCCTCTCACCCAGGGCAACTCTAGACTAACACAGAGTCCATCCCGGCTCCAGGAGACTGGTTCTAGAGCCCAAGCCATGCGTTGAGGTGAGCCCAACTATATCTCATGAGGATGAGCTGGGACGAATCTCTGGTGGGCTCCTTCCCCACCAAAGAGTTGACTTCCCATGTCCCAATCTTGGTAGCTGGGGATCAATCCACCAGGGCTTCTGTGCTACCTGGCACACATTGCACCTGACCCCTATGGTCAATATGCAGTCTTTCTTATATTTACTATTTAGAGTTTATAATTTTACTCTTTTAATCTACACGAATGTCAACCTATAAAGGAACTAAGGTCATGAAACAAAGCAGTCTTATTAAACTAAAAAGTTTTAAATTACAATATTGTGTTTACAGGTAACTGGCAAGAAGTGCTACGTGAACATATTGACCCAGATCAGCTTCCAGTGGTGTATGGAGGAACTCTGACTGACCCTGATGGAGACCCTCACTGCAGAACCATGGTGAGAGCAGAGGGAAAGACTGATTAAATACAATGCTGTTCCTCTAAAATTGGAGACTAAAGTGATGCGTGTTTTTGTGTATTGTGGTTGCAGATCAATTTTGGTGGTACAGTTCCCAAGTCCTACTATGTGCAGGATTCAGTGAAGGTTCAGTATAACAAAAGTGTGACCATCAGCCGTGGCTCTGTCATCCAGCTGGAGTATGATGTTCCTGCAGCCAGCAGCCTCCTGAGGTACAGCAGGTTTATTCTGTGTTCTGAGAACAATGAATCACTGACTTGTAGTGTGTGTTTGTGGTGATTTAGTGATATAGACTTTAAAATAAAATAAAATTAAAAAAAATACTAAAGCTGCCACTCATGATGAATTCATTATTGCTTGTCAGGTGGCAGTTTGCCAGTGATGGAGCAGATATTGGGTTTGGAGTGTACAAGAGGACTAAAGAGGGCAGCCAACAGAAGATAGCTGAAATGCAGCAAGTTCTACCCAGTGAGCGGTACAATGCACACTTGGTCCCTGAAGATAGCTGCCTCACCTGTCCTGAGCCCGGAGTCTGTAAGTAACTCACAGCTGTGTGTACAGGTACTTTTGCAGTAATGTCTGCAGAATTAGTCTGTAACAATGAAAATTGCTCCTTTCATTTTGCTTCCAATGCGCCAGACTTTCTTGTTATTTTTTTCTTTAAGTGGACTTGAGCAACAGTTCTCCAGCTTTCTGAAGATCTTTCAAACTCTAGTCAAAGACCGTTTATATAGGAATCCTTTTTGTTTGTTTGTTGAGGCACTTTAACAATTGACATGTGAATCATTTAAGCATATTCAAGGCTCTTAACTCAAGGGACATAACAGATAATTTAAATTCAATTTTAAATTGTAACTTTACGTACCTCGTTACTAGCAGCCTGTTGTAAAAACACAAAGCACATCATTTATTCCATTTTCCTTAGCTAAATGTCAGACTGCCTTTCAAATCACCAAAGATAACAGTTTAATAGGCATACAATAGTACTTTTGCACTAACAAGGTGATTCCCAAAGAGCTATAGGCCAAAAACTTGGCATATCTCAACATTGTATGCAGTGGGTGGAGGAAATGTGAGGAAACTGTCAAGTGGAGGACAAAAGAAAATGTGGCAGACCTAAAAAAAAAATTACCTACAGCAGATGAGAAGTTGAGGTATACCAAATTACATAAAAACTGGACTGAAAATCAAGTGCCAATAAATGTGTAGTGATGACTCCAGATGTGAAATTTTGGTTTAAATTGTCATTAATATCAGGACAGAGGTACAATAGTGAGTGTCTTACAGTCATAATACAGTGAAGGCTCTCGTTAATCCAGCATGACCTTTATGTGAAAGCAGTGAGGGATCATCTGGACAGAGAATGTAGCAAAAGGCTAGCTCTTCTTTGGATGCTATTGGGTGTTCACATATTCAGAATCAACTACATTCTTATTAAAACACAACCTGTCACATTTATAGAGTGATTTAGAAGAGTAGCTGTAACGTGGTGATTTCCCTTGTGGGATCAATAAAGTATTTTATGTGTTTACAGGATGATAGCTTTTCTTAGCTGTTAGTGACTGTATCCTTTGCTTTGTGCAGATGTGCTGTGTTTTGATAACAGCTACAGCATCCTTCAGTCCAAGAAAGTGAGATACAAGGTTGAAGTTATTCCACCGGCAGATGTTCTGATGCAATATCCACGCAGCAGTGGTGATGGAAGGCTACAGTGAGGACACCCACAGCTAAGAGGACACAGTTCTGATCTTTGTTACTAGTTAGCTATGTCATCCCATCGGGGCTAAATTACCTCCACTTCTTCCACTGTGTTCAGTATGTATGAATTCATGATACACACATGCATACATTTGTTGTAATTTTATTACGAAGTGACTTAAAACCAGGCTGAATTTGGGGGAGTCACTGCTGAATCTGCAGCTTTCTTTATCTTTATAGAACTTTTCACTGATTAAAACTTGGAGTTTACCTGACTAATTGCTAAACAGCCCATGATAGCTGATTTTACTGGTCACTTTGAATCAGCAAAAAAAAAAAAGTTTGTGAACACATGTCATTAACAATGTCACCAGTCAGACCAAGATGATCATGTATTTGGAGATGTTTTTGTATACATCTGATTCATTTTGAGCTCTGTTTTTGGTATCTACCCCCTCTCGAGGGAATTATCTGGGGGGGGTCAGCCCCATTTTGATCACAAACTTTATGTAATTCATCTATATGTAGTCTGTGAGTTAAGCTTGTGAGGGAAGTTAAACAAAATATCTAAATCAACAATCAATATATATTTCTCAATCAAACGCTAAATCATGAGATAACTTATGAACATGTATTTACACATACATTTAGGACACTGTACACATTATAATTAAACACTGTTAGGTGTGTTTGGCTTCTTAAGGCTTGTAGTTAATGTAACAGATGAGTTACTTTAATTGGAGAGCTTTTCACAGACTTCTGAAGGTTTACTTCAGCATCTTTTAGTGGTAGCTTTAGCTAGTATTGAGTGGTACATACAGTATTATTAAGGGAAATATTAAACAAATTGAGAGAAATAACAGGGTTGGTTTGCCCACGGTGTAATGTAGCCATTGTTTTCCACTGCAAAGAAGAACCATTCAGAACAACAGTGACAAAAAGAAATGTTTACTTTATACAGCATTTCAAACCAGAACCACAATTAACTGTACAAGCTCATCATTTAATACTGAAGGACCACATTTGTAAAGATTTACTGTGTTCTAGTAATTTTTGTAATTAATATGGTAATATATTAGTAAGATGTTAATATATACGTGCTTTGTGAAATATAGTATAATATAAGTGCTTTGTATAAGTGCGTCAGTTTGGGATGGATACGAGACAAAAGGCTTAAGTTTTAAAAGGCCCCCAACATCATGTTTTTGTTGCCATATATGTCTCTTTATAGTCATCCTGTCTGTGTAGATGTGTTCAGCTCATTGTGGTAGTTTTGCATCTTGTACATAGTTTCTCTGTCTTAATATTGACATGTTTTGTTATGTAATCTTGGCCTGTTCTATGAAGAGAGTTGAACATATCCAGGGTGGCTTTTTGTAATCTGGATTCATCCACTAACCTGGTTATTAGCTGGTTATCAGCTTGTACATTTCATTATTTTTTTTAAAAGAGAGTTTTAGGTTTTATTCTGTTGCCTGGATTGTTATTAGCTGTTTGAGAGCATGTAAAGAATAAATATAAAAATAGAATTCAAATGAAGGCTTAGAGCTGGAATTTGGAACATATCCTGCTCAACAACAGTACAATTTACCATGGCAATATACCCTCATAAGAAGCTAACTACCTTCATGATACAAAACACGCCAGGATTAACCAGTGGAAATATGGTTAAAGAGGTTAAGTAATACAAACTTCCGTGTTAGAGGAAACACACTGTAAAGTAATACAGTATTACAAGTGTACATTTTAGGCACTTTGGTGGGTAAGATTGGAACAGAGCTACTACATTTAAAAAAAAGTTTAGCCTATTTGAAAGAAAGAAAGGTGTCATAAAAGCAGACTGTGTAAATTAACCAACTTAGCAATATCACAATTCTATCTTTTAGACATGTGAGAATAATGGATTGTAACCGACTATTTCTTTAAATTTATATTTAAAAGACAGTGTTAATTTTTCACCTATAGACTCAGTTGTGTTTAACAGCCTAAGAGTAAAAAAAAAAAAAAAATAACACCAGAACGTAATGGGTAGGCTTAGTTTATGTGCAAATTGCATATAAAGTCCACAAGTACAAATAGTTTTTCTGGTTTGGGATTGTATATTAAAGCTTAAAGAACAATAAAATTGCTGTAAAATTGTTTGGAATTAAAAGAAAAAAATCTAATCTTGGTGTAGGCTCTGCTTGGCTTACCTCTACCTGTAGGGAGAGCCCCTGAGCAACCCATCAGAATACTGACGTTTCTGTATTTGACTGGTGTATGTGTTAAAAGCACATAATACTACAAACATACACAGAGGCAAAACAGTCAAATTACTTTCTGGGGCTATTTATCAAATCAAATTCTGAAGTTTTGTTTGATAATTGTACCTCCACTCTGCTCAAACTGGATAATAATGGCCTTTATAGTGCAGCAATCAGTAATTATAATCTCTTGAAATTAAAGATGTACAGAATTATAATTGATCCACAATCTAAAGAAGCATGACGTCATGATTTCTTAATCATTGGAAACTCTGTCATTGTGGAATTTTAATAAAGAAATTTTTATTCATAAATACAAACCTTTTGTACTGTTTTTTTAATACAGTATCCCTTATGTTCAAGCACATGCAAGTGTGGTATTACAGAAACACATAATAATCAGTATGTGACTGCAAACTTTCAGCTTTAATTCTGTTTGTTTAACAAATACTTTAGATTAGACACTGTTTGGGAATTACATACATTTTTTTTTACATAGTCCCTCATTTTCTGAAGCGTCAGTGACTGCCTGAAGTCTATAAGCCATAGACATCACCATGAAATCAAACCATGTGAAAGGAACAAACGTTCACTTCTTTTTAAAATTCGCATGCTGTGACTAAAGAAAAATGTCTGTGTCTGTGCACATCACTTTAAAAGAAGAACTCGGTCAGAATGCTTCGTAATGTGTTCAGTTAGGGTTGTTCCCTGGACCCAGGCATCGGCAATACAAAATAACAACAAATAAACACAAAAAGACTCACATAAAGAGACAAAATAGACAAAATGGCACAGAGACAAGACGATATGATAACCATTGTATTTGTATTAATTTTGGCACGTTCGGCCCCTCAGAAATAATTTTACCTCAGACCTAGTAAGTACAGTTTTGATAAGTGGTGTGGCCACTGGGTGACGCTACAGGAAAGGACTTTTAACGTTATAGGCTTATTACATAACAGCTAATTAGCGAATATTAGGATCTAATAATAAATAAAGATGGCTAATAAACACTGTGCACTGGGGAAAAAAATCCGTGACAATGCAGTGATGCAGTAATGTAATAGTCAACCTCGGAAATTATTAGGCTTTTCCACATCTTAACTGAACGGATGCAGACAGCTTATGTAATTATTATCATTATACAAACGGGCTATATCCTGGCTCCACAGAGTTTGTCTCTCAGGAAATAAATAAATAAATAAACGTCCCCTGCATCTAGCATCCCTGGCCGGGCATCGTGCCAGCGGGATGCAGGCTGGTGCAGGATGAGGATGGAGGGCGGGGTGTACACAGATGCCATGTGCCTTTACATAACCGCAACTGGCTTTGGATACAATTGGATGAGAAATCGGTGGCCAGGAACAGCCGCAGCAGCAGCAGCGTCCGTCCTGCTGTGTGCCGCAGTGCCCCGAGCCCAGCGGGGAGTAACTTGGCCGGGGACTGAGGCGGGGGGAGTGTGAGTGTTGCTGCAGAAAAATGATAGCGAAGCGTCACCAGGAGCGTGTGTGACCTGCAAGGAGCGTGAGTGTGTTTGTTTATCAGCTCTACATGTCGCTGTCCGGCAGTCGGTGTTAATGTGTGTGTGTGTGTGTGTGTGTCCGTGTATGAGTAAGCGTACGTGAGAGATAGCGGGAATGGGGGGAGAGGGAGGAGCTGCTTGGACGTGAGTAAATGACGTCAGCTCCCAGGTCGCCGAGCACAGAAACAAACATGGCGACAGAATGGAGTGGACAGCAGGGTTACATTCTCACCGTGGTTATCTGTCTCTGGAGCGGCCGGACAGAGTCGGTGGCAGCCGCTGGGCCCGGTGTCAGCGGTGGAAGGGGAGGCGGCGGCGGAGGCGGTGGGAGTCAGGTGCTCGGCATGAGGCTGGAGAGGAGCAACAAGCCGGCCAGCACCACTGACGAGGGTGTCATCCAGGTGACCGAGGAGAGCTCCGTGCAGCTCCGGTTTTACGGGGTCCAGCTTCACTCGGGCGCCTGGACTCAGATCCAGTTCACAGAGGTCAAGAAGGAGGAGGAGGAGGAGAAGGGGGCGGTGGGGGCGGTGGTGGCGGCGGCCCGGGGCGGCAGCGGCATGATGGACGCGCTCGATAAAACTTGTGCGGATTTCACGCAGGACATCACCGTCGGGAACTTCATGAACGTGAGCAGCCGGGGCACGTCGGGACTGCTCAACGTGCACATTAAGCCGCTGCGCAAAAGCGACCAGAAGAAAGAATACGCTCTGTGCACGTTGAGCACGGACGGCAGGTGGGTGCAGCTGGGGGACAGCGATGGCCGGATGCTGGTGGTGGAGGAGAAGAAGTCGCTGCTACCCATGTGGCTGCAGGTCATCATGATCTCGTGCCTGCTGGTCCTCTCGGGCATGTTCAGCGGGTTGAACCTGGGGCTCATGGCGCTGGACCCCATGGAGCTGCGGATCGTTCAGAGCTGCGGCACCGACAAGGAGAAGAAATATGCGAGGAAAATCGAACCGATCCGCAGCAAAGGCAACTATCTCCTATGCTCGCTTCTCCTGGGTAACGTCTTGGTGAACACCACCCTCACCATCCTCCTCGATGACCTCATCGGGTCAGGTCTGGGCGCCGTGGTCGCCTCTACAATTGGCATTGTCATATTTGGGGAGATCGTCCCCCAGGCGCTGTGCTCCCGTCACGGGTTGGCTGTGGGAGCCAACACGATCCTGCTCACAAAGTTCTTCATGTTCCTTACCTTTCCTCTGTCCTTTCCCGTCAGCAAGCTGCTGGATTTCCTGCTGGGACAGGAGATCGGCACTGTGTACAACAGAGAGAAGTTGGTGGAGATGCTTAAAGTAACAGAGCCTTATAATGACCTGGTCAAAGAGGAGCTTAACATGATCCAGGGAGCCCTGGAGCTCAGGACCAAAACTGTGGAGGATGTGATGACTCCCTTAGCCAACTGCTTTATGATCCAGGCAGATGCTGTGCTGGACTTCAACACTATGTCAGAGATCATGGAGAGCGGATACACGCGCATACCCGTGTATGATGAGGAGCGGTCCAACATCGTGGACATCCTGTATGTGAAGGACTTGGCCTTCGTGGACCCGGATGACTGCACAAACCTAAAGACCATCACCAAGTTCTATAACCATCCTGTGCACTTTGTGTTTCATGACACAAAGCTGGATGCCATGCTGGAGGAGTTCAAGAAAGGTGGGTGTGCATTGACATAATCTAACACCTGATGATGTTTTGTTCTGAAAATCTGCAACCTTCATATCACCAGGGACCTAAACCTGTGTGAGCTCGACAGCCCCCCCTCTCTCTGTTCACCAGCACTATTGATTAGTGGAACACCACAGCCTACACACACACAAAGCACATTTCATCATCGGGGCACATGTTGTACTACTCTTATAAGGGGTCAGGGTTGAGCTTTTAACCTGCACACACCTGATAAGGCTGTCATGAGGGCAGTGTATGTTTATGCATTCACTTATTAAAGATTGGAGAGCTTTAATTGTCCCATGCACAACAATACAAGTAGCATAGCTGCAGTATAAAATTGAAACCCAATATGAAAAGGAATAAAAAGAAACTAGACCGCAAACACTTATTTGGATAAACTGTCATATAAATGACAGTTTATTTAAAAAATCCATAATATGTTTCTAACATGTGAAATAAGAAGTGCATCTAAGTTAATGTTATCATTGTGTCTGCAATCAAGTGATTAAGTCAAACATAAGGCCTAGATTAGTGGCTACGTGGCTGTTGGCCGTTTGGTGCCACTGGCTGATTTTGAAGGGTACAAAAATTACCAGTAAGGTACATACATACATTTTTCGCTGTATGTGAAAAAAGTAGTATCAAGAGATAACGAGATTAGCTGTGGTCCACCCACCCAATTTCTGAAATGCTTTTCTAATTCGGTGCACATCTGAATATTTGATAGTTTTCCCTTCATACTGGTGATACTAGGATGATAGGATGAATACTACCCAGAGCTTAAACCACAATAAGATGGTTACAGTCAATGTGCGCTGCTGGTGGTCTCTTTGATATCCTAGCATTTCTTTTGTAATGATGTTAGCCTGGCTCAGTGTGGAAAAAGTTATTGACCACATAAAGCTAAACTGAGAATCTAATTGAGCTTTATGTGGTGAGGGTGACACCCCCAAAGTGTTGGGTCATAAAATTGCTTAGCAATATCTTGAACCCGCAGTTCACACTGATGTAAAGAAATACTGCAACTTGCAGTTCAGACCTAAGAAAAAGTCATCTTTTCTATTATTTTTGTTTGAAAAACATTAACAATTAATTTCTAGAAAAACTGCTGATCTTGTCCTTTCCAGTGTCAGATAAGAAGTAGGGCAGCATTTACTTTTCTTATCAGTAAATACGCATATTTAGATAATTAATAGCGATTCATTTTTGCCTTCGAATAATTCAGTACACACTCTTCAGCCACTTGGAACACTAGAAATCTAATACACAGCTTATACTTTGTTTTCCAACATTTTAGTTCTTATGTCATATTCAGATATATATCAATACACTTTAATATAAGAAACAACAGTAAAAGGTCATGTTTCTGCTGTTATGATATTTTTATAACCGATAAATCTGTTCATCCTATATTTTTGCAGAGAATTGACTGACACATCACTATGCTATAAGAGCGCAGTTTCCTTGATTTCAATTATATCCACCCCTCATTTGTTCCAAGACACCATGATCGTGATGACAAAAATCTTCATTTAAGCCTCCACAGTGGAACTTAATGACTCCCATGGGTGATGTTATGGTGGCTATCTCCATCTTTTCTGTTCATGAACAATATGCCAAACTTTAGATGTTCTCAACATTTTATCCATTTTCAGTCATTTTCGGTTATTCCGTTAGCATTCTGGCTGTCTGTCAGGGTTATATTGTTGATTGTCATTTATGCTTAGAAATATGCTTAGAGGTGTATAATCGATTGTGTAGTGATAGGATGTGTGATCCTTAGTAGTCTACAAAGACTTTGTGTGCATTCCAGAGTGTTCTGGCATACACACTCACACCCTAGGGTCATGAGAGATCTCGTATCTTCTCTTACTGATATTCTGACCCCCCCCCACACACACACACACACACACACACACACACACACACACACACACACACACACACAGACGGTGCTCTTTGTTCACATGTGTACCTATGTTAATGAGCCTATGTATATTCATGTAACCTCAATAAAAGAGCAGTGTTACGAGGGAGCAGACAAGAGCAACTGGGGTCAAGCGAAGGAACCGCGTTTGTCCAGTTGGTCTTCCTCGTATACGAGAAACATAAAGTACTTTGCCTAATCGTGTCTTGCTTTGCTGTGTAGCAGAATTGTCTTGAACGTTCCAGCAAATAGGTTTATGCTACGAACCTATCACTGTCAGTTTTAGTTTTTTGGAACCATAAGAGACTAGATTTAAATAGAAGCTGGCAGGCTTTATCGGTTAATGCTGTCAGGCTTGGTTAGAGTCCATAAACTGAACAAATTTATTGCACAGGCACGGATACCTGCTAATTAGACATAGGTTTCAAAAATCAAACTTCAGTCACCAAATGGTCTATACCCCACAGTTGGCCATATTATTTCGCAAATTATTACATTAAAATGCTCCAGAAGGGACAGATAGTGCAAAGATAGAGGACCAGTTCATTGACTCCAATTAATGAAGATGTCGCCTAGGAGATCCCAATCAGTTATACCTGATACCCAAATTAGCCACACCACTCCAGCATCCAAATGGATATATTGTTTTTTTCTTTTTTAATGTCACCCACAGTACAGTTTGTTATGAAGGAGGAAAGTGTTCATAAAGGACAAAACCATTTTTATGCTAAATAGTAAAAATGCTTTTGATAATGTAAAGTTGGGTATCAACCTCAAGTTACTTCTAGAGGAACTGCAGTTTTTGTCACTTCACATTTACTTCATTTTTCATTCCAAAGCTTCCCACTTGGTGTTAACATACTTGAGCTGTGCAAGTTTGCATATAAGCACAGCTCAGTGATAAAGATAAACCAGAATCCGCACCATTCAAAACAATGTCAGCAAAAGTTAAAAATGAATTTGTGGCAGGGCTGTGATGTTAGATTGCATTGAATCTGCCTAATAAAGTGGCTTTAAGTGAATGTAAAAGTAATTTTTTAAAAATGGGGAAAAATCAAGAATACAAATGTCACCATCAGAAGCATTTCAGCTTACCAGAAACGACAAACTAAAATATTTATAATTGTGTGCTGCAATGACTTAAACCTAAGTGGCCACAAGTTACTCATTTAATTAAATCTGGCTGTGGATACCACTGATCATCTCTAGTCAGAGATCATCTCTAGCCTAATCGCTCAAATCATCTGATTTGTGCTGTTTGATGGGACGAAAATCGGCACGTTCAGCCGTACAGGAGTAGTGCCAGAAATCCACTGATATACACACCTTGAAAGCTGAGCTTAATATCATAACAGCCTTGGCACTGCAGCTGATTGTGATGGTCTTGCAACATATCAATGTGTTTTTTTCCCCCAGAGACATTAAAAACATTGCATTTCATTCTTTGACATTACATTTATAAGACTGTAGATATGAAAACAACTACATTATGAAGCTCAGTCATTGTGGAACTGACTGCATGCCTCATTTCCACCCAAAATTGCAAACGAATTAGTGTAATTTCAGCTGTCATTGCAAATAAGCATCACCTTCAGCTGTGGCTTTTTATAGCATCAAAGCCTAAGTCCTGCATGCATGATGCATAGGCCTAAATAAAGTGCCATTTGTCAAATTACCATGATAATAGCAAAACAGGAAATCAAGGTCTCCATAGTATTTTAGGCAATCTGATGTCAATAATTCAGTTTAAAAAATTGGATTTTTATATTTCAGCCCATTAATCTTCAACAACATGAGCACATTTTTGATGAGAGACACTTTTTGTTTAAGGTTAGAAACTGAACTTGTCTGCTAAAAATGTGCTGCAAGGAGATGGCGTTCGAACCTCCTGTGGGGAGTGGGACTGATGGTGGTAGTAGTGCTGTCTGAAGTATGAGTCATCATGTCTTTGGCTGCTGGCTACCACATTGCTAGGACTGCACACTACAGTGCTAGCAGTCGTGGCTGAAGAGTTCCTGAAGGCTCTGGACGTTGTAGGGCTGTCTTGGTTGACACGTCTCTACAATGTTGCGCGGAGATCAGGGGCAGTACCCCTGGACTGGCAGGTGGTGGTCCCCATCTTAAAGAAAGGGGACCGGAGGGTGTGTTCCAAC
This sequence comes from Neolamprologus multifasciatus, assembly GCF_963576455.1. Taxonomy (NCBI): domain Eukaryota; kingdom Metazoa; phylum Chordata; class Actinopteri; order Cichliformes; family Cichlidae; genus Neolamprologus; species Neolamprologus multifasciatus. The sequence goes on from NC_140445.1 coordinate 12,274,964, forward strand.
TACAGGGGAATCACACTCCTCAGCCTCCCTGGGAAAGTCTAAGCCAGGGTGCTGGAGAGGAGAGTCTGTCCGTTAGTCGAACCTTGGAAACAGGAGGAACAGTGCGGTTTTCGTTCTGGTCGTGGAACACTGGATCAGCTCTTTATCCTCTTGAGGATGCTTGAGGGTACATGGGAGTTTGCCCAACCAGTCTACATGTGTTTTGTGGACTTGGAGAAGGCATTCAACCGTGTCCCTCGGGGGTCCTGTGGGGGGTGCTCCAGGAGTATGGGGTGTCTGGCCCATTGCTACGGGCCATTCAGTCCTTATACAACCGTTGCAAGAGCTTGGTCCGCATAGACAGCAATAAGTTGACTCGTTCCTGGTGAGTGATGGGCTCTGCCAGGGCTGCCCTTTGTCACCCATTCTGTTTATGATTTTTATGAAATTATAATTTTTATGAACAGAATGTCTAGGCGTAGCCAAGTGGCAGAAGGCTTTCACTTGGGTGGTCTCAGGATTTCATCTCTGCTTTTTGCAGATGATGTGGTTCTGTTGGCTTCATCGGGTGATGGCCTCCAGCTTGCCTTGGAACGGTTCGCAGCCGAGTGTGAAGCAGTGGGAATGAGAATCAGGACCTCCAAATTTGAGTCCTTTGTCCTCAGCTGGAAAAGGGTGGAGTGCCCACTCCGGGTCATAGACGAGTTCCTGCCCCAAGTGAGGGAGTTTAAGTATCTCGGGGTCTTGTTCACGAGTGATGGGAGAAGAGAGAGGGAGATCAACAGACCAATTGGTGCAGCGGCCGCAGTGATGCGCACACTGTACCGGTCCCATGTGGTGAAAAGAGAGCTGAGTGTAAAAGCGAAGCTCTCAATTTACCAGTCGATCTACGCCCCTACCCTCATCTATGGTCACGAGCTGTGGGTAGTGACCGAAAGAACGAGATTGCGAATACAAGTGGCGGAAATGGGCTTCCTCCAAAGGGTGGCTGGCCTCTCCCTTAGAGATAAGGTGAGAAGTTCGTCCATTCGAGAGGGGCTCAGAGTAGAGCCGCTGCTCCTCCATTTCGAAAGGAGCCAGTTGAGGTGGTTTGGGCATCTAACAAGAATGCCTCCTGGGCGCCTCCTGGGTGAGGTTTTCCGGGCATGTCCCACCGGGAGGAGGCCCCGGGGCAGACCCAGGACACGCTGGAGAGATTATATCTCCTGGCTGGCCTGGGAATGCCTTGATGTTCCCCCGGACAAGCTGGAGGAGGTGGCTGGGGAGAGGGAGGTCTGGGCTTCTCTGCTTGGGCTGCTGCCAACGCAACCCTGCCGCGGATAAGTGGAAGAAAATGGATGGATGGATGAATGGATGGTCCCGAATGTTTCCAACGTTATTGGCATGACTGGAGGTGTGGAGGTGTGGTCCAAAACTTTTAATCAGCTGTATAGCAGCCTGCTTCAGTCTAAGAGTTGTTTTCAACAAATTGCATGCTCAAAAAATGTTTTTTCTCTCTCCCATTTCTCCTTGCTGCATATTGATGCTCTACTTGGAACCTTGTTAAGATCCAAGCATGCATAATATGCTTTTTTTTGTTGTTGTTGTTGTCATTTTTTGTGTGGTCTTAATCTTTTGATTTGGGCTGTATCATCAGATTTTAATCTACTTTGCAATACGAACTGGAAAGTGTATGATGGGCAATTGCTTCGGTTTTCAGTATGAAAATTATCCAAAACATATTGTCAATGCAGTAAATGCATAACCTGGACATAAAGCACACAACACTTCAGTAAGTCACTGTGCCTATTTCCTTGCAAAATATAAAGAAATAATGGGTTGCTCAAGACCTTTTCAAAGCAGGTCAGGTGAAAAAGGCTGGGAATGAAACACTGTTTAAAGGTTCACCACTGGAGTTGATGAAACCTATTGAAACAGAATAAATGTTTTCTTGCTGAAAACAGATGTTTCTGTTTCTTTTACTTCATACAAAGCAGTGAGCACCATGGAGGCCACAAGTAGACAGTGCTTCTGCTTCTGCTGGTGTTTGATGACCATGAACTGTGACACGTTTCCATCCTGCTGACCTGATAATGTTTTTACTTAACTCTTACTGGCAGCCATTGCTAATCATGTTGTATCAGGTTTAGTTGTTTGCACACAGTCCTGCATGCAGTCGGGGCATGTGGGGAGTGTTGTGAGAACAATGCAGAGTCATGAGTGCATTAATGCTTTGTGTTCTCTTGTTATATACCTCTTTCTACTTAGCTTCGTTCTCCTCCTGCCTCTCTCTCTGTCTCACTTCTCTTTATCTCATTCTGGCAGTCCTTCCAACTCTTTTCTCTTCAAAGCTCTTAGCCTAGTCTGGGCTATATTAAGGCATGAGTCTGCCCTCTCATCGGTCAGGATAAATCCACTGACAGATCGAATAGCAGTGTGACTGTTGTAAAACAAAAAAGGATGTTTTCTTGTAGCAGGAGCTAAATCTGTCTAAAGGCTAGATGCTGAAGTTAAAGACACAGCAGCTGCACTGAAACTTGCTAACTTCTTCTCCTCTGTCGTGTTTGATGCTGCCCCACTTTCCTGTTAAATGATTTCTGGAAACATAGGGAATTTAAAATGATGAGAAAAATGATATGCATGTTCTGCAGTGCTCTTGTTTCTCATAACCTTTAGGTGATCTGTGTCCTCACCAGGTAAATCTCATTTGGCCATCGTCCAGAAGGTGAACAATGAGGGGGAGGGAGATCCTTTCTATGAGGTGCTGGGATTGGTCACCTTAGAGGATGTTATCGAGGAGATCATCAAGTCAGAGATCCTGGATGAATCTGACCTCTACAGTGAGTCAGCTCTTGCTAATTGCTGACTGCAGCACTCACATAAATGTTATAACACATAAACACTCACTCACCGACAAAAGCACTGGTACAGTGATACAGCAGCACATGTACACAGGACCTGTACTTAGAGATGATTGCTGTGTTGTCCTACTTTGTGAATATAATTTAAATGTTAAATAAAATCCCCACAGCCTCTCATGTTAAAGTGTCCAACTTTATGATTTTTTTTTTTTTAATGATCACATTAACATAACTAGGGTCTGAAAAGCTCAACCTTTAATAACTCACATGACTCACATTATTAACCCTAATAATTTGACTTGCTGTAAGTTACAGACCACAAAAGCTGTTCCTTTAGTTTTAATGAGTATATTTTAATATTTTATTATTCATTTGCCTGACACGTATTGCTTTGCGTTACACCTGTATAGCTTATGAATTCACCTTGGTAAACAAGCTTGCTATCATTACCTTATAACTTCTCAAAGTCAAAGTAAACTTTATTGTCATCTCTGCTATATACAGTACAGTTTAATAGAGAGACGAGATGACAAGGCTCCAGTTCCATTCAGTGCAAAAGACAACAATAAATATAAGAAGAGAATTACAATACAATTTACAGGTTTAATGATTTAAAGTGACCAGTGTAGCAGCTTGTAAACATGAGATTCTTGAGGGTAGAATTGTCCATAGAGCAGCATCTGCATTACAAAGGCAGTGGTATGTGGAGTGCAATAGAGTCAGTTAACGGTTTGTGTGGGACACCGTAAAAAAACACTGAATTTGCCGGAGTGCTATCAGCTGGTGCCTGCTCGTGCTGCCTCCTCCTCTTTGACTTTTACCTTTCTAAGTTTAAACTTTTTTGAAATTTTAACAGAGCAAAACATGACTTTTCATTTAATTTCATTCATTTTTACTATTATTTAAACTCCTATTTCTTTTCTTTCTTGCCACAGCTGACAACAGGAACAGGAAGAAGGTGGACCCCAACAAAAACAAACGCGACTTCTCAGCGTTCAAGCAAGAAGGGGACAGTAAGGTGAAGATCTCTCCTCAGCTCCTACTGGCAGCTCATCGTTTCCTGGCCACAGGTGATATTCACTAGGCACTAATCTTGCATTTAGCCAGCACACAATGTTTCAGTGCCACTGACTATTATCCTCTGCTGAATCACAGCCACTGTCTGTACATGCTATCTTTTAGTATGCAAATTAACAGGGCTTAAACTAATCAGCTGATTTTTATTTATTGACTGTAAAATGCTATAAAGTTATCTACTAAAAACCTCTCAGTCAATAATTAGTCCAAGGCCTGTATTTTCTGCTGTTTTAATTTGATCGTTTACAATGCCTTTGTTTCTCTCCCATTAGAGGTGAGCCTGTTCAGCCCATTCCAGATCACAGAGAAAGTCCTACTGAGGATCCTCAAACATCCGGATGTCATCCAGGAACTAAAGTTTAATGAAAATGATAAACGATCGCCACAGCACTTCCTCTATCAGAGAGGCAAACCTGTCGACTACTTTGTTCTCATTCTGCAGGTAAAAACACATTCATATAGTCTGTAGAAATGGTGACATCACCTATATGATTTGGTGGTAATCAGGAGTATGTCTGGGACTTTTGAAATACTGTTTCACAACCAGTTGGTGAGTAATTGGCGAGTGTTTGCAGACAAATTGTCATGTTCCATACAACCTATTGACAATCTCCTGAACACCAAACACTGTTTTTGATGCAGCACCATAAATTTTTTTATGACCAAGTACACTTTGGTCAAGTTCTCTCAACTGGCTGTGGAATAGTCATTTTTTTCCCCCTAGGGACTGGTGGTTCCCAGCTGGTCTCTGTGAGATTTCTGCCCAAGTATGCTAATAAGTTAAAAACACTAAAGTTGCACACCACTCCAAACCTAGCTGACTAACCAAAGGTAAAGTGACTGTTATTGCTAACAGAGTCCGATGGCTTTGAAGCTAGAGATATTTAAAGCCTTGAGTTGCGCATTGGTGAAAATATTGCTCATAGTCTCCTCAAACCACTGAAAATGTGAAAGTTTATACATTTGTAAACCAAATGTAAATTAAATTGACACTAAATAAAAAGTACTCTACATTGTATTTTTGAGATTCATGATTAATTCTTTTTTGAGTCACTTATTGATTTATCGATTCATTTATCTATTTTCATTTTGGCAGTTTTGGTCCTCCATAGATTTCAAGGGTCATGATGTAGTCTGACTGGATGACGTAGATTGACCTGCTTAATCTGGTGACCAACAGGTTTATCTCTGGTTGTTAGGGTGTGTGTGTGTAGGGGTGATTTGCACACATGCAGGCTCTAAACACCTTTCGAGTCTGTACCTGACCTAAGGTACTTACAGTGTACAACAAAATTGTGCGTGCCCTTAGGAGGGTATTTGGAGAATTGAGTACAAGTTCTCTATTTAGTGTTTCAAAGCAAGATGCAGATGAATACACATACGATGGCTGTGTCTGCTGTGCTGAGGCGAAACTGTTGTTAGTTTCTGGAGGCTTTGTTGTTTGACACCTGAGGTGTGGATAGAGGGACTCTACATGCTCAGTGTGCAACCTGAGCAGAACTGCTCCCATTCCACCACTTGGCAGTGTGTGTGTGTGTGCACGCGTGTCTGTCTTGGTGAGGACCAGTTTGATCCTTAAACCTTGGAAAATGTAGATTTTAGCTTGTCTTTATTGACAGACCTTGTGGAGCTGCATTGAGTTTTAGGTTGGAATCAGATCAGTGCAGCATTTATGTTAAAGGTTAAATTAAGGCAGTGTATTATCGGGAGTCCTGAGAGCAAGGAAAGCACAAACATCTATGTGTGGATTTGTTTGAGGTAAAGAGACACTGAACCCTACACTGGAGTGCCTGCAGCAGGATGTAATATTTATAGGAGGCTAAGGTGTTTCTCTTACATGCCATAAGACCCGACTCGTGGATTTTTCACTGCAGAGGCTCCAGGGCACACATGTATCACATAGACAGTCTGGTTCCTGCAGGTCCTGGAAAGCCTGAAAACCTTTTGAGGTTTTGATTTACTGCCCTGGAGGACAGGGCAGTAAATCCTGGAAATAAGGGAAATAGTAAAATGTCCTGCAAAACAGGGTGTGAGGAAAGATGTTCAGCAACATGATTAAGGTAATATAGCTGGCTGAGAGTATTACTGGAAATGTGATACATTCAAAAGTGCAAAAACATTTGGGCTTTTGCATTACTAATCATGCCAGTTTGGTAAAGGCAACATGGATTCCTCTATTAAAAGCAAATCATTAAAATTAAAAAAAAAAAAACCCAAAACAACAACTAATGAAATGCTATGGAAGTAACTCTATTTTACGCCATTTTAAATTCAGTAAAAGGACTAGATGTTGTACTCCCTGATAATGCATTGCTTTAAATGGCGAGAATCTTGAGGGATGACTGTTATGAGGAAAGGCAGCCCAGAAACTTTACCAGCAGCACACATCGTTGTGTGCCTCAACTTTTGGTCTTTTACCAAGCTAATCTGCCATTGTTTTTTGGGTGGGGGGGGAATAGAGATCTGATCTAGGTTATCATATTAAGATTTGGGACACATCATCAGTAGTGGACCTTGGATTCCTTGGGTGTTTCGGCCATTATCACTAGACACCCTCATCCAAGGAGGTCCTGCCAGGGTTGATCAGGCCCCGCAGTGTGTCACTGGTTTATGTTAAATTGTTATTTCTCCTATTCTTTCTTCTGTTTATTTTTGTACAGTTTATTTTCTCCTATCTATTCACTGCAACTGAGAAATAATACTTACCTCTTTAGCATTTATGGAGCTTCACTTCTTCAAAGGGATAGAAAAGGTACAAGATAGGAGAGAGGAGAGCCGGAAGGGGGGCATCCGATCTGGCTTCCCACACCTGCCCGCTGGATTGGGCTGTACGCTCTAGCTCCCCACTGCCTCCCAGAAAAGGGGAGAAGAGCGTAATATTTTCTTTTCTCTCGCGGTTAGCTGACTGCTGTAGCTGCCCAAGTGATGTCAGCCCTTTTTAACCACATCCAGTGACTGGTCCTCTCAGCAGTGTTAGCTAGTTCTCTTATAGCCTGCGTTGCGCCTGTCCTCTGATCCCAATCTCTCTAAGCAGTTTTGCTGTTGTACTGGCAACAAAGCCCGTGCACTCCACTTCCACCGGGCGCACCTTGATCTTCCAGCCTCTGTCCTCTGCCTCAGCTGCCAAGTTGGCATACCACAGCTTCTTATGCTGAAATGCTTCCTCTAAAAAAACATTTTGGATCTTTAAGACTTTATATATTCATAAAAACAAATTGACCATTTCTCATATACAGTAGACCAAGCCTAGCGTTGCTGACATATCGAGTCAGGATGTAGTGGTTTTAGATCTTAATGTGGTCTGCATGGTAGAAGTGGAGGCTGTGTGGTTACAGAAGCCAGTAAACAGGCTGATGCTAAAGTTGTGCACAAAATTTTCTGCAGGAGTCAGATGTGGTTTTCAAGGAGGTGTCTCTGTTATTGTCTGATGGAAAATCTCTTTTGGTCATTAAATGATAGACATATAGAACACCTTTCCACAAAGATAGTTCTTAGCTTAGCGGCCTGGTCCCCATCTAAGCCTTGTGTTACTGAAAATGTTTGGAATGGTCACTTCTTCATCAAAGATTTCTCTAGTTTGTGTTTGTCTGTGTGTTTGTGTATTTATGTTTGCATTCGTATTTGTATTACAGGGACGGGTGGAGGTTGAAGCCGGAAATGAGAACATGAAGTTTGAAACTGGCCCGTTCTCCTACTATGGAGTCATGGCTCTAAGCACACCAACAATGGGTGAGACACACGTATACCAACACATGTGCATTTACATTTGTACCATTTACTGACCCAAATACAAAATTGAAGCTGTGTTCTTCCTATCCCAGACAAACTTGTCAGTTCAGATAAAACTGAAGTCTCCGTGATAGTCACTGGGTTAGTGTTATAAGCTGTTTCTGCCCCTGTTCTTTGTGCCAACTTGGAGGTCTTGATATTCGTGTGTTTCAAATATGAGCATAAAAAGGCTTTGAACTTGTGCAGCACTTCAGTTTCATGGTCTGTAATGGAACAACCTAAGAATGAATTGGGAATTGATAAGAATTTAGCTATTCTGATTCCATCATCCATATCACTTATGTGTTGGCAGTATAATGCAAGTGTTTCTGTTCTTTACACTTTACCATTGCACTCTTGTAAAAATAAAAGTAATCTCCATATCCACACTGCAGACTGGGCCATTAATTTCCTTCTCCAGCAGACAAACTGAAACCAACTGACAGACTAAAAATTCCAAGGAATTGAACTTCTGGGTTCTCAATTTCCATCATGGAAGGACCGGCCCCTGCATGTTATGCATCACCGGCAGGTGGAAGAAGTGACTGACATCCAGAAATCCTACCAGGGGCTGGACTGAAAGACAGCACAGGAACAAGCTCTAAGTATAAAATCCATAGAGGCTGGAGTCTACCACACCAGGCAAGACCCCAGTTGCAGGCAGTGTAAAGATGCCCCTGAGACACTCCAGCACATCACAGCAGGATGCAAGATGCTGGCAGGCAGGGCATACATGGAACGCCATAAACAAGTCGCCGGCATAGTATACAGGAACATCTGTGTTGAGTATGGCCAGGAAGTCCTGAGGTCAAAAGGGTGGTCGACAATGAGCCATGCTAAGATCCTTTGGGACTTCCAGATACAGATGGAAAAAATGGGGGTGGCTAATCAACCAGACATAATAGTGGTGGACAAGCAGAGGAAAACCGCTGTAGTGATACCAAATGACAGCTACATCAAGAAGAAGGAACAGGAGAAGTTTGAGAAATACCAAGGCTCAGAGAAGAGCTCGAGAAGATGTGGAGGATGAAGGTAACAGTGGTCCCAGTGTTAATCGGAGCACTAGGTGCAGTGACTCCCAAGCTAGGCGAGTGGCTCCAGCAAATCCCAGGAACAACATCTGAGATCTCTGTCCAGAAGAGCGCAGTCCTAGGAACAGCAAAGACACTGCGCAGGACACTCAAGCTCTCAGGCCTCTGGTAGAGGACCCAAGCTTGAAGAATAAGGACCACGCGGAGGGGTGAGAGGGGGAATTTTATATATATATATGAGTCACAGCTCTAGCTGCTCCATTGCATTCAGAAAGATGTAGCAGCTGCTGAAACAAAAAACAGATTTTACTTGTAACTGCCTTTCCAAGGAGTACATCTTGGCACTGTCACAGATTATTTAAAATGAGTAGTTAGCACAGAATTCATGATGTAGTCTCATGTCAACTGGCAGCGAATTTTAGGTGAACTAATATATGGTAAATGGACTGGTTCTTATATAGAGCTTTTCTACTCATCTGAGCACTCAAAGCACTTTACACAACTTGTGCATTCACCCATTCGCACAAGCACATCTTTCTAAGTGCTTCATAGCTAACATTCACACACATTCATACTCTGATGGATGAGCAATTTGGGGTTAGTATCTTGCCCAAGGATATTTGGCATGTAGACTAGGGGAAGCCAGGAATCAAACCACCAACCTTCCGATCAGTGGATGACCTGCTCTACCACCTGAGCTACAGCCACCCCTATATATACCAACTCTTCATGTGAATCAAAAGGAATGTAATGCACATTGCAAGAACTAAACACATTTTCTTGGCTCAAAGTTTCTGGGTGATAACTATGCACATAAGAATAATTAGTCACATGTAATTATGTCTGGTACCTTATTTGATAGAGATCTTTATGTTTTCCTGGAGGCTTATGGAAGCTGAAAGTTTAGAATCCCAATTTCCCAATTCCAAAAGAATTTCGATGCTGCTTGAAATATTAAAAAAAATAATATTTCCGAAACTCATAAACCTATATTTATGTGTTCGCAAAGATTATGACATGTGGAAAAAAAAGGCAAATGTAAACATGATCCAGATCCTGATTCAAAGCTCATTTAGAATGGATTTAAGCAAAATCAAAAACTGTTTTGCGGTCAATGAATCGAAATGAGAAATTCTTTTGGAAAACATGGATGCAGCATTATTTTGAATTTTGTGCTTCATATGCAGGTAAAACTTTGATTAAATTTGAGTAAAGTTACGCAAGGCTATGTAAAAAATTTCTGAGTTCATGTAAAACTTATTGTCAGATAATGTAAAAGTATAGCAATTAAGGCAAATCTTATTTGGAGGTGGCACACAAATCATTTGAGGAACTTTACGTTACCTTGTTGAAAGGTAATGTTTGCAAGGTAACTCTAAAATGTTGTAGAGTTATGTTAAATTTACCATGAGGTTGTGCAAATACATTCCCATGTACAGATCTCTCACTTGGTTTTGGCTCTCACTTCACTATCTCATTACCTTCTTTTATAACTCATAGTAATGTTTTGTGTAGCTTCATCTGTGTAGATTAATTAATTTCAAACTTTCATATAGTGACTTATTTCATACAGTAACCTATATGGGATTTATCAGAGATGTTCCTATCATATTTATCAGCTGTACATTCTTACTGTTCACCTGTTGTGTCACAGGTAATATGGCCTGCAGTTCTCCAGCTGTAGACTCATCTGTGTGCTTCCATAGTGTTGTCTGTTTGCTACAAAGATTTAAATGCATGATGGTATTGCTTGGGTTCGAAGCATATCTATCTGACAGATTCCAGTTTGTGTATGTAAATGGGGAGTCTTCTTTAACAGGGTTTTGTGCTGGGACCAGTACTTTTTACATTATACATGCTTTCCTTAGACAATACTATTAGGAAACACTGCATAGGTTTTCATTGTTATGCAAATGATACCCAGCTTTATTTATCCATGAAGCCATATGATACAAATCAGCCAGTAAAACTACAGTCACTTCTTAAAGATATAAAAGCCTGGATTGATCTGTTTTGTTTTTTTTTTTACTTTTACATTTCAATAAAACTGAGGTTATTGTGCTCAGTTCTAGGAATCTTAGAAACACGATGTCTCACTAAATACTTGAGATGATATTACCGTGGCCCATCACTGTGGCAGAAATATGCTGAAAAGCTAGCTTACATTTATTACATCTAGGCTGGACTGTTGTAATTCAGTATTTTCAGGTTGCTTGAAAAACTCCCTAAAAAGCCCCTCAGTTAATCCAGAATGCTGCAGCGAGGGTACTGACAGGGACTACAAAGAGAGAGAATATTTCTCCCATATTAGTGCTCTTCACTGACTCCTTGTTAAAATCAGAATTGAATTTAAAATAATCTTTAGATTCAAAATCTTGAATAATCAGGCCCTGTCATATCTTAAGGACCTCATAATACTTCAGATATATCATATCATATATCATCCTATGAAAGCACTTTGCTCTCAGACCGCTGGCTACTTGTGGTTCCTAGAGCTTTTAAAAGTAGGCAGAGCTTTTAGCTGTAAGGACCCATTTCCACGGAACCATTTCACAGTTTGGATTCAGAAGACAGATACCATTAACATTAAACTTAAAACTTTAATTTTAGATAAAGCATATAGTTAGGGTGGGTCATATGACAACAGGCTGAGGCTGCGGTGGGTGCCCATAATACATTTTTATCACTTTTTACTATCTGTTTTTATACACCACTTCTGTATTTATTAATTAGCAGTTAATTGAATTAAACTCTTGCGCTCTCTCTCTCTCACTGTACTTTGCCCTCACCCACAACCTGTTCCGATGAATTGCTGCTCCTTTTCCTTCCAAGTGCTTGCTCACAGGGGGGCTGTGTGATTGTAAGCCTTACTTTGAGGCGACAGTTGTTGTGAATTGGGGCTATTTGAATGGAATTGAATTGAATCTCATGTTCCATCCATCCTATAAATTGCGTCTGCTATTGTATCTGGAACCTACGTAGCTTGAATTGGATCTGTAGGAAATTGTCATTTATGTCATGAGTGTTAACAAAGGGTTGACAGGAGACCAACATGTTAGACAAGCTGCCTCTGACTCTGCTTGGAGATCAGTTACAATCTGCATGTTATTATTCAAATACACAAATATCGAAACAGAAGTAGCATTTGCAAGTAAATTAATCAGTTACTCAGTGACTTGTAATCTTAACACATGAGTTTTCTCATACCAAACATATTGGTTAAATTGTGATGTAGAGGAGTTAGAGTGTAGTCTATAGACGCTTTTAATAACTCTTTCAGCATAATATCTGTTTCTTTCTGTAAAACTCACTGCACTCCATCCTGTGCTAAAGTTGCAAGTTGACGCAAAATAATTATGTAATAATTCAAGTGTTATTGTAGTAGTTATGCATGTCTTATAGCATGATAATGTCAAAGTAGTCCTCAAAAGAACTCTAGAAATTTGTTCTAGCTTTACATTTTTTCAGAACTTGTTGAAAATGTCTAAGAAATGAGAAATGGCCAAAATGAAGGCTCTAAACAAACCAAAAGAAAAACCAATAGTCTGGTGGTATTTTCTGTGGCCAGTTTACAGATTAGCTGATTGTTTCTCCTGAGTTGAACCTCCCAGGCTGTTGAGAGGATTTCTGTTATAGAAGGTTAAAAGGTTAATCCAGCAGTTTAGTACTGCACTTGCCCTGCAGTGACATATTCTGTCCATAAGTGTGTGTCCCTATCCACACCTGCTCTTTTATATGCTTTTTGTTGTAAAGTCATGTTACTGCAGCCTAATTAGAGAAAAAAGCACCTTAAGGTTCACCTTTTTGAGAAGTTTACCTGAACTTGTGTGGATGAAAGAGAGTCCTTAACACTGAAGCCTGTTTTTCATTGTATAAAGGAAGCATCAAATACATTAACACTTAGACCAGAGCTTTAGTCCAATTAAATGGTGTCCCTGAGCTTTCTTCAGTGCTGTATTACAGGTTTTATGAACTAGGTCATGGGTTCACCATCATTGCTATAAAAACAAGGTATTTTTGACCAGTGTATCACAGGGCCAACTAACAAATCATTTAATCTCACTTTTATACCTATGGCCAATTTAATATTCCCGCTTAAGCTAATCTATGCATGTCTTTGGATGGTAAATGAAGGTTGGAGTGCCTGGAGAGAGCACACTGAAATAATTTCCTCTGTATTTTTGTAGGGTCTCTACCTTAGAATAAGCATCTTGAGGCTACTGCTGTTGTAATTCGGTGGTGTATAAATACAATTGAATTGAAACAATTCAACAATTGAAAGCACGGAGAGAACATGCAAACTTCACGAGTTGACGAGTGAATTTGAACACAGAACCTTCTTGCTCTGAGACAATAGTGCTAATGACTGTGGTTAGCACTGAAAACAGGTTGACTCAATGACTGCAAGATGCTCAGGTCCTATGGTTGCAAAACAAGTCCAAATCATCACTCCTCCACCATCCTTGACAGTTGGTATGAAGTATTCGTGCTGGCATGGTGTGTTTGGTTTTGTCCAAACAGTTCACTGTGCACTATGATCAAACATTCCTACTTTGGTCTCATCTGTCTCAAGAATATTGTTCCACAAGTTTTGTGGTTTCTTTAAGTGCAGCTTTGAAAACTGAAGCCATGTTCTTACTCTACTTACCCTCTTAATTCCTGTGGAAGCAAGTAAGGATGTACTTGGTTTTTCACAGGACTCCACAGAGTCATGTGAACCAAATAGACCAAGTAGATCATAAGAACAAAGTACTACAAAGACTGTAGGTGACAAAAATAAGGAAGCAAGGGATGTTGCCCTATGGAAAGACACCTACAGGCTCAAGCTAAGTTTACAAGCTGACATTAACATTTATTTCAAAGTTTGTAGTGGTACATAAGCTTTTATTAAACTTTGAAACAAATCTGCATAAGGAAAATGAGAATGAAAGATTTGTATTTGGAAAAAAAGATTCAACTTATCCTCCTTTCTGTAGTTTTCCATGCACACTTGAAGTATGCCAGCAGAAAATATATCTCATATATCTTACACTTATTATAGTTAATATAATCTATAGAACTGCAGAAGCTACAGAAACTGAAGACTGGATCAGTGCCAGCACCTTTTTTTTTTAGATCAGCAAGTCACAACAGTTTCCTATATAATGGCTATTAAATGTGACAGCTACTGTTTGTCCGACAGAGATGGAAACGGGGAGATGTATTAGCACACTTGAGTTGAAACAAAAGATCCATTTACAGTATGAGTCAGTGCCACCTTACATCCTGATAATATGTCCTGGAAATTTGCCTTGGGCCTCCCACAGAGAGAACAGCTTACCTCCTCATTGTACCACTGTGTGATATTCCAGTGGCATGGGAGGGTGTCATAGGTTTCCCTTAAAAGGAAAGTAAGTCTGGATTGTGGCATCCTCCAGATGTTAATAGCGGCATCCCATCTTGTCCAGGGTCCTTGGTGCCATGGAGGCAATGAGAACCCAATGACATCAAATCGATAAGTGAATCGGAATCACTAAAGTCTTAGCAATTCCCATCCCTCTAGGTAAGATTTTGTCCCACAGCTCCTTCAAGTGGCTTTCTCATCTGGTGCAGCTTTCCCCCAGTTCTGACAGAGCTGCCGGGTGTCTTTGATAATGTTTTTTTCTCTCTCCCCCAATCCCTCCATCCTTGGGGCTGTGGGCTCCATTCTACTAACCTCACCAAACCTCTCTCTGCATACCTTGAAGATGAACTTCCCAACCCTGTCATAATCTGTAGTAAATTAGAAACATGGACGTGAAGGTCTTAAAGTGGATATCCTACAAAGTACTGTTAAAAGTTTGTTGTCAGTGAGAACATATATCCCTAATATGGTCATCTCTAGCTGTGAGCACAGAACCTGCTTTTCAAAGCTTAAGTTTTGTAAGGGGCAGCCAATCAAAAGAAAGTTGGCTGAAAGCTTGAAAAGCTTGTGTCAAATAAAGGATGAACTGATGGGCTCCATCAAGACAAATTTATCTTAGACTTATTTTGAATTGTGAATCATGCAAAGCTACTCTTGTGCAATCCAAGAAAAATAATGTTTTAAAAAATGTTTGTCAGTGCAGTCATGTTTTTTGAAAGGCTTTTTTTTTAATTTAATGAATTTCTGTTCAGACTGTCCTTGACTGTCTATAGCAGGTTACACTGTGAAGATGTCATCTTTGTGCCACTGGTCACAAAATTCCAGACATTAAAGATTGAATCAGGTCAAAAATATCTAACACTGTCAGTGACTTTTGTCATGGTAATAAGATATCAAACACTTAAAGGGAGCTGTGATATAGCTACTGTCTCTTCTTCTCTTGTTTCTCTCCCTGTTGGCCTGTTTCTGTTGCTCTGTCTCCACTTGATAAACCGCTGCTTTATGTGCACGTTATCCACCTCAGTGTGTGGAATGTAAATGTCAAACACTTGACCATTTCTAATCCTGAAAACAGAGTAACTTTTGTTCCAGTGATGCATTCAGATATCATGTAATCTAGACAGAGAGAGAATTATAAACTTGAATATTCCATTTATGTAGAAATTGTGGTGGTGTTGTTTTTCTGTAGGACATTGTCTAATGCTTTGTCTGTTGTTGGTTGAATTTAACAATTCTCCCTTTTTAAGGGCTTTGAGTGACGCATGTGAGAACTCGGATGTTGTGGTGCGTTGCTGAATAAGTTGGAAGTTGAAAAATTCTGAGTCTGAATTTTTAATTAGTAATCCAAGATGGCAGCACTGAACATAAACAGTAGTCAAACTGTAAACTATTAACTGTCCATTTTCCCCAGTTGGGCACAAACCAACAAAATGAGCATCATGTTACATTTAATAGGACTTTAAACTAGCAATTGAGAGAATAAAGCCATTTAGAAAGTGTTCAATTATAGGTCAAGGGAGCAGGAAGACTATTTTACTGATGAAGAAGACATTCAGAGAATCTGCTACGTTATCCTCAGAGTTCAATGGAACAAACCTCCAGGCTCTATGGTAATAAAAAATGAGTACGTAGAGTGATCCAGTCTAACTAAATCAGGAGAAAAATCATAAATAAATAAATAAATAAACCTACTCATGTCTCTCTCTGCCCCCTTTCTTTCTCTCTCAGCTGTCACCCCTCCTCTTTCCCCTTCAGTGGCCTCCCCCCCTCCACGACGCCTCTCTCTTAAGAGATTTTCTCTGTTCTCTCGTTTCCCAGGTAAATACTTGCATGGACCTGCGGAGGCAGAGCCCCGGGGGCCTGTATTTAATCAGATTTTCTCACCATCACCCCGCCCCCTTTCTTTTCTTGCATCATGTTCAGAGTCCTGATCCAACAAGTCAACGTTTTAGAACACATGTTTTGTAGGAAGTAAAGGTGTTTTGTTTTTTTTTTTGTTTTTTTTGTTTTCATGCTGTCCCTTTTTTCTGGGTTTTTACTATTTCTACCAACAATGATTATATTTCTAAAAGGGTTGTAAGGTGTAAGGTTTTTACACTGCTCAACCAAACTCATGCTTTCAAATATTTCAAACTTCTCCAAAGTTTGTGTCTTAAAACAAGAGCTGGAAGTAAGAAAATCCCAAAAAGGAGTTGGTTAGAAAATTTTAAATCATAAATGAACTTTGGAAAGATTCAAAGGTTCCAAAAAGCATGGTAAATTAAACATTTTTGACCTCTGATTTTTTTTTATTTAGCAGAAGAAGTTAAATGAAAACTGTTTGCTTTCAGCTTTGAAAACTCACAATAGGTATTTGTGATCATTTTCAGACATCTTATAAAGTAAGCTGATTAATATAATGTCCTAAAATGTTGACAAACAGCAGCTTATCATGTCTTCTAATTGCTTGTGTTGTGTGATATACAGTTTACATTATATCCCACTAAAACGAGATGAGTTTCATTTCTATAACACGAGCGAGGATATTAAAAAAAAAAACAGGAACACTGCAAAATGCGACTGAAAACTATGATCAGCTTGTAAATGGACCTTTAGTTAATATTTGGTTTTATTGTCCATATTCATTGATAGATAATTGATTATTCTATAGTAAAATCAGTAGCTGGGTGCTGCTGTATATTTTAAACTTGCTGAAGCGCTCACTGCTGATGCTGCATGTGGTCTGTTTGTGTCTTCTTCTGAAGGCAGGTGTGACAGTTAAATGAGCAACTTGTTGGATGGGATTCTTGACGCTGTGACCTCTAATTTCTAACCCTGTCAAAACTAACACCTCCTACTAACCACTGATCTACGTTCAGATGGTTTTCCATCACTCTTGTGATATTTATCAACAGCTACGTATCTGACTGCAGAACTCTGGTTAACAAAATAGTTTTGACACTTTGAAGAATGTGCTTATTTGTCTTTCTGAGGGCTGAATGAAATGGGCAAATCTCCTGTGATTTCGCCCATTTCCTCTACAACAGAAATGGGAATAGTATGTATTGTAATGGGAAAGCTTAAGAGCTTTGAACTGGACATCATTAATTTAATGGAAAAGCTCACCTCTCATCCCAGAGACTTTAGTTCTTCTTAACTGAAGAAGCTTCTCAAGCTAATCACACATGCAGTTTTTGCTAAATCCCACTGCAGGTGGTATCTGCTCTTTGCATCATCACACAGCATGTTTGGTGCATTCTTTGCGTGACAAACAGTCTCCTCACATTCATGCAGTCATAGCACAAGTATGACATTTATATGTTTTGTGTGTGTTTGTGTGATCTGTTGCAGTGTGTACTCATTACACCAGCCCTCACCACTTCATTCACCCAGCTGCCTTCACTTTTTCCTTGCTCACAATTATTTTTGTTTCCATTTTTCATTCATGTCAGCTTTGTTAATTTTTTTTTTTTAGAGACCCCTTGTCGTTTTTTGCTCACTGTTTTATCTGTTAATCCTTAGAGTTCCGTTCTCCATCACATGGGGGCAACCTCAACCGCTCGGCATCTCTGAGCTGCACCGAACGGGCTCCAGAGAGTGGCTCCGTCTGTGGAAGCAACACTCAGATCCCAGGCACGCCCTTCCAGTACATACCAGATTTCTGTGTTCGAGCGCTTTCAGATCTTCAGTTTGTCAAGGTAACTCCCTGTTTGACTGACAAACATTTTTATAAAAGGTGATTTTTAACTTACTATACTTCTGTATAACACAGACACCCATAGAAAATGAATTATTTATAATGGTTCTATTTCAAGTATAAGAAAAAAATATTTCAACTAAATAAATGACATAAAAAAATTGCTTCCCACAATGCAAAATGTAAACATTTCTTCTAAAAGCTACATATTGAACAGTATTTAAATAACACTGAGCAGATGGAAGAAATAAGATTTTGTGGCATATAAATCAGGCAAGTACAAATAAATGCTTGAAGTAGATGAAATCTTTCAAAATATCAAATTGTGAACCACACAATTTGTCGACACTCTCTCTCTGACATAACTATGTCCTTTTTGTGGATCAGTGAGTCAATGTCTCCCTTACTGGCGAATGGTTTGACATCGCTAGTGTTCACTCCACTCCTGAATCTATATATTCGTGTCCACTTTTCATGAAGAGGTGAATTAGGGGGTTACATTCACACAAAATGGCATAAGACTGGAATAAAATTTATCCATTAACTGGAAGACTCTATTAAAGAGACCGTGAGTTTACGCACCAAAACACAGCAAAGAACTCAACAACCTCTAAAAGCAACTGGCTCCATTTTATACTATACCTGATTCCGGTGAGCATCTGGAATAGCCCAAGTCTAGAGTTAGCAAACCAAATGAAAACATAAACATCCACATGAGCCGTCATCAAACCACAATACAACACATGAAAGACACATTTCTATTTTTACCAAGTCCTATAAATAAATAAATAACATATAGACTTCAACCACTTCTTTATAAATTAAAACACCTTAACCACACTCCCCTAACCTGGGATATTGGTTTGCTCCAGGAGCTCATAAGCAGGTGATTGAGCTGCTTCTACTCTTTTGCTCCACATCCTGCAAAAGAAACAACCAGGAAAGGTGAGTACTGTTAACACACTTATCTTAATATTTATATAAAGAATTTAGGTTACAGACAAATGATAATGATAAAATGTGAACAGCTCTAACTAAGGTTCTTTTTCCTGACACAGGTCGGATGGCCAGTCCCCCTGTCTCTTCACCTTCCACAAGCGATTCACTTAAATACTAGAAAATGAACCTAATAAAGAATCAGTAACCACAAATGTGTTTTCTTTCTTTTATGTAGTTTTTAAATAAGTAGTTTTTAAATACAAATCACTAAAATAAATAAAAATACAGGTAAGGGCTTCCAGCACTGTCACTGTCCACAGTGAATTTCATTAGCTTTTGTGTATTTCTGTGTAGGTTCTCAGTTATCCAACTCATACTAGTTTAAGGAGATTAGTAAGAATGTGACTAGACTTTAGTCTTTAAGTTTTGTGAAACTTGCAAAAGCCCTGCTACTTTTTCCCTAAGCTCCTTAGAAAAGCTTACTTGTAGTCAGTCCAGGCAGTGCTGAGGTTGATATGTCTTGGGGTCCTGATCTACTGCTCTGTCAACCAGGAGCTGGTGCTTTGGTGTTGTCTGCCATGCCCTTTTAACTGTGCTGTGTGTTGACTTTTGCCCAGTCAGCTTGGTTGCTATGATAGGAGCTTCCATGTTGTGGAGAGGTAGGTAATTTGCATGTGTCATACCTTTGTGGGAAACCTTAATGATCCGGATAATTCTTCTTGTTCTAGGAAGTTGTTGTGCTCTTAGGTTATTCAGCTACTTTCTCTTAATTATTCTTACAGGATTGGTCAGTCTCAGCTCTGGGTGAATCAGTATTGTTCCCTTTCAGCTGAGAGTACACTTTGGATGGCTCTTTGGAGAACATGCTAGTTATTTTCTTGGCTCTTGATTTTCTGGGTATCTCTTCAACATAGTCACTATGGACACTTGTTTGGCCTCTGTTATGAACACATTATGGTGCCTGGTATTCATCCTGTTGTTCTGTAGCCTGTCTGTCATGATGGCATTTTGCACCCTCTGTTAGCTGACTAACATTCTTTTGGGCTAACAAGTTGAAATGAATGCAGGTAGAATATCACCCTTAGGATGTTACATGAATAGGAAATTGTATATTTGGTAGTATTTCTGATATAGCACAATATTTTAATAAGGAAAAAAAACTCAGTTATGTATGTAGCTACATTACGTTGAGCTGTAAATAAGGTAGATCTCTAGTGGAAACAGTTACATATCTGTTCTATGGGAAGCAGGGAAAGCTGTGATGAGAGGTAAAATAATTTCTTTCTCATCACATAAAAAGAAAGAAGAAAACAAAAATATTCAGGAATTAGAAAAAAACATTAAATCACTAGAAGAAGCCTACGCGTCCCACCAAGATCAGGAAACATTGAACAAAATACGCAAAACAAAACTAGAATTAAATGAGATAATTGATAAAAAAAAAAAAAAAAATTCTTAGTACAAAGACTACGCTTACAAAATTATGAACATGGTAATAAATCTGGTCAATTTCTAGCAAACCAGCTAAAAATAAATAAAGAAAAAACAACTATATGTGCTGTTCAAGATTCATCTGGGAACAAAGTAACAAATGAACAACATTTTCAGGGATTTCTATAAAAGATTGTATTCACCACAAATAAACCCATCTAAAAAGGAAATTGATCAGTTTTTAGACAACATAACTCTTCCAAAATTATTACACTCAAGCACTGGATTCGCCACTGACATCAGGTGAACTCCAGGAAGCCCTGATAAGTATGCCCAATAATAAGGCTCCAGGTCCAGACGGCTTTCCTGCAGAATTCTACAAAGAATTCTGGACGATTCTAGCACCAGTTTTTTACAGAACGTTGTTGGAAATCAAAGGGCAAACTTCCATCAAATATGAATTCTGCAAACATTA
This sequence comes from Neolamprologus multifasciatus, assembly GCF_963576455.1. Classification (NCBI taxonomy): domain Eukaryota; kingdom Metazoa; phylum Chordata; class Actinopteri; order Cichliformes; family Cichlidae; genus Neolamprologus; species Neolamprologus multifasciatus. Next base: position 12,295,563 of record NC_140445.1, read on the forward strand.
ATCTCCTGTATATCCCTCAAGCTATCGTCCAATATCCCTTATAAATGTAGACCTTAAAATAATCTGCAAAGCTTTCTCAAAGAGACTAGAGAAAATAACCCCCCTCTTAATTCATCCTGACCAAACTGGTTTCATAAAAGGTAGGCACTCATCAACAAATACACGTAGATTACTTAATTTGATAGACTACTCATACAGTAAAAACCTTGGAACATAAAATCAGCCTTTATGCGGATGATGTGTTACTTTTTCTCCAAAACTCACAGACCAATATCTCTGGGGTGATTGAATTGCTAAACTCTTTTGCAAGAATATCAGATTACTCAATTAACTAGTCAAAATCTACAGTCCTTCCGATTAATTGCTCCTTCCATAATTTTTCGTCTACACCACTGCAATCGGGAAATATAAAATATTTAGGTATTAATGTTTCTCCCACGCTTGCAGATCTAACTAAATTAAACCATATCCCACTTTTAAAGAAGGTAGAAGGCGATCTGGCTAGATGGAAATGTTTACCCATATCACTCATGGGAAGGGTTGCCGCTATAAAAATGATGGTCTTGCCGAAAAGAAATTATTTATTCTCAATGATCCCAACTAAACCTCCACAAGATTGGTTCAGATCTCTAGATTCATACATGTCCAAATTCCTTTGGAAAAATAAACCCCCACGTATAAGCTTAAAAACACTACAAAAGACCAAGGATAAAGGAGGATTAGAACTACCTAACTTTCAGCACTATTTCTTAGCCAACAGGCTTCAGTTTATTTCAAGATGGCTAAAACATACCTTCTTAGATGAACCTTGGCTAGATGTAGAACAAGCACTTTGCAATAATCTAGAGATTTCAGATCTACCATTTATCAGCTCAAACATCCAACGACATGAATGCTTCAAAAGCGTCAACATCAGTTCTTCTCTGACAGCATGGTGGGAGTTTCTAAAATTGACGGAGTCTTCATTAATCCCATGCAAACATACACCTATCTGGAACAACCCTGACATATTACATAACAATAATATGATAAACCTTTCAGATTGGAGTGGTAAAGGAATCAAATATTTAGAACATATATTAGAAGGAACAGAATTTATTTCATTTGACAGACTAGTTACACAATATGGGATCAACAAGAATTTTTTTTTTAGAATATCAACAAATTAAATCCATAGTAAAAAAGAAATTTAAACTGGGTCAAGTTGAACGACAAACACCACCAAGTGTGGTTCAATTTCTTGCTCTTAAAACCCCCAAATTACTTTCCAAAATATACAGAATGCTTTCTAAAACAGATGAATCAATATCACTTCCTACTGCAAAATGGGAAGCGGATTTATCAGTTAACTTAGACCAAAACTTCTGGTCTCAGATTTGCTTAAAAACCTTTCATCTAATTAGAAATCCCAGTCTTCAATTAATTCAATACAAAATATGCACTATACAGGTCATCGGATGTTCATGATGGGCTTTACGTCTACCAACAACTGCTCACACTGCCAAACAAATTCACCGGACAATTATATCCACGCTCTTTGGTTCTGTCCACCAGTTCAGAAGTTTTGGCGCGAGATATGTGAAGACTTATAAAAGTGTCTGAAATGTAACATTCCAACTTCCCATTTAGTGTGTTTGTTGGGCAGCTTAGATAATGTCACTACAGAAAAGAATATAGCCCATATGGTTTTCACTGCCCTATGCATAGCCAAGAAAACAGTCCTCATGAACTGGAAAAATAAAAATAATCTTAATTCTAACCAATACATAAATTATCTATTAGATTACATTAGTCTTGATACAGCCTCTGCCACCACATCAGATCAATTGCTCTGGGCTCCTTTGATCAGCTCCATCACCTAGTGGGGGTGGGGGGGTCATAGTTTAGTCCCACCTTCGCTGTTGTGATTGGTGTGGGGGTAGGGACAGGCTTAGGGCGTCGGGGGATTCCCCAGGAGCATCTTCTTTGGAGGGCTCAACCCGGGGTAGCGGTCATGGCCTATTAAGGGCTCTGTTGGCTCTTAGGTGACGGTTTCCTCGTGGCTGCGTGCAGCGGGGCTAGGGGAGGGTCTGTGCTGACGGACGTGGGTTACTGACCTGGTAGCCTGGCTGCCCCTGGGTGGGTCCGGGACGGGCGTGAGGTTCTGGGGGCGCTCCGTCTCTGGGCTGGGGCCCTGGCTGGGCCTCGGGGGCTTGGGTCCTGGTTGGTGTGTTGCCGGGGTTGTGGGCGGGTGGGTGTATGGGGGCCCAGTCCTGGCGCAGGGTGCCGCCGGTGCATCGAGCCACCTGGGAGGCTCTTCTACTGGTGGGGGAGGTTGTTACATCTTGCAGGAGATCTCCTCTCTTCAGGAACTCACTATGCAGGAGGGGGAGATACAGGAGAGGTGGAGGAAGATCTCAGCCTGGGTGTCTATTGTCTTGTGTAGTGTGGAAGATGAGTGGATGACAGGGTGGGTGCAATTTTCTCTGAGGTGGGGCCGGGTGGGCTGTCCCGGGCTCTGTGGGGCCGGGCGGCGCTGCTGTACTGGGCCCCGGTCCGGATGGGCCTGGGCCCCCTTTCCCTGGCGGGTTGCAGAGTATGAGGGTGCCTACTGGGGTCAGCGAGGGAGCTGGCCCCAGGGAGGGGTCACTTGCCCCTCCCTTCCTTCTCTCCCCATCTCCAGCTGCCTCCCTCTTCCCGCTCCACCACAATCACCCACACATGCAGGGCCTTGGGGTAAAGATGTGTCACCAGTGTGCAGGGGAGGCATCCCCCCCTGTCCCCTTCTGGCTGCCTGTGCCTCAATTTTATCTCACAACTTAGACATTCACATTACTCACACTCTCATAACACATACATATAGGATCTTGGGGGTGGGCATGCTACACGGAATCCAAAAGACCATCAGGGTGTACAACCTCACCCCTGGCGTCGTTGCCCACCTCTCAATTTTAAATACACGTAGACATTGAGGGCTAGCAGGAGGGGCTATGCGCTTACCTGCTGCTCTCTGGCAGGTACAGTGGGGCAAAAAAGTATTTAGTCAGCCACCGATTGTGCAAGTTCCCCCACTTAAAATGATGACAGAGGTCAGTAATTTGCACCAGAGGTACACTTCAACTGTGAGAGACAGAATGTGAAAAAAAAATCCATGAATTCACATGGTAGGATTTGTAAAGAATTTATTCGTAAATCAGGGTGGAAAATAAGTATTTGGTCACCTCAAACAAGGAAAATCCCTGGCTCTCACAGACCTGTAACGTCTTCTGTAAGAAGCTTTTCTGTCCCCCACTCGTTACCTGTATGAATGGCACCTGTTTGACCTCATCATCTGTATAAAAGACACCTGTCCACAGCCTCAACCAGTCAGACTCCAAACTCCGCCATGGCCAAGACCAAAGAGCTTTCGAAGGACACCAGGAAAAGAATTGTAGACCTGCACCAGACTGGGAAGAGTGAATCTACAATAGGCAAGCAGCTTGGTGTGAAAAAATCAACTGTGGGAGCAATCATCAGAAAATGGAAGACATACAAGACCACTGATAATTAGGGGTGGGTTTTTATAATCGATTTATCGATTAAAATCGATTCTGGCTTGGATAACGTAAAATCGATTCATTAAAATCCTGAATCGATTTTTTAATATAAATTTATTTTGCCCGAAATGCCAGAATCTCTGGTGAAATCTCACAAAATTTCAACAACCACCAAACAGCTAAGACAGTAAATGAGAGCAGGAACACGGATTCTGCACAAAGACTTAAACACACAGCTCAACCCGCGGATCAGAATCAGTGAGATGTCGCCTTTCTCACCTGACCGCACGGACACGGTCGGGGGTGAAAGCCGACAGCTCGCTGATTCTGATCTGTCGGCGGGTCCGCGCTTTGTGTTCACGCCCTTTATGAGCTGATTCTAAAGCTGTTAGTTTTATCTCCCTCCAAACAATATTGACCGAACCAGCAGCAAAAGAAGATCCAAACTACACTTCACATAAACATCGTCAGGTATTCACTCTTACTTTTACTGTTTTGCTTCAACCACGATGCACAGCTCTCTCTCTCACTCTCCCCCTCTCTCTCTCTCTCTGTACTGTTTTCTGCATTATTCCCTTGCTTGTTACGCACAAGTCTACCGTTGTTTACAGCACTGTCGGCTGATGGGGTTTTTTTTTCGTTTTATATACTTCCGAAAAGAAAACCTAATTTCTGCCATTCAATACTGAACAAATTTAAACTTTTTAGAATTATGCAAAATGCAAAACGCTCAGCCGTGTCTCTAATAAAACCGCTGTAACTTCAGAGGTAATGTTCACGTGTTGATTAATGGTTTTCTTTCGTTTTTGATGTACTGCAGAATATTTTTATAAAATCCCAGGCCAGGAAAATCGCCTTCATGTTTTTCTGTGCTTTATCCTCAGCTACTTTGACACAAAGGCATCTGCTGTGATGCTCACACCTTTGATAAAGTCAGTGTGTCAGCTTCCTTTTTATAGATACAAAAATATGTAACTGTACTGATCTGAATTATAATATTTCTGACTGTCAAAATTTACCAGATTCAAATCGCAGTGAATCGAATCGAATCGAATCGAATTAAATCGAATCGTGGATCGAATCGATTCGGAACCTTGTGAATCGGAATTGAATCGATTCTAGAAATCAGTGACGATACCCAGCCCTACTGATAATCTCCCTCGATCTGGGGCTCCACGCAAGATCTCATCCCGTGGGGTCAAAATGATCATGAGAACGGTGAGCAAAGATCCCAGAACCACACGGGGGGACCTGGTGAATGACCTGCAGAGAGCTGGGACCAAAGTAACAAAGGTCACCATCAGTAACACACTACAACGGCAGGGAATCAAATCCCGCAGTGCCAGACGTGTTCCGCTGCTGAAGCCAGTGCATGTCCAGGCCCGTCTGAAGTTTGCCAGAGAGCACATGGATGATACAGCAGAGGATTGGGAGAATGTCATGTGGTCAGATGAAACCAAAGTAGAACTTTTTGGTATAAACTCAACTCGTCATGTTTGGAGGAAGAAGAATACTGAGTTGCATCCCAAGAACACCATACCTACTGTGAAGCATGGGGGTGGAAACATCATGCTATGGGGCTGTTTTTCTGCCAAGGGGACAGGACGACTGATCCGTGTTAAGGACAGAATGAATGGGGCCAAGTATCGTGAGATTTTGAGCCAAAACCTCCTTCCATCAGTGAGAACTTTGAAGATGAAACGAGGCTGGGTCTTCCAACATGACAATGATCCAAAACACACCGCCCGGGCAACAAAGGAGTGGCTCCGTAAGAAGCATTTGAAAGTCCTGGAGTGGCCTAGCCAGTCTCCAGACCTCAACCCCATAGAAAATCTGTGGCGGGAGTTGAGAGTCCGTGTTGCTCGGCGACAGCCCCAAAACATCACTGCTCTTGAGAAAATCTGCATGGAGGAATGGGCCAAAATACCAGCTACTGTGTGTGCAAACCTGGTAAAGACCTATAGTAAACGTTTGACCTCTGTTATTGCCAACAAAGGTTATGTTACAAAGTATTGAGTTGTATTTTTGTTATTGACCAAATACTTATTTTCCACCCTGATTTACGAATAAATTCTTTACAAATCCTACCATGTGAATTCATGGATTTTTTTTTCACATTCTGTCTCTCACAGTTGAAGTGTACCTCTGGTGCAAATTACTGACCTCTGTCATCATTTTAAGTGGGGGAACTTGCACAATCGGTGGCTGACTAAATACTTTTTTGCCCCACTGTAACTCCATGCCCTCCTCGGTTTTAAAGGTACCTTAGAACACACATGCATCAACACTACATATGAGCGGGTGGAGGGAGGTTTGGGGTCTTCCTTGGTCTCTTGTGTTCTGGGGGCCTCTGGATGTCTGGAGTTTTGATCTCCTCCATACCTGCTTGATGCCCTGGTGGACGGGGCTGTGGCTCCCCACACCCTCTAGCAGATCATTACATGAAGGAACCTTTTAAAACAAGCGCGTTCATGCTCACAGGTGTACACACGGGTGCTCACACACACAAACTACACCCTTATTGGCTCCTACCTCAAAGCCCACTGTGCGCTGTCGATCTTACGTGCTGCACAATAATGTTTAATATTTAGTATTTACAGTTATATTCCCATATATCATCGTGATGTTGTTTATTCTATTGCTCTCGTTTTCTTCTGCTTGTTTTCTTTTTTCATTCTCAACAGGTGAAATTAAAAAAGTATCTACTGTTATCTATTATTAGCTAATTTATTGTGATGGTGTTGTTTTTATTATGTTGCTCTTTAGTGATCGTGGTGATCCAGGTGTTTTGTTTGTTTTTCTTTTTTTTCTTCTTCCCTTTCTCACCATCTCTTCTCCTCTCTATTTTTCTTTCTCTCCCTCTCTTTCTTTCATTCTTTCTCCCTGTCCTGTCCCCCAGTCATCTGTCCGTCCTTAAAAAACGAAAATAAAATAAATACATAATTATAATAAAGGTCAATCAAATGGACCAATATGGCAAGGCCATGATGATCCACTTGGTAAAGTAAATCCACTTGGCATCTTTCTTGGCTTTCAGACAACAATTCTGATAGCTAAAGATCCAAACGGGACAGGCAAAAAAAAAAAAAAATCTATTCACCCTTGTTTTGTCTTGCATAGATCACTCGTCCTCAGTACCAGAATGGCCTGCTGGCATCGAGGCTGGACAGCACACCACAGTCTCCAGAGGGCAGTCACACACGCCTAGACACGTCGGTTTCTTTGCCCCCTTTAACGCCACCAGGGCCACACACCCCACTGCCACTGGCCACACCTCCTGTGAAGCGCCCTGCATCCAATTCTCAGCCAACACCTCTGAGTGACCGTACCACACTGCCCCAAACCACCTCTTCTTCCTCCAGCAGAAGGCCAAGCCATTCTTTGCCCCAGGCCACTCCATCTCCAAGCAACCACGCCCCTATCTCCCAAACTCCTCCTTCCTCCATGAGCACCGTCCTGTGTGCCCAAAACCCCAATCTAACTCTGAGCTCCACCCTTTCCTCCAAGTCTCCGCTATCTCCGCCCTCTGTCAGCCCAGAGAACGGGCCAGGAGAGACTACTTCTCTGCTCAGTGACCAGCAGAACTGCATGGGCCCCCACCGGCCCAGCCATCCTCACCCACATGTTCACACAATCAGTCACGCACATACTGAAAGCACCATCTAACTCAAATCCCTCTGGGATTACCAAAACTACCTGTGCACTCACTATCTCACATTACATACCACACGGGCACTAATTCTGGTTCCTGTTTGCTTGCTGTCACCTGACCCTTCCTTTTGACAAGAAGCTGAGGAGCTCAACAGTCTGTGAGACCAACCAACTTCCTCCTCTGTACCTTCCTGCATGTTTCCCTACCAACACTGAAAAAAGACCAAGGTGAGAATACAAAGAGAGAAAAAGGAACCCTAATGAATATTGTATTCTTTACATGTTAAAATAGTATAACAGAGGAAAAAAGAGCAAACAAAGCAAGACAGAAGGAAAACAAAGCAATAATAATTATAAATAAATTACATGTTCATAAAGGAGTAGGAAGAAGCATAAATTTATTTAATCCCACTCACTTTACAATATTTAGTAATTAATAGTCTACACTTTTTTCTGTTTATGCCCTGTCCATCAGAAATTCTTCATTACAATTACTTTACATGTTAAATGTATTTTTTAAATTATACATCTATATATGTATAAGTATATATATTAGTATAGTATATATATATTTCTTTTAATTATATATATTTTTTATTTACACAGGGTTGCGTCTGTACATCTTTTGAAGATTACTTCCCTTAAGTTGTATCTGTTATGCATATAGTTGTGGGTTTTCCCTCTCTCCAGGTTTTTGACATTTTTGCTCTCACATTATTATAATAGGGTAAAAGGAATTGGGCCCAGGCAATAAATACAATTTTATTTTTGCTCATAATTTTGGATTCTAGCAGTTATGGAAGCAGAACAACAAAAATGAGCACTACATGTGTTTTGAAAGAAAATACTACAAAATCTCTTCAAATAGAACTAAAACTTTGGCTGTTAACGTCATCACATTAATAGAACAGACATCCCTACTTTAATCCTTATCCCTACTATGCAGTTTAACATAAGACGTTTTTGCTGTTGTTTTATTTCAGCTGCATGGACGTTTGAGTTTATCTTTATCAAGACTGACATTTCCAAAAGTACTAGAGTTAATAGTTGAGGTTTATTCCATTAGTGATCATTTATTCAGTTTCTTGTTAATGACAGCCTTCTTGACTTGTTTTTTGAAACTGAGGCTGATTCTAAGAAGTCATTGTTGTGACAGATGAACACTTTTATTTTTCTTATTTCAAAAGAACCAGATTCACTGTATTGAACCGTTTCTTCAGTATAAGTTGACACATACTGAAAAACTGGTGGTGATGCATGTTGTAACCTGTTTTAAACCAAATAGACACATTCTATTATTATTATTATGTCTGATCTTTTGGGGAAAAAAGGCTGGACTTTTCCTTATTTCAGGAAGCCAATGGTTTTGAAAAAGTCTTTATGTCAGGTAAATCAATCAGCACAATGGCGAAAATTACTTATGTATTTATTTTATAAAACAAAAAAAAAAAAACCCCCCGTGGCTTCCTGAAAAAAAGCTCAAAAATTGTAGCTTCAAATTTGTTAATTGGTAATAAAAATCACGAATTAAGGTGTAATTAAGGTGCTAAAACACTGGTACAGTCCTTTAATGCAGTGTCACTAGATCTGTGAAGGTGGGTGTCGGTTTGTGCCTACCTCCTTTAAAATTTATTTAATTTCCAGGAGCAATATTAAAATATTTATTTTGAATAATATCAATCTATGAGTATTTGACATTTAATTTGTTATTTATTTGACTTTTATTTATTTTTTGCTTACTTTTACTTTTGACAAGTTAGAGGACAGGCAGGACAGATAATATTTATCTTGACTGTCTTCCACTTCCAGTACATATCCCTCGCTGTGAATATAGCGTCCATCCAAAAGAGGCTGAAAGAACTGGACATCAACTGTTTGCAACACTTTGTGTTCACTGATATGTCTGATCTCTTTGTTATAAATTCTCTACTAAAGCTAAGTTTGATGCTGCTTAAACCTCAACAACATTGAGATGAGGATTTAAATATTCCAGAGCAACCAAAGTCTGTGCTAGCTTCGAATGATCTTAAATAGGACTATAGTTAATTAGAAATATTGGTGCAATTTTTAGAATTAAACATTACATAAGTAGGTTAAAATCTGTTAGCTTTGCAAAAGACTGGAAACTGACTACCTCTAAACATCTCTGAAGCCTTTGGAATAAAACAAAAACAGACTAACTGGAATCTACAGTGTATTTTCCTTTAAAACTGTAGTATGTTTATTTGGTTGGTTAACATTGTTTAGTTTTTAGCACCTTTAGCATTTAGGTCTTATAAAAACACAAAAAGGCAGATTTCCATTGTGATTTTTTTGGTAATGTTTTCAAATGTAAGTCTATTTTCACCCGACTACACACTGCACTGTAATCAAGTACATTTGAGATGTAGTACAAAGTACAGTTGTACAGTCAGACACGGTGTAGATCAGTTGTAATCTCGAGGTGCTGAAACACAGTCTCAAACTAGTGCTGCCCCCACTTCGCTGCTCTAGAAAATTGTTGAGTTGCCAGTAAGCACAAGGTTAATAAGCGATGGGCAAAAGTCGGCTTATGACTTGATCTTAGAATGTAGCTTGTTTGAATTTAATGGACAACAAACTTCACGGTGATTCACACCAGTAGTTTTAACCTTTCCCTTAAAAATCCTCTCTGTCCTTGTTCAGTATTCTAGACCAGAGATACATTCATATCCTTGATACAATGTGAACTACATTTTAAAGTGTATTTGTAAATAGTACTGTTCAGCCCATGTTAAGAAGAATGATTATTTTCCGCTAGATGAGGAGAAGGGTGAGGGTTAAGTACAATGTTAAAGCTGCTAGCATGTAATCTATCTTTTTTCCCATCTGTCTAAAAGACAGTTGAACTGACTTTAACGATAACATAAGAGAGACTATTTTTTTGAAGATCTAGTGAAAGATATTTATTTGAAAAAATACCGACGTATAAGCTAGTTTTACAAAAATGCATATGAGTTACGTAGCATAAAACTCTACACAGATTCACTGTGAGTCAGTTGTTTTGGGATTGAATTAATGTTTTTATTCCTCAATCTTGCTTTGAAGTGGATTCCATTGTAGTTTAGACCATATTCTTAGGGCTGTAAGGGTACACAAAACTCACTGTTGGTCACAAGTGCAAACGAATACTTTGTTTAATTTATACTTAAAACTAATAAGTGTTTAACTCACACAATTTCCAAAACCAAGGAAGTCTTATCATGAAATGAACTTTGTATACCCTTACACCCATATTGTCATTATTTCAGTTTTGTACCTCAATGATGCATATTGCAAAACTGATTTTTTATGGGCTCAAAATGTGGTCATAAATATTTTGTACTTGTAAATCGGTTTTGTACTTGTAAATCAGGATTTGTATGTGTAAAAAAAAAATTGTGTGTGCGTAAAAAAGGTTTGTATGTGTAAAAAAAGATTTGTGCGTGCGTAAAAAAGATTTGTGTGTGGACTTAGCCAAAAAAAACCCTGCAAGTTACAAGTACGAATTTTGACCCTATTTTTCTTCCTTTCATCTGATTGGTCAATGTCATGTCAATCACAAATGTAACAATCCAATCAGAGAACAGATGGGTCAGAGGGGCACTTTTTTGAACTGCAGGTCCTTGAAGGGTAATACAGGTTGAAGCTGGAGGCAGTGTTGCCAACTTAGCGACCTTGTCGCTATATTTAGCGAGTTTTCAGACCCCCTAGCGACTTTTTTTCTAAAAAAAGTCGCTAGGCGCTTTCACGTCTTTTTTTAGCGACTTTTTTTCTAAAAAAAAGTCGCTAAAAAAAGACGTGAAAGCGCATATCGCTTTTACTCTCAACAAGCAGCGGGTGCTGTAACACAGTCAGTTCTTCTTTTACTCTTTTACTCTTATGCTGTTTTGTGGATCACAAGGTTTAAAACTACTTATAAACACACACACACAAAGTAACTCCACCAGAGTGCCTATTTCGGGTCACTTTTGCCAGTCCAAGCCCGGGTAAAGGAGCAGGGTTGGAATTGTGACATTAAAAAAAAACAATAATTGCTAAAAGAAATTTAATTTGTAGTTCTAAATAAACTCTAAATGCATTTAGGACGTTTTTTACTCACTTTATGTCTCTTCCACGATGTTATTTCTCTCTCCAACAACATAGGTTACAATTACATTAGCATGACCAATTATGCAAATTAGGTGATGACGTCATTTAGCGACTTCTAGGACAACCAATAGCGATTTTCCTTACTGAGGAGTTGGCAACACTGGCTGGAGGATCTCTATATAAATATCCGATAGCAGCTAGGTCCCCTAACTTTCAGTAGCTGTTGAAAGGATAAAGTTGTGGTATATCAGTGGTTAGAAATACCATTATTACTTTAGGATTAGTTTAACACAAAGTCAGGGCTGACCCGGGACCATTGCTGTGAGTCACAGTGCGCAGCATAAAAGTCCTTTCAGATCTGACGCAGGATGTGCTGCTAATGCTAACTGCTAACTAAAAGCAAAGGATCCAGAATTTGTTGCTGGCTGCTGAGCTCTGTGGGTTTTTGCAGCAGCTCTACCTGTACTAGATGCACCTGCTCCTCGTCTTTTCTATCTCTGACTTTATGTCCTCTACAAGAGTTTCTGTTTTTTTTTGCTAGTTCTTCAAATGTTCAATAAAAACATCTATGCTAATTCATAACGAAGAAAGCTTTGTGATGAAGACTGTCATTTCCAAAACACTGCCCGCCCCCACCCCGCGGTCCGCAGCGCTGTTGAAAAGGCTGTGGAAGTCCCTATATTAAACACGTAGACCTGTGACACAAAAATCACCAAACTCGGACGACCACAGACTGTTTTCCTTCGTGGTGATGAAGGAAAACGCTGGGTTGGCATGTAAAAGGGCATTTATTCCCTTCAAAGACCTGCAGTTCAAAAAAAGCCCCCTCCGACAGCCAAACCCATCTGTTCTCTGATTGGATTGTTACATTTGTGATTGACATGACATTGACCAATCAGATGAAAGGAAGAAAAATAGGGTCAAAATTCATACTTGTAACTTGCAGGGGTTTTTTTTGGCTAAGTCCACACACAAATCTTTTTTACGCACGCACAAATCTTTTTTACACATACAAATCTTTTTTACGCACACACAAATTTTTTTTACACATACAAATCTTTTTTACACACACACAAATTTTTTTTACACATACAAATCCTGATTTACAAGTACAAAACCGATTTACAAGTACAAAATATTTATGACCACATTTTGAGCCCATAATTTTTGAGCATAGAACAAAACTGTAGCCTTGCAGTATTCCATTATCAGCATACCAGACACTAGGGGAGGTCCGGGCAGCTAATTTTTGCCCAGGGGACAAATATAAGTAAAAACTAGCCATGGAAAATAGCTGCACTATGTGAAAATATAGAGTTTATTTAGCAGGATCTTTCTGACCAGGGCAAAAAAACCTGTCTGTTTAAAGCATATATATGTATAGTCAAACTAGCCTTATGTTCTGTTTCAAGAAAATGTCCATTTCTGGTTAATACATGTCATGTAGCAATTAGTTTTACTGGTTTCCAGTAAAGCCACTGGTTGGCTGTTTGACTACCAGTTTGTGTACTGGGAAATGTGAAAACTTACTAAGTAACGTTGTATTTATTGTAAACGTTCTATTTATAATTTGTTTGTTTTTATGTGCACAAGGTATCTGTCAAAATGGGCTTCCGGCTGTAACACGCAGCTTTTATTGGGTTACTTTGCCCAGAAACACTGTGTTCATTTCTTCTTATTGTTGCTTGTGTTATATTACTGTAAATATTCTGTACATGAAGAGGTGCTGGGACACATGGAAAAAAGAGCTTTACTTGTAATGGAAGATGAAACATGATTTTTCCCCTTGTTTTACTAGGAAGGCATTGCATAGCAATAAACAATGCACAAAGTTGGCCTCAATTAATAATTTACTTCTACTGTCTTCTATAGTATTCTTCATAAACGGCATGAAAACCAAAGCTAATTTTCTCTGCCAAAATCTTTCTTTTATTTTCTACTCTCCTCCTACACTTCCTTGTCACTTTTCCTCATCTGTTTTTTTTTCACCCTGTCTTATTTCTGTTCATCTCCTGCTGGATAAAGCTATTGAAATTCCTTTGGCTTCTGGCTTATCAAGAACACCTGCTGTGTTGGTTTTAACACTGCATTAGTGCTGGGATTAAACCCACACAAAGCTTAAACGTTTTATGAAGCACAGTGAGGTTTCCTGCATTGTGTATCACTTGAAATTGTTTGAGGTTTCATGCATTGAGGGTGAAATACATTTAGCAAATTCCAACTGCATGTTTGCTGTTTGATTAGTTTTTCTGAGTTGCAGAGCAAATGTAAGAAAAGTCAGTGACAAACTGACAAATACAAAACTCCAGGCCCTGAAGGCAAAAAAAGTCTGCTTTCCCTTTCCTTCTGTGCCCAGAATACCTGTTTAGCAGGTTTAAGTGTAACTATACATTTTTCTTTTATTGCAAGGGTTGAGCAGAGATGGAGCACTTCCAAATAAGGATTGTGTAATTAAAGCAATGTGTATATATTATTTTCTAACTACTGTAAGGCATAAAAAGCAAAACGAAATCTGAGGTTAATAAAGCTGAGATATATTTCTCTACAGAAAATATGTCTGACTCTGTGTCTGCAGGAAAATGAGCTTATTTCACATTAACTGTTGTGAGAATTGTTAGAAGACATCTGAGAAAGTCACGAGGCAAAGTCCAGTCCAAACAGTGGTTGCAGACATGAAGCAAAAGAAGATTATTTCCATCTTCCAGTGCCAAGGCCCCAGCACAGAACAGAACAGGCCTCGGTGACAACAGATATGATATTAAGTGTGAGGTAGTACAAAATAAGGATCTGAGGTGGGCTGCAAAGTGGATTGCAAATGTATAGCAACTGTGTGCACACTGAGGCTAAAGCAGCCTAAGTAGCACGTCCTATCTGAGATTTACTGGATGGGTGATTTATTAGTTGTGTAGAAGGTCATAACCGAAGTAATCAGCTATTACTCTCCCCAGCTGGCTCCCTCACACCACCACAGATGCAGGGTCTTGAGGTACAGGTGTGTCACTGAGGTGAAGGGGAGACATTCCTCCTCTGTCCCCTTCTGAGTGTGTTAGTGTGTGTACAGTGTTAATTTTTGTGTGTCTCCATGTTGGGCAAGTGTTGAGTATTTGTATATGTGTGCATAAGGGTGGGATTGCATGTTTGTGTCTGCGTATGCCTGTTTATCTATGTTTATGTGTCAGGTTGGGTCTTAGACTATCTCTCTGAGAACATTTCAGGACCCCCCATATGTGGGGACCTATCTCCCCCCACCACACTCCGGTGATTCCTTCTTGGGCTCTTGTGCTCTGGGGGGCCTCTAGATGTCTGGGGCCTGGATCTCCTCCAGGTCCTGGGGGCAGGGCTATGGCTCCCCACACCTCAGCTGTTTGTTTGCTGGCATTGAGAGCAGCTGATTAACATGGATTGCACCTGAGGTTGATTTTGTGGCCTACCTGAAATACTTCTTTGTTTGATTTACTGCACAAATATAAAAGAAAAGGAGAAAAGGGAGCACACATTGCAGGGCGGCTTTTATTCCTTTATGTTAAACAGCATGAGAAATTAGTGAAAAATCAGTGACTTGAAATAAATAAAATTATTAAAAGCTTTACTGAGACACAAAATCATGTCACCAGGGGCACTGCCTGAAAAATAGAAGATGCTAGAATATTATTTTAGATTATTAGACATTTGTACGGACTTATGTGGTAGGGGTCATCAAGTCTGAAGTCTCGCACTATGTTGAATTCAAAAAGTTCATTAATAATTATGAACCTATAAATGCTGCTGTTGACAAAGCTGATTAGAAATAGGGTTATCTGAAGTTCAGGGTCAGGACCACACGTCAAACATTCTCTACCCTATAAGTTACAGTTGTGTTTTCATGCCATAGGCATTCCAGGGATCTGCAAGAAGCCCCCCCCCCCCCCCCCCCCCCCCAATGTCTTAAAATGCTTTAACATGTGTGGTGTTGTGGTCCTTATTCATAATTTTCTGATTTCCTAATCACTGATAAGTCTGCTCATGGTAAGTAAAAAAAAACAGCAGTACAACCTAACAGGGATGTGTAATGTGAGAGTGTTCACATTCTCTATCACAAGATTAGACAGTTATCATGCCTGACTTTTGCCCTCATCAATCCTGTCTCTCTTTAGGGCTAGTTAATGGTGTAGTTATTAGTGGATAATACTGATACTGAAGTTGAGGCTGCTTTGTTCTTTGCTACATTTAGAGATGCATGAACATTCTCAGTGCAGTTGCTCAAGACAAAACTAGACCTACAGTCAGTGTTAAAATAAAATTGCTATAGTTTTTATTGTTTGAATGGATAATGTGCAGACACACAGTCACAAAGAGTATATATATCTATATCTATCTATCTGGTTTGTTCCATGGTTCATCAGTTCCAAATGTCATTATAATGAGTTTTGTTACTAACTTCTTATCACACTACGTGTCTGCCGCTGCTCTTTTTAAGTCAAATGTTTTTCATAAATGAGAGAGGTTTTCATACCTTGGCTTGTTTGGAACAGGATTTGTTTGGGCATGTTGAGAGTATGATAGCAAAGGTTGAAAGGTTTTGGCCTGAAGAAAGAGAGGTATGACATTCCTTGCTGCTTTTATCAGGTAGGCTACTGCAGTTTGTCAAGGAGCAATGAAAAAAGGGACTGGAGGGTAATGCAATAATGCTGTGGCTCTGACAAACTGACAAAGTAGACCTGTATAATGGTCACACTGGTTGCCTTGGATTTATATTTTCATTAGTTCTTGGTTCAAATGTCACATTATTTACAGAGTGATTAATTTTTCACATTAAATAAAAATCAGTCTTAGATTCTCCTCATTTCTTATTTTTGGAGAAGAAAAACTGATGGCCTTAAGTTTTATTAAATTCTGACACATAAGTAATATACTCGAAACTGTAAATCATTATTTCTTGTTAGTTCCTTCAGTTCTTTAGGTGAAGACTGAAGGCTCTCAAATAATTTAGAGCTAGTTTTTGTATAAAAGCGTCAAGAGTTTGAGTATTATACTATGTACTATGTCCTCTGGTAGCTAGATAATGTGTTAGCTCACTTTCCCTTTCTAAGGCTATAGCAATGGTTGCAGGTAGGTCTTAAAATAAAAGTTATTCAGTTTGATTGTTTTTAGCAGAACATTCTCACCAATGAGAAAAAAATACAAAGGTTTACACAGTGTAATAAACAGCATTATGTTTGCCACAATGGATGAGTCATTATTAAAAGGAAATTATTTTGTGTAATTATCTCAAACAGAGCCTCTAGCTAGCTGCGATCACTACATTCAATTATGTGTTAAAGAATGTTGTTCTTTTTTGTGTTTCATTTATTTAATTTATTTATATTTAGTATCTTTTATTCAGATAGATGGTCTCGCTGAGATTAAGACATTTTTTCAAGAGACACCTGTGTACAAAAAGCACATAGAAAAACTGACAAAGACAACTCAAGACATATTATACATGATCACAATAAAGAAAAAAGTAGTTGCAGACAGACAAATACAACTTTTTAAATGCTTATAGGGAGTTTTTTCCAAGTCCAGTGTGAACAAGAGGCATGGCTAATGTTCTAATGTCATGCAACCTGACACGGAAATGTTTACCCTTTTAACTAAACATCATACAATGCTACTGTCTTTGATTTTTTGTCACTAAAAATCCTGCCGATGGCTTGTATAAATGTATCTAACAGCGGTACAACAGAAATGTGATTTCCTTGTTACCAGGCTTACTTATGAGGGACAGTGCTCATGTTCTCTATGATAAGCATGTACAGTGGGGCAAAAAAGTATTTAGTCAGCCACCGATTGTGCAAGTTCCCCCACTTAAAATGATGACAGAGGTCAGTAATTTGCACCAGAGGTACACTTCAACTGTGAGAGACAGAATGTGAAAAAAAAAAAATCCATGAATTCACATGGTAGGATTTGTAAAGAATTTATTCGTAAATCAGGGTGGAAAATAAGTATTTGGTCAATAACAAAAATACAACTCAATACTTTGTAACATAACCTTTGTTGGCAATAACAGAGGTCAAACATTTACTATAGGTCTTTACCAGGTTTGCACACACAGTAGCTGGTATTTTGGCCCATTCCTCCATGCAGATCTTCTCAAGAGCAGTGATGTTTTGGGGCTGTCGCCGAGCACCACGGACTTTCAACTCCCGCCACAGATTTTCTATGGGGTTGAGGTCTGGAGACTGGCTAGGCCACTCCAGGACTTTCAAATGCTTCTTACGGAGCCACTCATTTGTTGCCCGGGCGGTGTGTTTTGGATCATTGTCATGTTGGAAGACCCAGCCTCGTTTCATCTTCAAAGTTCTCACTGATGGAAGGAGGTTTTGGCTCAAAATCTCACGATACTTGGCCCCATTCATTCTGTCCTTAACACGGATCAGTCGTCCTGTCCCCTTGGCAGAAAAACAGCCCCATAGCATGATGTTTCCACCCCCATGCTTCACAGTAGGTATGGTGTTCTTGGGATGCAACTCAGTATTCTTCTTCCTCCAAACACGACGAGTTGAGTTTATACCAAAAAGTTCTACTTTGGTTTCATCTGACCACATGACATTCTCCCAATCCTCTGCTGTATCATCCATGTGCTCTCTGGCAAACTTCAGACGGGCCTGGACATGCACTGGCTTCAGCAGCGGAACACGTCTGGCACTGCGGGATTTGATTCCCTGCCGTTGTAGTGTGTTACTGATGGTGACCTTTGTTACTTTGGTCCCAGCTCTCTGCAGGTCATTCACCAGGTCCCCCCGTGTGGTTCTGGGATCTTTGCTCACCGTTCTCATGATCATTTTGACCCCACGGGATGAGATCTTGCGTGGAGCCCCAGATCGAGGGAGATTATCAGTGGTCTTGTATGTCTTCCATTTCTGATGATTGCTCCCACAGTTGATTTTTTCACACCAAGCTGCTTGCCTATTGTAGATTCACTCTTCCCAGTCTGGTGCAGGTCTACAATTCTTTTCCTGGTGTCCTTCGAAAGCTCTTTGGTCTTGGCCATGGCGGAGTTTGGAGTCTGACTGGTTGAGGCTGTGGACAGGTGTCTTTTATACAGATGATGAGGTCAAACAGGTGCCATTCATACAGGTAACGAGTGGGGGACAGAAAAGCTTCTTACAGAAGACGTTACAGGTCTGTGAGAGCCAGGGATTTTCCTTGTTTGAGGTGACCAAATACTTATTTTCCACCCTGATTTACGAATAAATTCTTTACAAATCCTACCATGTGAATTCATGGATTTCTTTTTCACATTCTGTCTCTCACAGTTGAAGTGTACCTCTGGTGCAAATTACTGACCTCTGTCATCATTTTAAGTGGGGGAACTTGCACAATCGGTGGCTGACTAAATACTTTTTTGCCCCACTGTATATCAATGACTTTTATTCTGACAAATCCTGTTTCTGTTTAGGGTAAAATATATTTAATATGTAGAGAATTTCATGAGTACAGTATCATTTCATAGAATTGTCATGTTTATTATAACTAAAATAAACTGAAGTCAAAATTAGTCCTTGTTTATTTACAAGGTCAGACCCTTGTAAATAAACATAATACAATGCTGCTGTCTTCGTTTTGCTAGGGAGCACCATCCCGCGTTTTCATATAAGATACATGTAAGTAAGAAAACAATCACCTGTGATTAATCACAATACACAAAATGAAGAGGCTTCAGCATTCATATAAACAGTACTACAATAACCAAATGCAGACAAAATCTGGTCTGTAATATGATCTTACAACTTGTGAATGACACTAAAAGTCTAGTGCGAGAATGTCTCATGACAGTGACGTAAGCGAGTGTGACATTCATGACAACAGCTGTGTGCAGATCAACAATGGATAATATATCGAGTGCGGGAGAGAGTATGAGCGTGCAGCGTTTAAAGCGTGGAAGTACTGATCTTACTTTGAGTTTGATTCCATAAAAAGTGACAAAAACATTAGCGTCCGTTGTGCGTGGGAAGAAAACTTTTTACAGCGAAAAAACCCCCCTAAACTTCCAAGCAAGCACCGGGAGTGCGCTACCACGTAATGGGAAACTCACAGAGAAACTCGTGGATTCTTCAACTGACCGCTGCAGCACACCTGCACCAGGGCAAACCTCCGCCTACGCCACTCCTGCTTTACAGGTGAAAATAGAGCAAAAGGACCGCTAGTCTTTGATTTTATTTATTTTCTGCTGTGTTTTGAACAGCAGAAAATAAATAATAACTAGGGATGCACCGATACCGATACTGGTATCGGGTATCGGGGCGGTTACTGTACTCATACTCGTAAAAGTTAACCGATATCATGAACCGATACTAACTTATTTCATTAATCAGAGGGTTGCTTGTCATTTTTGTTGTAGTTTTTTAGATTGGCCACTAGGGGGACATCCCGCGCTAAACAGGCACAGGGTTAGGTGAGTCAGACTGGCAGCTCCAGATAAAAAAAGAGAAACTGGAGGCTGCTGTAGCTAGGCTAAACAAAATGTCAGCAGTGTGGACCGGAACAGCCAACTTTAACTCAGGTTTTGGAAAAGCGATAAAAAATGTCAAGAGAAAATCCACAGGCAGTTAAAATAACAGCGGCTCTGACTCATTTTATTGCTCTGGATGACAAGCCAATGCCAGTCGTGGAAAACATAGGATTCTTCTCAGCATACTCGAGCTGCGATATGAAATTCCCAGCCGCCCATACATCAGGGAGATAATGGTGCCAAAACTTTCTAAAGAGGTAAAGACAAGCAGTGTGTGCAATGCCAGTCCTTGGTTTAACGGCACAGTGGACTGATGATCCACGGGCAGATGAGGAGTTTGTTCGTCAATGCCAAATACTTTTGTTATTTTGTTTGTTTGTTTACAATATGGACACTCTGCAACAATTTGAAAGTTTATTTTATTCTCAAACCTAATTTGTATTTATTTTATTCCAAACAGAAGTGTTTATGTATTATTCTGAAAGCTCGAGACTTTGCCAATAGTTCAGTGATATTTTGTTAAATTACAATGTGGAGACTCTGCAATAATTTAACAGAAGTGCTTATTTTTCACTTGAAATTTTTTTGTGGTCATTTTTATTAAGATATTATTTATTATCGGCAGAGAATAAAATAAAACCTGTCTTCCAATTCACTGCATTTGTGTGGGTGTGTGTGTGTGTGTGTGTGTGTGGTAGAAGTATCGGTTTTTGTACTCTGTATCGGCAAGTACTCAGATCCAAGTAACGGTATCGTATCGGTTTGAAAAAATTGGTATCGTTGCATCCCTAATAATAACTCTTTCAAATAATTTTGTATCTATTTGAAAGAGTGAGTGTAAACACAAAAAAATATATATATTTTATGTGCTGGAATGTGCAGAAAATCTTAAATCTTAAACAAATTTCTTCCAGTCGGAGAATGTTGCATATAATTAAATTTTTGCTTGATGCATAAAGTTAAAAGGTTAAAACTAATAAAACAAGTTTTAAAAAGAGACTTTTCCATTTGATTACATTTTGTATGATGGATTATGCAGAAAAAGTAGAATAGGGCTGAAAGATCTATTGCTTTATCACCTGTTCAGGTTGTAAATCGTGTTTTTTAAAAGTAACTAAGTAATTAATTACTTTTGGAAATAAGTAATCAGTAAAGTAACGGGATTACTTTTTTGGGAAGTAATCGGTAATTAGTTACTGATTACTTTTTCCAAGTAACTTGACCAACACTGGTCCTATGTTAATGTTTTCAGTTTTGTTTCAGTTTGGTCTCATCATGGTCGTCCGCCCGCCTAAAAAAAGTCCAAACAGCCTGTGACATTTTCTCCCAGTACTGACAGCTGTATTAGTTTAACAGCAAGTAAAGAGGCCTAAAGTGATACAGTTTTGAATTGTGACAGAAACTGGGAGCGAGCATCTGTCGCGGTTTTGAATTCACTACCGGATGCACTCGGCTCTTCTTAAAAGGGACGTGATGCAATAAAAAACCGCAACATGTACGACAGATCCACACTCGCGGATCAGGCTGTCACTGTCACTACCATTGACTGTAGAAAACATGGACAACGCGACAGCTCCCCAAAAATGAAGCCAAAACGTCTCTATTGCCCCCTGGTGTCTGGCTGCAGTATAGGTCATAATGTTAGCGGATGGGACTGGGGTCAGACTAAAATAAATTAATTCTCCTTAGATAATTTTTTTCCAAAGATTCTTTCTTTTGTTTTCAATAGTTCTCATCACGCTGATTGATGTTCAAGGGGTCTCCTTTCCCATAAGTTTGATTCTAATTCCTACCGCGGTGATGTTAAATTGGGGTGAAACGTCATCATAAGAGCTTTGACTGACAGCTGCAGTCACGGGGCCGAGCAAGATGGCGGCGTGAAGAGGAGTTTTTTTCGAGCTCTCAGCACTAGAAAGATATAAAGCATTTTTACAACACCTATTTGACGTCTTTCTAACTTTCAAGACTTTTTTGAAGATCAGCGCACTAAACCTGCTAAATCTGAAACCAAATTCAATAACAACATGTCGAAATCTGCTCAGAAAAGGCTGAGTAACTCGGGCAAACCACATGCAACTAGCATGCTAGCTAGCGACCATAGCTACACAAAAGAAATGGAGTGTCAGCAGATGGTTGAAGAAGAATTTCCACCTCTACCAGTTACGCCTTCCAAGCCTCCAGTGGCTAAAAAACCAACATTGTCTACCAGTCACTCTGATGGCGACTCCCTGAAAGCTGATGCGGTCAACACCTTGATTAATCTGATCAACACCAGAAGTGACGCCATTGAAGAAATGGTAGGAACAGTTCGTATGGATTTAAAGGACATAAGTGATAAGATTATGGTCATTGAGAAGAGAGTTGAGAAAAACGAAACGCTTACACAGAAATGTGACGAACGCATCTCTGAAGTTGAACGCTACAACCGCCGTTGGAATCTGAGACTGTATGGGGTACCGGAGTTGGAGAAAGAAGATGTGCGTGAAAAGGCGATTGGGATATGCCAAACGGTTCTGCCTGCGGAAAAGGAAACGTTTTCAGAGGTCTTGGACATCGCTCATCGAGTGGGGAAACCAAAACAAAATGACCCGAGACCCAGAGGGATCATCATCCGGTTCATCTCAAGGAGAATTCGTGATGCGGTGTGGAAAGTTGCCAAGAACAATACTTTCCTTCAAAATAATCATCTGCGGTTCACTGAAGACCTGACGAGAGAGGACAAAGAGAACAGACTGAAGCTGTGGCCCATTATAAAGAAAGTTGAAGAAGGGAAATCTGCTTACTTTGTTGGAGGTCGAGGCTTCGTAAATGGTGCTGAAATTCACACACAATCTATTTGATGTTCCCTGACCGTCAGTTCTTCTCAGGATTGTTTACAAGGTGTTTTTTATATTGGTGTGCCTGATATCTGTAGATATTAATGTTTGGCTATCTAAATTGCTCTTTGATGTTAGCAAAAAGAAAACTTACTGTTAAATAGGTAAAACATTTTTTTGTTACGCTTTTATTAGGCCCTCCTGTTTTCTCCAAGCATGACATCCCGGTGCATTTCAGACCCAGCAACACACTCAGACAAAAACTGGTTCACCCGAAAGACAAAACGCCAAAACACAGACTTAACAATGTGGTGTATGCTGTACAGTGCAGCGAGGAATGCCCAGACCTCTACATTGGAGAGACCAAACAGCCACTTCACAAGCGCATGGCACAACACAGAAGAGCCACCTCCACAGGACAAGACTCAGCTGTCCATCTGCATCTTAAGGATAAAGGACACTCTTTCGAGGATGCCAATGTTCACATTTTGGACAGAGAGGACAGATGGTTTGAAAGAGGAGTGAAAGAAGCCATCTATGTCCACTGTGAGCGACCATCTTTAAACAGAGGCGGTGGTTTACGACACCAACTATCTGCCATCTATAATCCAGTTTTGAGATCCCTTCCCAGACGCCTTAACGCCCACTCACATCCTGGGCTATCTGACCTCAGGAATTCGCATGATAAGGTGGGGCCAGGTTTCACAATGAACTCACCCGAAACTCTGGCTGATTGGGACCCACACCCAGTTTCACACCTTGGCTCAGGCGATTAGAGGATCATCAGGGGGTCCTTTTGTCCCTCTGTGGGGTGATACTCCCACTAGGTTTATATCTGGGACTCTCCACCATTTGACCTTAGAACTGAAGAAGCTTCTCGGATGAGAGGTGAAACGTCTTCAAGTAACTTAAAGAAGTCCAGACGCTTTTCTTTTCAAGCTCCTTTGACTATTAATGCTAGGGGTCTTCGTAACAACTTAAAACGTAAAGCCACATTTCTTTATGCAAAGCAACTTAAATCTGACTTTGTGTTTTTACAAGAATCTCACTCTACTATCAACGATGTTAATTTTTGGCAATCTCAATGGGGAAATTCTATATGGTTATCTCATGGAACTGAACGATCAGCAGGGGTATCAATCCTAAAAAACAGATATAATGGGGATGTTTTACATACAGAATGTGATTCTGCAGGTCATTACATATGTCAAGTCATAAAATCTAATGATTTAGTCTTAATTGTAACTAACATATATGGGTTTAACACAAAGCTAGAAAATGATCATTTATTTTTGACGATTGAAAAAAAAAAATCTAGCTGGTTAAATAAATTTCCAAATGCAAAATTATTACTAGGTGGAGACTTTAACTGTATTATGGATGCTGAATTAGATAAATTTCCTCCAGGACATTCGAACAGAATTAATACCACATTGAAGGCTGTTATGGTACGCCTTAAACTCACAGACATTTGGAGATTCAAATATCCTCAGTCCAAAATGTTTACTTGGTGCAACAATTCTAACTCAAGACATTCAAGGATAGACTTTTGGTTAGTTTCGGAGAGCTTTGACAGCAATAGCATAGATGTAGGTGCTTGGCCTTCTCCAGCAACAGATCATAAAGCCATATATATTAAAACAAATCTAACTTCTCTATCTAATTCTTCTGTTGTTAAATTTACATACTGGAAACTCAACAGCTCATTATTACAAAAAGACAATGTGAAAAAGGAGCTTAAAGAACTGATTCTACAAAGCCTTTGATACGGTGGAGCATGAATTTATATTTCAAGCTCTGGATAAGTATGGTTTTGGCTCTTACTTCTCTACAGCGAATAAAACATTATACCATAACAGTAACAGCAGTATTAAATTAACAAACGGTACTTCACCCAGATTTAACATACAAAGAGGGATAAGACAAGGCTGTCCCATTTCTCCATACCTGTTTTTGTTAATTGCCCAACTATTGTCTAACCATATGAAATCAAGCAATGTAAAAGGTATATTGCTAATTGGCAACGATTTACTCATAACACAGTTAGCGGATGACACTAAAAGATGAAGATCAAATCTCTATTGCTATTGAAACAATCTCCATATTTTCCAAAGCTTCTGGATTGTACTTGAATATTCCTAAATGTGAACTTATGGCGATAAAAGAATGTTCAAAAACAGCTTTGTATAACATTCCAATAAAACAAGAAGTTCGTTATTTAGGTATCATAATAACCAAAAACCAGGAAAGTAGAATCACTCAAAATTTCTATCCTATTCTAGAGAAACTCAAACACAGATTTAATCAGTGGCTCTTAAGAGATTTGTCGTTAAAAGGCAGAGTATTAATAACTAAAGCAGAAGGCATCTCTCATCTTACACTTACGCTGCATTGGCATTGCACCTTGATAAAAAACTCATAAAAGAGGTTGATAAGTTACTTTTCAACTTTATCTGGAAAAATAGGACACACTACATTTAAAAAAACAGTTCTTATGAACTCCTATGTCAATGGAGGACTTAATGTGTTAGATTTTAACACTTTAAATAACACATTCAAAATAAATTGGTTAAAGACTCTAATTACTAATCCTACTTCCATTTGGAATACTATACCTGTGTTCATGTTTTCTAAGTTAGGTGGCACTGAATTTTTCCTTACTTGTAATTTTGATATTGATAAAATCCCTTTAAAAATCTCTGCTTTTCATCGTCAAGCTTTTTTAGTATGGACTCTTATTTACAAGCATAACTTTAGTCCACACAGTTATTATATCTGGAATAACAAGGATGTTTTATTTAAAAGAAAATCTCTCTTCTTAGATAGTTGGTTTAGGAATAACATTGTTTTAGTCAACCAATTATTTGATTCAAATGGTACGCTTTTCTCCTATGAAGAATTTTGTTTACATTTCAATTTAGCTATAAATCGTCATGATTATACAAAAGTATTTGGATCAATACCATCAGGGGTTTGTATGCTGTTTAAGAATCAACCTAATATCACTTCATTCCACAGGCCGTTGGCATCTCCCATACAAACTTTTGTTGGCAAGATTTGCTTTTCTAAGCAATCTAAAAACAACAATAAATCGATCAGAGCTTTATTTCAGAGTACCATAACCACGCTACCATATGTCATTTTTTTCTGGAACCGGCTGTCAGATGGTATTATGTGGAACGAAGTTTGGAGACTCCCTAATCAGTTTTTAATTACCAACAAAATTAAAGATATTTCTTATAAATTAATACACAGAATTTATCCTTCTAAAGATTATCTTCAAAACAAATTCAAATTAGACATTGATACAAGCTGTAGCTTTTGTAAAACTTCCAAGGAATCTACTATACATCTTTTTTGGTTTTGTAACCTTGTACAAGACTTTTGGCAGAGTTTATGTGTTTTTATTTCAGAAAATATATTTAAAGGATTTGTACTGTTTTGGAAATATGTTTTGTTTGGTCTGCACAAAAACCAAAAACAATTCAACTTTGATAACAGATATATGATTAACTCGTTAATTTTAATGGCTAAATTTCATATTCATAAGTCCAAATGTTTAGGAAGACATCCCTCTTTTTATGTATTCTCCTTTGAACTTGTACAGTATCTTAACTCAATTAAGAACTCCACTAACCCAAAAGCTATAAAAACTATTGGTGTTTGTGAAAAAAATCAAGATCTTTCAATCAGTTTATTCTTTGGCTTGATCAGTTACTTTCCCCCTAGCATATTTATATTGTTGTTTCTGAATACTGTTCTTGTATTTGTTTATCTATGCATACAATTCTTTTGTAAGTACAACATCATTATTGTGGTACTATTTAATTCCATTTTGTATTGTACTGATGTTTAAATAAAGGTTTGGAAAAAAAAAAAGACAGCTGCAGTCACGGAGAAACTTGCGTTCTCTGTTCGCGAATAGCAGATAGAGCGTAGGCTGAGAGGACGCCCAGCGTTTACGCTACGAAAACACGACCGAGTGTTTTAACCTGACAGCCTGAGGTGTTCTTCAGTAAACTGGACTACCCGACAGAAGGACCCGAGGCCCCGCTGCACTTTTTCGGTAAGTTAAACGTGTTTGTAAGCTAATCTGTAATACCGTCCTTAGCTAGGTCCTGAGACCAAGCTAGCTAAAATGAGCACTCGGCTGTCAGGGTTCGTTTAGCTGTGCAGGTGAATGAATTTACTGAAGAAATCAAGAGAAACGCCCTGGGCTGCTCAGTCACTAATTACTGTTACTGTACTTTTATTACAAGTATTATACTGTAAAAGCAACAGGCAGCACCCTGCTTCAGCTCCTGTGCAGAGCTGAATATTAAATATGTGCAAAGAACAGCATGTTTTCAGTCTCTTGCCACATCTGTAAAGTATGGGTGCAACGATACTCCTATCGATATTGAACCATTTGATACAGTACTTTCGGTTCGGTACGCATATGTATCGATCAATACAAAATTTTTAATTTATTTATCAACTTTTCTTCCAACGATGCTGTCTGTGTTGAGCGCTCAGTGGATCTGCGTTCGACTACTCCGCCTAGACTGCACTGTCTAGCGCAGATCCAGCTAAGCTCGTTGCAACATGGCAAATTGAACCTCCCCCACTCTCATTCAGATCTGGCCTGTGGAACTATTTTGGTTTTCATATGATGTATGACCCTGAAGGTAAGCTGTCATGGACAAAAGTAAAACAGTATGTTGGATGTGCCACGCAATGCTCAATTACATGGGTGGTAACTACTGCGTTAGCGCAGTTAGCTCGTAAACGTGTTGGCCGTCCAGCCCCACGCATGGGGCAATCCGCGGTAGCTCGTTAACGGAGATTTACCGCGTTATGGCGTTAATATGTTTAATATGCTGCTGAGAATATAGCCCAGAAGACGTGTATAGTATAGCTTTTATTTTGGAAAGAGAAATTTCTCTGTAGTAAACTCTCTTTTCCAAAGATGAGTGATTTCTCGATCAGATAGATTTTTTTTTTATCCCTTTGTTGTTTCAGCAACATTAAATTTGAAAACTGTACGTTTGAGTTAAAATATATATTTATAATTTTAGTAAATGACAAATTAAAAAAGCATGAACATTTTTTGTATCGAAAAAATATCAAACCGTGACACCAAAGTATCGAACCGAACCGTGAATTTTGTGTATCGTTGCACCCCTACTGTAAATGTCACGGGGTGGAAAGGGACAAGTTTCTAGGGTTTTTTTACTATGCATGTTTTGCTGTGTTTTACCTTTTTTAATATTTTAATATTGTACATTGGTTTGTTTTTATGAGTTTTACTGCATGTTTTTATGGTATTTATTTGGTGACTTGTCCTGGAAAGACTCCGCCCCTACCTGATTACAAACCTAATCACACCTGGGAGGTCCCAGAGGCCAATAAGAGGGCCTGGCAGACCACAAAAAAGCAGGCTTAAGGAACACGGCTTGGAAAGAGGCTTGAGAGACGGCAGGACTGAGTGGTGTCAGGCGCCGCCACCGCCTGCAAGCCCGGAGGGCTGGTGGAGCTTGGCGTCAAGAGAGAGGAGGATACAGCGCCGGCAACGAGAGACGCAGAGCGAGCGGGCCGATTGCTGCAGCAACACGAGGCCAGAGTACGCGTCTGCAGAGATTTGGAGGCGACGAGACGGGCCGGTGCCGAGTGACAGTTACAAAGAAGCGGCGGGCGGAGTTGAGAGCTCTGCCCACCCGGGGTAAGTCTCTGGACTTTCCCCTTTTAACGATTGAAAGCTGCCTAAAAGAATAGTAACTGCCGCTGCCTCCCTCCTTTAGCGCACCGGGGCGCAGAACGTGGGAAGGAAGGCGAGGACGCCGCCGGGTTCCCCTCCTGCACCGCTCCGCTGGATTTTTAACTTTTTAGTGACTCTTATATCGTGGCGGACACCACCGGATTTTTATTGTTGTGTTTTATTGATTTTTATTGTGTTGTCCCCTGGCCAGGGTTGTTTTAATTCATTTTACATTTTTAACTATTTAAATATAATAAATTATATTTTAATTTTACAGTTTTAAATTCGTGTGCTTTCCCTTGGCGGCTCCACTGCTCTGTCCGTTTTGGAGGAAGGTTTCCCCTCCTTTAAACGAACACTGTAAAAAAACATCACCTTCGCTCCGTTACATAAAGACAGTAACAATTTTTTTTTAAAAGCTTGTACTTCAGTAACTCCTCATTAATCAGGAACTATGGATTAAAGTACTGTAGTGTACTGTAATACTGTACTGAAAAAATGTAAGAGAAGAACTTCAGATCCTGAGTGTGTGAGGACAGAAGAATTAGTTTTATTTCAATATTGAGGGATAAAATTTATTTAAAATTTATTTATTTATATCTGAGTTTGATGGTTCTGTTGTCTTTGTGATTACAGGAGCTGCCCTCAGATTCAGACCTCAGCCCCATCGAGTGACAGCAGACAGATCATCCAACATGTTCATATGTTAACTGTAAAATGAACTGATGAAAACAGTACAGAAGTGAATGAAAACATTCACCTAGTTGTAAACAGCATGATAATATATTAAGTAATCCAAAGTATTCAGAATACGTTACTGTCATTCAGTAACGTAACGGAATACGTAACAGAATACATTTTGGGGCATGTAATCTGTAATGGAATACATTTTAAAAGTAACCTACCCAACACTGTGTGTGTGTGTATGTGTGTGTGTGTATATATTAGGGGTGCAACGATACACAAAGCTCAGCAGAACTAAAATATATATCCTGCTGCTTTTACACACGCACTCACATAACGCTCAGCGATTCTCTGCGCGATCAACCTCTCACATGTTTAAGCTTGCTGCGGGAGATTTCACTTGTCATGTTTGCATAGTAAGCTAACGATTGATAAGCCGATGTCAGAGGAATTGGTGCGCAAATTATCATCACTCACCAATCAGTGCTGTCGCTCTCTATACACAGTTCGCGCGATTGCAAAGTGAAAGCAAAAAACAAGCGCAAATTCAAACGATTTCAATATGTCACATATTGACAGTGGCTCACCGATGCCAATGACATAATTACCCAGCTACATTTCCGAAAGAATGCAAAAGCATTGACATATATTTTTCCTTCCTACGATAGGCCGACGGGCAGGGCAGAGAGATTTTGGTAGCCCGACTGGAAAAAAGCCCCGGGACGTCGGGCTAGCGATTTTGCCCTGTATCTGATTGAGGAATCACTCATCTTTGGAAAAGAGAGTTTATTACAGAGAATTGGCTCTTTCCAAAAGAAAAGCTGTACTATACGCTTCTTCTGGACTATATTCTCAGCAGCATATTAAACATATCAGGTCCCCATAAGGAGAATCATGTGCTAACGGCTGTCTAAATGACTCGGCTAAAGTTTGTAGCATGCGTGCTTGTTGTTTTTGTCTGCTTCCACTTGTCTTTGCACTAGGATGATGTCAGAGTAAATGTGCAGTCATATTCATTGTGTTCCCACTAGTGCTGTCAGCGTAAATCTCGTTGAAATGACGTTAACGCCACAACACGGCAAATCTCCGTCAACGAGCTACCGCGGATTGCCCCATGCCTGGGGCTGGACGGCCAACACGTTAACGAGCTAACTGCGCTAACACACTAGTTCCCACCCATGTAATTTAGCATTGCGTGGCACATCCAACATACTGTTTTACTTTAGTCCATGACGCGCTTACCTTCAGGGTCATACGTCACATGAAAACCAAAATAGTTCCAAACGCCAGATCTAAATGAGGGTAGGGGAAATTCACCCTCCACATCCTCTCGAGCTCTTCTCTGAGCCCTTGGTATTTCTCCAGCTTCTCGTGTTCCTTCTTCCTGATATTGCTGTCATTCGGAACCGCTACATCAATCACTACGGCCGTCTTCTTCTGTTTGTCTACCACCACTATGTCCGGTTGGTTAGCCACCACCATTTTGTCCGTCTGTATCTGGAAGTCCCACAGGATCTTAGCTCGGTCATTCTCCACCACCCTTGGGGGCATTTCCCATTTTGACCTCGGGACTTCCAGGTTATACTCGGCACAGATGTTCCTGTACACTATGCCGGCCACTTGGTTATGGCGTTCCATGTATGCCTTGCCTGCTAGCATCTTGCACCCTGCTGTTATGTGCTGGATTGTCTCTGGGGCATCTTTACACAGCCTGCACCTGGGGTCTTGCCTGGTGTGATAGACCCCAGCCTCTATGGATCTTGTACTCAGAGCTTGTTCTTGTGCTGCCATGATTAGTGCCTCTGTGCTATCTTTCAGTCCAGCTTTGTCCAGCCACTGGTAGGATTTCTGGATATCAGCCACCTCCTCTATCTGCCGGTGGTACATACCGTGCAGGGGCCTGTCCTTCCATGATGGTTCTTCGTCTCCCTCCTCTTTCTTGGGTTTCTGCTGCCTGAGGTATTCACTGAGCACGCTGTCAGTTGGGGCCATCTTCGTGATGTATTCTTGGATGTTCGTTGTCTCATCCTGGACTGTGGTGCTGACACTCACCAGTCCCCGGCCCCCTTCCTTCCGCTTAGCGTACAGCCTCAGGGTGCTGGACTTAGGGTGAAACCCTCCATGCATGGTAAGGAGCTTTCTTGTCTTTATGTCAGTGGCTTCTATCTCCTCCTTTGGCCAGCCTATTACCCCAGCAGGGTACCTGATCACGGGCAGGGCGTACGTGTTGATGGCCCGGATCTTGTTCTTACCGTTCAACTGACTCCTCAGGACTTGCCTGACCCTCTGCAGGTACTTGGTGGTTGCAGCTTTCCTAGCGGCCTCTTCATGGTTCCCATTCGCCTGCGGGATCCCCAGGTACTTGTAACTGTCCTCTATGTCTGCAATGTTGCCTTCTGGTAGTTCAATCCCTTCAGTTCTGACTACCTTCCCTCTCTTTGTTACCATCCGACTACACTTCTCCAGCCCGAACGACATTCCAATGTCACTGCTGTATAGCCTGGTAGTGTGGATCAGTGAATCGATGTCTCGTTCACTCTTGGCATACAGCTTGATGTCATCCATGTACAGGAGGTGGCTGACAACTGCTCCGTTCCGTAGTCGGTATCCATAGCCAGTCTTGTTAATGATCTCACTGAGGGGGTTCAGGTTCTGTCTACCAGTAACTGGTGTTTTGCACCTCTGGTATTCTTGCCAATTCCTTTCTGTGTCCCGCTCATGTATTGACCCATGTGCCTGTTCATCTTAGCCGATATGATGCCTGACAGGAGCTTCCATCTTGGGGTCCTTGGGGATCAGGACCGTCCGACCTTCGGTTAGCCATTCCGGGTGTCCTTCGTTAACTAGCAGCTGGTTCATTTGTGCTGCCAGATGCTCGTGGAGTGCAGTCAGCTTCTTTAGCCAGTAGGCGTGAACCATGTCGGGCGATAGATAGATATCTATCTATCTATTCATATTATATTTACATTACCACAGTGAGATGATTTTAGTCTCATGAACAAGATTAGCTAATTGTTATTTACTAACTAATCTTGAAATGACTGTTCAGTACAGAAATGAAGCCCAACAATCATGTTTTAAAGTCCCGTGGTCTCAGCCTCAGATACTCAACTAATCAGAGTGATGTCAGAACAAAAATGAATGACCAACAAAACATTTTTTTCTCCTTCATTTCTGTCACACAAAGCTGTATGTAACGTTTCTCGTGGTTGGTATCATGGTTGCTAGGCAACTTGAACAGCGCAACGAAGACTAGACTGTCCCATTTCACAAGCCTCTCACTTCCGCACTTCTCGTACTTATAGTACGCACCGTACGTAGTACGCGTAGTGTGCGTACTTCAGGCGTGCATACCCTGGATTGGGACACAGCCAATGGTCACTACCCGATCCGTACCGGAAACCCGATCCGTTCCCCACATGCGCGAAAGGTGTCTACTTCCGGTCGAGGCATTTTAAGATAGTTACAGGTCAGAGTATCTGTTAAGATGTTAAGAATAACAAGTATCTCTTAAAATGTTTCAGATAATGAAACATTTAATATAATGTAGACAAAAACAAAAAAATAAAAAGATAGTGACAGATCAGGACTCCCGATCCTTACTGCGCATGTTTTTTTTTGTTGTTGTTTTGTTTTGTTTTTTAAACTTTATTTACAAACAACAGTATAACATACAAGGCACCATCATTAATCCGATTATGTTACATCCTCGGTTGAGCATTATAGGAAAAAAAAAAACCCAAAAAACAAAACAAAACAAAAAAAAAAAATAAGCACAAAGCTAAAAGAGTTAGTACAAAAAGAAAGAACAGTCATTGAAGGATTTGAACCAAAGGCAAAAATAACGAGCAAAAAAGGGCAGTCATGATTATAAAATAGGGAGGTTTTTTTTTTTTTAACATAGATTAAACTCTTTAAATAAAACAAGTTTATGGGCTTTCTTGTTATTCACAAGTTTCAGCGATTTAGCCCAGAGTTTAAAGTCATTCAGCCATCTGTTTATACATGGTTTAGCTTTAAAGTATCTGCATTTGTGAATAAAAAATGTTCCCATTAACAAAAACGTCCTAATCAACAGGTCAAAATCTACATTCTCAGCAAGTATTCCAAATTTTATTACTGTCACCGTCAAATGTGGTAACTGAATTCTCCTGGACTGTAGCCAGCTCCACATGTCAGTCCAGAAGGAGTGCACTGATTCACAGTTGAAAAACAAGTGATCCAGACTTTCTATATCATTTTCACAAAATGTGCAGGCGTTCACATCTAAGTTAAATTTCCGTCTTCAGAAATTCATTGGTTGGATAAACCTCATTAATGATTTTAAAGTGAACCTCTTTTACTTTAGGGGAAAGAGGAAGTGAAATATACTTTTTTCTTATCGCCTTAACCTCCATGGTCTCAAATTCTTTAAGGATATAATTTCTTTTAACCGGATTAGGGCAAATTTCATTTATCAAAATATTCCTGATCACTTTGTTTGTAAACCTGCTGTCACCAAATTCAACTCCAAGGGTCTGTTTCAGAAAGCGGGTTTAGAAAACTCAGAGTTAAAAATGATACTCAGGGTTGAGTAACCCCGAACTGTCCAACTCGGAATATTCGGTTTCAGAAAAGCTGATAACAATTAGTTCAATCAACGCGGAGTTGCTTTAACCCCAAGTTAAGCTCGCGCACGAGGATACATAAAGCCCTGATTAGTGGAGCACAGATTAAGCGAGTCACCATGGAGACGGAGTGAAAGAAGGCGCGGTCAATGTATTTTACAGCGCTTGAGGCCGAAATTCTGATGGCAGCATATGCCGATAACATGCAAATTTTGTGGGAAAAAAGTAACACAGCCTCAGCTGCAAAAGAAAGGGAGCATGCATGGCAAAACATAGCCGACAGAGTCAATGCGTGAGTGTTAATTTAAACATTGATCTAGGGATTTCCACCCATTTAACACGTTATTTTATTATATTTTATTTTATACATTTCATTTTGTGATGTGATGTGAGCGCAGGTGCAACCCAACAGGCCCCAAACGTTCCTGGCAGCAAGTAAAAATGAAATATAAAAATATAGTCCAAACAGGTAAGGTGTAATTGTATTATGAGCCATAGTGCTTGGTCTGTTTGTCCTATGTAAATCAATTGCAGTTAGAGGCTACATTAATTTTCTTTCTGTAAGCACTTATTGAAATTATCTGAGCACATTACAAGTACATATTTGCTTACTCTGTATGCTCAAATGTGACCCGTTATAGCCAGCAGAAAAAAAGCGGAGGCCCGAAAAACAGGTGGGGGTCCTCCACCACCACCACTCACAGAGGCTGAGCAGTTGGCCCTCAGCCAAAACAGTGGGCGCCCTGTGGCTGAAGGCATCTCTGCGGGGACATCCTCTGAGTCAATAACCCCGCAAGACACAAGTGCCTACATAAGAGGTAAATTCAAAATAATACATGATGTGCATGCATCCTTTCGTCACAGTCACCTTTGCAGTGCTACTCATTCATTTGATAAACTCTTTACCATAATTAATTATTTTGTAGTGAAGTTATTTTCCTACTGATTTTGCCTTCCCTCAGTCTTGGTTGTCTTTGAGAGCATAATGACAATGAAGTGTAAGGTGATTGGTATATGTTTGTTAATTGCCATTTGGTCCCTTGTAAGGTATAAGTGACCTGTATAAACCTCATATTCTATCAGTTGATGGTGATGGTGTACTGCATCTGGTGCAGCCTCCTGTTGAGCCAGACCAACATGCAGTTGTGAGTACTCTTAATACTCCACAGATTATATGAGTTTACAGTAGAACAGCAATGTTGTTAATTTCTTTACTACAGGAAAATAATGAAGAAACATTGACAGCTGTTACAGAGGAGGAAGCAACAGAGACACTTTGAGGTTTACATCTTACAATGGAAAATATAACAATTGAATAAAATGTGGTACTATAATAAAACCATGGACTTTCTATGTCTCTAACAGAGTGATGATGGAAATGAAGAGGAAGAGGGTCCAGCCACTTCTCCAACAAACCTTTCCTCAGTAAGATGTTGAGCACTGATTTACAACCAACCTAAGTAGGCATGTACTATGAATGTCAATGCAATTTTCTGTGTTTCAATAGCTCCCTGTAAAGCAGCTGTACAAGACCTATTTGATCAAGAAAAAATAAAAAAAAGCGACTTGGAAATGGAACACTTCAAGCAGCAGATCCAAAAGACCAAGATTGAGATTTGACTGCTGGAACATCAGTTAAGGGTGGGTGAAGTGGTCAGAGATGGACGAATTATTTCAGTGTTTGAACAACATAATAATATACTTATTAATACTTTGTGTACAGGAAATACAGGCAACCAATAAAGCCAGTTGAACAAAAAATCTGTTTATTCTTCTTTCAACATGTTGAGGTGATGGGTCAAAGGAAATGATTGTGACATATGGTGTCTCTGACTGCTCTTCCATCTTGTATGTCCGTGGGAGGGTCAGGATGTTCATGGTTTGGATCACTGCAGATGTTTGGTTCAGAAGGACAGTGTTCTCCTCTAATTGTGGCCATGTTGTGAAGAATCACACATGCCACAATAATGTCACATGCCCTTTCTGGGGTGACCCTGAGTCTTTGAAGGCACTGGAACCGGGCCTTAAGCATTCCGATAGTCATTTCAACTCTGGCTCTTGTCCTGCAATGAGGCAGATTATATCGCTGCTGTGGGCCCGGTTCAGGGTCAGGGTAAGGGGTAAGCAAATAGGGTAAACATGGATACCCCCTATCACCAAGCAAGTAGCCAGTGAACTCTCCTAAGACAGAAGGATACACTTCAGTTCAAATGTCCCTGTAGCAATTGGTCTTTATATATTTTAAAGTATTTTCAACTCACCATGTCCAAATTTTGTGCTCAGTGTACATTCACGAAAAATTTGTGAGTCATGAACAGAGCCTGGCCACTTGGCTTCCATATTTGTGATAATGTTGGCAGCATCTCATATCAAAATATCATCAAACTAACAAATTATTTCATTATAGTAATGGATGCTAATTTGTGTTCTCTGCACTGTGAAGATCACAATCTTCACAGTGCAGAGAACACAAATTAGCATCCATTACTATAATGAAATAATTTGTTAGTTTGAAATGCTACAGGGAACTATGTACCTGTACATTAATGCTGTGGAAAGACTTCCTGTTCACATAGTCTCCTTCATTTACTGAAGGAGCAATGATTGGAATGTGAGTGCCATCTATACAGCCAATCACGCCTGGGAACCCTGAAAATAAATGTAAAATTTAAGTAGTAGTTCAAGTATCACCACATCATGAATTAAGTTTTGTTCATCCTGATACCTGCAATTTTGTGGAATCCCTCTTTGAAAAATCTTGTGGTTCTATGACCGGGGAACACCACAAACGAGTACAGGAGACGTTTCAGTGCAACTGTAACATTCCTGACTGCCCGACAGACGGTAGCCTTGGAAACATGCTCAGCGTCACCAATATTATACAGAAAGCTCCCGTTTGCAAAAAAAACCGAAGTGCAAAACAAATAATATGTACAGAACTGAGAGAATGTCCGCGATGTGTCACATGAGCAATATTAGGCCTGAGGATGTTATTCAAATAAATTATAGATTGTGCTGAAAAACGGTAACGTTCACACAGAAAATCATCAGGAAATGATAAAATGTCCAAACGCGCTCTAATCACTCTCTCCCGGCGGAGAGCTCTGCGGAGAATTTGGGCTTCAACATCTACTGGCTCTTCAAGGAAGGGGCATGCCATGTCTGACACTTCCTATAGTCAGGTTTCTGCCAAAGAGGCGGAGAAAGTCAGGGTTAGTTGAAGTAAACCTGCTAGGGGGCAGGTTAGCTTCACGGAGTGTGTCGTCATAGTAACTCACTCAGAATTAATCTAAACTCGCTTTGTGAAACCGAAAACCCAGAGTTTCCGTTAACTCAGGGTATACTTACTAAGAGTTTGCACTAAACCGGCTTTCTGAAACAGGGCCCAGCTATGCAGAGCTGCCTCAGTCCAGGAGAAATTTTAGAGTGCACAATATCTTCTTTTAT
Source organism: Neolamprologus multifasciatus (assembly GCF_963576455.1). Classification (NCBI taxonomy): domain Eukaryota; kingdom Metazoa; phylum Chordata; class Actinopteri; order Cichliformes; family Cichlidae; genus Neolamprologus; species Neolamprologus multifasciatus. Next base: position 12,332,585 of record NC_140445.1, read on the forward strand.
CATTGATCTCAAAGGGACTGGGATGGCTTTCACTAGGGATTTATATCTCTTAACAGTACATCTCACATCAAATTTCTCACAGAACGTCTCATGTTTTAATAAGACCTCATTATCATCCATAAAATGAGCTACAGCCCAAATCCCTTTAGATCTCCATTCATCCATGTACACAGATTTCCCACACAAACGGATATACCTGTTGTTCCATATAGGAGTGTTGTGAGGAGTAAAGTTATGTTTATAGATTAATTTCCAGTAGAGAAGGACCTGCTGATGGAAAGCTGAGAGTTTAACAGGGAACGAACTGCAATCAAAGTCACAACGTAACAAAAAGTCTATTCCACCCATTTTGCCAAAAATCACACTGGGAATAATGTTCCAAAAGGAATTTTTGTTCCTAATTAAAAGATCTTAACCATTTCAATTTTAGTACACCATTCATAACATCAAAGTCAATGGCATTAGCCCCACCCTCTTCATAATTCTTAATCATATCATTTTTCTTTATATAATGACATTTGTTCCTCCATATGAACCTAAAATTAAGATTATTTATAGATTTAATTAGTTTTGGAGATATGGGCAGAGAAAAGCCTGGATAGATTAATCTGGACAGACTGTCCATTTTGGTTAGCAAGATTCTCCCAAACAGAGTTATGTCCCTTTGCAGCCACCTGTTTAAAATTGACTTACACTTTTCTATATTGGTACAGATATTCTTATTTTCTGTTGATGTCTTATCCTTGCAAATTACAATGCCCAGATACTTAACCTCTTTTTTGATCTGTATATTACTTATTGCTTGCAGGGTACACTCATGCAGAGCTAGAATTTCGCATTTATTAATATTCAGCTGTAGGCCAGAAGCTTTGGAGAAGTGGTTGATCGCCTGTAAGGCTAAAGGAATCTGGTCCTCATTTTTTAAAAACAGGGTGGTATCTATGGAACGCCAGGACTGCCATAATGAATTAATTAAATACACCATTAAATAATTAATTAAATGTGTCAATAATTAATTAAAATGGGAAATAATTAATTAAATAAATAGTTATGACACATGTAATTAATTAATTATTGACACATTGAATTAATTATTTATGTATTTCACATTTTAATTAATTATTGACACATTTAATTATTTATTGACACATTTAATTAATTATTTATGTATTTCACATTTTAATTAATTATTGACACATTTAATTAATTATTGACACATTTAATTAATTATTTAATGATATATTTATTTATTTCATTTTGGCAGTCCTGGCGCCTGGCTCTCATCATGAAATAATTTTATCTGTCAACCTCACCCATCAAACTCAGGGGGCGGGGTTAACGCTGATCGACTCAAAACCATTGCTTTGGCCTGGTGGCCATTGTTTTTAGCACACAACAACCAGCATGTGGAAACTAACAGAACTGAACTTTGAAAAACCCTGTTTGTGTGTCACCAAATACAGTTTTAATATTTTTTTAGCCGAGAATGTAGTGGTTTAATCTTCATGTGTCTGGTCGGTTTCTCAAGATACAGCCTCTTTGCAAAAGTGCTTCGATGATTTCGGAGATGTCTGCCCAGTCTCACGGCAAAGCGTGGATAGACCCGCTCGCCTCGCAAGCAATCGAGCTGTTATTACCACCGACAAGGCTCAGGCCTTGTCGGTGTCAGCGGGGGTTATTACACAGCTGTAATAACCCCCGCTGACACGGACTTCTTTTACTGAGGTTATATTTATCAGGGTTTTATTTCCTGATGTTCTTATGTGTCCTATGTGTTTCAGTCGCCAATTCTGAATTATAACTAACATTAAAAACACGTTTAAGGAGGAGAGAGAGCAAATAAATTCGATTAACAGCTGATCTTTGGGTTTTTGTTCAGTAATCAGCGTGACCTGCGTATAAACGCATAAAAGAGATAACGTTGGTGTTTCCTCATGTAGTAACTGCTGGCTTTAACTGTACAAAGCTTGTTCGACACTATGACACACATACAGACTTCATGATGTTCGGCTAATATTTTTATTGTGAATATTAATCATGAGGGTAAATGGACCTGTACACCACAGAGCGAGGTCAGCATATCCACGATATCTTCAGCTCTCTGAGGTAACACAGAGTTTCCCAGCTGACTAATCTAACTGTCATCTACGAATAATTCACGGGTCATATCAATATGATTTTACAGAAAAGCATCCTTAATACTGCCAACTATTCCAGAGACGTGAACATCTACAGCATAAAGAACACACAAATATAGCAGTCTAACGCAACACTGTAGATGAACCGTCAGTTTGTGAAAGTGGAATGAAAGCGATTAGTTGAACAGGTGTTCGTGATCTGTGTTTTCTGCATTTTCATCAGCGTAAGAGACTCAGCAGCAGATTAGAATAACAGTTATACATTTAATAAATTACCAAATGAACGCAAGAAACGAGCAAACCTGTTCCGACAATTTGAGTTTGTGTTCCCTCAGCTGCAGACTGTTTAAATGTTTGAGAGGAAGATTAGATATAAAGCAATCGTCAAACATAGACTCAGTCTGCGTTCACATTTGATATGAGGCCAGGACGGATAATGGCTGTGTCCTGTTTTAAGATCATACATGTAAAATTGTTGTCTGACCTCCGTCGATCCAGTCGCTCAGAGTTAACTGAAGTTAACCTGGATAAATTATAGTTAAGGAGTATCACAGATAACACCCACGTGAGCTGTGTGACTGTTCACTACTACACTGAAATCAGTAGGCTATTACTGAAATACACGTGCTATTTCATAAACTATGATGTAAAGTCCTACTAACATGTTTAGTTTTAAAGGACACCTTCCTGTCTTATTAGCAGTATTAGTTTTCTTCTAACATCCAGAAGTCTGCACCATGTGTTTCATAGTTTGTAACAAACCTTTGACAGTTAAACATAACATGACCGAAAAAGCAAAAAAATAAATAAATGAATAAAAAGAGAGAGAGAGAGAGAGAGAAAAAATCACACAAATTATATGTTAACCTCATTTATTTTTAGTTAAGTAAACTCTAAAAATTCTAACAGATCGCTGGTGCTTAGAAAACCTATTAAAAAACAGATGATATAATATTTCTGTCCAGGTTGCAGTCTGCATTATGAACATGTAGTTGGAAACTCTGCTCCTCTTGGTGGAAAATGCGCCTTCTATATATATATAATGTATAAAAACATTTTAAAAGTCAGTTTAATCTCAAAATTTACTGTTAAATCCAAAACACACCAGATAAAGAAAAGCGAATGGTTCAGTCTAACACATGTGCCAGTGAACCATTAAACGTCTGTAAAACGGTGCAGTTATGAAACGTAACTTTAACCTCAGCCAAACCGATTTGCTCAGTTGTAAATAAAACAGCGAAGTAAACGTGACCGACAGACAAAACCTGAGTGAATTAAGTCCAGCGTTTAACCACTGAGAGCTAAAACTCAGGTGAGGTTTCAAAGCTGTGTGCCGGTGATTGGACATCAGCCGCTGATGAAGTGGGTTCGCCTATAAAGTGCTCTGTTGGGAAACAAGCTCCAGCAGCTCTGCACTCGGGAAAAACTATATTTACTTATCTTGTGCAGAAAAATGTGCTGAGGTTGCGTAATATCGAGCACCGGCTGCCCAGTTAAACTGTGACTATCACCAGGTAACGTGGGCGTGTTTCTTGAATTAGCAGCAGGTGTTAAACAGCTGACAGGTGAGGAGGAGGATGCATGCAGGTAAACTGAGGGCCTGTTGAGCTGATCGCTGGTTTCGTGAGAAAAATGTCAGCTCGTTCTTTATGTTACAGAAGCACAGAGACACAAGACCAGGTGGAAAGAGACGATCGTTCGGTGAAAATGAGAATCTGCGAATGCAACACGTGGAACACGGAGAGTGGAATATGTAAACAAACCGGTTAACGTAGCCCCCTCGGTGCACTCTGCATGCTGACTGTTAGCAGAGCTACTGAAATCTCTGAAAACATCTGAGCACCTTTGCAAACATGTTCTATGTTGACAACCTGACCCGACATGTGAAGATTACAGCGCGACATTCGCAGCTAAAACACTGTTAAAAGTGTAGTTGGTGACAGAAAAAGGGGGTATTTTAAAACTACACCACCAACATTGCTGCCTGTGATTTGAAATGCATTCTGGGATACCTGGCTGCCCCAAGTCTACACAAGCAATCGATTATCTAGGATCGACCTGTTTTGACTTACTTTGCACGGCAACCAATCAAATGTTAGAGAAGCTGCATGGGCAGCGTTAACCCCGCCCCCTGCGTTTGATGGGTGAGGTTGACAGATAAAATCATTTCATGATGAGAGCCAGGCGCCAGGACTGCCAAAATGAAATAAATAAATATATCATTAAATAATTAATTAAATGTGTCAATAATTAATTAAAATGTGAAATACATAAATAATTAATTAAATGTGTCAATAAATAATTAATTAAATGTGTCAATAATTAATTAAAATGTGAAATACATAAATAATTAATTAAATGTGTCAATAATTAATTAATTACATGTGTCATAACTATTAATTTAATTAATTATTTCCCATTTTAATTAATTATTGACACATTTAATTAATTATTTAATGGTGTATTTAATTAATTCATTATGGCAGTCCTGGCGTTCCATAGGTATCATCTGCGAGCTGACTGATTATTATCATTACAGTTAACCCCTCAATGTGACTGTTTTTAATCAAAATAGACAACAGCTCCCTTACTGCGCATGTGCAAAGTCGGACCGTACAAATCGGTCTACCTGATCCGTACCGCGCATGTGCAGGGGTTTTCTTCTTCTTCTGTTCGTTTAATGGCAGTGTACTCCCCAGTGTACGAGGATACCGCCACCTGCTGACTGAGCGAATGAACCCTATTGTAAACTGAATTAGCGTCATTACAAACGTGTGTTAAATTTGATTTAGTGATAGTCGAGTGTGTTTATGCTTGTCTGTGTGGAGAGGATTGTTGGAATAGTGATGATGATGTCCACTATCACTGTCAATTGCCAGTAAACACTTCATCTGGCTGCTGAATCTCCACTGACATATTACAAAGTCTGTATTATTAACTCTGTCATTAGGCACTATTCTTCTTATTTTACGGCGCTGTTGTTCAATCGGGAACGCTCTCTGTTGAGGAGAAAAGCAAAAATTTGTTGCGGAAACGGATTATCCATTGTTTAAATGTCCCGGTAGTCGAACAGAAGGCAGAGCTGTTGAGAAATGCTAAGAGCTAACTGGGCGCTAACCGTATCATTCAAATATATTGAATGTCGCAATGTTGGCAAAGAGAGGAAGTGACGTAAGATTTGCGCATGCGGGGTACCGATCGGGTTTCCGGTACGGATCGACACAGGCCTGTGCGCGCGTGTGTGGAACCGTAATGGCCGCCGTGCAGCTCAGTTGCGCTGTTTGTTTTGCTTCATTGACTCAACCCCCCTGGGGGCGGGGCCGCTGCGGGGCTAAAGTCACGTGATCCAGGCAAAGCCAAACTGACCAATTCCAATATGGTGGCCAGCCTAGCAGGTCTACGGTTCCTGTTGATGGTAGTGTTGTTCTGCGGAATCAGGTACGGTGCCTGCAGCCAGAAAGCTCCGCAGGTTTTGGGGCTGCGACTGGAAGAACCAGTGGATCCGCTGTGCATGAAGGGTCGTATCATTTCAGCACCAAAAGGAGCCACGTTTAAGCTCCGTCTCTTCGGGTTTAATCTGAATGGAAGCTTGCCGTGGGTCGCGTTCGCAGGGGCAGCTGGCGGGGCGGCTGGGGCTGTCGGTGATACACCGGACCCTTGCGAGGAGCAGTCCAACCGCCAGGACTCCAAGTTAAAGGTGACCAATTTAGAACTCGACGATGCGCACAGCGTGCTTCTAACTGTGGAGGTTAGCACCTCTGTGGGGGAAGCTGGCAACGAGCAGACCTACTACCACCTGTGTGTGCGGAGTGGAGAGACATGGACATCTGCGGGCCTGGACAGACTGCGAATAAACACCGACACGGATCTGCCTGCAGACTACATCCCGCCGTGGGGTCTGGCCGTACTGATAGTGCTTGTGCTTATGATCTGCGGATTGCTGAGGACGGTGAACCTGAGCCTTTTGTGGCTGGACCCAGTCGAGCTTTATGTCCTACACAGCTGTGGATCCGAGGAAGAGAAACGAGCCGCCAAACGGCTGGAGCCGATCAGGAGAAGGGGGAACTTCATGGTGAGTTTCTAAAAGCACTTGGGGAAGCCACAGGGAAAGAAAGGTGCAAATGAAGTAGTGTTTTCTAAACGCATGTCTTTTCCACCGCAGGCATGTTCTTTGTTGTTCCTGTGTGCTCTGGGGCACTCTGTCCTCGGTGTGCTCTTGTACCGGGCACTGGGCTCCATCGTCTCTGCTGTGTTCAACAGCGGCTTCCTTATCTTCTTCCTAGCTGAGCTGGCTCCTCACATCTTGTGCTCTGGTTACGGCTTCCAGCTGGCACCTGGTCTGACCTGGCTGGCCCAGGTTTGCATGGTGCTTACCTGCCCCCTGTCTTGCCCTCTGGGCCTGATTCTGGATCTAGGGCTGAGGAGAGACATCAGTACCTGTGGGATAAGGGAGAGGGCCATGGAGATGGTACGGGCAAACGTGAATGATCCTTACAGGTAAATATAGTGGACTTGGGAGAGTATCACAGAGATCTGACATAGAGGTGCGATGAGTATTGACACTTGGTAAAAAAAAACCTTTTATCAAGCAATCTGTTTGTTTGTTTTTTAAGAAAGAAAAACACACATGATGCTTCTGAACATACAGAGTAAACAGAACTAGAAAAAAAAGATACTATAGGACATAACCAACAAAAAGTGTGTTCTGTCGTACTCTACAGTGCATAATTCTTATGGTACATTATGTTAGATTCACTAACATACAGGACATACATTTGACCCCATAGTAGCCTAACACTGTAAAAAAATTTATGCTTGAGCCAGATTAAGTCTCAAGACTCAGTCTGCCATGTGTGTATTGGTCTAACCGTATTAACACCTTAGACTCAGACTCATTTTCAAAAGATTTAAGACTCGACTTGAACTTGGTTCAATAGACTTTTTAGGACTAATCTGCATTAAATTTGTAGGATTTGAGACCTGACTTGAAGTTGGTTCTTAAAGATTGGCCTAGAAGATTTGATAATTGACTTGATTGTTGACTCAGTTGTTTTCTTCATTATGTTTGTAGTGAGTTTGTAAAGGAGGAGTTCAGTCGTGGGACATTGCGCATTAAGACCGTGGAGGACATCTTGACACCTCTGAAAGACTGCTTCATGCTGCCTAGCTCGGCTGTCCTAGACTTCTCCACTATGTCTGAGATCATGCAGAGTGGTTACACCCGTGTGCCCATTTATGAGGAAGAGAGGTGGGATCAGCAACACAACACTCACTTAATAGCTTAACAAAAACACGGCATAAAAACTTGACATGGCAGCATTTACCTCATCTGAACAGAGTATCTGTAGAATTGGCAGCTTTGAATTAGGCTTCTTGGTATAACGTTGAATAAATGTAAATCCTTGGATTCACTCATTTAAAAACGTCTTTTCCTTGAAACCACCATGACAAAAAGACAACCGCACAAGTGTACATTTTCTTATAATCTAGCACATGGAAAATATTCTTAATAATAACCAGAGTATGTGTGTCCAGGCCTTTTATAACTTCAACATTTTTACCAAAGAATGAATATAATGGTAGCCATAAGAGTGCAATGGAAAGGTCTTTGGGAGACATTTCATATTCAAATTCATACCAATCATAAGCCTTTGTTTGATTTCCTTCAGGTCTAACATTGTGGAAATCCTTTATGTGAAAGACTTGGCTCTGGTTGATCCAGAAGACTGCACCCCAATGACGACTATCACCAAGTTCTACAATCACCCTCTGCACTTTGTGTTCAATGATACCAAACTAGATGCCATGTTGGAGGAATTCAAAAAAGGTTGGCTGCTGTTTGATTTGTGGGAATGGTTGGAATCATAGAAAATACAGTTGCCATGCTGCAAGCTTTTCACCTTTTTTATTTACATTTATTTTTATTTTGGAGCTTTCATTTTGCTTATATCCTGAATTATTAAAAGTCTCAAGTCTCATGACGCCTGATACATGCTTTGATCAAATCTTTAAAGTATTAGAGAGAGAAACCCAAAACAGTTAGACAGTCACTTATGAGTTGGCCCCCTTTCAACAACAAGAGACAGATAGAGGCAGAACCAGGCTGACTGCTGTTATCCTGAAGCTAATAAGCCTTGATAGATAAGTATATAATGTCATCCTTTTGAGAAGTGATATAAATAAAGTAAATAAATAAAGCCTGAGTATCCTATATATTTTATATTTTTATTGACCTTTAATAAATGTATACTAAAGTACAATTAATTAGCTGTTGGTAGCTCTTATTGCAAAAGAATATGCTTGTACAGACAATCTTAAAAATAGCAGAGAATGCCAGCTAATCCCACTTCAGATTAGCTGATGATGATGATTCAACTGATTCCGTTTTACACATTTTATTAGTAAATCTCATATAGGGCACTATTTAAGTGGCTTCAGTGTGTCTGTTATGCATCTGTAAACTGCCTTACAACCCATCTCAACCCCAGATCTTGCTTTTTGTACTGTATCTGACTTCATTAATTAAATATTTATCATCATTGACGCATGCCCTGAACTTTAATTTGATTTTTCTATAGAAGGTAAAGAGGTGCCAGAACTGCTATACTGCCAACTATAAATTAGTGCAGGCCTGTCCTGACTAATGTAGTCCAGACAGAATATCACTGGCATGTTGTGAATTTAATAGATGCTTATTTCTGTAATTTCTAAGAAGTTTGTACTGGAAATGACTTAAACAGTAACTTTATCACACTGAATCTAAAGAAAATCACTCCTGTAAGTTATGACTTTGTAGCCCTCCTTCCTGTTATGGCTCCTTTATAATTCAGAGTTACTCTTTTTACTCTAAGTACCTTTTTCCTCACTATAATTTGCCATTTAACCTTTATCCTTTAATCAGGCAACTCTCACATGGCCATCGTCCAGAAGGTGAACAATGAGGGAGAGGGAGATCCTTTCTATGAGGTGCTGGGTTTGGTCACTTTAGAGGATGTCATAGAGGAGATCATCAAGTCGGAGATCCTGGATGAATCTGATGGCTACTGTGAGTGTCTTTTGGAGTATTGGCTTCTTTGCTTCTTGTATTGTTATTTATTGTTATTATTGACTCCCCTTGCAGTAGACAGGAAAGTAAAGCGTCCCCTCACTCCACTGGAGATTCCTCTGGAGCCTCGCAGCACCCATGAGGAGTTTTCTCTTTTCAAGCCTCCTGAAGGAGAACCCAAGATCCGCACTTCACCACAACTCCTGCTAGCCACACACCGCTTCCTGTCCAGAGGTATGTGTTTATCTGTAAATCTTTACTGACCAAAGCTAGCACATGAATAAAATAGTCACAGTTTAACACAGCACATGTAATGATTATGCCACCGACCTGGTCAACCAAGCAGTAACTGGTTAAAGGTGAGTTGAGACCAGTCTCTGACTTTGACATTTTCCCTTACAGGAAATGTGTAAATGTATAATGTGTAAAAATGTGGTTGTATTTAAATGTCAGAACAACAAAGTAAAGTTTTAGGTCAAACATCTCAAAAAAAAGAAAAGGAAAACAACAACAATAATTTTCTGCACAATCTCTTCAGCATGAATCAACATATCAACAACACCAGATTTACTAACAGGGACAAATTCCGCAATTACAAAAATATGCACATGACAGTGAAAGGCTTGCTAATGATATCCTTACTTACTTGGCTACAGCAGTTCATTTTAGTAATAACCAGCATTGTACCATAAGGTTGGAGTATGGTCTAATAACCAAATGACCACTTTGTGTAGGTTGTGCAAAATCTTGTGTTAGGAATTGCTGGACTCTGTGTGTGGATAAATGTGCGTGATGTCCAGATAAACCGCATGGCGTGAGTGGAGTGTAGGATTCATTTGGATAGGCTGTCCTATTACAAAATATTCCACTGTATAAACCTGAAATATCTTTTTGTCTGTAAAAGGCACCAAGTGTATGTTCTCAACAGCAGGTTTAATGTGTCTTTGTCCAAATTTGTTGGCCCAGAGTTCGCTTTCTGCAAACTAGTTTCCTTTTTCCAGAGAGTTAACCCTGGATCATTTATCATGCTTATTGACTCAATGAAGCTAATTTGCTTGTTGCCATATTTCTCTCATACTGTACTATGGAGAATAAAATGTAATAGTTTTACATTTGACTGTTTTCTCAATTTTGTAAGACAAAAACCATGGTTCACATTGGCACTTATTCATATTTAAATTTGAAATGGGCCTCTGCTTTTTATTTACCCAAATACTTGTTAAAATAGGTATCAGTTGATGATGGGGGTTGCCCATTTTTCCCATTTTCCCAAAACATGTTCTCCCTTTAAAGGATTTTGCTTCTCAGATTGTATCAACGCAGAGGTTGGGTTACACCATAGTTACACTACACTAGCTTTTTGACATTACAAAAAACAACAACTTTAAGAAGCTTTGGGGCTCCGACTCTATTATTTAGCAATACGTGCAGTGTCACAGCTGTCTAGAAAGTGGTGCATAGTCAAGTAATGTCTAACTAATTTTAGAAAGTTTAATGCAGTGACCCCGCCAATATAAACTGTATTGACAAAAGCATTCACTCGTCTGCCTTCACACCATTATCAACTGTGTGACATCCCATTCTAAGCCAGAGGGTTTAAAATGATGTGGGCTCAGCCTTTGCAGCTATAACAGCTTCAAATCCTCAGTCTTCATGTCAGATTCAGCAAGGTTTGTAAACATTTTTGAAGAGGTTTTGATTAGTGTTGACATGTTACCATTTGATTTGTCCACTGCACATCTGTGATCCTCAAAGGATCTGGTAATTGTGGCAGCTATTTGAGTATAGTCAACTTATCATCATGGCACCCGCTGTGCTCTTTTCCTGGTGCAGCCTGTCTGCTTAAAAGTTTGATGTGTTGTGCATTCAGACATGCTCTTCTGCATACCTTTGTTGCAGTGAGTGCTTATTTGAGTTACTGTTGTTTTATTATTAACTTGAGGTAGTCTGGCCATTTTGCTCTGTCATCAACATGGTCTTATCACCCAAAAAAACCCTTCCATCTGGATATTTCTTGTTTTCGAACAATTCTCTGTAAACCTTAGAGGTGATTGTGAGAGAAAAAACACAGTATAGCTGCAGTTTCTGAAATATCCAGCCCAGCCTATTTGGCACCAACAACTATTCAAAGTCACTTAATTTAGTTTTCTTCTCGATTCGGATGCTCTGTTTTTACTGTACAAGTCATCTTGATCATGTGAACATGCTTAAATGTGTTGAGTTGGTGCAATGTAAAAAGCTGACTAGACATTTGTGTTTAAGTAGCTGAACAGGTGTACCTAATAAAATGTTCAGCCAGTGTACTTAAAGATTCTAGAGGAAACCTTCCAGACTACTTATTTCAGTTATTCAAATAGTGTCATTTCAAACCACTTTAGATTGTAAGGTCAAGACTACAGTATTATTGAGCAAACCCCAACAATCATAGACTATTCCCTGTAAGCAGCTCCTTGAGTCGATGGGAAGGAAGAACTCCCTTTAAACATGAAGCTACGCTGCATATGAGTCATGACTACATTTAAGTCATAACCCTTCCTCATATTATTATTGCCTTGGTAAGCACAGCAAAAATTATTAGAGTGACCCTAATAACTAATAGTAGATTAATTAGTTCTCACCTTTATCTTTCCTCTGTCTGAAAACAGGCTTGTATATCATGACTCAACTCTGAACCTAAGGTCCAGTATTGATGTCTTTGGCAAAAGCTACTGAAGCATTCAAAGAATTGAGCCTCGACTGGTCACAGCTAGTAACACTACTTCATTGTTGTGTAAAGCACTTTGAGTGCTCAGAGTAGAAAAGCGCTATATAAGAACCAGTCCATTTACAGCCAATATTCAACAAATTTCATTGCGTCCAGCGGTAGAGAAAAGTGTTCAGATCATATACTTAAGTAAAAGTACAAACACCATACAGAAAAAAGTACTTGGGGTAAAAGCTCTGGGGCCCCTTTAAGGAAGTGTCCACCTGACAAGTCATTTCAAATTATCCATTGACTTTCTAGGGGAGGTGCGGTTGCAGTCACTGTAGGTCCCATGATGTGAAAGAATAGAATCTATTGTTAACCCAAAATATGACATGGTTAAAACGATATTTCCATCTATTAATAAACATTACGTGGAAGGCACAAGGAAGAAATCACACACTTCCTTGTAAATGCTGCCTCATCATAGGACCGATTCATAATCAACAACAAATATGACACATTTTGAGTCAGTCCAGTATAACAGAGAGGAGCTGAGGTGGATATGGGTTGCAAAGTTTGCAGATAGCCTGCCTAAAGCTGCAGGATAACTTTAAAGGAATACCTGTCATTAGGTTTACCATCTAAATCCATAGAAGGTGAGGCATGACTTTAAAATCAAGTGATTTGTCCTAGCTTGACTTTGTGGCGTGCTTGATTTGGTAAAACAGAAAAAACTGTAAACTGCAAAATGGTAAAGGTAGAAGGAAAAAGGAAATTGTCAAGTGCCTTAAACTTGTGTAAATGCATTTCATTATTGTCCAGACAATGAGTTCACTTGTCCAATTTGACCTTTGGCCTCTTTAGAAGTGGAACACTTCAGCCCAGCACGTGTATCTGAGAAGGTCCTGTTCCACCTGCTCCGTCACCCCAGTGTCAACCAGGAAGTGCACTTTGACCCTAACAACCGTCTGAGCCCAGCACACTATCTTTACACCCGCAACCACCCAGTGGACTATTTCATCCTTCTGCTGCAGGTATTTGCTCATATACCCACACTTTTAAAAACTTTTAGCAAAACCAAATTTTGTCTGACAGGAACAAATATATACTTGAAAGTTTCTACCACAGAAGATTCAACTTCAAAGTTAAACTGGTAGCTTAAGTCAGTCTGTAAAGTGAATTCAAAGAATAGCTTAATATCTTTATTTATTTGCTTTCTTGCTTGAAGTAGAGAGAAGATTGACACCAGTTTTACATATGTACATCTATTGCCCTGTACTAAATGTGAGGATTCAGTATAACAGTTTCAAACTGGGGAACCAAGAGATCGTTTCCATATTTTACCAAAATACTTTTTATAATATCATGCATATTTTTCTTGTTTCCTTTGGATATAATTATTATTACCTTTTAGAACATTTTAGACCATGTTTGTCATTTTATATATATATATATATATAAATTCCCCACTCGCCCCTGTGGGCGGTCAATCCTTCAAGCTCGGGTCCTCTACCAGAGGCCTGGGAGCTTGAGGGTCCAGCGCAGTATCTTAGCTGTTCCTAGGACTGCGCTGTTCTGGACAGAGATCTCCGCTGTTGTTCCCGGGATCTGCTGGAGCCACTCGCCTAGCTTGGGAGTCACTGCACCTAGTGCTCCGATTACCACTGGGACCACCGTAACCTTCACCCTCCACATGTTCTCGAGCTCTTTTGTGTGTGTGTATGTATGTATGTATGTATGTATGTATGTATGTATGTATGTATGATCATACATACATCAAAAACACACTTAATAGTAAAAGTACAAATTTAAGACAGTAAAATACAGTCTAGCCTGACCTAACCTGAAAATCACTGACAGTGGAAAACATTATCCAGAAATAAGGATATAGGTAACACAAGCAAAGCAGTATAAGTTGCAAGGACATTCTTGTGAGTTTATTGTATACGTTTTCTCTTGTTTCCAAAAACAATATTCATTCATTGTGTGCATGTTTCTTGTTTGCTCCTTGTCAGGGCCGTGTAGAAGTGGAGATTGGCAAAGAGGGGCTGAAATTTGAAAATGGAGCATTTACGTACTATGGCGTGTCTGCTTTGACGCTGCCATCTTCAGGTGAGTTTACAAAACACAGAATTGCTTCACAATGCAGGGACAATTCACCCGAAGACTAATCATACAGATTTCTGGGCATTTAAATGCATCATCATGTTTGTTAAGATTGTGTATACTTCATGAATTAAAATTAAAAGCCATATTTAAAAAGTTAAGATTACAGTGTGTAGCCACTTATTGAATAGATTGTTTTAACACTCATAACAAAACCATTTACAAATTTTATTAAAATGTTTTAAGTAAGATAAACAGGGCAATTTCACAGCATTCCTGTAGAATACTAAAACAATATTACATATACAGTAATGTACTTTACATTATATTAATGCATTTCAAAGCGCGTGTGCGTGTGTGTCACTCCGAATGGCCTGGAAAATTGTGTATTAAGCACTGAGAATCCCGATAATTATTTAGAGATATTGTATTCAAGAGTTTCATTTCACCACTAGACTTCCAGCTGTAAGTAAGAATATGTGTCTTATTATTTTCATTATTTTTCTTAGTAAATAAAATCCACGAATCATCTTCACAATTTTAAAAGCCTGAAGTGACATCTTTCATGTCACATTTTTGTCTGACCCCTAAAACATTTTACATCCTACAGAAAATACTGCAAATAAAATCACACTGAGCTGCTGGAGCAGTTAAATGTTGTTTTTGCATACATAGTAGACAACAGATATTAATAAATCACGTTAGGGCTAGGTTTGTATGCTAAGTCATAAAAAATAAGAAAACAAATTGAGCAGGATAAATTAAAATCAGCCAAAATGTCCTGTTTTACATGCATGGATATTTTTTTTCGTAAAGTTTTAAAGAAATTCTTGGAGTTTATATTTAATGCCTGGATTTTAACCCCAAAGCCTTCATTTTCATATCAGCATAAAAGACTTCATGCATATAATGCTCATTTTAGGTATTCCCTTTAGGTTTGGCCACATAGTATTATAATTATAACAATTTTTCTGTTTAATCTAGACCTTATTGCTCATTTTAAATGATTAATATTTTTGTTTGATAAATGACCAAAATAATTGCCTAATTTTAAATAAAAAATATGGGAAGAGATTTTGAGCAGGAGTGACTCAAAGCATTAATGGAGCCCATGGGTAACATTTACAGTATTGGTAGCATGTTAGTTAAATCCTAGTTGAAGACATTAGAAATAGCAATTTAAAGGCACCTAACAAAAATTATGTGAACTACAGTTTAAAGCTAAACTAGTTGGCTTTAAGTGGGACCAAATTTTGTTACCTTTTTATTATTTACCTCTCATTTTATTTATACCAAGATTAAAACCTTAACTGTGATTTAAGTACATTAAAATTACATTATTTAATGGTCACTAAACCATGTAAACTTCCAATCATAAGCTACATTTTCAAGTTAGCAGTTTTCTCTTAATTCTCTCCATAGCAAGGTTTGAAGAAATTAGATTTAAACTTTATCATATATACTTACATATTAGTTAATTGATAAGATTTTTTACACATTCTTCATAATAAGTATAATTCTTGTTCCAAGGGTTTGTCAGTCGCTTCAGGCACACCTCAAAATTTTATCTTCAAACCAGTTAAGCATACAATAAGCTAAAAGTATTTCTTAAAAGTATGATTTCTACTAAATCATAATGCTGTGTTTCAGTGTGTTTTCATAACAATGAGTTGGTGACAATAAGAAGACAAAAGAGCTCAAATTTGCAATGCTCCAGATAATGTGCAGACTGTGTGTATGATTGTGCAATTTCAGTGCACCAGTCTCCGGTGTCAACTCAGCGTCACTCTCCCAGGGATCCTTTTGAGTCAGCAGAAGCCACAAGCCCGTCCAGCTATTGCCCTGACTACACCGTCCGAGCTCTCACGGACCTCCAGCTCATACGAGTTTGTATATGTGTCTTTTCTCTTGGATAGTATTCATCCATAACAAAGCATTAAAAAGTTTTAATTTAATCTGTATTGGTTAGTAAAGCGTATCATAGACAACAAATTGATAATACAGTTACAGAAATATAAAGAATATAACAGTTTAACAGAGCCTACAATAATACAGAGAAAACCCCAACAATCAGATAATCCCGATGAGCAAGCTTTTGGTGACAGTGGGAATCCAGCCCTAACTAAGTCATGCATTTATTACTTCTATGCTCAACAGTGTTGGGCAAGTTACTTTGAAAAAGTAATTAATTATAGTTACTAGTTACTTCTTCAAAAAAGTAACCGAGTTAGTAACTGAGTTACAAGATTCTAAAAGTAATTAATTACTTGAAAAGTAACTATTGCGTTACTTTAAAAAAAATGTTTAACCCACTGGGGTCCAGGGTATAATTGGCCATTTTTAACTACTTTAGATTTCCCCTCTACATTTCACCTTTAAAAACTATTTACTTGCCTTGTTTAGTATTATCCTTTTTAGCACAACCTCATTTTGATATACTGTATTAACACAATTGATCTAAAATTAGACAAAAAACATAAAATCCGAATAGAAAAAGTTATGTTTTACTGTAACAACCACAAACATGTTTATTCAATCATATTTCATAACTTTAAATGCAATTATAAATTGTCCATTTTAAAATCATATGCAAAAGTTTTGCAAACAACAAAGTTATTTGCAGCCATTTACCTTTTACCCCCTTTTTTAATAACCATTTCAAACTATTTACAGAACAATCAGGTGTTCTGCATTCAATAAGATCCACTCCAAAAAAATAATTTCTATCCGCTATAAAGGAGAACATCACTGCCTGATACCTGCAGGTCTGACAGCAGCAGGTGTATCACTCCTGTTTCTACCTGGAGACAGCAGTCACCTCATTGTTCTGACACACAACACAATACTATCCACAACACCTAACTAGACAAGACAACACATTAACTACAGACTCCAAATATGCTGAACGTCACAAATCTCTCACATCTCAAAACTCGCTCTCTCTCTTTTGCTGAGAGTGCTTGCTAGCGCTGTCCTTAGACATTAAACGTGACAAAACTATTGAGGAAAAAACGCCACAAATTTGTTTATCATGACTCTGGTTTTACGTGGTCTACCAACACAATTTAAAAACTGGTATATATCACCTTGTTGGTTTGTCATCGTGAGGTGGTCATGTGATTGGCTTACCACGACTACTTTATTCTTCTTCAGTCAAACAGCAGCACTCAAGCGATTGTTTTGCCCCCTTAGCTACAGGTGTTGTGCCAAAAAGTGATTGTTGGGCAGAAAGTGATTGCCATCCGTGCAGGTGCTTAAAGCTGTAGTGCCCAGATTACTTACAGCTACTTCCGTGCAACTGATAAAAGATGCGGTAAACTGAAGACAGCATCTGTTTGTTGAAAAATAGTAACGCGACCGCACCGCATTTTCTTGTTAGTAACGGTAACCGCGTTGTAACGATAGAAATGGTAATTAGTTAGATTACTCGCTACTGAAAAAAGTAACGCCGTTAGTAACTCGGTTACTTGTAATGCCGTTATTCCCCTAGCTGATGCTTGACTACTGTAATTCATGATTATGAGGTTGTCCTAAAAACTCCCTAAAAACCTTTCGTTTTATCCAAAACCCTGCAGCGACATTACTAACTTGTGTGTACGTGTGTTTTGCAGGTGACACGTCTACAGTATCTCAACGCTCTCATGGCGTCACGCGCTGGCCAGAGTCCAGATCCACCTGAGATCAAGATTTTGCCGAACAGTCAGACCAAGCTGCTTAATGACAGAAACACCACGCAAGGTAGCTTTGTTCAAAATGATGTCTGACTTGCCGGGTGTGCTGCCCCATCTACTACAAAGCTTTGTTTTCCAGATGCCTTTTGTAAACGTTTATAGGAATGTGCATTCCTTTTTGCCTTCAGCTGAACTAAATTAATTTTTTCTCTTTCTCTTTCTTTTCCCTCCTTGCGCGCCTCCATGTGTTCTCTCTGCTCTGGCCTGTCCAGAGTTCCCTGTAAACTTTTCATTCTTTGATACCATTGAGAACTACTGTTAACACTTTTGTTTTGTTGCATGAGGTAAATGAAATGCAGCCTGTCACTGACTGTGTCCATTTCTGGTTTCTGGAACCATCTCACTTCTCCCAGTTTTACTGTAGTTAGCTGAGTCTCTTTGAATCTGCATGGCTGTTCTACTGAATTGATGCCCTTCACAAAGCTAATGACAGGAATCTGGGTGTATATAAAAACATAGGTGACAAATGGTGATGAATTGTGTCCTCTGGCATCCAAAATGTAGGTCTACACCTTACAATAGAGAGAACTTAGGTGAAAACTGTTTGTTTTAACCTGATATATTTCCCAATAATGTGCCTTTATGGATAATGCCCACTGTGTCCTCTCAGTTCAATTAACTTCAATTCAATTTTATTTTATACTTTCAGTTCACAATGTCTGAATGTACGTGAGTACTGTCAGGTAATGACTGTGATGTTAGAGAGCTTCAGTAATTCAGCAGTACACTATGAGCAAAGCACTCAGTCATGGTGGGGAGGAACAGTATCCTTTTTAATAGGAAAAGACATGTAAGAACCAGGTTCTCCAGGTCAGTTAGGTTCTATGTAAGCGATTTGTTCATTCAACTGCTCAGTTATCAGTCCTGCCTAGGTGTTAAAGTGGAGCTTTCTAATTTGGACAAACATGAAAGGCACGAGTTCTAGCACAGTACCATGTGGAACTCCACAACTGGTTAATGTGTGGAAGGAACACACCTTGTTTACATGAACAAATTGGATGAGATAAATATAACTCAAACTGCCACAGTGAACCATCTTCATTGTACAGATTCCAGAAAAAGAAGAATCACTCAGAACGGATTATACTGACATCAAAAGCACCCTGCAGCTGCAGATTGCTGTTTCAAATCACAGCTCTAGAAATGGGGAATATATAAGAGTTAAATAAAGCAAAATTATTCTTTGAGAATAATATTAAATCCCTCCCCCCAAAAAGGCTTATAATATTTTCAAAAAAAGGTTAAAAGGTGAAATATATGTTAGACTGTAAATTTGAAACTGCATAAAATAAAATAAAAAAAGAACTAAAAAGATCAATATTATGTGATAAATTAACAGCTCTAACCTCATGTCAATCCCATATTGTGTTTCAGAGATTTCTCTCCTAATTGAGCATGTTAGCCAGCTAGCATTTGGATGTACCCTTTGTGCCTTGGTGTGGAATAAAAACTCTCTGGAGCCTCCAATATGATCTCTGTCCAACATGAGAGGAACTTGTAGATCTGTCCAGAAACAGTACTGTGCAAATATTTCAGGCAGGTGTGAAAAAATGCTGTAAACAAAGAATTTAGAAAATTCTACACAAATAGGGATGCAGCTGCTTCAGGATAGCAATTCAATGCACCTTCAAAACAGCAGGTACACTATGTACACTTGCACACAGTTTTTGAAGGAACTCGGCTAGTAGCTTGTTCCAAACATCTTGGAGAACTAACCACATATCTTCTCTGGATGTCTGTTTGTATGTATGTTTGGGGTCGTTGTCCTGCTGCAGAATAAATTTGGGGCCAATTATATGCCTACCTGATGGTATTGCATGGATAAGTATCTGACTGTGTTTTTCAGAACTAAGAACACCATTAATCCTTACCAAATGTCTAACTCCATTTGCAGAAATGCAGCCCTAAACCTTCAACCAACCTCCATGATGCTTCACTGTTGCGTGCAGACTAGAGATGGACCGATCCGATATTACGTATCGGTATCGGTCCGATACTGACCCAAATGACTGGATCGGATATTGGCGAGAAATAAAAAATGTAATCCGATCCATTAAATATCAAAAAAGCACCTCGCAAAACTTGCTACACAGCGTAACTCGGCTCATAACCGTAGCACGTCGCAGCAGTGTGCATCACGTGATAGAGCGGCTGTGTGTATTTGTAGCCTAGCTAGCAAACCAGCATTTCATCTCCGAGGAAGTTTTCCCAGAGAGAAGTAAAGCAAGTGTGTAAGTTCATCTCTGAATGTTTGTAAAGCTTATGGAGCAACTGCCTCTCTCTCTCTCTCTCTCTCTCTCTCTCCTGCTGCTACTTCAATCGTGGAACTGCTTAATGATCAGCTGATCGGCTTTTCTGTCGCGAGTCCGTCTCTCTTAGTTTTTGGCCCACTTCTCACCAGAAAGAGGAAACCAGCGGCTGAACAACAGCAGCACTATTAAGCTTGATAAGCTGTTGTTAGAATTTATTTAATATTACTTTGTACACCAGGATCCTTTTCTACGTAGCTGACGGCTGGTAACTGTGCAGGGGCGGATCTAGCAAAGTTTAGCCAGGGGGGCCGATAGGGCATGAACAGGGAAAAGGGGGCACAAAGACATACTTTTCTTTCTTATTCTCATTTAAAATGTCTAGCTTTTAAGAAATAATTATCTGACTCTTACACCCAAAGTTTTAATCTGATGTAAAATATATAGAAGTCCATTACTGTATATAGTAACTGTTAAGTCTTATATACCCTAGTAAGCTAGTACTTTTTCCTTTGGGAAGATACCATCTGTGCAATTCTGTTGAAGAAAGATGTTGAATCTATTTAATTATTCTTGAAAAATAATTTATTTTTGTGCATTTTCCCCCTGCATCAAATTAAATTTGATTACATTGATTAAGCATCATGAGGTGGAGGGTGGTTCCCTTTTTTTTTTTTTGCTGGGAGTTTGCAACCCTATTAGTTAGGTTGTTTAATATTTCTGCTAAGTACTCTTTAAAATACCAGAATAGGGAGGATGGAGCAGGTTTAAGGTAGTTTGATCAGTGTTGCTGAACTATGAAATATTTTGGGCGCAGTGTATTTTTTACATACAGGTATAACAGAATAGCTTTAGTGTTGTTATTTATTTAAACTTGAGTATGAACTTATACAAAATGCAGCAAGATATTAAAAAAAACGTTTTATTGATTAAAAAACACACTATATCGGATTCATATCGGTATCGGCAGATATCCAAATTTATGATATTGGTATCGGTATCGGACATAAAAAAGTGGTATCGTGCCATCTCTAGTGCAGACAATAATTATTGTACCACTCTCCAGCCCTTTGACGAACAAGCTGCCTTCTGCTACAGCCAAATATTTAAAATTTTGACTCATGGGTCAAAAGTCTAGAGCATGTGCTGCCATTTTTCTGCACCCCATTTCCTATGTTTCTGTGCATAATTGAGTCGCTTGGCCTTGCAGCCAAAAAGCCATACCTCCAACTTGGAAACAACTCTTCCATGAAGACCACTTCTGGCCGGACCTGGGTGGGTGTGCCTGGGTCCCACTGGTTTATGTCAGTTCTGAGCTGAAAGCACAGTTGAACATCTTCCAATTTCGAAGAGTAATAAGCTTGATGTGTCTTTCATCTGCTGCACTGTTTCCTTGGCCAACTACTGAGTCTACGATCCTCAACGTTGCCCGTTTCTTTGTGCTTCTTCAAAAGAGCTTGAACAGCACACCTTGAAACCCCAGTCTGCTTTGAAATCTTTGTCTGGGAGAAACCTTGCTGGTGCAGTATAACTACCTTGTGTCTTGTGGCTGTGCTCAATATTGCCATGACATGAAACGGTCTTTCACAACCTCACCTTGGTAGCAGAGATTGGCTGTTCCATATAATAATTGCTGATGGTTTGAAGGCAAAAGGTGGTAACACCAGATATTGATTTGATTTAGATTTTTATTTTGTTCTCTCACTTTTTATTTTGTAAATTGATAAAAATAAACAATCATTATTCATATTTCTGAAAGCATTCTTTACAGCATTTTTTCACACCTGGCTAAAACTTTTGCAGAGTACTGTATTTTTCTTTTAAACAGTCATGGTTCTGACTTCTCTGTCAGCCATGTAAAAACAAATTAAAAACAAAACAAAACACATGGGCAGTAAATGAAACTGAGGTGCCCTGATATATCTAATGACATGGCCACGTTGATTGGCATTACTGATGTCGTTGGCTGATATATTTAATGTATTATCACATCAGTTTTGTGATGGCTTAAGAAGTCTGTGTACTCCTGGCACAAGGATGGAAAAATAATCACCTGGAAAAACAAAAAAAATATCATTAGCAGCTATTGATCATTGGTATTGCTATTGTAAAATTGGTATCTAACGCACAGTTGCTGGAGACTACAGCATGACCAAAATTATTTTTGCAACCTTGTGTAATCAACTAGAAGTTTCATTGCTTTTGAAATGGTTGCTTTAACAATGGGGACCAGGTGTGTAGCCACTCGCAGTCAGTTACCATCTTCAGAGCGACTTTGGTGGCCCAAAATGGTGATAAAGCAACAACAGAGACTCGACAACTCGACCTTGTAAACTTGATAACAGATTGTTGGGCAACAATTTCAAATCTTTTACCATCATACATACACAGAATTAACTCATTACATTTATAGTCTGGTCACAATCTCATAGATCTTAAACTGAAGTTCAAAACCTTCTGCACAAATAGGGATGCAGCTGCTGCAGGACAGCCATTTAATGCAGTTACCTGGTAACCACTGATTTGCTTATTGCTTCATTTGTTTTTGGTTTCCATCCTGTTTTTGCTCCAGTGTGACTGAGTCATCCGTGAAACCATGACCACAGTCATTTAAAGTTTTTATTAGAAAGGAGGCAAAACATAACAACGGGAGAAAATGTGTTAGTCTGTTATTAGCAGAAATTAATTTCAAACTTAACGGAGACCCGTCATATGCCTATTGGAGGACTTGTTACATCACCATAAGTGTATTAAAAAAGACAAAAGATGGCACTAAAGTGATGACAAAGTCTGTGTTCCTGAGAAAAGCTGTACTTGAAAATATTTTTGAGTTGCATGTCATCATTTTGGCCCATGATATATCTCCAAAATGAATACAGCATACAGAAATATAGCAAACTATTGTTAGTTATTTTATGTAAAATATAATACAGAGGGAAAGCGTGAGTGTATTTATAGACAAAGAACAACTCTTTCCTAATCACTGGCTTTTCTTCATCAATCGTGCTATCTTTCATGTCTTGAGGCAGACTATTGTTTCATATTTTTTCCCCCTGCCATCATCTTTTAATCCCCTCTTCATATTACTGTAACACCCTACCCACCCCCACCTTAAACCCCCTGAGTGGGTTTACATAAGTGTGATGATGTGACCCCTTACTCATCCTAGCTCTCCTGTCATTGGTCAGATTCCACAGGTGGCACCAGAGCCCAGAAGAGCTCCACAGAAGATGAGGCTCACGGGTAGTGCAGTTTCTGTCAGCCTGTTGTTTGGGGGTGGGGGGGGGAAGCCCTCCTCCGACCAAGTAGAGATTTTTATATTATTGTTTGTAATTATTGATAAATCATCTATGGCTGGAACCTAGTTATTGGACAAGACTGGAGTGGAAGTGCTTTTTGTCTTTTATGTACATCTACTGTTCACACTGTTCATTTCCACCCACATTCCTTTATGTGCTTACTATTGGAATTATTATTTTATGCAATTTTTAATAACTTTGGACTATGTGTGTGCATGTTTATGTATATACAAATAAAAATGTGGTGTAGCAGGAAAAAGTACATGGATCCTTTGGAATGACCTTGTTTCTATTTGGATTCATTATAAAGTGTCATCTGATCATCTTCTTTGCCGGAAGCGCAATGTGCTTCAATCAGCAATACAAAACTATATGTGTCTGAAAGAAGAGCTTCCTGTAGCTGCAGGTCAAACTTGCACTGAATTATGGAAAACTCTTTCCCTGCATTTTTTGGTTGTTGTTGTTGTTGTTGTTATTTTAAAAACTGGGCTGATACAAAATGCAAATATCTCCAAAGGGTTCCATTGCTGTTTCTTGCCACTGAGTATACATTTTAATCTGGTGGTGCCTTACTTCCAGATTGAGCCTTCTGTACTAAACTTGTTTTGCCATTCCTTACTTTTGCCTGTCTGATGCCAAAGGTGTGTGTGTGTGTGTGTGTGTCTGTGTCTGTCTCTTTATTGATATGTCGGTCCCTTTGAGACATTAAAAACACTCGATAGTGGGTTCTAAGCAGATTTGCACCTTACATTTGTGCACTGTGGAAGATGTTAAACTATTTGGCGAGATGCGAGGTACGTCCGAATTTTTCAATTCATTTAACTCTGTGTGTGTGTTTCATCTTTGATCTTTCAGTCGCTGATGGATGGTTTTCTAGGGTGTGGTTCTACTACCATAGACCTTGGATCTGTAGCAAAGGTTTCTTGAAGCTTGACTGATTTTTCACAAATTCGAATTTGAATTTGTGAAAAATCAAATAATGTTTTGTCAGGGTAGAAAACATGGCTAACACAGCACCGGCCTTTTGAAAGAATTCTAGAAACATTTTGTTGAGTATAGAGGTTAACAGTGTAGACCTGTAGAGCTCAGGTGCTGTTGATTGTTACTATATACATAGAAGTGACTGACCTTTCTGCTAGTTTATCCTGTTGTTCTCTTTTTACCCCAAACTGGCAAGTCAAATTGAAACATGCCTTACTGTGAGACAAAATACAGTGTGGTTTCTCCAAAACAAAGAATATAAGGACAGAACATTGAACTATAATTCAATATGAAACTTAGGATGAAAAGATGCAAAAGGATTTCCAAATTGATGT
The DNA here is from genome assembly GCF_963576455.1 of Neolamprologus multifasciatus. Taxonomy (NCBI): domain Eukaryota; kingdom Metazoa; phylum Chordata; class Actinopteri; order Cichliformes; family Cichlidae; genus Neolamprologus; species Neolamprologus multifasciatus. The sequence continues at coordinate 12,357,155 of NC_140445.1, forward strand.
CACAAGCTGATAAACTGATATTTGTCATATCTTTTATTACTTCACATCACACATTCACCATAATCACTCTGACATGATGGAATGGAGATTTGATAGTCTAAGAGGGAATTTTATTTGGCACTCCACACAATTAGACATCTTACAGTGTTACTGTTTAAAGGGACCTTAACACAAGACTAAACACCTGTTAGTATTAATAATGTTTGAGACCTTTATAGAAATCAGTGCTCTCTAATCTTGATGTCGACAGCCTTTCCGCTGTGATTGGTTATTATGCCTTCAGGCATGTGTGATTGAGTATGTGCAATAAATTCAAAGAAAAGGACTATAGAAATTCAACCAATATAGAGGTCCTTGCATGACGTCTAGCAAAAGGCCAACAGCACACCTAACAGGTTTGTTTTTTTTTTTTTTTTTTTTTCCGACAAATCCTGATTGGTCGAAGAATTAGCTTTTACAGAAAGACTGCCACTACAGACTTTACCATAAAGGGGAGGAAATCCAGAAAGTATCAAAGCTCAAAAAATACTAATGAGATGCATAGACATTTATATTAACAAATTATATATATCCAAATGTAGACAATTTTGAGGGGTTTTTTAGGTTGTTATTTTTTCCCACTCAGTCTCCAAACAAAACTCCAGACTCGTGGTTTGTACTTGTACTTTGACTTTTGATACTTTGTATTTCTGCTCTAAACTTTAGGTTGCAGCTTTTTAAGTCTCACCTACTTAGCTGCTAATACCAGGCCAAGGAGGTGAGACTATGTTGTTATCTATTGCATCTCTGCAGGCTTAATTCAGAAACATTGAGTACTGAAAGAGCTAGAGATTTTTGTTGAATTCTTTTTAAAGATTGGTGTAACTTATGTGACCATACAATGCCTTTAGATAAACAAAAACATCCATCATGTCTGAAAGGACCTATGGAAACACCAGTTGGAACAATAGACCGTATAGAAGATATGGAATTGAGACAGCTCACATTACTACCTTGTCAATCACACTAACATTTTGACTCTAATGGAGACCGTAATTTCTTTTTATAGGACTTGAAACCATAAAAGGAGACCATAAAGTCATCAGGAAAAGCAAGATTTAATATAAAGTTATGCAATCAGATCTGTGACACAGAAATGGGACATGTTTCTATTGTTGCTGTTCCTAGTGTTCCTTAACTAAGTTCTAATTTACACGCTGTGATGCTTCTACGAGTAGGTCTGCTTTTCACAAGTCATGTAAACAGAGAGCATACAGTAAGCAGCACAGCACAGAGCACTGTGGTTAAGTAGAGGGTCTGCTCCCTGCACTGTTCCCAGTGTGTCGTCTAATCCCTGCAACTGGAAATCAGATTGGCACTGAAAGGCTGAATGTGGTGAAATGTTGTTTCTAATATTGTTTAACTGCAGTTGCCCTGTAGTTAAACAAGATTAGATTGAACAAATCCCAAGCATTTGTTTGTGCTTCAGAAGCACCTTAAATAACCTTATTTCCCACCTCTTTGAATTATGCTGGCATTCCTGTGTGTGTGTGTGTGTGTGTGTGTGTGTGTGTCTCTCCATATGAATTCAACACAGTATGTCACCTGTAGACCATGAAAAACATCCAGTCTGCACTGTAGTATTCATTATCCAGTATGCTGACAGTACATTTGACATACATTTGAAATGTCTGTCAGTCATTGTTGCATGTGTGTAAACATGTGAGAAAGGTCAGAAGTGGCTTCTAAATAATCCCTGTGTTGATGATAAAATATTAGTGATAACAAGGAAGGACAGGAAGAGTCAGTCTTATAATGGAAAGCTTTCACTGCATAATTAATTAAATAGAACTCGATGAAACAAAGCAGTGGGATATAAAACAACATGTTATTCTTCATTGTAGGACCTATTATCTCATTCATAGAGGAATTTAACTCAAAGGGAGCAAATACAGTTTTGTGAGGTGATGGAAAGTGAATTGGCAATGGCCAAACTGATGAGGTGAATTGTCAGAAAATCAAAATGAATCAGTGAAAGCACAAACGGGTACAGGTTCATCTTAGGTTTATATGACAATCACAGTTGAGATCAAAGAGTTCCAAAAAGGCCCAGCAATCTTTAGTTTGGGAATGGCTACTACATTGTATAAGGTAGATTTTAAAATCTAAATCTAACCCTTAAAGGATAATTCTAGTTAATTTCAACCTAGCTTACATCCCAGTAATTTGGCTCAATGGCTCATGCTAACTTTACCTTGTCAACTCCATTGTAGAGGTGGCAATGTGAGAAGTTGCACAAGAATAATTACACAAGAAGTCATCAAAGTTGTTTCTTTACATTGTGTTGATGACTATAACTGATTTTTAGAAACTGTTTTAAATTACAGACATTTAAATTATTTTAAATGTCTCCTTTCAATTTTTCAGATGCACAGGTGCCAACTTAACCTGAGAATTCATGGCCCATTAAGCCATTTCAATAGGAAACACACCATGTTAATCATTACATAATCAACCTGGTGTATTTCCCACACTGGTGTGCAGGGTTGCTTAGGAGTCTACTCTGTATCAGCTGTGATACAGTGTGTTTCTTTGTGTTTCAGATCCATGTATGTTAGATTCAGTCTGTGCACATGTATGTGCTATTATTCAAGTGTATTGCCATATTCCAGCAGAATCCCAAATTCCCTGATAATGGGATTGTGAGTAAATATTTTTTTCAGCAGTTTGCTCATATTTTGTTCTAAAAAAGTTGATTTCTATCAAAAGATTGAATGTAAAAAGATAATCCTGATTTTGTGCAACTTGGGCAGTTTGCTGATGTTAAGAATAATGTATTACTGAATGACTACTTGGAGTATAAATCTAGGAAATATTTTATAGGTAATAAGTCTTAGTTTCCAGGTACAATACTGTTACCAGACGAGTTATTGAGAATTAAATAGTTCTCTCGCTCGCTCGCTCTCAGTTACATTTGTATAGAACTTCTAAAGTTATTTTTGATGGTTTGTTTTTTCTGGAATGCTGCCAGTATTGGGTATATTGGGACTCCATTGAATTTAACACTTTCAGTAATTTCTTAAGAAATAAAGTCAATTCTGTTCTGAACATGTTAATTTTGATTGCTTTTTCTTTTCATACACAGCATATGACATGACGTGAGATCGCTGACATGAGGTTTTTATACTGACATAGTGCAAATAAAGATCAAATAAAGCAGTTTGCTTGAAACAACAACTTGGAACCTGAACACAACATTCCCCCAACATTTTCAGTTTCTAGTGTGGTAGTTGTCAACTCCAGCCTAAACATGCCTGACGGTGTTCTCTGGATAAATCCCGTACTCCACCTGAATCTTGGCCAGAGCTCAGTGTTTTACTGTAGTTAAACAGAAGATGGCAGCATCTGTGTTGTAATGAGCGGAATTTTAGCAGGAGACAACTGTATCAATCTGTTAGAAATATATGCAGACACCAGTATATGTTAGGGCAGCTAAAGGAAACCGAATTGGATAAGCAGAAGACGAATGGAGGGAGGGAGCTGTGTAATGAGATGCATGCAGGTGATAAGAATCAAAGACAATGAGGCAAGTAAAACTGAAGGCAAGATACTGGAGACAGGTATCTACTTGTTGCACTGACCTAGTAGGTGTGGCTGTTACTCTTCTCTTCCTCCTCTTGCCCACTACCTGCTCTGTGCTGCTGCTTGCGCGTGGCCGCTGATTAGACCTTGTGCAATCTACAACTAAGCGCGGCCTGGTGCGCGCCGCTCCGCCAGGTGAGCTGAATTAAAGCAATCAAGGGCTGGCGTGCCTAGTAGACCTTAAAATGCATGCAGCAGTCATTTGACCCGGGTGCGACATACTGAGAGGACAGCAAACAAAGCACAATCCACTTTCCACCGTGAGGAAGACTTTGAGCTAGACGGGCTATCGTAAGTTCGGACTCCTATTTGCTGCTTATATGTTTAGGAACTATGGAAGCTCAATTGTGGAAAAAAAATGTTTATGCCTTTTTAATCTGTCATTTATTAAAATTCTCTCTCTCTCGATCATATTAAACATCAGGTTCCCATAAGGAGAATCATGTGCTAACGGCTGTCTAAATGACTGGGGTAAAGTTTGTAGCATGTGTGCTTGTTGTTTTTTGTCTGCTTTCACTTGTCTTAACGAGCTACCTCGGCTCGTCCTGTGCGTGGGGCTGGACAGCAAACTGTGCTAACGCACTAGTTCCCACCCATGTAATTGAGCATTGCGTGGCACATCCGACATACTGTTTTACTTTTATCCATTACGCACTTACCTTCAGGGTCATACTTCACATGAAAACAAGATAGTTCCAAAGGCCAGATCTGAATGAGGGTGGGGGAGGTTCAATTTGCCATTGACTGTAGATGACGTGACCCCGCCTCCTACCATTGTGCAAAAATGAAGCCAAAATACCCCGCTTGTGGAGGCTGCCATCTTGCAAATTTGGAGCCACAGTCTGCGCAGTAGTGACTTGAGGTGGAGCGACTGTGTAACGCTCCCGCCCACACACCCGCTGGACGTGACCGCAAACACGACCCCCCACACTTTTTACGTAGCCCGGCTGCTCGAGGTGCTGGTTTACCCCGACTGACGACTCGTTTAAGGTAAATACAACCATGTCACTGTTATAAAAAAGACACAAAGCTTATCTTATAGTTCTAAAATCACTCTGTTGTTAATTCGTTAGATTAGCCGCTAGCATACGCATTGTGTTGGAGGCTTGTTGCTAGCTAGTTAGCGATGCTACACACCTGCTACTCTTAATAGTCTTCAACACTTATGTTTTTATCCACTTTTAGATAGCGATGAGATCAGCTGCACACTCTACAGAGGCCCAGAGTTACTGTTAATATCAAAAATATAATGCTGTCCTTTGAGATTTTAACTAAGACTGTGAGTGTAATGGATCTAAAACTGTTTAAATCTCTACAGCCTGGTAACATGGATACTTTGAAAACATCAGCAGAACGTTTCTAGTGTAGTCTAATTTGTTTTTTCATTTAATAATAGAGTCCATATTATATCAACAGCTACATTTACCCTGGAGATAAACTAGTGAGGGAGACAATCAGGACTAAGCTGGGTTTCCTGGATCCAGAGGTTTGGAGAAACTTCTTCCCTTTCTTTCATCACAGCTGTCCTGTGCCATAAGTTCTGTTAACCTGCTGTAAGAGGCATCATTTAAGAAACACCAGGAAGACTGAAGCTCATGGCAGTGATCAAGCAGGACTATGATCTTCACCAGCAGCTCCCTCACAGGGAAATCTTCAGCACTCCTCCATAGGCCCGCCCCAGGAGATGGATAAACCCAGCATTTCATGAACACTGTGATGGAGACCTTTGCTTTGTGTAATGTTATAAATACTCAGATACTCCCCAGAGGCTCCAGACTTTTACATAAAGATATAATATTCAGTCCTGTAGGAAGTTATATATTTAAAAATATGTGATCCTTTCTGGTTACTCTGGTATGAATAACTCTGAATCACTTTATGGTAAATAACACTATCTGCAAAAAACTGAAAGAATTCCAGATGACAAGTTTGTAGTTCAACATACAAGTGACGACCTTTGACCTTCATCAGGTTTTATTTAATTGTGTAAGACAAAATCTCATGCTCTTCATGCAGCTGAGTACATCAAGTGTTTAAAACGGAAGCTGTGCAGGTCAGCAGCAGCTTTGTGAAACACCAAACTGAGGTCCTGTTAATGCTGATATATAGTGACACAGTTACATGAGTGATTAATCCTTTTGTTTTTGTCTTTAACTTTATCAATAAAACCGCTTTCACTACAGCACGTGTGGTACTTTAACCTTTGTACTGTTTTCATCAGTTCATTTTACAGTGAACATGTTGGATGATCTGTCTGCTGTCACTCGATGGGGCTGAGATCTGAATCTGAGGGCAGCTCCTGTAATCACAAAGACAACAGAACCATCAAACTCGGGGGGGATATATATAGATATCTATCCCCCTCAAAATTGAAATAAAGCTGATTCTTCTGTCCTCACACACTCAGGATCTGAAGTTCTTCTCTTACTTTTTTCAGTATCACAGTACACTACAGTACTTTAGTCCATAGTTCCTGGTTAATGAGGAGTTACTAAAGTACAAGCTTAAAAAAAAAAATAAAAAAAAATGTTACTGTCTTTACAGATGTGGCAAGAGACTGAAAACATGCTGTTTGCACATATTTAATATTAAGCTCAGCACAGGAGCTGAAGCAGGGTGCAGCCTGTTGCTTTTATAGTATAATACTTGTAATAAAAGTACAGTAATTGGTGACTGAGCAGCCCGGGGCGTTTCTCTTGATTTCTTCAGTAAATTCATTCACCTGTACAGCTAAACGAACCCTGACAGCCGAGTGCTCATCTTAGCTAGCTTGGTCTCAGGACCTAGCTAAGGACGGTAGTTACAGATTGGCTTACAAACACGTTTAACTTACCGAAAAAGTGCAGCGGGGCCTCGGGTCCTTCTGTCGGGTAGTCCAGTTTACTGAAGAACACCTCAGGCTGTCAGGTTAAAACACTCGGTCGTGTTTTCGTAGCGTAAACGCTGGCCCTCCTCTCAGACCCAACGCTCTATCTGCTATTCGCGAACAGAGATACGCAAGTTTCTCCGTGACTGCAGCTGTCTTTTTTTTCTTTTCAAACCTTTATTTAAACATCAGTACAATACAAAATGGAATTAAATAGTACCACAATAATGGTGTTGTACTTACAAAAGAATTGTATGCATAGAAAAACAAATACAAGAACAGTATTCAGAAACAACAATATAAATATGCTAGGGGGAAAGTAACTGATCAAGCCAAAGAATAAAGTGATTGAAAGATCTTGTTTTTTTTTTTTGTTTTTTTTTTTTCCACAAACACCAATAGTTTTTATAGCTTTTGGGTTAGTGGAGTTCTTAATTGAGTTAAGATACTGTACAAGTTCAAAGGAGAATACATAAAAAGAGGGATGTCTTCCTAAACATTTGGACTTATGAATATGAAATTTAGCCATTAAAATTAACAAGTTAATCATATATCTGTTATCAAAGTTGAATTGTTTTTGGTTTTTGTGCAGACCAAACAAAACATATTTCCAAAACAGTACAAATCCTTTAAATATATTTTCTGAAATAAAAATTAGGCAGAGAGCATATTCTTTCCATTTCCCCTGTAACAAAATTGCAGCAGTGTGGTTTCTGATGACATAAAGAAAGAAGGTCCACCTCTAGCTGCATAAAGGAAGCTGCTCACACACAGGACTGTCACTCAACCTGCAGTGCAACAAGTGACACGAATTACTTAAAACGCTCGCAAAACCTGGACAGAACTTTAAAAAAAAAAAAAACAACCCAATTCAGCAATTTACTTTGCAACGATGTGTGATTTTGATCTCTCTCAAGCTCTGGACTGGTAAGTACAAGAAGTTCTATTCAGTTAAATTTATTTAAAATTTAAGCCGAAAGCTAATGCTTTTACTAAAACTATCATGTTAAGTAAAATTCTAAATGTTTTATGCTTTTGATCTCAAACCAGTAGCTAAGGGTGGAGTTTCCCAAAAGCATTTGCAATTATAGAGTTACATCCTGGGTTATTGTTTGTGAAAAGGGAACAGCTCCAGTCTGGCAGCATTTCGCAGTTTCGTTTCCCATTCCCTCACTGTAATCATATTGTACTTACATTCTGTGTCTAAATACATTGCTTGACAAAGCATGGTGTTCACATTACAACAGACATTTGTGTATATAGGTATGTAGGCTGATATTGATAATTATATACACTTATACGTGTTTTTATTCCATTCAGTGTCTTAAAAATGTTTCATTTCATATTTCAGCTCACCTGAAGAAGGAATTGAATCTGCTTGCTTTGACATGAAGGTAAGATTTTTCCCTTCCATAACTTTTTCATCTAATATCTTTACACTGTCACACACGCATACATTTAATTTAAATGGAGTTTTTAAACAAATTTTACTATTTCATGAAAAATATCATCTTATTTTGAATTTGATGCCAGTAAAATGTTCCAAAAAAATTTGGGTCAAGGGAAACAAAAGGCTAAAAACGTGTGGCAGGGTGTGGTCTGTAGCACTGCATCTAGCTGAAACACCGAAACTGCATCAGCTCATCACACTTCCCCTGCATTCAAGTTTTGCTGGGTCCTGACTGTGTTGTTGTTGTTGGTGTGTATGTTCGGCTGCAAGCTAAAAAGCTGCAGCCATGTCTGTAAAACAGCAACCGTGAATAAAGTACGCTGAAAAGCATGAACCAGTCAGTGGTTGTTTGTTACAGTAAGTAGCAGTAAGTAATGCAAAAGCAATTCAAACATATCACCATTTTCTCTGGACCATGGCTCATTTCAAATGGACTGAGGTTTGCCAGTGTTGTAGATGGAAGGCGGACCCAAAGCAGCACGTCACAGATGTAAGGTAGCTTCATTGCCAAACTCTTAAAAAGATGCAAAAGTTCAAATCAGGGGTAAAAAAAAAAAATCAAACAACCAAGACTCTTTGAGGAAACATACTACTAGAAGGGTCAACAGCATTATATATTATATAGAGCATTTTATTAGTGCTTATTTCAAAAGCCGGCATCTCTGATGGTATGTGAGCATGTTAATGTCTATGGAATTGGCTTGACTGACTTGAACATCTGCAAAGATACCATCAGTGTTAAAAGCTATACACAGGTTTTAAAGCAACATATGCTCCTATCCATTTTCAGAGAAGGTGAGATATTGTACTGCCATCAAATTCAAAATGACCATATTTTTTCCTTAAGAAAGTACATTTTCTCAGTTAATTCTCAAAATGAAATATTGGTTTATGAGAGTTGCAAAACTTTACATTCAACACATCACATTCTTTTGGGCAGTGTCTAACCTTTTGGGCATTGTTTTGTACTTGCAAGAAAAATAGTGTACAAAAAAGTGTACATAGGCAACAATATATCTAAGTGAGATGTACAGAATAACATTTTTTTATGGAGCAATGTTGAGGTTACGTAACTTGTCCTGAGCAGCAATTTTTTTTTTTTTTTTTTTGTCCCACTATAAACTTTGTATGGCATGGATGAGAAGAAGCAGCAGAAGTCTGACTTCTTGTTTTTCTGCTTTGTATTATGCAGGAGGTTGAAAGTGAGATCTTCAGACTTAATGAGGGTTTGGAGTTGATGGTTTCCCACAACAGAAGGACCATGAAGAGTGTGGCTCTTCTAGTGCTGGGGGTAAACAGGATGAAAAAGCCACTTACTCAAAGTGACAGGAAGCTCAGTGATGATGATGTCATGAACATCATAGACAGTGTAGTGAAAGGTAAGTAATAATATTGTTATACAGTAAAAAAGAAATCATCTTATGGCTTGTATAATAAAAATAAAACCTCACAGTTACCACACTGCTGTGAAGAAATACAAAATTTCTGCTGTTTAGCCCTTTTAATTGTATTTCTCTTGTTTGGGTACACGATATTGTGGGCAACCATATAAGTAAACTGATGTCTATATTTAGGCACTGTAAAAATGAGACAGTGCTGCCATCACCAGGTCAAATTGGAGATTACTAAATCTGCCCTATATACAGTTATCATACAAACTGCTGTTATTAAAAAAATTGCATCAAAAACACGTTTTAAATAAAAAACTAGTACAAAAAATGCTTTATTTTCATATTCCCATTGAAAATTAAAAGCCACAATTTAATAAATATAATTCTATCATTTAACACGACTCTTATTATCATTGTGGTTTTTTTCCCCCTCATTTGCTTGTTCGCAAAAGAACAATAATTAAAATAAGTCAGACATTATTGTTTGCCCAATAATTTTGTAGCAGTATCTGGCTTAAGCATACTGATCACATCATACTGATGTGATTACTGATGTATTTTTTTCTTTACTGAGACCAAGCTGGAGCAGCTCATTTACTATATTAATATGTCAAACATCAATGACAGCTATCAATTTATAATTGAAACTAAAGTGCAATTATGCTTAAGCTGGGTGTGTGTGTGTGTGTGGGGTTTTTTTTTTCTTCCTTTTTTTTTTTTAGAAAAACAGAAACTGCTGTTTGTCTAGCTTTAGGTGAATAGAAATTTTTGTTGTTTTTCCTTGTTCTGTTTCCTCTGTCTCTTTAGAAACTGTTTGGACTCCCAGCCAAGGAACAAAACGAAGGGACTTCCTGCGTGCCAACAGTGAGAAAGCATTGACACTGTGTGACAACTCTCAGAAAGATCTTGTCCTGTCAGGAGAGTTACAGCTGCAGGCCATCACTCTGCAAGGGGGAAATTGCCACCGCAAAGGTACAAATCGGACACAAAATCATTTACATAAGCAGGTATATTAACGTACTGGTACTAAACTTGAGTATTTCAGGTTCATGCCGCTTTATAGTCCTACTCCGCTGAATTTCAGAGATATTATATCTGATGACCCTCAGCTTCAAGGTTGGAAATGTGACATCAGTTTTAACAATCTAATAAAGTTAACCCCCATAAAGAACAGCTGTGTTTACTTCATTAAGTAAAAGCAGGTGTTTGAATGTAAGACTTGTAGTTGGAGCAAGTATGTTTAACCTGTTGGACTTTAGGTAGAGAGTGTTATCCATCCGTCCATCACTACCAACTAAAAACAAATGGCCATTCTGCACAACTTCAGTCTTCCAGCTACACATGAGCTCCTGTTCTTACTTTTTTTGTTTCCTTACCTTAGTGAATTTTAAAATGTCCCGGTACATCCCTTTCTCCGTCCCTCTTGGTGACTCTCCTTGTCTGATTGTCGTCCTGTCTATCAACAACAACCTGTACATGTCTTGCCGCATGGAAGATAATAAAGTTGTGCTGTTTCTGGAGGTAAATATAAATTCACATGATACAATCTCATTTTATTTCTTTTTAGAAGTATTAAATAGACAAATTCTCCTTGCCTCCAGCCTCCCGTCTTACCCTGTCCTATAATTTTTATCTGAAAATTATAATGGGGATTTAATAGGTCCAATATTTTACTTTTTATGTCATACTTTAAGTTGATGTTTATAGGTTTTTACTACTAGTATTATAACTTATACAGGAGACAGTATAAAAAAATTGGTTTAAAATTATTTACTCTGAGTAGTTTTCCAATAACTTTGACTTACTATGTCTGAACATAGCTCACATACCTCTTTACTGCAAAATGTGGATATTTTTCCTAATGATTATGTCCCAGTTTTAAGTTTCCATAAACATTTTTCTTTTTCATTGGGACAAAATGTGTTTCCATGCATGCAAAAATGACTGGGAAACGTTTTCTTTTCATCTCTTTCTGCCAGCAATACCATGATGACATTTTAACCGACAGAGACATGGACCGATTTCTCTTCTACAGGAAAACCACTGGAATTTCTCTAACCACTTTTGAGTCTGTCAAGTTCCGCGGCTGGTACATCAGCACTTCACAACAGGAAAACCAGCCCGTTGAACTGTGTAAGGTGGATGCTGCCAGCCGCCTTACAAGCTTCAGAGTAAACTAAAAGATGTTGTAGGACCCACGCATCTGCATGATTTTTGACATAATCACTAGATGAAGCAATTTTATATAGTAATGCCTGAGTCTGTAGTGGCAGTGTTCTGTACTTATTGAAGTAGAAAAGCTTATGATCCAGTGTAACCTATCAAAAGCACTATTACTTTATAATACATTTACTTACAACATACAAAACATAGAAAGAAACAAACAAACTGGAAAACACATGCCTTCTTTGTTGGAGAAAATTATAACAGGATATTCCTTAAAACTACTGATATATTTTCTTTTTTTCTAAAAAGCTATTATCTTTAAGTTTATGCTATTGCTGTGGCTTTTTAGTGTGAATGCTTGAAAAGCATTCACAGTATTGTTCTTCTAATCTTTATTCTATTTTATTATTATAGATTCCGTACGTTTTTTGTACTCTATCTCCTTCAAAACCATTAAACTTAGAAAAACCATTCAAACACCGTTAGATTCCTCGTCTTTTGGACATGACTGCTTCTATTTTTCTCATTTTTAACATTTATATTTTTAATTTTATTCAACTTTTTTCAACAAAAATTTCCCATGTATTTCAATGGGGAGACCCTTTAAATCCTCATTCAACTTACTCATTTTTAAACTCTTACTACTTCCACATACGTTGACATAAGAGCCACCATTCAAACTTTAAAACGAAGACAAGACATTCAACTTGTATTTATCTTTTCAATATCTATTATACTTTTTCTTCAGTTCCAGTTTAAGTTTCATGATGTTTTTTCAGCCGTTTCAGAGTTTATAATGGGTGTGTATGGGACTGAATGTTGGGGCTAGAGTGAGACAGCTCAACTGCTAGAGTGAGAGGGGGGGGGGGAATTAATCTAAAATCTTTTTTAAAAACTGCTGCTGTGTCTGCAGCGTTTGCTCTATAGGTATGATTTCACCCTCAAAACGTAGCCATCGCTGTCCTCTTTCATCCAATGTGTTTACTATTGTACTAGGTGTTATGGTTCTTTCATAAATGTCACCAATGCACAGCCTCCTCCCTCCAACTCTTCCATAGACTCTAATGTTAAAATGGCTCAGAAAGTTTGTCTGAAAAGTTTGCCAAGATTCATCTTAAACCAGTGGTTCTTAACCTGGGTTCGATTGAACCCTAGGGGTTCGGTGAGTCGGTCTCAGGGGTTCGGCAGAGCCTCCACCGTGACATGCACGGCTCATTTTGTGCACCAATATCCCATATCTATGTCTTGAATTTGAAAAAAAAATCATATTTTATTTTTTACTATAGAAGGGTTCAGTGAATGCGCATATGAAACTGGTGGGGTTCGGTACCTCCAAGGTTAAGAACCACTGTCTTAAACACTTCTCTTTCAACTGCTGCTGTGTCCAGTGTTTGCTCGACAGCCATCATTTTACCCTCAAAACGTCGCCATTGTTGTTCTCTTTCCAACACCGTGTCTTTCAAAGCTCAGAGATGTAAACCTTTAAAACTGTGTGGATCCAAGTGGAGTTCAGCTATTTTCCAACTTCTTCTGTGTGGTTGCCAGCTTTTAGCAGTTCAGCACTTTTGTTTTCAGGTGAAAATTTCTGTATTTTTCATCTCATTCAACATTTTTAACTGAAAATTCAGCAATTAATTCATTTCAGTGCATACATTTAGATGCAAGCATTCACACTGCAGTTTCTTCAGAAAATGCACTTTCTAGTTAGCCATTAATGTTCTGATTTCAGTCTTCTGAAGTTTTTTTTGTACACAGACCTTTAGAGGTTAAGCTTTTCCTTTTCTGATATCAGCTGGTGTGGTGGGTTAAAAAAAAAACCTGTTATATATTTATTTTTTGAATTTCCTCCTTGTTAGCTTGTATTTTGTATTGTTTTAAAACCTCTTTTTGTGAAGAGCCTATATATCTTTAAGAACTTGTAATGTGTCTTCTCTAACCAGTGTAAGGATTTTCAGTATCATATTAAAACAAACCAAGAGGGCAGTTTCAACTGGTTGATCCAATTATCTGAGAACAAAAAGTAAAATTAATTAACTGTTTGGTAAAAAAATGGGTTGTCAGAGCCTACTTTGGGAATCTGAAAATAAATAATTCCCTAATCTGCTGTACTTCCTACCTACAGATCTTCCTACAAATCTTGGGATATAATTTGGGAAATTACTCTTCATCAGCAATCTTTTCACTTGAGCATTGTTGTAAAAGCCACATTGTGACCTTACATTAATGCATTTTCATGTCATAGCTGTTGTAAGCTTTAGGACCAAGTGATAACTGCTACATCTTATTACCTGTGAATTACAAATACATTCATTTCTTGGAGAAATGTTGTTTTTGCATTTATTCAGGATTTATTCAAGACACATGTCTACAGGAGCCTTTTCTTCAGCACTATGTAAATCTCAAGTGAAGGAAAGAAAAGCATTGCATATGATTGACAGTGTTTTTTTGTTTTTTTTAATATAAATTAGGTTTTGTGAAATTATATATACTGATTTTGATTTATTTGTATTTTGTTGCACTATATCTTACATTTGGTGCCTAAAATCTTGTAACTGAAATGAAACAACCTTATTAAGTGACCAACGCATTTCGGCTAACTGCCTTCATCAGAGTCATTGTAAAATGTGCGAGGCTTGTGAAATGGGACGGTCTAGCCTCGGTCGCACTGCCCAGGTTGCCTAGCAACCATGATACATGTGTCATACAGCTTTGTTTGACAGAAATCCCTCATTTCTGTCAAACAAAGCTGTATGACTCGTATTTTGTTCATTTGTTTCTACGTGAGCTCTGTGTGATTTAATGACCACAGGACTGTAAAACATGATTGTTGGGCTTCATTTCTGTGCTGAACAGTCATTTTAAGATTAGCTAGTAAATAACAATTAGCTTTGAATATAATATGGCCAATATTATAGTTATTATATTAATTATTAGTTATTACAGCAGTGAGCGTGAACTCTGTCTCAAAGATTCAAGTTGCATTTATTTATATGTCCTATCACCTTAAATCTTCACTCAAAGACAAGTATCTTTGACAGTGCATATATAGATGTATTATATATAAGAGACAAATATTGTTCTTTTAATATGTTGGCATTACTAAATTTGGCTCAATGCTTACATAATGTGTAAAAAGAAAATGTACGAGCTGTGATAACTGTTGATGGATACATTCTATCAGAGTATACCGATAGAACTGAAACATTTATTTTTAGGTCCATTTTGCTGCTGATACATACTTTAGGTTTCTGAATATTAAACTTGTTTCTGTCTTTCATAGTGTTTAACTTGAAGGCCCCGAGTACTTTCTCCCACACTGAGAACACTGGAATGATAAAATTATTTGAATATTAACTAATAAGACTGGTTCAGGACAGACAATTAGTTATTTTAAACTTTTCTAGCAGTCCTTCACAATCAGGGAACAGTCTTTCTATTCTCTCAGTCTGTCAGCTGCTGCTGGCTCTTCCTCCCCCTCTTCCTCACAAACTGCTGAGTTTGTCCTGGTGGATCATCAGGGGTGCAAAGTCTCACAGATGATGTGCAGCAGTGGGTCCCTCAGTCTGTCCTCACTCTGGACACTTGCAGTTGTCACACATGGAAATTAAATTTTGTTGCTTTAATTAATTTATTATTAACAATATAAAATTATGCACAAAACGAATTACTAATGTGAAAAAAAGTGGTTTTATTTCTATATGTTTATATATAAATATATGCGGTGGCCCCTAGAGACGAACCACATTAAATGCATTTCATGTCACCCAGAGGGCATTTGTGTAGATTTAGGGGACAGGGTCTAAAGCAGTTTGGTTATGAAAACAATGTCTGTGAGTGATGTCTGTTTATGGCTCAAGGCCTCGACTGAATTGTTTACTGTGCTTCACACAGCCTGATAAGGAGCAGTGGTACAGAGTGAAAATGATGAATTAACGGTGTGAGCCTTATTTCGGAGAGTCACATGTTTGTGATTGAGATTTAATTGAAGGAGGAACACACTGAAAAAATAAATAAATAAATAAATAAAAGAAAAAAAAGAAAAAAAAGAAAAGGGGGCCAGCCCTTGGATTTATGTAAGCATCCCACATGTATTTAACACAATTGCCTCAGGCTTTAAAGATTTGTACAAAATTCAACAGGAAATCATAGCTTCCCTGTATTTCCTACATTGTTGGCATGCTGGTGAGTGCTGTTGCTCCACAGTAAGAAGGTCTTGGGTGCAAGTCCACAGTCTGGTTAGTTTGCAGTGGTTTCTCTCTGGGTATTCTGGTTTCCTGCCACAGTGAAAAGTCATGCAGCTGTTAGAGCTAGGTTAATTGATGATTTTAAATTATCCGTGAATGTAAGTGTAAATGGTTGTTTGTTTCTAGGTGATAAACTGGTGACCTGTTCGGGGTGCACCCTGCCTCGTAACCTATCACTTTAGAGTTATTTCCTAGCCCTCCTGCAATTAGGATAAAGATAGGAGGATGGTAGTTGTTGTAGACCCATTCAATTTTTATGGTAACCAGAATTTAGACTTTGTTGAACCGTAGGCAATATGAAGACAACATGTAGTATTTAAGGGACCAAGTAGAATTTGGATAAAAGTTATTGAATAGTGTTGAAATAAAATGACAGAATTGTGAAGGATTAAAATATTCCAGGAGCTCAACTTACTCCATCTGAACATGTCTTAATCGTGTAATATGAACTCAAAATGCACAGGTTTACTGAATATGAAAAGGTTGTGTTGATTTAACTCAGTTGTTTAAGTTTCTGCCAAAGCAAAACATTTGTGTGCAACTGGTGTCCACTATTGAATCAAATAAGTCCAACACGTTTTTGTCAGTGCAAAAAGAAGTTACGGTACCTGTATGCTTACACAATATTGTCCCTGGACAGAGAAAAACTTTCTGGTGAAGTTTTGGTTGATTATGGGTTTTTCTTAACACTAGGTTGATTTTATCAGTGAGGTTTGGATTGTTTTCTTTCTCTAAGAGAGAGAAAGATGGTTTTATGTTTGGACATGTTTCCAACGGGCCCCACTATTTGTTATTATATGAGTATTTTATTGGTTACGTTTGTTTTTGCTTTTGTTACAGTGCACTGAAATAAGAACATCTGAGAGGAGTGATCCACCGGTGGTGATATTTTGGTATTTTGTGAGTTCCTGATTTAACAAATCAGCTCTTTAATCCAGGCCTGAGAGATTGAACTTTAAAGCGCTATAAAACATTCTTACTGAAAACAGTTGCAAAGTATTTTTCTCCATGATTATAATGGGCTCTGGAGAGATTCACTTATATGGGACATAGATCACATGAGAAGTCCTGAGCCTAAAAGGATTGCAGCGAGTCAATCCAGTTAAAAAAACAAAAAAAACAAGGAACTGTTTTCCCTTTAAAATGATGACGTCATCTTGCTGGTGATGGAGGCTTGATTAGGTTGCGCGTGAGACTCCATTATCAGCAATATCTGGTATGAATGTGTGTGAATGTATGCATGTGACTGGACTGTGATGGACTGACGACTAAATGTTTAAACTGACTTGACACTGAGACAAAAACGATACCGACTTTAGGATTAGTACATGTCTACAAACAATTCACCCAGCTTGTAAAAGAAGGGTGGATGTTTTGTCTCGCTTTGTTTTGTTTTTGCAGGAGTAGGAGGACAGAGACTAGGGGGGGAGGCTGTAGCTTCACATGAGTGTGAACTGCAGACTTAACCCTTTGGTTGCTAATTTTGAGCTACTGATGTTTCCATCAAGAAAATTGTGTTTTATTAGCTGTGTTTCGATTAATGCAGCACATTATATTGTTGGGAATGTTAAATGCTAAAGTGAAGAGAAGCTTTGATTTCACTCATGACTGAACATGTTATTATTAACCATAGCGGGCAACTGTAAAAAGTCAATCAATTTTGATAGAAAAAGCAAGAAAAAACTCTATTGATACCTGTCACATTCAAAATAGAGATATGTAATGACAAACCTTGGTCCACGTCATTTAGGTTCTCCATTGAAATAGTCAATAATTTAGAAAAGTAAGATAGAACCGACAGGGGCATGTGGTGCTGCACGAGAACAAGAGCAAAATAAAGAAAAATTATTGTGTTTAGCTTTGATAAATTAAAATTAAAATGTACCATTACACTCAGAGGATCAATATGAAATTCAATATATGCTAATTTTGTATGAAGTACATGACTGATAATTGTTCTGTCCTGAGCTTTTGTTTTTACAGCACCCACTTGACCACACCAACAGTTTCTCGCCACCAAAAGCGGGTACTTGCAAAGAATAGGGAGGAATATCATCAGAAGTGGGAAAGGTAAGCCCCGATGGGGGTGATAATGTAACACACCCAAAGAAAGATTTTAGGTCTGACCAACAGTCTCAGTCGTGGGCAAAACGATAACAGTCAATAAAATTCTAAAAGATAATTTAGTGACAAAAAATATCAAGAGATAAAAGATAAAACAGTCCAGTGTCCCATTCATGAATCAAATAAAAACACACAGTCCCAAGGCCAGAGCCAGCTATGCCACACGGCCAGTTGCACTCCACATGTTGCCTTTAACAGGGGTAGAAGTTGTCCTTGGAGACCCACTACCCTGCAAGCATATAGCCAGTGATCACTCCAACCTGTGCAACTATGCTGCCTTTAGGCTGTGGCATATAATAGGCCCTGGCCTGCACAGAGAGACAAAATGACACCTTCAGTATAAAATTCATAGCGCAAAACCCATCCGTCCCAAACATATCAGATTATCACATTACATACATGCACAGAGAGACAAAATGACACAGCAGTGTTTGTAGTGTGGGCTATAAGTAGACCAGTGTATCAGTGCAATCAAGTACACCTGCCTCTAATTAGTCCAACCCCATTCCAGCCATTGGCTCACCAAAAATGTGACACACACACAAAAAACCACTCCCAACCCAGTGCAACTTCACACAATAATATGGAGCTGAATTAACACAGGCACACTAGTCTACCATGTTACAATAACACCATTAATTTCACGTATGGTCAAATTCTTAAAACTTGACCCCAAACATGAAAATTCTTCAAACATTTAGAGACAGAGTGGAGTTCTAGATAAACATAATGCAACAAACCACATAAGGATGGAGCGTTGGAATTAATAAGATGGTGAAAAACACACAGGAAAAATGTTGATCATGTTGATTATGTTCATTCCAGTATGTAGGGATTGGCTAATCTGACCAGGAAATGTTATAAAATGGATTGTCGGAACAATCAGCGTTAAAGTCATCTTTGACAGTCCAGACTAAGATGGCGTTGGACATCTTCAGGGCGGAAAAGGGTTGGTGTGACCAAGGTGTGGTTTGGCTTGTTGTATGTATATTTCATAATGATACAGCTCTGGATGGACCAGTTACCAGGGCATGGAAGGAGGACAGACTTATTAAATGAGGAGAAGGAATTTTCTGGGATTGGAGATCCTGTGGGTGAGTGGTTGACTAAAAGCATGCATAAAATAAAAGCTATTTTTTGTTATTGATTGGTAATAGATTGATAATTGGCCACATTTATAGTTGTATTGACTTGTAGTGGATGTAGACTACTTCATGTTTAAGCACTCTAATTAACAGATTGAAAATAGTGACATTAAAGGAAGAATATGCAGCATCACCCTGTCAGATGCCAGTGCCGGTGGGGCTCAGTGATGAATCAGGTGAGCTTCATGGCTGAATCAAAACATAGAGGCCCCTGCTGTGGTCAGTAAGGGATAAAAAGGGTGTGTTTTACTGTTATTTTAGCATCAGCATTATTGTTACATCAGAATCATATAACAAGCATTGCATTGAACATTTATTGAAGCTATTGACATATTAACATTTGTATTACAGTGATTGTTATAACCCCATGTTAATCTTCTATCTACAGGTGTCAAAAGTAGTCAACAAGTTCATGTTGAAGTGAAGTTCATAATAATACAGGTTTTGTTTGTAGACGATTGTGAAGACGCAGGCTCTGGGCGGAGCCAGGTGTTGAACAGATCTAACATGACAATTAAATTGATTTCATTCCCTAACACAGAATAACAAGACTGGAGCAACGACACTGGACAGGAGAAAGTCTGATACTTTCTAAGATATGAGGTCACTAACCTTTTCTTTTAATTTTCTAGCTTAATTGAATGGACACATGTTAGAATTAGAAATGGCTAATTTGTTTTTTATGTCTTTTATTAGAATGAGTGGTTTTAATCATTTTTATATATATCTTGCAAATGTGCTTATAATGAGTTGGCACTCGGTCTTTTGAAGGTCATAAGCTTCGTTCGGCGATAGTCCGGACTGATAAAGTGTAACAAATGCCTTGAGTGCAGCGGGCTAAATGCAAACACGCTTACACACACATACACTAAATTAGGATAAGTCCTTGGGACATTCTGAATGTTCTAAACCAATTCTGAATCACCAAAAGATCAGTAGACAGCAACATTAGATTGTTAGAGCTAGGAAGAGAGGTGTTTTGGTTTTCTGTCTCTTACAGAGAAAGGAACAGACACCAGACGAGGTCACAGATATACGAGGATCCTTGGCAGCAGAGACAGTTACGGTGACTGCGGAAACATCAACTGGGTTCAAGTGTCATGGCATTTTGGGCTCCAGTTAGTCACCTAAAAAGGATGGATCAAATAAACACAGCGATAACCACGAAGGGGTTGACGGAAATCCAGGAACACCACACCAACGACGTTCGAGAGGCTGTTGGTCATAAGGAGAACACCTTTCTGTTCCTTTTCCTGGGGAACACAGCTGTGATCCCAGAATACACAGATCATTGTTTGAAATCGGGGCAGAATAATCCCCTGATCTGTCCAACGACTGAAGGGTTGTCTAACCCCTGAGGTTGAAGGAAGAAGAGCAGAGGATCACCCGACTGGAAGACACTGGTGCCTACAGCAATAAAATAAAGGTTAAAAGCTCCTCGGACAGAGGTTCTAGTCCGAGTACGTTTGGAGGGTATAAGGTAGCACCGAAATAAAGCTGTGGGAGAACTGGGGAGTGATGGGAGTATCATCTGTACCTACTGTTGTTGTTGTAATAAAAGTTTTTCTTGCATCTGAACTGCGTAAACACAGAGGTCATCTCACATATGGTTCACCCAACAGGGGGACAAAAGGCCTCAGGAGTAAGGAGAAATGAACCCGGCAACACTGGATTGCAGGGTGTAAGTGAGCTCTTTATGTCTAAAGAGCTCATCAGGGGGAATTGTGGGATTATGATATTATTTTATGCCATGTTAGACCCCTAATTAAAGATTGTGAATTATTATGTAGTTTCAGTTTGCATTATGCTCCTGAACTAGAAGAAGGTGATAACTATTACATTTGGTAAACTGATTTGCATTACATTAGACTGTTGATTTATTGTGAATGGATGATATTGTTTTATGATGCATTATACTGTGAGTTATAAGAAATATTGTTCACAGAAAGTCATTGTCTCATTTGTCTGATTAGAAGAGAACAGAGCATACTGCCCCATCTCACCAGGAGCAGATAAACAGGGAGCCAAGGTCGTAGCTTAGGCGCTGTGTGAGAAAGAATGTGAATGTTTAGGCTTTTATGATTAGGTGGGGGCCACTAGAGGCTATAAGAGTTTGATCAAGGCTCCACCATTTTGAGATCTGATGCTGTCTGTTGTATGGTGTCCATCTCCCACGCGTGTGTTCATTAAATCATCGTTTGACTTGACCCGGCCGGACCAGTGTGGTTATTTTGGGTTTTCCTCCTGTATCCATTCCCAATATTTGAATCCGTAACAATGTTCAAGTTATTCACAAATGAAAAGCTATACTTTGTGTCGGGCGAGAACTCCATTTAAATGCATGTAATAGCGAGAAACGCACTAACGTGGTGAAATAAAGCGTTTTTCATCAACTTCATAGAGATAGCTGTAACATTTGATAGAAGACTCAGACACACATAAATATGGCTAAGCCTCATAGAATTCTGCATCTTCGTACTGGGGAAATAGGTTTTGCAACTTTTTGAGCTAAGATGTTCAAGTTATTCACAAATGAAAACCTATACTTTGTGTCGGCCGAGAACTCCATTCAAAGGCATGTAATAGCGAGAAACGCACTAACGTGGTGAGATAAAGTGTTTTTCAACTTTATGGCTAAGCCTTATAGAATTCAGCATCTCCATGCTGGGGAAAAAGGTTTTGCAGCTTTTTGAGCTAAGATGTTCAAGTTATTCACAAATGAAAGCCTATACTTTGTGTCGGCGAGAACTCCATTCAAATGCATGAAATAGCGAGAAACACACTAACGTGGTGAAATAAAGCGTTTTACATCAACTTCATAGAGATAGCTGTAACATTTGATAGAAGACTCAGACACACATATTTATGGCTTTCCCTTGTAAAATTCTTCATCTCCATGCTGGGAAAAAAGGTTTTGCAGCTTTTTGAGGTAAGATTTTCAAGTTTTTCACAAATGAAAAGCTATACTTTGTGTCGGGCGAGAACTCCATTCAAATGCATGTACCAGTGAGAAACGCACTAACGTGGTGAAATAAAGCGTTTTTCATCAACTTCATAGAGATAGCTATAACATTTGATAGAAGACTCAGACACACATAAATATGGCTTTGCCTTAAAGAATTCTGCATCTTTGTGCTGGGGAAATCGGTTTTGCAACTTTTTGAGCTAAGATGTTCAAGTTTTTCACAAATGAAAACCTATACTTTGTGTCGGGCGAGAACTCCTTTCAAATGCATGTATCAGTGAGAAACGCACTAACGTGGTGAGATAAAGTGTTTTTCAACTTATGGCTAAGCCTTATAGAATTCAGCATCTCCATGCTGGGGAAAAAGGTTTTGCAGCTTTTTGAGCTAAGATGTTCAAGTTATTCATAAATGAAAAGCTATTCTTTGTGTCGGCGAGAACTCCATTCACAGGCATGTACCAGTGAGAAACGCACTAACGTGGTGAAATAAAGCGTTTTTCATCAACTTCATAGAGATAGCTGTAACATTTGATAGAAGACTCAGACACACATAAATATGGCTTTGCCTTATAGAATTCTGCATCTTCATGTTGGGGAAATAGGTTTTGCAACTTTTTGAGCTAAGATGTTCAAGTTTTTCACAAATGAAAACCTATACTTTGTGTCGGGCGAGAACTCCATTCAAATGCATGTATCAGTGAGAAACGCACTAACGTGGTGAGATAAAGTGTTTTTCAACTTTATGGCTAAGCCTTATAGAATTCAGCATCTCCATGCTGGGGAAATCGGTTTTGCAGCTTTTTGAGCTAAGATGTTCAAGTTATTCACAAATGAAAACCTATACTTTGTGTCTGCCGAGAACTCCATTCAAATGCATGTACCTGAATGTACTCCATTCAAATGCACTAACGTGGTGAAATAAAGCGTTTTTCATCAACTTCATAGAGATAGCTGTAACATTTGATAGAAGACTCAGACACACATAAATATGGCTTTGCCTTATAGAATTCTGCATCTTCGTGCTGGGGAAATAGGTTTTGCAACTTTTTGAGCTGTTTGAGCTAAGATGATCAAGTTTTTCAAAAATGAAAACTTATACTTTGTGTCGGGCGAGAACTCCATTCAAATGCAAGAAGCATACACACATATTCACGGCGTTATCTTTTAGAATTCAATATCCATCCCCGTGCTGGGCAAACAGGTTTTTGAAGCTGTTTGAGCTAAGATTTTCAAGTTATTCACATAATGAAAACCTATACTTTGTTTCCGCCGAATTCCCGCATTCAAATGCATGTAATCGTAGGAAACGCACTGTCTTGACGAAATAAAGGGTTTTTGTACAACTTCATATATTTATATGAAGTTGTCTTCTATCAAGTCTTCTATCAAGCTGTAAGTCTTGATAGAAGAAGCATACACACATAATTGTCGCTTTCTCTTATACAATTAGAGATCCTCGTGCTGGGCAAACAGGTTTTGAAGCTGTTTGAGCTAAGATTTTCAAGTTATTCACATAATGAAAACCTATACTTTGTTTCTGGCGAATTGCCCCGTTCAAATGCATGTAATCGTAGGAAACGGACTGTATTGACGAAATAGAAGACTCAGACACACATATTTACGGCTTTCTCTTATACAATTCAATATTCATCCCCGTGCTGGGCAAACAGGTTTTGAAGCTGTTTGAGCTACAATTTTCAGGTTATTCACATAATGAAAACCTATACTTTGTTTCGGGCGAATTCCCCCATTCAAATGCATGTAACCGTAGGAAACGCACTGTCTTGACGACATAAAGCGTTTTTGTACAACTTCATATAAATAGCTGTAAATCTTGATAGAAGAAGCATACAATTGTATGTAAACGCACTGTCTTGACGAAATAAAGCGTTTTTGTACAACTTCATATAAATAGCTGTAAGTCTTAATAGAAGAAGCATACACACATATTTACGGCGTTATCTTATACAATTCAAGATCCCCGTGCTGGGCAAACAGGTTTTGAAGCTGTTTGAGCTAAGATTTTCAAGTTATTCACATAATGAAAACCTATACTTTGTTTCGGGCGAATTCCCCCATTCAAATGCATGTAATCGTAGGAAACGCACTGTCTTGACGAAATAAAGCGTTTTTGTACAACTTCATATAAATAGCTGTAAGTCTTGATAGAAGAAGTATACAATTGTAGGAAACGCACTGTCTTGACGAAATAAAGCGTTTTTGTACAACTTCATATAAACAGCTGTAAGTCTTGATAGAAGAATCATACACACATATTTGTGGCTTTCTCTTATACAATTCAAGATCCCCGTGCTGGGTAAACAGGTTTTGAAGCTTTCTGAGCTAAGATTTTCAAGTTATTCACATAATGAAAACCTATACTTTGTTTCGGGCGAATTCCCCCATTCAAATGCATGTAATCGTAGGAAACGCACTGTCTTGACAAAATAAAGCGTTTTTGTACAACTTCATATAAATAGCTGTAAGTGTTGATAGAAGAAGCATACACACATATTTACGGCGTTATCTTATAATTCAAGATCCCCGTGCTGGGCAAACAGGTTTTGAAGCTGTTTGAGCTAAGATTTTCAAGTTATTCACATAATGAAAACCTATACTTTGTTCCGGCCGAATTCCCCCATTCAAATGCATGTAAACGAAGGAAACGCACTGTCTTGAAGAAATAAAGCGTTTTTGTACAACTTCATATAAATAGCTGTAAGTTTTGATAGACGACTCAGACAGACATATTTACGGCGTTATCTTATAGAATTCAATATCCATCCCCGTGCTGGGCAAACAGGTTTTGAAGCTGTTTGAGCTAAGATTTTCAAGTTATTCACATAATGAAAACCTATACTTTGTTTCGGCCGAATTCCCCCATTCAAATGCATGTAAACGAAGGAAACACACTGTCTTGACGAAATAAAGCGTTTTTGTACAACTTCATATAAATAGCTGTAAGTTTTGAGAGAAGACTCAGACACACATATTTACGGCGTTATCTTTTAGAATTCAATATCCATCCCCGTGGTGGGCAAACAGGTTTTGAAGCTGTTTGAGCTAAGATTTTCAAGTTATTCACATAATGAAAACCTATACTTTGTTTCGGCCGAATTCCCCCATTCAGATGCATGTAAACGCACTGTCTTGAAGAAATAAAGCGTTTTTATACAACTTCATATAAATAGCTGTAAGTCTTGATAGAAGAAGCATACAATTGTAGGAAACGAACTGTCTTGACGAAATAAAGCGTTTTTGTACAACTTCATATAAACAGCTGTAAGTCTTGATAGAAGAATCATACACACATATTTGTGGCTTTCTCTTATACAATTCAAGATCCCCGTGCTGGGCAAACAGGTTTTGAAGCTTTTTTAGCTAAGATTCTCAAGTTATTCACATAATGAAAACCTATACTTTGTTTCGGGCGAATTCCCCCATTCAAATGCATGTAATCGTAGGAAACGCACTGTCTTGACGAAATAAAGCGTTTTTGTACAACTTCATATAAATAGCTGTAAGTGTTGATAGAAGAAGCATACACACATATTTACGGCGTTATCTTATACAATTCAAGATCCCCGTGCTGGGCAAACAGGTTTTGAAGCTGTTTGAGCTAAGATTTTCAAGTTATTCACATAATGAAAACCTATACTTTGTTTCGGCCGAGTTCCCCATTCAAATGCATGTAAACGCACTGTCTTGAAGACATAAAGCGTTTTTGTACAACTTCATATAAATAGCTGTAAGTTTTGATAGACGACTCAGACACACATATTTACGGCGTTATCTTATAGAATTCAATATCCATCCCCGTGCTGGGCAAACAGGTTTTGAAGCTGTTTGAGCTAAGATTTTCAAGTTATTCACATAATGAAAACCTATACTTTATTTCGGCCGAATTCCCCCATTCAAATGCATGTAAACGAAGGAAACGCACTGTCTTGACGAAATAAAGCGTTTTTGTACAACTTCATATAAATAGCTGCAAGTCTTGATAGAAGAAGCATACACACATATTTACGGCGTTATCTTATACAATTCAAGATCCCCGTGCTGGGCAAACAGGTTTTGAAGCTGTTTGAGCCAAGATTTTCAAGTTATTCACATAATGAAAACCTATACTTTGTTTCGGGCTAATTCCCCCATTCAAATGCATGTAATCGTAGGAAACGCACTGTCTTGACGAAATAAAGCGTTTTTGTACAACTTCATATAAATAGCTGTAAGTCTTGATAGAAGAAGCATACACACATATTTACGGCGTTATCTTATACAATTCAAGATCCCCGTGCTGGGTAAACAGGTTTTGAAGCTGTTTGAGCTAAGATTTTCAAGTTATTCACATAATGAAAACCTATACTTTGTTTCGGGCGAATTCCCCCATTCAAATGCATGTAAACGCACTGTCTTGAAGAAATAAAGCGTTTTTGTACAACTTCATATAAATAGCTGTAAGTTTTGATAGACGACTCAGACACACATATTTAAGGCGTTATCTTATAGAATTCAATATCCATCCCCGTGCTGGGGAAACAGGTTTTGAAGCTGTTTGAGCTAAGATTTTCAAGTTATTCACATAATGAAAACCTATACTTTGTTTCGGGCGAATTCCCCCATTCAAATGCATGTAATCGTAGGAAACGCACTGTCTTGACGAAATAAAGCGTTTTTGTACAACTTCATATAAATAGCTGCAAGTCTTGATAGAAGAAGCATACACACAAATTTGTGGCTTTCTCTTATACAATTCAAGATCCCCGTGCTGGGCAAACAGGTTTTGAAGCTGTTTGAGCTAAGATTTTCAAGTTATTCACATAATGAAAACCTATACTTTGTTTCGGCCGAATTCCCCCATTCAAATGCATGTAAACGCACTGTCTTGAAGAAATAAAGCGTTTTTGTTCAACTTCATATAAATAGCTGTAAGTTTTGATAGACGACTCAGACACACATATTTAAGGCGTTATCTTATACAATTCAATATCCATCCCCGTGCTGGGGAAACAGGTTTTGAAGCTGTTTGAGCTAAGATTTTCAAGTTATTCACATAATGAAAACCTATACTTTGTTTCGGGCGAATTCCCCCATTCAAATGCATGTAATCGTAGGAAACGCACTGTCTTGACGAAATAAAGCGTTTTTGTACAACTTCATATAAATAGCTGTAAGTTTTGAGAGAAGACTGAGACACACATATTTAAGGCGTTATCTTTTAGAATTCAATATCCATCCCCGTGCTGGGCAAACAGGTTTTGAAGCTGTTTGAGCTAAGATTTTCAAGTTATTCACATAATGAAAACCTATACTTTGTTTCGGCCGAATTCCCCCATTCAGATGCATGTAAACGCACTGTCTTGAAGAAATAAAGCGTTTTTGTACAACTTCATATAAATAGCTGTAAGTTTTGATAGACAACTCAGACACACATATTTACGGCGTTATCTTTTAGAATTCAATATCCATCCCAGTGCTGGGCAAACAGGTTTTGAAGCTGTTTGAGCTAAGATTTTCAAGTTATTCACATAATGAAAACTATACTTTGTTTCGGCCGAATTCCCCCATTCAAATGCATGTAAACGCACTGTCTTGACGAAATAAAGCGTTTTTGTACAACTTCATATAAATAGCTGTAAGTTTTGAGAGAAGACTCAGACACACATATTTACGGCGTTATCTTTTAGAATTCAATATCCATCCCCGTGCTGGGCAAACAGGTTTTGAAGCTGTTTGAGCTAAGATTTTCAAGTTATTCACATAATGAAAACCTATACTTTGTTTCGGCCGAATTCCCCCATTCAAATGCATGTAAACGCACTGTCTTGACGAAATAAAGCGTTTTTGTACAACTTCATATAAATAGCTGTAAGTTTTGAGAGAAGACTCAGACACACATATTTACGGCGTTATCTTTTAGAATTCAATATCCATCCCAGTGCTGGGCAAACAGGTTTTGAAGCTGTTTGAGCTAAGATTTTCAAGTTATTCACATAATGAAAACTATACTTTGTTTCGGACGAATTCCCCCATTCAAATGCATGTAAACGAAGGAAACGCACTGTCTTGACGAAATAAAGCGTTTTTGTACAACTTCATATAAATAGCTTTAAGTCTTGATAGAAGAAGCATACACACATATGTACGGCGTTATCTTATACAATTCAAGATCCCCATTCTGGGCAAAAAGGTTTTGAAGCTGTTTGAGCTAAGATTTTCAAGTTATTCACATAATGAAAACTATACTTTGTTTCGGCCGAATTCCCCCATTCAAATGCATGTAAACGAAGGAAACACACTGTCTTGAAGTAATAAACCGTTTTTGTACAACTTCATATAAATAGCTGTAAGTCTTGATAGAAGAAGCATACACACATATTTGTGGCTTTCTCTTATACAATTCAAGATCCCCGTGCTGGGCAAACAGGTTTTGAAGCTGTTTCAGCTAAGATTTTCAAGTTATTCACATAATGAAAACCTATACTTTGTTTCGGTCGAATTCCCCCATTCAAATGCATGTAAACGGACTGTCTTGACGAAATAAAGCGTTTTTGTACAACTTCATATAAATAGCTGTAAGTTTTGAGAGAAGACTCAGACACACATATTTACGCCGTTATCTTTTAGAATTCAATATCCATCCCCGTGCTGGGCAAACAGGTTTTGAAGCTGTTTGAGCTAAGATTTTCAAGTTATTCACATAATGAAAACCTATACTTTGTTTCGGCCGAATTCCCCCATTCAAATGCATGTAAACGAAGGAAACACACTGTCTTGAAGTAATAAACCGTTTTTGTACAACTTCATATAAATAGCTGTAAGTCTTGATAGAAGAAGCATACACACATATTTGTGGCTTTCTCTTATACAATTCAAGATCCCCGTGCTGGGCAAACAGGTTTTGAAGCTGTTTCAGCTAAGATTTTCAAGTTATTCACATAATGAAAACCTATACTTTGTTTCGGTCGAATTCCCCCATTCAAATGCATGTAAACGGACTGTCTTGACGAAATAAAGCGTTTTTGTACAACTTCATATAAATAGCTGTAAGTTTTGAGAGAAGACTCAGACACACATATTTACGCCGTTATCTTTTAGAATTCAATATCCATCCCCGTGCTGGGCAAACAGGTTTTGAAGCTGTTTGAGCTGAGATTTTCAAGTTATTCATATAATGAAAACCTATACTTTGTTTCGGCCGAATTCCCCCATTCAAATGCATGTAAACGCACTGTCTTGACGAAATAAAGCGTTTTTGTACAACTTCATATAAATAGTTGTAAGTCTTTATAGAAGAAGCATACACACATATTTGTGGCTTTCTCTTATACAATTCAAGATCCCCGTGCTGGGCAAACAGGTTTCGAAGCTGTTTGAGCTAAGATTTTCAAGTTATTCACATAATGAAAACCTATACTTTGTTTCGGGCGAATTCCCCCATTCAAATGCATGTAATCGTAGGAAACGCACTGTCTTGACGAAATAAAGCGTTTTTGTACAACTTCATATAAATAGCTGTAAGTCTTGATAGAAGAAGCATACACACATATTTGTGGCTTTCTCTTATACAATTCAAGATCCCCGTGCTGGGCAAACAGGTTTCGAAGCTGTTTGAGCTGAGATTTTCAAGTTATTCATATAATGAAAACCTATACTTTGTTTCGGCCGAATTCCCCCATTCAAATGCATGTAAACGCACTGTCTTGAAGAAATAAAGCGTTTTTGTACAACTTCATATAAATAGCTGTAAGTTTTGATAAAAGACTCAGACACACATATTTACGGCGTTATCTTTTAGAATTCAATATCCATCCCCGTGCTGGGCAAACAGGTTTTTGAAGCTGTTTAAGCTAAGATTTTCAAGTTTTTCACATAATGAAAACCTATATTTTGTTTCGGCAGAATTCCCGGATTAAAATGCATGTAATCATAGGAAACGCACTGTCTTGACGAAATAAAGGGTTTTTGTACAACTTCGTATAAATAGCTGTAAGTCTTGATAGAAGAAGCATACAATTGTAGGAAACGCACTGTCTTGACAAAATAAAGCGTTTTTGTACAACTTCATATAAATAGCTGTAAGTCTTGATAGAAGAAGCATACACACATATTTGTGGCTTTCTCTTATACAATTCAAGATCCCCGTGCTGGGCAAACAGGTTTCGAAGCTGTTTGAGCTAAGATTTTCAAGTTATTCACATAATGAAAACCTATACTTTGTTTCGGGCGAATTCCCCCATTCAAATGCATGTAATCGTAGGACACGCACTGTCTTTTTTTTTTATTTTCATGCATTTAAATGGGGGAATTCGGCCGAAACAAAGTATAGATTTTCATTATGTGAATAACTTGGAAATATTAGCTCAAACAGCTTCAAAACTTGTTTGCCCAGCACGGAAATCTTGAATTGTATAAGATAACGCCATAAATATGTGTGTCTGACTCTTCTATCAAGACTTACAGCTATTTTTATGAAGTTGTACAAAAACGCTTTATTTCGTCAAGACAGTGCGTTTCCTACGATTACATGCATTTGAATGGGGGAATTTTGCCGAAACAAAGTATAGGTTTTCATTATGTGAATAACTTGAAAATCTTAGCTCAAAACCTGTTTGCCCAACACGGGGATCTTGAATTGTATAAGATAACGCCATAAATATGTGTGTATGCTTCTTCTATGAACACTTACAGCTATTTATATGAAGTTGTACAAAAACGCTTTATTTTGTCAAGACAGTGCGTTTCCTACAATTGTATGCTTCTTCTATCAAGACTTACAGCTATTTATATGCAGTTGTACAAAAACGCTTTATTTCGTCAAGACAGTGCGTGTCCTACGATTACATGCATTTGAATGGGGGAATTCGGCCGAAACAAAGTATAGGTTTTCATTATGTGAATTACTTGGAAATCTTGGCTCAAACAGCTTCAAAACCTGTTTGCCCAGCACGGGGATCTTGAATTGTATAAGATAACGCCGTAAATATGAGTGTATGCTTCTTTTATCAAGACTTACAGCTATATTTATATGAAGTTGTACAAAAACGCTTTATTTCGTCAAGACAGTGCGTGTCCTACGATTACATTCATTTGAATGGGGGAATGCGCCCGAAACAAAGTATAGGTTTTCATTATGTGAATAACTTTAAAATCTTGGCTCAAACAGCTTCAAAACCTGTTTGCCCAGCACGGGGATCTTGAATTGTATAAGATAACGCCGTAAATATGTGTGTATGCTTCTTCTATCAACACTTACAGCTATTTTTATGAAGTTGTACAAAAACGCTTTATTTCGTCAAGACAGTGCGTTTCCTACGATTACATGCATTTGAATGGGGGAATACGCCCAAAACAAAGTATAGGTTTTCATTATGTGAATAACTTGAAAATCTTAGCTCAAAACCTGTTTGCCCAGCACTGGGATCTTGAATTGTATAAGATAACGCCGTAAATATGTGTGTATGCTTCTTCTATCAACACTTACAGCTATTTATATGAAGTTGTACAAAAACGCTTTATTTCGTCAAGACAGTGCGTTTCCTACGATTACATGCATTTGAATGGGGGAATACGCCCAAAACAAAGTATGGGTTTTCATTATGTGAATAACTTGACAATCTTAGCTCAAACAGCTTCAAAACCTGTTTGCCCAGCACGGGGATCTTGAATTGTATAAGATAACGCCGTAAATATGTGTGTATCCTTCTTCTATCAACACTTACAGCTATTTATATGAAGTTGTACAAAAACGCTTTATTTCGTCAAGACAGTGCGTGTCCTACGATTACATGCATTTGAATGGGGTAATTTTGGCGAAACAAAGTATAGGTTTTCATTATGTGAATAACTGGAAAATCTTAGCTCAAACAGCTTCAAAACCTGTTTGCCCAGCACGGGGATCTTGAATTGTATAAGATAACGCCGTAAATATGTGTGTATGCTTCTTCTATCAACACTTACAGCTATTTATATGAAGTTGTACAAAAACGCTTTATTTCATCAAGACAGTGCGTTTCTTACGATTACATGCATTTGAATGGGGGAATACGCCCAAAACAAAGTATAGGTTTTCATTATGTGAATAACTTGAAAATCTTAGCTCAAACAGCTTCAAAACCTGTTTGTCCAGCACGGGGATCTTGAATTGTATAAGATAACGCCGTAAATATGTGTGTCTGACTCTTCTATCAAGACTTACAGCTATTTTTATGAAGTTGTACAAAAACGCTTTATTTCATCAAGACAGTGCGTTTCTTACGATTACATGCATTTGAATGGGGGAATACGCCCAAAACAAAGTATAGGTTTTCATTATGTGAATAACTTGAAAATCTTGGCTCAAACAACTTCAAAACCTGTTTGCCCAGCACGTGGATCTTGAATTGTATAAGATAACGCCGTAAATATATGTGTATGCTTCTTCTATCAACACTTACAGCTATTTTTATGAAGTTGTACAAAAACGCTTTATTTCGTCAAGACAGTGCGTTTCCTACGATTACATGCATTTGAATGGGGGAATTTTGCCAAAACAAAGTGTAGGTTTTCATTATGTGAATAACTTGAAAATCTTAGCTCAAACAGCTTCAAAAACTGTTTGCCCAGCACGGGGATCTTGAATTGTATAAGATAACGCCGTAAATATGTGTGTATGCTTCTTCTATCAACACTTACACCTATTTATATGAAGTTGTACAAAAACGCTTTATTTCGTCAAGACAGTGCGTTTCCTACGATTACATGCATTTGAATGGGGGAATACGCCCAAAACAAAGTATAGGTTTTCATTATGTGAATAACTTGAAAATCTTAGCTCAAACAGCTTCAAAAACTGTTTGCCCAGCACGGGTATCTTGAATTGTATAAGATAACGCCGTAAATATGTGTGTATGCTTCTTCTATCAACACTTACACCTATTTATATGAAGTTGTACAAAAACGCTTTATTTCGTCAAGACAGTGCGTTTCCTACGATTACATGCATTTGAATGGGGGAATACGCCCAAAACAAAGTATAGGTTTTCATTATGTGAATAACTTGAAAATCTTAGCTCAAACAGCTTCAAAACCTGTTTGCCCAGCACGGGGATCTTGAATTGTATAAGATAACGCCGTAAATATGTGTGTATGCTTCTTCTATCAACACTTACAGCTATTTATATGAAGTTGTACAAAAACGCTTTATTTCGTCAAGACAGTGCGTTTCCTACGATTACATGCATTTGAATGGGGGAATACGCCCAAAACAAAGTATAGGTTTTCATTATGTGAATAACTTGACAATCTTAGCTCAAACAGCTTCAAAACCTGTTTGCCCAGCACGGGGATCTTGAATTGTATAAGATAACGCCGTAAATATGTGTGTATCCTTCTTCTATCAACACTTACAGCTATTTATATGAAGTTGTACAAAAACGCTTTATTTCGTCAAGACAGTGCGTGTCCTACGATTACATGCATTTGAATGGGGTAATTTTGGCGAAACAAAGTATAGGTTTTCATTATGTGAATAACTGGAAAATCTTAGCTCAAACAGCTTCAAAACCTGTTTGCCCAGCACGGGGATCTTGAATTGTATAAGATAACGCCGTAAATATGTGTGTATGCTTCTTCTATCAACACTTACAGCTATTTATATGAAGTTGTACAAAAACGCTTTATTTCATCAAGACAGTGCGTTTCTTACGATTACATGCATTTGAATGGGGGAATACGCCCAAAACAAAGTATGGGTTTTCATTATGTGAATAACTTGACAATCTTAGCTCAAACAGCTTCAAAACCTGTTTGCCCAGCACGGGGATCTTGAATTGTATAAGATAACGCCGTAAATATGTGTGTATCCTTCTTCTATCAACACTTACAGCTATTTATATGAAGTTGTACAAAAACGCTTTATTTCGTCAAGACAGTGCGTGTCCTACGATTACATGCATTTGAATGGGGTAATTTTGGCGAAACAAAGTATAGGTTTTCATTATGTGAATAACTGGAAAATCTTAGCTCAAACAGCTTCAAAACCTGTTTGCCCAGCACGGGGATCTTGAATTGTATAAGATAACGCCGTAAATATGTGTGTATGCTTCTTCTATCAACACTTACAGCTATTTATATGAAGTTGTACAAAAACGCTTTATTTCATCAAGACAGTGCGTTTCTTACGATTACATGCATTTGAATGGGGGAATACGCCCAAAACAAAGTATAGGTTTTCATTATGTGAATAACTTGAAAATCTTAGCTCAAACAGCTTCAAAACCTGTTTGTCCAGCACGGGGATCTTGAATTGTATAAGATAACGCCGTAAATATGTGTGTCTGACTCTTCTATCAAGACTTACAGCTATTTTTATGAAGTTGTACAAAAACGCTTTATTTCGTCAAGACAGTGCGTTTCCTACGATTACATGCATTTGAATGGGGGAATACGCCCAAAACAAAGTATAGGTTTTCATTATGTGAATAACTTGAAAATCTTGGCTCAAACAACTTCAAAACCTGTTTGCCCAGCACGTGGATCTTGAATTGTATAAGATAACGCCGTAAATATGTGTGTATGCTTCTTCTATCAACACTTACAGCTATTTATATGAAGTTGTACAAAAACGCTTTATTTCGTCAAGACAGTGCGTTTCCTACGATTACATGCATTTGAATGGGGGAATTTTGCCAAAACAAAGTATAGGTTTTCATTATGTGAATAACTTGAAAATCTTAGCTCAAACAGCTTCAAAACCTGTTTGCCCAGCACGGGGATCTTGAATTGTATAAGATAACGCCGTAAATATGTGTGTATGCTTCTTCTATCAACACTTACACCTATTTATATGAAGTTGTACAAAAACGCTTTATTTCGTCAAGACAGTGCGTTTCCTACGATTACATGCATTTGAATGGGGGAATACGCCCAAAACAAAGTATAGGTTTTCATTATGTGAATAACTTGAAAATCTTAGCTCAAACAGCTTCAAAACCTGTTTGCCCAGCACGGATATCTTGAATTGTATACGATAACGCCGTAAATATGTGTGTATGCTTCTTCTATCAAGACTTACACCTATTTATATGAAGTTGTACAAAAACGCTTTATTTCGTCAAGACAGTGCGTTTCCTACGATTACATGCATTTGAATGGGGGAATACGCCCAAAACAAAGTATAGGTTTTCATTATGTGAATAACTTGAAAATCTTAGCTCAAACAGCTTCAAAACCTGTTTGCCCAGCACGGGGATCTTGAATTGTATAAGATAACGCCGTAAATATGTGTGTATGCTTCTTCTATCAACACTTACAGCTATTTATATGAAGTTGTACAAAAACGCTTTATTTCGTCAAGACAGTGCGTTTCCTACGATTACATGCATTTGAATGGGGAATTCGGCCGAAACAAAGTATAGGTTTTCATTATGTGAATAACTTGGAAATCTTGGCACAAACAGCTTCAAAACCTGTTTGCCCAGCACGGGGATCTTGAATTGTATAAGATAACTCCGTAAATATGAGTGTATGCTTCTTTTATTAAGACTTACAGCTATTTATATGAAGTTGTACAAAAACGCTTTATTTCGTCAAGACAGTGCGTGTCCTACGATTACATGCATTTGAATGGGGAATTCGGCCGAAACAAAGTATATGTTTTCATTATGTGAATAACTTGAAAATCTTAGCTCAAACAGCTTCAAAACCTGTTTTCCCAACACGGGGATCTTGAATTGTATAAGATAACGCAATAAATATGTGTGTCTGACTCTTCTACCAAGACTTACAGCTATTTTTATGAAGTTGTACAAAAACGCTTTATTTTGTCAAGACAGTGCGTGTCCTACGATTACATGCATTTGAATGGGGGAATACGCCCAAAACAAAGTATAGGTTTTCATTATGTGAATAACTTGAAAATCTTAGCTCAAACAGCTTCAAAACCTGTTTGCCCAGCACGGAGAGATCTTGAATTGTATAAGATAACGCCGTAAATATGTGTGTATGCTTCTTCTATCAAGACTTACAGCTATTTATATGAAGTTGTACAAAAACGATTTATTTCGTCAAGACAGTGCGTGTCCTACGATTACATGCATTTGAAAGGGGGAATTTTGCCGAAACAAAGTATAGGTTTTCATTATGTGAATAACTTGAAAAACTTAGCTCAAACAGCTTCAAAACCTGTTTGCCCAGCACGGGGATCTTGAATTGTATAAGATAACGCCGTAAATATGTGTGTATGCTTCTTCTATCAACACTTACAGCTATTTATATGAAGTTGTACAAAAACGCTTTATTTCGTCAAGACAGTGCGTGTCCTACGATTACATGCATTTGAATGGGGGAATTCGGCCAAAACAAAGTATAGGTTTTCATTATGTGAATAACTTGACAATCTTAGCTCAAACAGCTTCAAAACCTGTTTGCCCAGCACGGGGATCTTGAATTGTATAAGATAACGCAATAAATATGTGTGTCTGACTCTTCTACCAAGACTTACAGCTATTTTTATGAAGTTGTACAAAAACGCTTTATTTTGTCAAGACAGTGCGTTTCCTACGATTACATCCATTTGAATGGGGGAATTTTGCCGAAACAAAGTCTAGGTTTTCATTATGTGAATAACTTGAAAATCTTGGCTCAAACAGCTTCAAAACCTGTTTTCCCAGCACGGGGATCTTGAATTGTATAAGATAACGCCATAAATATGTGTGTATGCTTCTTCTATCAACACTTACAGCTATTTATATGAAGTTGTACAAAAACGCTTTATTTCGTCAAGACAGTGCGTGTCCTAGGATTACATTCATTTGAATGGGGGAATGCGCCCAAAACAAAGTATAGGTTTTCATTATGTGAATAACTTGACAATCTTAGCTCAAAACCTGTTTGCCCAGCACTGGGATCTTGAATTGTATAAGATAACGCCCTAAATATGTGTGTATGCTTCTTCTATCAACACTTACAGCTATTTATATGAAGTTGTACAAAAACGCTTTATTTCGTCAAGACAGTGCGTGTCCTACGATTACATTCATTTGAATGGGGGAATGCGCCCGAAACAAAGTATAGGTTTTCATTATGTGAATAACTTGACAATCTTAGCTCAAACAGCTTCAAAACCTGTTTGTCCAGCACGGGGATCTTGAATTGTATAAGATAACGCCGTAAATATGAGTATATGCTTCTTTTATCAAGACTTACAGCTATTTATATGAAGTTGTACAAAAACGCTTTATTTCGTCAAGACAGTGCGTGTCCTACGATTACATGCATTTGAATGGGGGAATTCGGCCGAAACAAAGTATAGGTTTTCATTATGTGAATAACTTGACAATCTTAGCTCAAACAGCTTCAAAACCTGTTTGCCCAGCACGGGGATCTTGAATTGTATAAGATAACGCAATAAATATGTGTGTCTGACTCTTCTACCAAGACTTACAGCTATTTTTATGAAGTTGTACAAAAACGCTTTATTTCGTCAAGACAGTGCGTTTCCTACGATTACATCCATTTGAATGGGGGAATTTTGCCGAAACAAAGTCTAGGTTTTCATTATGTGAATAACTTGAAAATCTTGGCTCAAACAGCTTCAAAACCTGTTTTCCCAGCACGGGGATCTTGAATTGTATAAGATAACGCCGTAAATATGTGTGTATGCTTCTTCTATCAACACTTACAGCTATTTATATGAAGTTGTACAAAAACGCTTTATTTCGTCAAGACAGTGCGTGTCCTAGGATTACATTCATTTGAATGGGGGAATGCGCCCAAAACAAAGTATACGTTTTCATTATGTGAATAACTTGACAATCTTAGCTCAAAACCTGTTTGCCCAGCACTGGGATCTTGAATTGTATAAGATAACGCCCTAAATATGTGTGTATGCTTCTTCTATCAACACTTACAGCTATTTATATGAAGTTGTACAAAAACGCTTTATTTCGTCAAGACAGTGCGTGTCCTACGATTACATTCATTTGAATGGGGGAATGCGCCCAAAACAAAGTATAGGTTTTCATTATGTGAATAACTTGACAATCTTAGCTCAAACAGCTTCAAAACCTGTTTGTCCAGCACGGGGATCTTGAATTGTATAAGATAAC
The DNA here is from genome assembly GCF_963576455.1 of Neolamprologus multifasciatus. NCBI lineage: Eukaryota > Metazoa > Chordata > Actinopteri > Cichliformes > Cichlidae > Neolamprologus > Neolamprologus multifasciatus. The sequence goes on from NC_140445.1 coordinate 12,395,215, forward strand.
GCCGTAAATATGTGTGTTTGCTTCTCCTATCAACACTTACAGCTATTTATATGAAGTTGTACAAAAACGCTTTATTTCGTCAAGACAGTGCGTTTCCTACGATTACATGCATTTGAATGGGGGATTCGGCCGAAACAAAGTATAGGTTTTCATTATGTGAATAACTTGAAAATCTTAGCTCAAACAGCTTCAAAACCTGTTTGCCCAGCACGGGGATCTTGAATTGTATAAGATAACGCAATAAATATGTGTGTCTGACTCTTCTACCAAGACTTACAGCTATTTTTATGAAGTTGTACAAAAACGCTTTATTTCGTCAAGACAGTGCGTTTCCTACGATTACATGCATTTGAATGGGGGAATACGCCCAAAACAAAGTATAGGTTTTCATTATGTGAATAACTTGAAAATCTTAGCTCAAACAGCTTCAAAACCTGTTTGCCCAGCACGGGGATCTTGAATTGTATAAGATAACGCCGTAAATATGTGTGTATGCTTCTTCTATCAACACTTACAGCTATTCATATGAAGTTGTACAAAAACGCTTTATTTCGTCAAGACAGTGCGTTTCCTACGATTACATGCATTTGAATGGGGGAATGCGCCCGAAACAAAGTATAGGTTTTCATTATGTGAATAACTTGGAAATCTTAGCTCAAACAGCTTCAAAACCTGTTTGCCCAGCACGGAGATCTTGAATT